>NC_080378.1:33734129-34475583 GCF_014773155.1 Arachis stenosperma
TCCAAGTAATAACCTTACGTGAGTAAGGGTCGAATCCACAGAGATTGTTGGTATGAAGCAAGCTATGGTCACCTTGCAAATCTCAGTTAGGCGGATTAAAGAGTAATTGTGATTATCATTAAATAAAAAGGAATAATAAAAGGGATAGAAATACTTATGTAGATTCATTGATAGGGAATTTCAGATAAGCGGAATGGAGATGCTGTAGAGCTCACAGACGCCTGCTCTCCTATTCCTTCTACTCAATCCTTCTTACTCCTTTCCATGGCAAGTTTGTATAGGGGTTCACCATCAACTGTGGCTACTTTCATTCCTCTCGTGGAAATATCCTATGCGGCTGTCACTCGCACAGCTAACCAGTCTGGAGGCATCACCCATGGTTGATGGCTACATCCCATCCTCGCAGTGAAAGCTAATGCTCACGCACTCTGTCACAGTACGGCCAATCACCGGTTGGTTCCCTCCCCTACTGGAATAGAATCCATTGATTCTTTTGCGTTGTCACTACGCCCAGCAGGTTACAAGTTTGAAGCACGTCACAGTCATTCATTACCAGAATCCTACTCGGACACCACAGACAAGGTAGACTTTCCGGATTCCCAGGATCCTACTCGGAACACCACAGACAAGGTTGAACTTTCCGGATCCTCATAAATGCCGCCATCCATCTAGCTTATACCACGAAGATTCTGTTGGGGAATCTAAGAGATACACATTCAAGCTTTGTTGCATGTAGAACGGAAGTGGTTGTCAATCACGCACGTTCATAAGTGAGAATAATAATGAGGGTTATCTAACTCATCACATTCATCATGTTCTTGGGTACGAATGAATATCTTGGAATAAGAATAAGAGAGATTTGAATAAAAGAAAATAGAACTTCATTAATACTTGAGGTACAGCAGAGCTCCACACCCTTAATCTATGGTGTGCAGAGACTCCACCGTTGAAAATACATAAGCATAAGGTCCAGGCATGGCCGAATGGCCAGCCCCCTAAACCATGATCAATGATCTCCTAAGATGAAGAATAAAACAAAACTGAGACCAAAGATGTCTAATACAATAGATAAATGTCCTATATATACTAGACTAGCTACTAGGGTTTACATGAGTAAGAAATTGATGCATAAATCCACTTCCGGGGCCCATTTGGTGTGTGCTTGGGCTGAGCTTGATCTATCCACGAGCTGAGGCATTTCTTGGCGTTGAACTTTGAGTTATGACGTGTTTTGGGCGTTCAACTCCGGATCATGACGTTTTTCTGGCGTTTAACTCCAGACAACAGCATGAACTTGGCGTTTAACGCCAAGTTACGTCGTCATTCTTCGAATAAAGTATGGACTATTATATATTGCTGGAAAGCCCTGGATGTCCACTTTCCAACGCCGTTGAGAGCGCGCCATTTGGAGTTCTGTAGCTCCAGAAAATCTATTTCGAGTGCAGGGAGGTCAGAATCCAACAGCATCAACAGTCCTTTTGTCAGCCTTTTTCAGAGTTTTGCTCAAATCCCTCAATTTCAGTCAGAATTTACCTGAAATCACAGAAAAACACACAAACTCATAGTAAAGTCCAGAAATGTGAATTTAACATAAAAACTAATGAAAACATCCCTAAAAGTAGTTTGAACTTACTAAAAACTATATAAAAACAATGCCAAAAAGCGTATAAATTATCCGCTCATCACCCAACACCAAACTTAGAGTTTGGATATGGAGTTTGAACACCAAACTTAGAGTTTGGTTGTGGCCTCACAACACCAAACTTAGAGTTGGACTGTGTGGGCTCTTCTTGACTTTGAACTGAGAGAAGCTCTTCATGCTTACTCTCTTTTGTCACAGAGGGATGGCTATGTGCCTTAAACACAAGGTAGTCCCCATTCAATTGAAGGACTAACTCTCCTCTGTTGACATCTATCACAGCTTCTGCTGTGGCTAGGAAAGGTCTTCCTAGGATGATGCATTCATCATCTTCTTTCCTAGTGTCTAGGATTATGAAATCAGCAGGGATGTAAAGGCCTTCAACCTTTACTAACACGTCCTCTACTATTCCATAAGCTTGTCTCAAGGACTTATCTGCCAATTGCAATGAGAACAAGGCAGGTTGTACCTCAATGATCCCTAGCTTCTCCATTACAGAGAGTGGCATAAGATTTATCCCTGACCCTAGATCACATAGAGCTTTTTCGAAGCTCATGGTGCCTATGGTACAAAGTATTAGGAACTTGCCAGGATCTTGTCTCTTTTGAGGTAGAGTTTTCTGAATCCAATCATCTAGTTCACTAATGAGCAAGGGAGGTTCACTTTCCCAAGTCTCATTACCAAACAACTTGGCATTCAGCTTCATGATAGCTCCTAAATATTGAGCAACTTGCTCTCCAATTATATCTTCATCTTCTTCTGAGGAAGAATAGTCTTCAGAGCTCATGAATGGCAGAAGGAGATTCAATGGGATCTCTATGGTCTCTATATGAGCATCAGATTCCTTTGGATCCTTAATAGGAAACTCCTTCTTGTTTGAGGGACGTCCCAGGAGGTCTTCCTCACTGGGATTTTCATCCTCCTCCCCCCTTGTGCATTCGGCCATATTGACTATGTCAATGGCCTTGCACTCTTCTTTTGGATTTTCTTCTGTATTGCTTGGGAGAATACTGGGAGGAGTTTCAATGACTTTCTTACTCAGCTGGCCCACTTGTGCCTCCAGATTTCTAATGGAGGATCTTGTTTCATTCATGAAACTGAAAGTGGCCTTTGACAGATCAGAGACTACATTGGCTAAATTAGAGGTGTTTTGTTCAGAATTCTCTGTCTGTTGCTGAGAAGATGATGGATATGGCTTGCTATTGCCCAGCCTATTACGTCCACCATTGTTAAAGCCTTGTTGCGGCTTTTGTTGATCCTTCCATGAGAAATTTGGATGATTTCTCCATGATGAGTTATAGGTGTTTCCATAAGGTTCACCCATGTAATTAACCTCTGCCATGGCAGGGTTCTCAGGATCATAAGCTTCTTCAGAAGCTGCCTCTCTAGTACTGTTGGACGCATGTTGCAATCCATTCAGATTTTGAGAGGTCATGTTGACCTGTTGAGTCAACACTTTGTTCTGAGCCAATATGGCATTCAGAGTATCAATTTCAAGAACTCCCTTCTTCTGAGGTATCCCATTGCTCATGAAATTCCTCTCAGAAGTGTACATGAACTGGTTATTTACAACCATGTCAATGAGTTCTTGAGCCTCTTCAGGCGTTTTCTTCAGGTGAATAGATCCACCTGCAGAATGGTCCAATGACATTTTCGAAAATTCAGAGAGACCATAATAGAATATATCTAATATGGTCCATTCTGAAAACATGTCAGATGGACATCTTTTGGTCAGCTGCTTATATCTTTCCCAAGTTTCATAGAGGGATTCACCATCTTTTTGTTTGAAGGTTTGAACATCCACTCTTAGCTTGCTCAGCTTTTGAGGAGGAAAGAATTTGTCCAAGAAGGCAGTGACCAGCTTATCCCATGAGTCCAAGCTATCCTTAGGTTGTGAATCCAACCATACTCTAGCTCTGTCTCTTATAGCAAAAGGGAAAAGCATGAGTCTGTAGACTTCAGGATCAACCCCATTCGTCTTTACAGTCTCACAGATCTGCAAGAACTCAGTTAAAAACTGATAAGGATCTTCAGATGGAAGTCCATAAAACTTGCAGTTTTGTTGCATTAATGCAACTAGCTGAGGTTTCAGCTCAAAGTTATTGGCTCCAATGGCAGGAATGGAGATGCTTCTTCCATCAAACTTGGATGTTGGCTTTGTGAAGTCACCAAGCATTCTCCTTGCATTGTTATTATTTTCGGCGGCCATCTCCTTCTCTTGTTCGAATGTTTCTGAAAGGTTACCTTTAGAATAATTAAATTTAGCTTCTCTTAATTTTCTCTTCAGAGTCCTTTCAGGTTCTGGATCAATTTCAACAAGAGTGCCTTTATCCCTGTTCCTGCTCATATGAAAGAGAAAACAAAGAAAAGAAAAAGGAATCCTCTATGTCACAGTATAGAGATTCCTTTATGTTAGTAGAAGAAGAAAGGGGTAGAAGAATGAAGAAGGAGGTTCGGGTTTTTGGATGAAGAGAGGTGAAGAGAAGTGTTAGTAATTAAATAATTAAATAGAATAAGAAGAGAGAGAGAGGAGAAATTTCGAAAATAATTTTGAAAAAGGAGTTAGTAGTTTTCGAAAATTTAGAGATAAAATGTAATTAAAATTAAAATTTGAAACAATTAATTAATTAAAAAGAATTTTTGAAAAGGAGAGAGATATTTTCGAAAATTGAAGAGGGAAAAGTAGTTAGGTGGTTTTGAAAAAGATAAGAAACAAACAAAAAGTTAGTTAGTTGATTGAAAAAGATTTGAAATCAAAATTGAAAAAGATAAGAAGATAGCAAGTTGGATAAGATATTTTGAAATCAAATTTTGAAAAAGATAAAATTTTTGAAAAAGATAAATTAAAAGATAAAAAGATTTAATTCAAAAATTTTAAATTATTACTTCACTAACAAGAAACTACAAGATAAGATTCTAGAACTTAAAGATT
Organism: Arachis stenosperma; assembly: GCF_014773155.1. Lineage (NCBI taxonomy): Eukaryota > Viridiplantae > Streptophyta > Magnoliopsida > Fabales > Fabaceae > Arachis > Arachis stenosperma. The sequence goes on from NC_080378.1 coordinate 33,738,701, forward strand.
GAACCTTTCTTAACAAGAAAGTAACAAACTTCAAATTTTTGAACCAATCACATCAATTATTAGTGAATTTTCGAAAATTAGATGTAAAGATAAGAAAAAGATTTTGAAAATATTTTGAAAAAGATTTTTGAAAAATTCAAAAAATAGAAAAAAAATGAAAAAGATATGATTTTTGAAAAAGATTTTGAAAAGATAAGATTTTTTTTTTTAATTGAAATTTTGACTTGACTTGTAAGAAACAACTAATTTTTAAAAATTTTTGACCAAGTCAATCCCAAAATTTCGAAATTTTTGGAGGGAAATAAGGAAAAGATATATTTTTTTTTTGATTTTTGAATTTTTTTAATTATGAGAGAGAAAAACAACAAAAATACTCAATGCATGAAATTTTTAGATCAAAACAATGAATGCATGCAAGAATGCTATGAATGTCAAGATGAACACCAAGAACACTTTGAAGATCATGATGAACATCAAGAACATAATTTTGAAAAATTTTTGATGAAAAGAAAACATGCAAGACACCAAACTTAGAAATCTTTAATGCATGGACCCTAACAAACAAAAAATGCATATGAAAAACAACAAACAACACAAAACAAGAAATCATCAAGATCAAACAAGAAGACTTATCAAGAACAACTTGAAGATCATGAAGAACACTATGAATGCATGGGATTTTTGAAAAATGCAAGAAAAATTTTAAAAGCATGCAATTGACACCAAACTTTAAAATTAACACAAGACTCAAACAAGAAACACAAAATATTTTTGATTTTTATGATTTTCTAATTTTTTTTGTATTTTTATTATTTTTTTTTCGAAAATAAAGTTTGGAAGAACGAAAAATAAAAAGAAAAATTTTTGAAAAAGTTTTTGAAAAGAAAATTACCTAATCTGAGCAACAAGATGAACCGTCAGTTGTCCATACTCGAACAATCCCCGGCAACGGCGCCAAAAACTTGGTGGACGAAATTGTGATCCATATTCTTTAAGATGTACTCCTTGTAAAATTATGGAATTTAAGAAATTGGCACGAGTGAACACAACTCCGTTCAACTAACCAGCAAGTGTACTGGGTCGTCCAAGTAATAAACCTTACGCGAGTAAGGGTCGATCCCACAGAGATTGTTGGTATGAAGCAAGCTATGGTCACCTTGTAAATCTCAGTTAGGCAGATTAAAATTGTTTATGGTTTCGAAAATAAATAATAAAAAGAAATAATAAAAGGGATAGAATACTTATGCAGATTCATTGGTGGGAATTTCAGATAAGCATATGGAGATACTGTATGGCTCAAGGACGCCTGCTCTCCTACTGCTTCAACTCAATCCTTCTTACTCCTTTCCATGGCAAGCTGTATGTAGGGCATCACCGTTGTCAGTGGCTACATCCCATCCTCTCAGTGAAAATGGTCCTCTGCGGCTGTCACTCGCATGGCTAATCATCTGTCGGTTCTCAATCAGGTTGGAATAGAATCCATTGATTCTTTTGCGCTTGTCATCACGCCCAGCCTTCAGGAGTTTGAAGCTCGTCACAGTCATTCAATCCCAGAATCCTACTCGGAATAACATAGACAAGGTTTAGACTTTCCGGATCCTCATGAATGCCGCCATCTATCTAACTTATACCACGAAGATTCTGTTGGGGAATCTAAGAGATACGCATTCAAGCTCTGTTGCATGTAGAACGGAAGTGGTTGTCAATCACGTGCGTTCATAAGTGAGAATGATAATGAGGGTTATCTAATCATCACATTCATCATGTTCTTGGGTGCGAATGAATATCTTGGAATAAGAATAAGAGAGAATTGAATAAAAGAAAATAGAACTGCATTAATACTTGAGGTACAGCAGAGCTCCACACCCTTAATCTATGGTGTGCAGAAACTCCACCGTTGAAAATACATAAGTGAAAGGTTCAGGCATGGCCGAATGGCCAGCCCCCATGATCTGAGAACTATGCGTCCCAAGATGTCAAATACATTAGTTAAATGTTCTATTTATAATAAACTAGCTCCTAGGGTTTACATGAGTAAGTAATTGATGCATAAATCCACTTCCGGGGCCCACTTGGTGTATGTTTGGGCTGAGCTTGATCAATCCACGAGCTGAGGCTTCTCTTGGAGTTGAACTCCGAGTTATGACGTGTTTTGGGCGTTCAACTCCGGATCATGACGTTTTTCTGGCGTTTAACTCCAGACAGCAGCATGTACTTGGCGTTCAACGCCAAGTTACGTCGTCAATTTCCGAATAAAGTATAGACTATTATATATTGCTGGAAAGCCCTGGATGTCTACTTTCTAACGCCGTTGAGAGCGCGCTATTTGGAGTTCTGTAGCTCCAGAAAATCCATTTTGCGTGCAGGGAGGTTAGATTCCAACAGCATCAGTAGTCCTTTTGTCAGCCTTTTTCAGAGTTTTGCTCAAGTCCCTCAATTTCAGTCAGAAATTACCTGAAATCACAGAAAAACACACAAACTCATAGTAAAGTCCAGAAATGTGAATTTAACATAAAAACTAATGAAAACATCCCTAAAAGTAGCTTAAACTTACTAAAAACTACTTAAAAACAATGCCAAAAAGCATATAAATTATCCGCTCATCAATGAGTATGTCACTGAAGAGCAAGTTGCTAAATACCTTGGAGCAATCATGAAGCTAAATGACAAGTTATTTGGAAATGAGACTTGGGAGGATGAACCCCCTTTGCTCATCAAAGAACTGGATGACTTGTCTAAGCAGAAACTGCCTCAAAAGAGGCAGGACCCTGGGAAGTTTTCCATACCTTGTACCATAGGCACCATGACCTTCAAGAAGGCCTTGTGTGACTTAGGGTCAAGTGTAAACCTCATGCCTCTCTCTGTAATGGAGAAGCTAGGGGTCCTTGAGGTGCAAGCTGCAAGAATCTCATTAGAGATGGCAGACAACTCAAGAAAACAAGCTCATGGACTTGTAGAGGATGTTTTGGTGAAGATTGAAGACCACTACATCCCTGCTGATTTCATAGTCCTAGAGACTGGGAAGTGCATGGATGAATCCATCATCCTTGGCAGACCCTTCCTAGCCACAGCAAAGGCTGTGATTGATGTTGATAGAGGCGAACTGATCATTCAAGTGAATGAAGAATCCTTTGTGTTTAAGGCTCAAGGATATCCCTCTGTCACCATGGAGAGGAAGCATGAAGAGCTTCTCTCAAATCAGAGTCAAACAGAGCCCCCACAGTCAAACTCTAAGTTTGGTGTTGGGAGGCCACAACCAAACTCTAAGTTTGGTGTTGAACCCCCACATTCAAACTCTAAGTTTGGTGTTGGGAGGTTCCCACATTGCTCTGATCATTTGTGAGGCTCCATGAGAGCCATCTGTCAAGCTACTGACCTTAAAGAAGTGCTTGTTGGGAGGCAACCCAATGTTATATGTTATCTATTTTCTTTTGTTATTCTATTTTATTTTGTAGGTTGATGATCATGAAAAGTCACAAAATCAATTGAAAAAGCAAAAACAGAATGAAAAACAGGAAGAAAAATAGCACACCCTGGAGGAAGAACTTACTGGCGTTTAAATGCCAGTAAGAGTAGCAGTTGGGCGTTTAACGCCCAGTCTGACACCATTCTGGGCGTTTAACGCCAGAAAGGGGCACCAGACTGGCGTTAAACGCCAGAAAAGGGCAAGAACCTGGCGTTAAACGCCAGAAATGGGCACCAACCCGGCGTTTAACGCCAGAATTGGCTCAAAACGTGATTTTGCTTGCCATTTGGTGCAGGGATGACTTTTCCTTGACACCTAAGGATCTGTGGACCCCACAGGATCCCCACCAACCCCACCACTCTCTCTTTTCTTCACCCATTCACCAATCACCTCAACACCTCTTTCCCAAAAACCCCTCACCTATCAAATCCCATCTTTCTCTTCACCACTCACCTCCATCCTTCATAAAACCCCACCTACCTCACCATTCAAATTCAAACCACTTTCCCACCCAAACATACCCATAATGGCCGAAACACAAAGCCATTCCCTTCTTCCTCATTCCTTCTTCTTCTACTCTCTTCTTTCTTCTTTTGCTCGAGGACGAGCAAAACTTTTAAGTTTGGTGTGGTAAAAGCATTGCTTTTTGTTTTTCCATAACCATTTATGGCATCCAAGGCCGGAGAAACCTCTAGAAAGAGGAAAGGGAAGGCAAAAGCTTTCACCTCCGAGTCATGGGAGATGGAGAGATTCATCTCAAGGGTGTATCAAGACCACTTCTATGAAGTTGTGGCCTTGAAGAAGGGTCAACTTTGATCAAAGGTTGGACCAAGTCCTCATAAACATTTATGAAGAGGGCGTTCAATGAAAGAGAGATTCAAGAGGGAAGCCGGTTCAACTGAGAAGGCATGACCTCAAGCCCATCACTAAGAAAAGGATGGAGCAAACAAGAGACCCCTCTCATCATGAGATCCCTGAGATGCCTCAAGGGATGCACTTTCCTCCACAAGACTAGTGGGAGCAAATTAACACCTCCCTAGGAGAATTGAGTTCCAACATGGGACAACTAAGGGTGGAGCACCAAGAACATTCCATCCTCCTCCATGAAATTAGAGAAGATCAAAGAATTATGAGAGAGGAGCAACAAAGACAAGGAAGAGACATTGAGGAGCTCAAGCACTCCATAAGACCTTCAAGAGGAAGAACAAGCCGCCATCACTAAGGTGGACCCGTTCTTTAATCTCCTTGTTCTTTATTTTCTTGTTTTTCGAAATTTTCATGCTTATGTTTGTCTATGTTTGTGTCTTATGATCATTAGTGTCTTAGTGTCTATGCCTTAAAGTTATGAATGTCCTATGAATCCATCACCTTTCTTAAATGAAAACTGTTTTTATCACAAAAGAACAAGAAGTACAGGATTTCGAATTCATCTTTAAAACTAGCTTAATTAGTTTGATGTGGTGACAATACTTTTTGTTTTCTGAATGTATGCTTGAACAGTGCATATGTCTTTTGAATTTGTTGTTCATGAATGTTAAAATTGTTGGCTCTTGAGAGAATGATGAAAAAGGAGACATGTTACTGAGGATCTGAAAAATCATAAAAAATGATTCTTGAAGCAAGAAAAAGCAGTGAATACAAAAAAAAAAGGAGAAAAATGAAAAAAATAGGGAAAAAGAGAAAAAGAAAGAAAAAGAAAGAAATAAAGTTGTGATCCAAGGCAAAAAGAGTGTGCTTAAGAACCCTGGACACCTCTAATTGGGGACTTTAGCAAAGCTGAGTCACAATCTGAAAAGGTTCACCCAATTATGTGTCTGTGACATGTATGTATCCGGTGGTAATACTGGAAGACAGAGTGCTTTGGGCCACGGCCAAGACTCAATAAGTAGCTGTGTTCAAGAATCATCATACTTAACTAGGAGAATCAATAACACTATCTGGATTCTGAGTTCCTAAAGAAGCCAATCATTCTGAATTTCAAAGGGTAAAGTGAGATGCCAAAACTGTTCGGAGGCAAAAAGCTACTAGTCCCGCTCATCTAATTTGGAGCTAAGTTTCATTGATAATTTGGAGTCTATAGTATATTCTCTTCTTTTTATCTTATTTGATTTTCAGTTGCTTGAGGACAAGCAACAATTTAAGTTTGGTGTTGTGATGAGCGGATAATTTGTACCCTTTTTGGCATTATTTTTAGTATGTTTTTAGTAGTTTTAGTTAGTTTTTAGTATACTTTTTATTAGTTTTTAGTTAAAATTCACTTTTCTGGACTTTACTATGAGTTTGTGTGTTTTTCTGTGATTTCAGGTATTTTCTGGCTGAAATTGAGGGACCTGAGCAAAAATCTGATTCAGAGACTGAAAAGGACTGCAGATGCTATTAGATTCTGACCTCCCTGCACTCGAAGTGGATTTTCTGGAGATACAGAAGCCCAATTGGCGCGCTCTCAACGGCGTTGGAAAGTAAACATCCTGGGCTTTCCAGCAATATATGATAGTCCATACTTTGCCTAAGATTTGATGGCCCAAATTGGCGTTCAAAGTCACCCTCAGAATTCCTAGCGTTAAACGCCGGAACTGGCACCAAAATGGGAGTTAAACGCCCAAACTAGCATAAAAGCTGGCGTTTAACTCCAAGGAGAGTCTCTACACGAAAATGCTTCATTGCTCAGCCCAAGCACACACCAAGTGGGCCCGGAAGTGGATTTTTATGTCATTTACTCATCTCTGTACACCCTAGGCTACTAGTTTTCTATATATAGGACCTTTTACTATTGTATTTTCATCTTCTGATCTTTGGACATCTAGTTCTTAGATCATTGGGAGGCTGGCCTCACGGCCATGCCTAGACCTTGTTCTTATGTATTTTCAACGGTGGAGTTTCTACACACCATAGATTAAGGTGTGGAGCTCTGCTGTACCTCGAGTATTAATGCAATTACTATTGTTCTTCTATTCAATTCCGCTTGTTCTTTGTCCAAGATATCACTTGTTCTTCAACTTGATGAATGTGATGATCCGTGACACTCATCATCATTCTCACCTATGAACAAGGTGACTGACAACCACTTTTGTTCTACAAGTAACCAAAGCTCTAGTGAATATCTCTTGGATTCTTTAACCGGAGTCTTCGTGGTATAGGCGAGAACTGATGGCGGCATTCAAGAGAATCCGGAAGGTCTAACCTTGTCTGTGGTATTCTGAGTAGGATTCAATGATTGAATGACTGTGACGTGCTTCAAACTCCTAGCAAGCGGGGCGTTAGTGACAGACGCAAAAGAATCACTGGATTCTATTCCGGCCTGACCGAGAACCGACAGCTGATTAGCCATATGCTGTGACAGAGCATAGGAACATTTTCACTGAGAGGATGGGAGGTAGCCACTGACAACGGTGAAACCCTTGCATAAGCTTGCCATGGAAAGGAGTAAGAAGAATTGGATGAAGACAGTAGGAAAGCAGAAAGACGGAAGGGAAGGCATCTTCATACGCTTATCTGAAGTTCCTACCAATGAATTACATAAGTACCTCTATCTTTATCTTTATGCTTTATTCGTATATCACTATACCCATTTGAGTCTGCCTGACTGAGATTTACAAGGTGACCATAGCTTGCTTCATACCAACAATCTCCGTGGGATCGACCCTTACTCGCGTAAGGTATTACTTGGACGACCCAGTGCACTTGCTTGCTGGTTAGTTGTGCAAAGTTGTGTAGTGATCACAATTTTGCGCACCACCAGTCCAACTAAGAAGACTGGACCTCAAGCCTGTAGCTAGAGGATGGTTGGAGTTCATTCAACGCTCCATCATTCCCACTAGCAACCGATCTGAAGTTACTGTGGATCGGGCCATCATGATTCATAGCATCATGATTGGAGAGGAAGTAGAAGTTCATGAGGTCATCTCCAATGAAATCTACAAAATAGCCGACAAGCCCTCACCCATGGCAAGGCTAGCTTTTCCTCACCTTATTTGCCATCTATGTTACTCAGCTGGAGTTATCATAGAAGGAGACATCTCCATTGAAGAGGATAAGCCCATCACCAAGAAGAGGATGGAGCAAGCAAGAGAGACCCTTCACGGTTCTCAAGAGATGCATGAGGAAGCTCATCATCAAGAAATCCCTGAGATGCCTCAAGGGATGCACTTTCCTCCCAACAACTATTGGGAACAACTCAACACTTCCTTAGAAGATTTGAGCCACAATGTTGAACAACTAAGGGTGGAATATCATGAGCACTCCATCATTCTCCATGAAATAAGAGAAGATCAAAGAGCAATGAGGGAGGAGCAACAAAGGCAAGGAAGGGACATAGAAGAGCTTAAGAACATCATTGGTCCTTCAAGAAGAAGACGCCACTAAAGGTGGATTCATTCCTTGTTCTTTATTTCTTTCTGTTTTCGGTTTTTAATGTTGTGTTTATCTATGTTTTGTGTCTTTACTTCATGATCATTAGTATGTAATCATGCCTTAAAGCTATGAATAAAATCCATTAATCCTTCACCTCTCTTAAATGAAAAATGTTTTAATTCAAAAGAACAAGAAGTACATGAATTTCGAATTTATCCTTGAATTTAGTTTAATTATGTTGATGTGGTGACAATACTTTTTGTTTTCTGAATGAATGCTTGAACAGTGCATATGTCTTTTGATCTTGTTGTTTATGAATGTTAAAATTGTTGGCTCTTGAAAGAATGATGAACAAAGAGAAATGTTATTGATGATCTAAAAAATCATGAAATTGATTCTTGAAGCAAGAAAAAGCAGTGAATAGCAAAAGCTCGCGAAAAAAAAATGGCGAAATATATATATATATATATATATAAAGAAAAAGAAAAAGCCAATAGCCCTTAAAACCAAAAGGCAAGGGTAAAAAGGATCCAAGGCTTTGAGCATCAATGGATAGGAGGGCCCAAGGAAATTAAATCCAGGCCTAAGCGGCTAAATCAAGCTGTCCCTAACCATGTGCTTGTGTTATGAAGGTCCAAGTAAAAAGCTTGAGACTAAGTGGTTAAAGTCGTGATCCAAAGCAAAAAGAGTGTGCTTAAGAGCTCTGGACACCTCTAACTGGGGACTCTAGCAAAGCTGAGTCACAATCTGAAAAGGTTCACCCAGTCATGTGTCTGTGGCATTTATGTATCCAGTGGTAATACTGGAAAACAAAGTGCTTAGGGCCACGGCCAAGACTCATAAGTAGTTGTGTTCAAGAATCAACATGCTTAACTAGGAAAGTCAATAACACTATCCAAAATTCTAAGTTCCTAGAGAAGCCAATCATTCAGAAACTTCAAAGGAAAAAGTGAGATGCCAAAACTGTTCAGAAGCAAAAAGCTACAAGTCCCGCTCATCTGGTTATAATTAATATTCATTGATATTTTGGAATTTATAGTATATTCTCTTCTTTTTATCCTAATTGATTTTCAGTTGCTTGGGGACAAGCAACAATTTAAGTTTGGTGTTGTGATGAGCGGATAATTTATATGCTTTTTGGCATTGTTTTTAGTAAGTTCAAGCTACTTTTAGGGATGTTTTCATTAGTTTTTATGTTAAATTCACATTTCTGGACTTTACTATGAGTTTGTGTGTTTTTCTGTGATTTCAGGTAATTTCTGGCTGAAATTGAGGGACTTGAGCAAAACTCTGAAAAAGGCTGACTAAAGGACTGTTGATGCTGTTGGAATCTGACCTCCCTGCACTCGAAATGGATTTTCTGAAGCTACAGAACTCTAAGTGGCGCGCTCTCAACGGCGTTGGAACATAGACATCCAGAGCTTTCCAGCAATATATAATAGTCCATACTTTATTCGGGAATTGACGACGTAACTTGGCGTTGAACGTCAAGTACATGCTGCTGTCTGGAGTTAAACGCCAGAAAAACGTCATGATCCGGAGTTGAACGCCCAAAACACGTCATAACTTGGAGTTCAACTCCAAGAGAAGCCTCAGCTCGTGGATAGATCAAGCTCAGCCCAAGCATACACCAAGTGGGCCCCGGAAGAGGATTTATGCATCAATTACTTACTCATGTAAACCCTAGGAGCTAGTTTATTATAAATAGAACATTTAACTATTGTATTAGATGTCTTTGACCATTCGGTCTTTTGACCACGTTTCTTCTTTGGGCTCAGTTTTGTTTTATTCCTCATCTTAGGAGGCCATTGAGCACGTTTTAGGGGGCTGGCCATTCGGCCATGCCTGAACCTTTCACTTATGTATTTTCAACGGTGGAGTTTCTGCACACCATAGATTAAGGGTGTTGAGCTCTGCTGTACCTCAAGTTTCAATACAATTACTATTACTTTTTATTCAATTCTCTTTTATTCTTATTCCAAGATATACGTTGCACAACACTTTGATGAATGTGATGATCCGTGACACTCATCATCATTCTCACATATGAACGCGCGTGATTGACAACCACTTCCGTTCTACCTTAGGCCGGGCGCATATCTCTTAGATTCCCCAACAGAATCTTCGTGGTATAAGCTAGATAGATGGCGGCATTCATGGGGATCCGGAAAGTCTAACCTTGTCTGTGGTATTCCGAGTAGGATCCTGGGAATCCGAAAAGTCTAACCTTGTCTGTGGTATTCCGAGTAGGATTCCGGTATTGAATGACTGTGACGAGCTTCAAACTCCTGAAGGCTGGGCGTTAGTGACAGACGCAAAAGAATCAATGGATTCTACTCCAACCTGATTGAGAACCGACACATGATTAGCCGTGCTGTGAAAGAGCATTTGGACCATTTTCACTGAGAGGATGGGATGTAGCTATCAACCAAGGGTGATGCCTCCAGACGATTAGCCGTGCAGTGACAGCGCATAGGACCATTTTCCCGAGAGGATTGAAAGTAGCCATTGATGATGGTGATGCCCTACATACAACTTGCCATGGAAAGGAGTAAGAAGGATTGGATGAAAGTAATGAGAAAGTAGAGATTCAAGAGGAGCACATCATCTCCATGCACTTATCTGAAACTCCCACTATTGATTTACATGAGTAATTCTATCCCTTTTTATCTTATATTTTATTATTAATTTTCGAAGCTCATAACCATTTAATCTGCCTAACTGAGATTTACAAGGTGACCATAGCTTGCTTCATACCAACAATCTCTGTGGGATCGACCCTTACTCACGTAAGGTTTATTACTTGGACGACCCAGTACACTTGCTGGTTAGTTGAACGGAGTTGTGAATTCAAATAGAGCCAATTATTAAATTTTATACAAGTACAAAGAGCATGGATCACAATTTTGTCCACCAGTATTGATTTGTGGTTTATGCATTTAAATTGTGAAATTGGGCCGGAGGTCGTGAATCTTGGGCCGGAGGCCGGAAAGAGGTAAGGAAAGTAAGTTGATGTGTGCATTGTATGATGACACAAGTGATTGGATGAATCTCAGATAATGAATATATGAATGATTGGGTTGGTTATTGAATAATAAGGTTTGAGGAGTTGAAGTGTGGAATTTGGTAACTTTGGGTGAAATTATATAGATGAGGTATGTTTGGTTTTGATTGAGATATATTATGTGGTCATATATGTGATTATGATTATTGATGCTTTGATGGTATGATGATGCATGAGAGGTATGTATGTTGTGATATATGCTTGAGGAATGATTAAGATTGATTTGTGGGTGAAACCATGTGATAGTGAGTATGATATTGATTATGTATAATGATGATTGATTGGAAATAGTATTGTTGGAAATTGGGATGAGGAAGGATGTATGACATGTTAATGTGTTTGTAATTTAGCCATTTGTTTGAAATGGATAAAAATGGTTATATGGCAATTTTGTGAATTGTGATATGGTGTTAGTGCATGAGTTGAGGAGGCTTGATGTTGATTTTGGTATATTTTGATTGATTTCAAAAAGGGTCAAAATTGGCATGCTTTGGTTGATTTTGAAAAGGGTTGAAAATAGCTTGTTTTGTAAACGGCACTTTGTGGTTTTGTATGAAAATATGGTTTTTGGGTATACTTTGATGGAACATAACTTGGACTCTGCATCCTCGTTTTGTGCCAAACTCGTTTAGAAATAAAATTGGATCCGGGATGTCTATGCCGTTTGAAGAACGGGAGGAAAATAATTTAAAATGAGAAAGTTATTTCTGTCGGAAGATTAGGGTTGAATCTGTGAATTCTGAAGCTTTTAACTTTGAAAATTTTTAGCAGAATGACCCTTCGAGCGTAGGCACACTTGGTGCGTACGCGTCGTTCTTCGAGAAGGCACCATCCACGGGTGCGTGTAGTGTGCGCGGGCGTGTCGATGCGCTGCACCAAAGGCCCAGCTATTCTCTCGATAGTTGTACCAGAATTGTGCCAATTTTGTGCTTGGGGCGCAAAATGCACCCACACGTACGCGTGGGCGACGCATACGTGTCGATGAACATTGTGGCCATCCACACATGCGCGTGGAGGACGCGTACGCGTGGCCCTATTTTCATGCCAAAGTTGATTTTTGAGTTTTAAAAGCCAAATCTCATACTTCTAAGCCTCCGATCTCACCCCTTATGTATTAAATCATTATGATATGCCTAGCAATGAGAAAGGAGCTAGGGGATGTGGTAACTTGAGAATGAAGCAAGGGGAAAAGTTATGATCAATGATGATCAAAGATGATTATATGAGATATGGAGGGTGACGGTGAAAGTACCGTGTATGCCATGAGCCGAAGGGCTATATTTATTGATAAATGGCTGGTTCTTGATTGAACCATAAGCCAGATGGCTGAATTATTGCCGGGTTACGGCAAAACAATTATTGATTATGGCTGAGTATAAATGCATATATGATTAATGAATGAATGTGTTAAATGGATAATAATGGAAAATGTTAAAATGTGATGTGTGACCCCGGGTAGTAGGCAGTGGCATTGTCCACTTGCTCCAAGTATGAGACGGGAAGGGATGTTTATGGTAAATGAGTTTAATTATGGAGTTTTGAATGAATGTATTTGTGATACCTGGGAAGTAGTAAGGGTGGTGGTTCATCTCGCTTGCTCCAGGTTAATGTTTGAGATTTCATAACAATGATGATTAATTTTAAACTGAACGAATGTATGTTTTGAGATCCTGGGCAGTAACAAGGGTTGTGGTTCGTCCCACTTGCCCCAGGTCAGAGATTGTGACGCCTGGGTAGTAGCGGCAGTAGTGGTGAATCCACTCACTCCAGGTTGAGCTTTTAAACACCCGCCTGGGTAGTAACCGCAGTACTGGTTATTCCACTGGCTCTGGGTTGAGCGGGTAGTAGCAAGGGGGTTGTAGCTCAAACCTACTTGCTTCGCAAGGGGTGTTTCTGTCCAATGGTTAGCTACTAGGACATGTCGGGTTGGCTATATAACTGACAGATGATATCATCAGCCATAGGGCAGGCATACATCATTTTCATATGTTTGAATTATTTGTGTTTGCCTATATGTTTTGGATTTCTACATCATATATGCTATGTTACCTGATTATGTGCTACTTGTTCTACTTGTACCTTATTTGTGTATTACTTGCCTGTATTGCTTGTGTTTGTACAACTGAGAGGCCCTTCATGCTGGTGTCGGTAGATGTTGAGGGCTGTTCTTGACGAGATAATTTGAGCTCCATGGATAAACACAGTGATGTGGTTTCACTAGCTCCAGGTGAGGGTATGATGTATTGATACAGAATTGCTGAGGTAGAACAAATGGTGATGGTTTTTCTTATGATTATGAGTCTGATTCGTGGAAGAGTTAGCGAGTTGGGAAACATGTGAAACATGAATTAGATTTAGCACTCCCTTATGACAGTTGTCTATTCATGGATTAACGAAAACCTATAATGGATAATTGGTGAAGAAGTTTAGGATGCTTAGTGAGTTTTTATTGTAGTGCATTCTGTTTATTTGGCACTTTTACCGTACTCGGAACCTATGGGCCCGGTGTTCTCATTCCGTATATATCTCTTGTTTTTCAAATATAGGTCTAGATGCTCAGAAGTGAGTTGTGGGTCGTCTGAGAGACGGCGAAGATCCTTATTTTCTCTACTTTGTGTTTTGCTTAGAATCTCTCCACCTTTGTTTTGAAAAGATTATATTATGTATTGAACTCTTTTGAACTTGCCTATAGAGGCTCTCATGTTTCTTTTGGGAGAGATGAGGATATACTGTTGTCAACTACTTTCATATTGTACCCTAGCCGGCCTAAACTTCGCGGGTCATGACTAGCGGCTATTCACTTAGGTTATATATATCTATCTGTTATCTATCTCTTAATCTCCTTTATGCCTTGTCCGTATATCGCTTTCGGCTTCACGGTTTATCTTTTTATTGTCGAAATGTGAGTGATACGTCTTCGCGATTTTATTTATACTCTTTTTAGGCTTCTCGATTAATACTACTTCTGAAATTACCTATATTTATATATTAAAAATCCACCTGAGAGTCGTACCACCATAGTATCATTGACCTATGACTCGAGCATAAGGATTTGAATATTAGGGTGTTACATTATGGTATCAGAGCAGTTCGTCCTCGTGAGCCTGAGGGATGGAACTTCTTATGCTTCAATGCATACTCTGAGTCTGTGATTGTGCTAGTTAGGGTATTTAATCGATATATCTAGCATGAAGTCCATGAGTGTATCTTTGGTACTTTGAAGCACTATACTTCCGATATTGAGACTGATCAACTTGATATCGATTGTTTGGTGTGTATAGGAACCAGATGGCACCTCGTGGATCCGGTTGGGGACGTGATAGAGATCGTACTAGTACGCAGGAACCGAAAATCAACTCGAATAACCCGGTAAACCTTATAGCGGCGTTGGAGAATATGGCTGCTGCTTTGTAGGCCACTGCGGAGGCTCTTGGGCAACAGACAAACAATAATGGCAATGGCAGAAGGGAAGCTCAAGGCCCGATGACATTAGGAACTTTCTTAAAGGTTAATCCACCTAAGTTCAAGGGAACCACCAATCCGACTGAAGCAGATACCTGGTTTCAGGCTATGGAGCGAGCACTGCAAGTGCAGTTGGTACCCGAGGAGCAGTGTGTTGAATTTGCTACCTATCTACTTACTGGGGAAGCATTGCATTGGTGGCAAGGGGCCCGACACTTCCTATAGCAGGGGGATGATCCTATCACTTGGGATGCCTTCCAGGTGGAATTCTATAAGAAGTACTTTTCAAATTCCGCCAGGACAGCCAAGGAATTGGAGTTATTGCAGCTGAAGCAAGGTGCTATGTTCGTATCTGAGTATACAGACAAATTTGAGAAATTATTCAGGTTTTCTCGCATGTGTCAGGGAGCTCCGGGAGACTTTGAGGAATGGAAATGCATTAAGTATGGAGGAGAACTCCGGAGCGACATCTTAAGTTCAGTAGGACCAATGGAGATCTGAACATTTTTAGAGTTGGTGAATAAGAGCAAACTTACTGAAGAGTGTGTGAAAAAGAGGGTTACAGAGAAAGGAAGTCATAGAGAGCATAACCAAGGAATCGCACCAAGGGGCCGAGAGTTTAAGGAGAGAGGATACATACAACACTTTCCCCAAGGACGGAATAACTTTACGACGAGTGAGGAGTCCTAAAGAAACGGTAAGGAAAAATGGGCAGCGGCTGCTTCTGATGTTTCGAGCTGTCAGAGATGTGGAAGTCATCACCCAAATAGGCCGTGCCGATTTGGGTTAGGTGTATGTTAGAAGTGCGGGTTACCAGGGCATGGATCAAGAAATTTCCAACAAGGAGAGAGTCAGGATGCGGGCCGATTGAGACAGTAAAATTGAGGTAATTGCAATAATCAAGCTTAAAGGACAGTGTGTGATTTTATAATACTGCCTGTATAGTAAAACTGGGAATGTCGAGCTTAATATTAGACTGAGAAGCAAACCGGATGATCCGAGTAAGGATTTGCCTTAATACAAATGGATAAATGCCTATGATGTAAACGATTTTCTGTTGAGAATGATGTGTTGTGTTTGTTATGTAGTTGGTTGATTTCTGGATTTTTGGTGAAACGGATTGAACCTGTGACTTTTAGTTCCTTTGATTTAAATAGATAAGGAATGGTCCTAAATGATGGATTTGGAAACATTGATTTGAAATGCCAGTCATGCTAAGTTGTGGTTGAGTACTTGAGGAAGTAAGTGATAGAGCTAGTACTAGACGAGAGATCAGAATAAAGCAGCAGAAACTTGCGGAAGCAGTAACACAGGATAGCTACGAATAGGAGCTGTAAAGTTTACTATAATATCTTAAGTTTGAATACTAGAAGGGTTAAGCGGGTTATTGCAAGTAATGATCCCCAAATAGTTGGAATTGATTGCGACTGCGAGCTTTGATGGTTCTAAAGCGGATGAGAAAATTATCATTGATGCGTAATTCGATTTAGATAATGAGAGAGTGCAGGTTGTCGTGTTTGAGAGATGAGTACTATGATGTTTGATCATAGTGACCTTGGATTTAGATTGAGATTTATAATGATTAGTTTTGAGAGACGAACGTGAAAACCATTAAATTGAATTGCTGATATGGTACTGAGATTGGTTTGAGGGAACCCGTGACGGGTGGTAAACTCCAGTTTTTAGGAGAGGTGCTGTCAATTTTTTCCCAAGAATTTGAAAGAGTGTTGGTTACAGTTTTGAGAAGGACCTTTGATTTGAATAACTTTAACAAAAGAGGTGTGTTTCAAATGCTTTTATAGATTATTAAAAGAAAGCCAGATTCTTATGATTTTGTTAGCTTGTTATTCCAAACTCATTTGTTTTCTAGAAATGAAAGGGGTTTTTGATTGATGAGTCAGAGACTTTATAACAGCAAGTCATATAGAAATTTGAGGGATTGAGAATAAGAAAGTAAGTTTGGAGGTTATGCTTGGAGTTGAACTGTGATTAGAGGAATTGGCTTGGCAAAGAGAGAGGATAGTGATGGAGTATGATTAAGGTGTGGTGATGATCTTTGATTGATTATAGTGATGTGGGATGATGGCAATATTATTGATGACATGATTTGAGATTTAATAGGGTGAGAGTTGATGAGGCGATAAAAGTAAGGAACGAGGCTGTTGGTCGGCGTTGAACGAATGACCGAGACCCTTGGAGATAGAGAAATCAGAGCGCGGCAACGGAAGCACGTAGAGTAAAAGGACGTTGTAACTGTTATGCGTTGGATATAAAGGCAGACTACACTCGCGTACTCGCAGTGATGGATGGAATTTTCGAGGGCGAAAAATTTCTATTAGGGGGTAGAATGTAATACCCGACCTAACCGAAATTAATTAAATAATAAGTTAAATAGGAGCGAATATGGTTGAAAGATTTGGCAATTGGAATTTGATGATTTAAATATGATATTTGGATTCAGTGAATTTTTCCGAGTCGAAAAACATAGTTTTTGGCGTAAAAGCGCACAGTGAAATTTTGACCGGCAGTACCGGTTGAGACCTGTCTGGTACTGCAACTGAGAAAATTGATTATGAGTAAATAAGATTAAGAAATGAGGAATTATAATTAGGGGAGGTAGAAATATTTAAAGTGTGATTTAGAGCGCAAATCTTAAAGGTTTTGGCCCAAAATTGGGCCAACGGACAAAAATAAGTGAACCGGGCCTAAGTGGGCCCAAGACCCAACATATATAAATATTAGTTATAAGCATTTCAGCTCATTTTGCCCTAAAGAAGGGGTGTTGGGCGCTGAATTGAGAAGAGAGAATAGAGAAGAGAGAGAGAAAACATAACTCTCTTTGATCTTCAAACCACCATAACTTGAGCTACGGAGCTCCGATTGACGAGTCGTTTGCGGCCACGTGTCACTCTTCTCATCTTCTACAATTCTATCTAAGTTTGGTGGTGAGTATTCCATTCATCTCTGTCCAATTTTCGAAATTCCCCACTGTTACACGTTTTTGGGTAGTTAGTGTTAAAATCTTGTGATTTTGGATATTTAGGGATATTCCAACATGGATTCTAAGTGGGTTCTACCCCTACTTCATATGGGCTGAGGTAAGAAGTGCTCAAACCCTTGTGATTTGTCATTTTTATGAGCCCTAGGTTGATGTATGTATGTGAAATTGGTTATGTTAGTGTATCTGGTGATTTTGATGCACAATTGGGAGGTTGGTATTGCTTGTAGAGCTTTGGTGAGGCTTGGAGCTAAGGGTTGGTGGAGACTTTCATAGAAGAGGCTCAATTGGTTTGGCTACAAGAGGTACGGTTTAAGTTTCATTTAAGTACCGTGTGGTGTGATGAGAATTCCTAGGCTAGATGCCCCTAGGATTAAGTTTGGATTGTGTAAATGGTTGGTGCTAATATGCATAGTTGGTACGTAATGTGAATTAATGGTTGGGTTGAGAATTGTGTGGCCTTGTATGCTTGGTGTATTGAGAATTTGATGTATTGGGTAATGAGTATTGATTTGTGGTTTATGCATTCAAATTGTGAAATTTGGCCGGAGGCCGTGAATCTTGGGCCGGAGGCCGAAAAGAGGTAAGGAAGATAAGTTGATATGTGCATTGTATGATGACACAAGTGATTGGATGAATCTCAGATAATGAATATATGAATGATTGGGTTGGTTATTGAATAATAAGGTTTGAGGAGTTGAATTGTGGAATTTGGTAACTTTGGGTGAAATTATATAGATGAGGTATGTTTGGTTTTGGTTGAGATATATTATGTGGTCATATATGTGATTATGATTATTGATGCCTTGATGGTATGATGATGCATGAGAGATATGTATGTTGTGATATATGCTTGAGGAATGATTAAGGTTGATTTGTGGGTGAAACCATGTGATAGTGAGTATGATATTGATTATGTATAATGATGATTGATTGGAAATAGTATTGTTGGAAATTGGGATGAGGAAGGATGTATGACATGTTAATGTGTTTGTAATTTAGCCATTTATTTGAAATGGGTAAAAATGGTTATATGGCGGTTTTGTGAATTGTGGTAAGGTGTTAATGCATGAGTTGAGGACGTTTGATGTTGATTTTGGTATATTTTGATTGATTTCAAAAAGGGTCAAAATTGGCATGCTTTGGTTGATTTTGAAAAGGGTTGAAAATGGCATGTTTTGTAAATGGCGCTTTGTGGTTTTGTATAAAAATATAGTTTTTGGGCATACTTTGACAGAACATAACTTGGACTCTGGATCCCCGTTTTGTGCCAAACTCGTTTAGAAATAAAATTGGATCCGTGATGTCCATGCCGTTTAAAGAACGGGCAGAAAAAGATTTAAAATGAGAAAGTTATGTCTGTTGGAAGATTGAGGGTTGAATTTGTAAATTCTGCAGCTTTTAACTTAGAAAATTTTTAGCAGAATGACCCTCCGAGCGTAGGCGCACTTGGCGCGTACGCGTTGTTCTTCGAGAAGGCACCATCCACGCGTGCGTGTAGTGTGCGCGGGCGCATCGATGCGCTGCACCAAAGGCCCAGCTATTTTCCCGAGAGTTGTGCCAGAATTGTGCCAATTGTGCTTGGGGCGCAAAATGCACCCACACGTATGCGTGGCTGACACGTGCGCATCGTTTGGCTATTTTTCAATCCACACGTACGCATGGGCGACGCATACGCGTCATGAACATTGGGGCCATCCACGCGTACGCGTGGAGGACGCGTATGCGTGGCCCTGTTTTCATGCCAAAGTTGATTTTTGAGTTTTAAAGCCAAATCTCATACTTCTAAGCCTCCGATCTCACCCCTTATGTATTAAATCATTATGATATGCCTAGCAATGAGAAAGGAGCTAGGGGAGGTGGTAACTTGCGAATGAAGAAAGGGGAAAAAATATGATCAATGATGATCAAAGATGATTATATGAGATATGGAGGGTAACGGTGGAAGTACCGTGTCTGCCATGAGCTGAAGGGCTATATTTATTGATAAATGGCTGGTTTTTGATTGAACCATAAGCCGGATGGCTGAGTTATTGCCGGGTTACGGCAAAGCCATTATTGATTATGGCTGAGTATAAATGCATATATGATTAATGAATGAATGTGTTAAATGGATAATAATGGAAAATGTTGAAAAGTGATGTATGTGTGACCCCGGGTAGTAGGCAGTGGCGTTGTCCACTTGCTCCGGGTATGAGACGGGAAGGGATATTTATGATAAATGAGTTTAATTATAGAGTTTTGAATGAATGTATTTGTGATACCTAGGTAGTAGTAAGGGTGGTGGTTCATCCCGCTTGCTCCAGGTTAATGTTTGAGATTTCATAACAATGATAATTGCTTTTAAACTGAACAAATGTATGTTTTGAGATCCTGGGCAGTAGCAAGGATTTTGGATTGTCCCACTTGCTCCAGGTTAGAGATTGTGATGCCTGGGTAGTAGCGGCAGTAATGGTGAATCCACTCGCTCCAGGTTGAGCTTTTAAACACCCGCATGGGTAGTAGCCGTAGTAGTGGTTATTCCATTGGCTCTGGGTTGAGCAGGTATTACTAAGAGAAGCCAAAGCACAACTTTCTTTAGAGGACCTAACCGAATTCTTCAAGGAAGAAGAACACATAGCAGCCGAAAACAACAACAATGCCAACAATGCAAGGAAGGTGCTGGGTGACTTTACTGCACCTACTCCTGATTTCTATGGGAGAAGCATCTCTATCCCTGCCATTGGAGCAAACAACTTTGAGCTTAAGCCTCAATTAGTTTCTCTAATGCAACAGAATTGCAAGTTCCATGGACTTCCAATGGAAGATCCTCATCAGTTTTTAGCTGAATTCTTGCAAATCTGTGACACAGTCAAGACTAATGGGGTTAACCCTGAGGTCTATAGACTGATGCTATTCCCTTTTGCTGTAAGAGACAGAGCTAGAATATGGTTGGATTCTCAACCTAAGGAAAGCCTGGACTCTTGGGAAAAGCTAGTCAATGCCTTCTTGGCAAAGTTCTTCCCACCACAAAGATGGAGTAAGCTTAGAGTGGAAGTCCAAACCTTCAGACAGAAGGATGGAGAATCCCTCTATGAAGCTTGGGAAAGATACAAACAATTAATCAGAAGATGTCCCTCAGACATGCTTTCTGAATGGAGCATCATAGGTATTTTCTATGATGGTCTCTCTGAACTATCCAAGATGTCTCTGGATAGCTCTGCTGGAGGATCTCTTCATCTGAAGAAGACGCCTGCAGAAGCTCAAGAATTGATTGAAATGGTTGCAAATAACCAATTCATGTACACTTCTGAAAGGAATCCTCTGAACAATGGGACTAGTCAGAAGAAAGGAGTTCTTGAGATTGATACTCTGAATGCCATTTTGGCTCAGAACAAGATATTGACTCAACAAGTCAATTTGATTTCTCAAAGTCTGTCTGGAATGCATAATGCACCAAGCAGTACTAAGGAGGCTTCATCTGAGGAAGAAGCCTATGATCCTGAGAACCCTTCAATGGAAGAGGTGAATTACCTAGGAGAACCCTATGGAAACACCTACAATTCTTCATGGAGAAATCACCCCAATTTCTCATGGAAGAATCAAGAGAGACCTCAACAAGGTTTCAATAATAATGGTGGAAGAAACCGGCTTGGCAATAACAAGCCTTTTCCATCATCTTCTCAGCAACAGACAGAGAGTTCTAAGCAGAATACTTCTGACTTAGCAACAATGGTCTCTGATCTAATAAAGACCACTCAAAGTTTCATGAATGAAACAAGGTCCTCCATCAGAAATTTGGAAGGACAAGTGGGTCAGCTGAGCAAGAAAGTTACTGAACTCCCTCCTAGTACTCTCCCAAGTAATACAGAAGAAAATCCAAAAGGAGAGTGCAAAGCCATAGACATGGCCGAATATGGAGAGGAAAGAGAGGAGGAGGACGCCACTGAGGAAGACCTCAGTGGGCGTGTACCAATCTCCTCTGAGTTCCAATGGGAATCTGAGGCTCAAAATGAGACCATAGAGATTCCATTGGACTTACTTCTGCCATTCATGAGCTCTGATGAGTATTCTTCCTCTGAAGAGGATGAGTATATCACTGAAGAGCAAGTTGCTAAATACCTTGGAGCAATCATGAAACTGAATGACAAGTTATTTGGAAATGAGACTTGGGAGGATGAACCACCCTTGCTCACCAAAGAACTGGATGACTTGTCTAGGCAGAAACTGCCTCAAAAGAGGCAAGATCCTGGGAAGTTTTCTATACCTTGTACCATAGGCACCATGACCTTTAAAAAGGCCTTGTGTGACTTAGGGTCAAGTGTAAACCTCATGCCCCTCTCTGTAATGGAGAAATTAGGGATCTTTGAGGTGCAAGCTGCAAGAATCTCATTAGAGATGGCAGACAATTCAAGAAAACAAGCTCATGGACTTGTAGAGAATGTTTTGGTGAAGATTGAAGACCATTACATCCCTACTGACTTCATAGTCCTAGAGACTGGGAAGTGCATGGATGAATCCATCATCCTTGGCAGACCCTTCCTAGCCACAGCAAGGGCTGTGATTGATGTTGATAGAGGTGAAATGATCATTCAAGTGAATGAAGAATCCTTGGTGTTTAAGGCCCAAGGACATCCCTCTATCATCATGGAGAGGAAGCATGAAGAGCTTCTCTCAAAACAGAGCCAAGCAGAGCCCCCACAGCCAAACTCTAAGTTTGGTGTTGGGAGGCCACAACCAAACTCTAAGTTTGGTGTTGAACCCCCACATTCAAACTCTAAGATTGGTGTAGGGAGGTTCCAACACGGTTCTGAGTATCTCTGAGGCTCCATGAGAGTCCTCTGTCAAGCTAATGACATTAAAGAAGCGCTTGTTGGGAGGCAACCCAATGTTTTATAGTTAACTATTTTCTTTTGTTATTTTATTTTTTTTGTAGGTTGATGATCATAAGAAGTCACAAAAACAATGAAAAAAGCAAAAACAGAATGAAAAACAGGAAGAAAAACAGCACACCCTGGAGGAGAAGAAGCTGGCGTTCAAACGCCAGTAATGCTAGCTGTTGGGCGTTTAACGCCCAGTCTGGCACCATTCTGGGCGTTTAACGCCAGAAAGGGGCACCAGACTGGCGTTAAACGCCAGTAAAGGGCAACAACCTGGCGTTAAACGCCAGGAATGGGCACCAGCCCGGCGTTTAACGCCAGAAATAGCTCAAAACGTGATTTTGAGCAACTTTTGGTGCAGGGATGACTTTTCCTTGACACCACAGGATCTGTGGACCCCACAGGACCCCACCATCACTCTCTCTCTTCTTCCCCCATTCACCAATCACCTAAATACCTCTTCCCCAAAAACCCTTCACCTATCAAATCCCATCTTTCTCTTCACCACTCACATCCATCCTTCATAAAACCCCACCAACCTCACCCTTCAAATTCAAACCACTTTCCCTCCCAAACCCACCCATAATGGCCGAACCATTACCCCCTCTCTCCTATATATACCCTTCTTCAACCCTTCATTTTCACACAACCTAAACACCCTTTCTTTCCCTTCTTGGCCGAACACACCACCTTCCCCCTCTTCCTCATTTCTTCTTCTTCTACTCTCTTCTTTCTTCTTTTGCTCGAGGACGAGCAAACATTTTAAGTTTGGTGTGGTAAAAGCGTTGCTTTTTCATAACCATTATGGCATCCAAGGCCGGAGAAACCTCTAAAAAGAGGAAAGGGAAGGCAAAAGCTTCCACCTCCGAGTCATGGGAGATGGATAGATTCCTCTCAAGGATGCATCAAGTCCACTTCTATGAAGTTGTGGCCTTGAAGAAGGTGATCCCCGAGGTCCCCTTTTCACTCAAAAAGGGTGAATATCCAGAGATCCGCCATGAGATCCGAAGAAGAGGTTGGGAAGTACTCACCAACCCCATTCAACAAGTCGGAATCTTGATGGTTCAAGAGTTCTATGCCAATGCATGGATCACCAAGAACCATGACCAAAGTGTGAACCCGAATCCCAAGAATTATCTCACTATGGTTCGGGGGAAATACTTGGATTTTAGTCCGGAGAGTGTGAGGGTGGCGTTCAACTTGCCTATGATGCAAGGAGATGAGCATCCTTACACTAGAAGGGTCAACTTTGATCAAAGGTTGGACCAAGTCCTCACAACCATATGTGAAGAGGGCGCACAATGGAGGCAAGACTCAAGAGGAAAGCCGGTTCAATTGAGAAGGCATGACCTCAAGCCCGTGGCTAGAGGATGGTTAGAGTTCATACAACGCTCAATCATTCCCACTAGCAACCGGTCCGAAGTTACCATAGACCGGGCCATCATGATTCATAGCATCATGATTGGAGAAGAAGTGGAAGTTCATGAGGTTATAGCTCAAGAACTCTACAAGGTGGCGGACAAGACCTCCACTTTAGCAAGATTAGCCTTTCCTCATCTCATTTGTCACCTCTGTTATTCAGTTGGAGTTGACATAGAAGGAGATACCCCCATTGATGAGGACAAGCCCATCACCAAGAAAAGGATGGAGTACACAAGAGACCCCTCTCACCATGAGATCCCTGAGATGCCTCAAGGGATGCACTTTCCTCCACAAAATTATTGGGAGCAACTAAACACCTCCCTAGGAGAATTGAGTTCCAACATGGGACAACTAAGGGTGGAGCATCAAGAACACTCCATTCTCCTCCATGAAATTAGAGAAGACCAAAGAATCATGAGGGAGGAGCAACAAAGACAAGGAAGAGACATTGAGGAGCTCAAGCACTCCATAGGATCTTCAAGAGCAAGAAAGAGCCGCCATCACTAAGGTGGACCCGTTCCTTGATTTCCTTGTTCTTTATTCTTCTGTTTTTCGATTTTTATGCTTTATGTTTGTCCATGTTTGTGTCTTGTGATCATTAGTGTCTTAGTGTCTATGCCTTAAAGTTATGAATGTCCTATGAATCCATCACCTTTCTTGAATAAAAACGTGCTTAATTGAAAAGGAAAGAATTGCATGAATTCTGAATTTTATAATAGTTTAATTATTTTGATGTGGTGGCAACACTTTTGTTCTTTGAATGTATGCTTGAACAGTGCATATGTCTTTTGAATTTGTGGTTCATGAATGTTGGCTCTTGAAAGAATGATGAAAAAGGAGACATGTTACTGAGGATCTGAAAAATCATTAAAAATGATTCTTGAAGCAAGAAAAAGCAGTGAATACAAAAAAAAAAAAAGAAAGAAAAAAAAGGAAGCAAACGAAAAAAAAAAAGAGAAAAAAAAAGAAAGAAATAAAGTTGTGATCCAAGGCAAATAAGAGTGTGCTTAAGAACCCTGGACACCTCTAATTGGGGACTTTAGCAAAGCTGAGTCACAATCTGAAAAGGTTCACCCAATTATGTGTCTGTGGCATGTATGTATCCGGTGGTAATACTGGAAGACAGAGTGCTTTGGGCCACAGCCAAGACTCAATAAGTAGCTGTGTTCAAGAATCATCATACTTAACTAGGAGAATCAATAACACTATCTGGATTCTAAGTTCCTAAAGAAGCCAATCATTCTGAATTACAAGGGATAGAGTGAGATGCCAAAACTATTCAGAGGCAAAAAGATAAAAGCCCCGCTCATCGAATTAATACTGATCTTCATAGATGTTTTTGGAGTTCATTGCATATTCTCTTCTTTTTATCTTATTTGATTTTCAGTTGCTTGGGGACAAGCAACAATTTAAGTTTGGTGTTGTGATGAGCGGATAATTTATACACTTTTTGGCATTATTTTTAGTATATTTTTAGTATGATCTAGTTAGTTTTTAGTATATTTTTATTAGTTTTTAGTTAAAATTCACTTTTCTGGACTTTACTATGAGTTTGTGTGTTTTTCTGTGATTTCAGGTATTTTCTGGCTGAAATTGAGGGACCTGAGCAAAAATCTAATCCAGAGACTGAAAAGGACTGCAGATGCTGTTGGATTCTGGCCTCCCTGCACTCGAAGTGGATTTTCTGGAGCTACAGAAGCCCAATTGGCGCGCTCTCAACGGCGTTGGAAAGTAGACATCCTGGGCTTTCCAGCAATATATAATAGTCCATACTTTGCCCAAGATTTGATGGCCCAAACCGGCGTTCAAAGTCACCTCAAGAAATTCCAGCGTTAAACGCCGGAACTGGCACCTAATTGGGATTTAAACGCCCAAACTGGCACTAAAGCTGGCGTTTAACTCCAAGGAGAGTCTCTACACGAAATTTCTTCATTGCTCAGCCCAAGCACACACCAAGTGGGCCCGGAAGTGGATTTTTATGTCATTTACTCATCTATGTACTAGTTTTCTATAAGTAGGACCTTTTACTATTGTATAGAAATATAGAGGGAGAGCCTTTTGATCATGTTTTTATGATTGAACCCTCTTTGGGAGGCTGGCCATTCGGCCATGCCTAGACCTTGTTCTTATGTATTTTCAACGGTGGAGTTTCTACACACCATAGATTAAGGTGTGGAGCTCTGCTGTACCTCGAGTATTAATGCAATTACTATTGTTCTTCCATTCAATTCCGCTTGTTCTTTTACCAAGATATCACTTGTTCTTCAACATGATGAAGGTGATGATTGACGCCCATCACCATTCTCACCCATGAACAAGGTGACTGACAACCATTCTTGTTCTACAAGCATCAGAGGCTTAGTGAATATCTCTTGGATTCCTGATTGCACGATGCATGGTTGATCGCCTGACAACCGAGTGCTCGCCTGACAAACGAGCCAGCCATTCCGTGAGATCAGAGTCTTCGTGGTATAGGCAAGAACTGATGGCAGCATTCAAGAGAATCCGGAAGGTCTAACCTTGTCTGTGGTATTCTGAGTAGGATTCAATGACTGGATGACTGTGACGTGCTTCAAACTCCTAGCAGGCTAGGGCGTTAGTGACAGACGCAAAAGTATCGATGGATATTATTCCGGCCTGACCGAGAACCGACAGCTGAATTCCGCTATGCCGTGACAGGACATATGCAATCGCTTTCACTGAGAGGATGGGAGGTAGCTGCTGACAACAGTGAAACCCTACACGAGCTTGCCATGGAAAGGAGTAAGAAGGATTGGATGAAGGCAGTAGGAAAGCAGAGAGACGGAAGGGAAGGCATCTTCATACACTTGTCTGAAGCTCTTACACCAATGATATACATAAGTATCACTATCTTTATCTTCTATGTTATTTTCGTTCATCATCATATACATTTGAGTTTGCCTGACTAAGATTTACAAGATGACCATAGCTTGCTTCAATGCTAACAATCTCCGTGGGATCGACCCTTACTCACGTAAGGTATTACTTGGACGACCCAGTGCACTTGCTGGTTAGTTGTGCGAAGTTGTGTAATGCCATGGAATTGAACTACCAAGTTTTTGGAGTTCATGACCGGGGATTATGAGAGTTGTGAAAAAGTATTGTTCACAATTTCGCGCACCACATAGTCACTGGCTTCACACATCAATTCGAATGGCAAGTCCCAGTTGGGTGTAGAAATGACAGGTGCAGAGATAAACTTTGCTTTCAGAGTTTCAAAAGCATGCAGACAATCTTTGTCAAAGACAAAGAGAGTGTCAATGGCGAGAAAATTGCACAGGGATTTTGCAATTTTAGAGAAGTCTTTTATGAACCTCCTGTAGAATCTTGCATGTCCCAAGAAACTTCTGATTGCCTTAACATTAGTAGGTGGTGGTAATCGTTCAGTTACTTTCACCTTAGCTTGATCAACCTCTATTCTCTTGTTTGAAATCTGATGTCCAAGAGCAATTCCTTCAGTCAACATGAAATGATATTTTTCCCAGTTTAAAACGAGATTTGTTTCTTGGAATCGTTTCAGAACTAAGGCGAGATGGTTAAGGCAGGAATCAAAGGAATCACCAAAGACAGAGAAGTCATCCATAAATACCTCAAGGAATTTCTCAATCATGTCTGAGAAAATGGAGAGCAAACACCTTTGAAAGGTTGCAGGTGTATTACTGAAGCCAAATGGCATTCTTCTATAAGTAAACACGTTGTATGGGCATGTGAATGTTGTCTTCTCTTGATCCTGAGCATCTACTACACTTTGATTGTAGCCTGAATAGCCATCCAAGAATAAGTAGAGTGCATGCTCAGCCAATCTCTCCAGCATCTGGTCTATGAATGGCAGGGGAAATGATCCTTTTTTGTGGCGTTATTGAGTCTTCTGTAGTCAATACACATACGCCATCCTGTAACTATTCTCGTAAGAATCAATTCATTCTTCTCATTGTGGATCGCTGTCATCCCTCCTTTCTTGGGTACAACTTATACAGGGCTTACCCAAGGACTCTCTGAAATGGGGTAGATGATCCCAGCTTCCCATAGTTTTGTGACTTCTTTTTGAACTACTTCCTTCATAGCCGGATTCAGTCGCCTTTGTGGTTGCACCACTGGTTTAACATCTTCTTCGAGCATGACCTTGTGCATACACCAAGTGGAACTGATTCCCTTTAAGTCACTTATGGTCCATCCAAGAGCTATTTTGTGGGTCTTCAGCACTTGAATCAATGCTTGTTCTTCCTGCGGTTCTAGAGTAGAGCTTATGATCACTGGATAAGTGTCACCATATTCTAGAAACACGTATTTCAAGGATGATGGCAGTGACTTGAGCTCGAGCTTGGGAGGTTCATCTTCTACTTTAGGAGCTTTTAATGACTCCTCATGTTCTTCTGGTGCCTCTATGTCAGGCGTGGCATCCTCAAGGATGTCATCCAGCTCCTCTTCGAGTCTCTCAACTACGTGTACCTCTTCCACCAGAGGATTGATAAACCACTATTTTATGGTTTATCTTGTGCTCAATTGAGTAGTTTTTATCAACTCTTTACCCACTTATTCACATGATTTACATGGTTTTACAATTCCTTCCTGATTTTGTGCTATGATTGAAAACATGCTTCTTTGGACTTTAAATTTGCTATGTTTAAATCTCTATTATTACCATTCGATGCCGTGATATGTGTGTTAAGTGATTTCAGAGATTACAGGGCAGGAATGGCTTAGAGAATGGAGAGGAAGCTTGCAAAAAGGGAAGGAGCACAGACAACCAGCGGACAGCGACACGCACGCATGGCTTACGCATGCACGCAATTTGGACAAAAACACAGCGACGCGTACGCGTGCTTGACGCGTATGCGTGAATTGGAGTTCGCGCAAACGACGCGAGCACGTGCTGACGCGCACGCGTGGAGTGGAAAATCGTCAAACGACGCGTACGCGTGATCGACGCGTACGCGTGACATGCGCGATCTGCAGAAATTGCAGAATACGCTGAAGATGATTTTGGGCCGCATTTTGACCCAGATTTTGGCCCAGAAACATAGATTAAAATCAAGAAACATGCAGAGACTCAAGATATCAGATTCAGAATTCACTTTTCATAATTTAGATGTAGTTTTTAGAGAGAGAGGTTCTCTCCTCTCTCTTAGGATTTAGGATTAGGATTCCTCTTAAAGGAATTAGGATTTTATCTTCTTTTCAATTTTCAGGTTCAATGTTCTTTTTATTTATTTTATCTTTTATTTGTCTATGAACTTTCCATGTTAGGATTGATTTTCTTAATTAATACACATTGAGGTATTTTAGAATTATGATTGCTTTCCTTTATATATATAAATAATTTAGATTTTTCCCTTTTGGCTTTGGTTGATTAATTGGTGACTCTTGAGTTGTCAAACTCATCGTGATTGATAATTGTTATCTTTGCTGATCAATTTAGATTCCTATAACTCTAGTCTTTCCTTAGGAATTGACTAGGACTTTAGGTGTTAAATTGATTTGTCCACTTAACTTACCTTCATGGTTAGAGGTTGACTTAGTGGGAGCAAGATATAATTCTCATCACCATTGATAAGGATAACTACAATAGGACTTCTAATTTTCATACCTTGCCAAGAATTTTATTAGTCATTAATTTATTAATTCCTGCAATTTATTTCTCCTGTTTAAACCTTTTTTTCAAAAACCCAAAAATAATGTTTTCCATAACCAATAATAAAACACACTTCCCTGTAATTCCTTGAGAAGACGACCCGAGGTTTGAATACTTCGGTTTATAAATTTTATTGGGTTTGTTACTTGTGACAACCAAACGTTTGTACGAAAGGATTTTCTGTTGGTTTAGAAGCTATACTTGCAACGCGATCATATTTTTATATTTCTTTACCGATAGGAAATCCGATCGTCAAAATGGCCCCGTTTTCGGGAATTGCAAACGTGTGCCTTATTATTGGTTATTGTAAATATTTTTTCTTTTACTTGTTTATTTGTTTTTGTTTTCTCTTTTTATTTCTATTAGCTACTATGAGTTATCACCCCTCTCGCTTTGAGTTTGGTTCTAATTTTGTTGGAAGGAATGGAAGCTATAACAGGAACGTGCATCAAGGTCAAGGCAATCAAAGATGGATGGAGCCAAGAGGATCCGATCAACCCTTTAGGCAACAACACCCTCCAAAATACCATGGACCACGACCCTTCCGGAATGCATGTCAAGGCAATAGATATAGTGGACCCCCCCTCTGGCTACCAACAAGCCCCATCATATGCCTACGAATCACCTTCTCAATATAACCTTGGACCACCATACTCACAAGCCCCTTACCACCACTCACCACTATATGACCCTAATCCTTATCCACCACACCAACCACCATATGAAACATACCCAGACCCACCACCTCAATATTCACCATCTCCATCTCCTTATCAAAAAGAACCACCTCCGTATTATGAACATGTTTTCCAAAAAAATGAACCCTCCTACCCACCCCAAACCTCCATGGAGAGCACACTTACCTCTCTCATTGGTCTCACCTCTGAACTCCAAAATCTTATATCCTGCATGGACCAACCCTCCACCTCCAATGCTCAATCATCAAGCTCTAGTGCACTTCCATCTCAACCACAGAATGATCTCTCAATCCCATCACCATCATCTATAGAAGAGCACCCACATCCATCAATCCAAGAGCAACATGATCCCAATGCTGCTATTGACATGGAACAAGAGAGAAGGGATCATCTTCACGAATCCATACTTCATAAGGAGCTAGAGGAGGCACTAAAGGTGAAGGTAGAAGAGACCTTTGCAGATGAAGGAGTAGTTGAAGGGAGTTGTCATAGAAAAGAAACCATCAAGGAGGAGTACGATTTTATACTTAAACAACTGGATCAAGCGATAAATCGATTACCTCCCCGACGTTCGGACATTCAAGGAACCCCCATGGCTTCATGTGAAGAATCTACTGAAGAACGTGGCATGAAGGAGAAGTTAGAAACTCCGGTGGATAGTAAGTAGCACGATTTTATATTGGAACAATTGGAAGAAGCTACGCCTGCCATTGAAGAGGAAGAAGTGGTTGAAGACTTAGGAGATGCTGAACCTCCATAGAGAACTCGAGTTATAGAACCTCCTTCAAAGATGTTTGAAACTGATGTCGAGGAGGGTGTACAACCTCCAAGGCATCTCATGATTGAAGAATTTGAAAGGGATTATCAAGAGATGGAATCGATCATTGATGAATTCTTATCTACATTTGAATCCTCTCCCATTGGACTTGACATGGAGATGAAAGAAGAGGAAGCACAACCTCCCATACCCTTGGTGAACAATGAAGAAGAGATTGAATTGGAAGAAATCTACCAAGAGGAAGAGGTTGGTATTGAAGAAGATTGCAAAGAGGTGGAAGTTGTCAAAGAAGAGAACAAGGGAGTAGAGCCTGCAAGATCATTAGAAACACCTCTCCCAAAGCAATTACCATCCAATACAACATTCAAGTGGGTAAAATTCTCTTCCTTAACCTTTACTTTCCCACTTGAATATGGGCTTCTAGAGACGGATGGTCAACTTAGAGCTCTTTGTGGCATTAAGAGTAAGAAGAAGATGGTTAGTGGTTAGAGTTGTCAAGCAAGGTTCAACATGGTTGTATGCTCCAAGTTGAAATGCAAGGTTTGGTGTACAGCTCAATTGAATGGGTCTTGGAAGTTGTTTGGAGGCTGTAGTGAGAATTTCAATTGCGTGCCACCCGGATGGAATCATGATGATCTACACAAAGACGGGTGCAAAAGCAAGGTTTCGGACCCCGAAATTCATTCCAGCAATCAACACTCGTGGGGCCTTGTCACTTGCTTTAACTTACTTGAAGGCTTTCTGCGCCTAGTTTGGGATCCTGGAGGCTACTGGAATTTCAAACATTGGTGGAGATTTTTGGACTAGTACAAGCATAAGCCACCATAACAGGAAGCTCATCAAATGTCCAACTTAAGGACTTTAACTAAAAGTGCTAGGTGGGAGCCAACCCACCATGGTATGATCGTTCCTTTTTCAATTTAGTTTTGTTTGTTTTTGGATTTTATTTTCTTTTATTGAACTTGGAATTATTCATAACATCTGCATACTGCATTCTGCATTTTTCACAAAAAAAAGAGGGTGATCGACGCGCACCCGTCGTATGTGACTATGCAACTAAACAGTGAGTTACACGAGAAACGCGCGGGAGGGGTGCATGGCGCACAAGCCACCCCACGCGTACACGTGCCTCACGCATGCGTGTCCCCTGCGATATTTACCACCCACGCATAAGCGTCAATGACACATACGCGTGGATACCCAGATCGGCGTAACGAGCACTTGGACAGAGGGTTGTGCTGCCCTTACGAGGGACTTGTGCGAAAGGAAAAAATTCATTCATGCGTACGCGTCCCTGACACGTGCGCATCATTTTCCCTTTATGGCCACCCACTCGTACGCGTGGGCGACACTTACGCGTCGCATGGCTCGTTCAGTTTTTACGCGTTCGCATCTTTCTTCTCTTCTTTCTACTTCTTTCTTCCTTCTTTCTTACTTTCTTCTTCTTCATTCCTTTAACCTCTCACCCCTCTTCACTTCCATCCTATTTCATTTAATTTATTTGCATACTTTCATTCATTGCATTATTTTCATTGGTGTTAGAAATCTACTTGGGTCATTATTTCCTATATTTTACTTGTTAAGGAATTGTTTGACAATTATATATTATTTTTATAGGGTTGCTGGTGCACGAAATTGCAATCACACTTTGCAATCCCGCACAACTAACCGGCAAGTGCACTGGGTCGTCCAAGTAATACCTTACGTGAGTAAGGGTCGATCCCACGGAGATTGTCGGCTTGAAGCAAGCTATGGTTATCTTGTAACTCTTAGTCAGGATATCAAAAATTATCAGGATTGATTGTGAAAAGCAAAAGAACATGAAATAAGTACTTGATTTGCAGTAATGGAGAATAGGTTGAGGTTTTAGAGATGCTTTGTCTTCTGAACCTCTACTTTCCTACTGTCTTCTTCTTCAAACACGCAAGACTCCTTCCATGGCAAGCTGTATGTAGGGTTTCACCGTTGTCAATGGCTACCTCCCATCCTCTCAGTGAAAATGTTCAACGCGCTCTGTCACAGCACGGCTAATCATCTGTCGGTTCTCAATCAGGTTGGAATAGAATCCAGTGATTCTTTTGCGTCTGTCACTAACGCCCAACCCTCAGGAGTTTGAAGCTCGTCACAGTCATTCAATCCTTGAATCCTACTCAGAATACCACAAACAAGGTTTAGACCTTCCGGATTCTCTTGAATGTCGCCATCAATTCTAGCTTATACCACGAAGATTCCGATTAAAGAACCAAAGAGATATCTACTTAATCTAAGGTAGAACGGAGGTGGTTGTCAGGAACGTGTTCATAGTTGAGAATGATGATGAGTGTCACGGATCATCACATTCATCAGGTTTAAGAACAAGTGATATCTTAGAATGGAAGCAAGCATGATTGAATGAAAAACAGTAGTAATTGCATTAATCTATCAAGACACAGCAGAGCTCCTCACTCCCAACCATGGGGTTTAGAGACTCATGCCGTAGAAGATACAATGAGAAACGTGTAATGTGTCATGAGGTGTAGATACAATGTCAAAAGATCCTATTAATAGTGAACAAGTAACCTAGGGTTTACAAAAATGAGTAAATGATAGAAAAATCCACTTCCCGGCCCACTTGGTGTGTGCTTGGGCTGAGCATTGAAGCATTTTCGTGTAGAGACTCTTTCTGGAGTTAAACGCCAGCTTTTATGCCAGTTTGGGCGTTTAACTCCAATTTTTATGCCAGTTCCAGCGTTAAACGCTGGGAATTCTGAAGCTGATTTGCAATGCCGGTTTGGGCCATCAAATCTCGGGCAAAGTATGGACTATTAAACATTGCTGGAAAGCCCAGGATGTCTACTTTCCAACGCCGTTGAGAGCGCGCCAATTGGGCTTCTGTAGCTCCGGAAAATCCACTTCGAGTGCAGGGAGGTCAGAATCCAACAGCATCTGCAGTCCTTTTCAGTCTCTGAATCAGATTTTTGCTCAGGTCCCTCAATTCCAGCCAGAAAATACCTAAAATCACAGAAAAACACACAAACTCATAGTAAACTCCAGAAAAGTGAATTTTAACTAAAAACTAATAAAAATATAATAAAAACTAACTAAATCTACTAAAAACATACTAAAAACAATGCCAAAAAGTGTACAAATTATCCGTTCATCACAACACCAAACTTAAATTGTTGCTTGTCCCCAAGCAACTGAAAATCAAAATAGAATAAAAAGAAGAGAATATACTATAGACTCCAAAATATCAAAGAAACTTAGCTCCAATTAGATGAGCGGGACTAGTAGCTTTTTGCTTCTGAACAGTTTTGGCATCTCGCTTTATCCTTTGAAGTTCATAATGATTGGCATCCATAGGAACTCAAAACTCAGATAGTGTTATTGATTCTCCTAGTTAAGTATGATGATTCTTGAACATAGCTATTTTATGAGTCTTGGCTGTGGCCCAAAGCACTCTGTCTTCCAGTATTACCACCGGATACATACATGCCACAGACACATACTTGGGTGAACCTTTTCAGATTGTGACTCAGCTTTGCTAGAGTCCCCAATTAGAGGCGTCCAGGGTTCTTAAGCACACTCTTTTTGCCTTAGATCACAACTTTATTTCTTTCTTTTTCTTCTTCTTTTTTTCGTTTTTTTTTTTTTTTGCTTTTTCTTGCTTCAAGAATCAATTTTATGATTTTTCAGATTCTCAATAACAGTTCTCCCTTTCTATCATTCTTTCAAGAGCCAACAATTTTAACATTCTTAAAACAATAAATTCAAAAGACATATGCACTGTTCAAGCATTCATTCAGAAAACAAAAAGTATTGTCACCACATCAAACTAATTCAACTAGTTTCAGAGATGAATTCGAAATCCTGTACTTCTTGTTCTTTTGTGATTAAAGCATTTTTCATTTAAGAGAGGTGATGGATTCATAGGACATTCATAGCTTTAAGACATGAACTTTAAATTTTATTAATCATGAATTAAGAACAAGACTCAAAAATAGATATAAGATAAGACTAATAGTAATAAAAAAACAAAAAAATTAAATAGGCTCCTAATGATAGAGGTTATCACAGAGTTAGGACTCAACAACCTTGAATTTGAGAAGTGGATGCTCCCTCCACTTGAGGGGAGAGCTTTTGGCGTTTCATCTCTTGAAGTTCACGCCCCTGCTTCTCTTGTTCCTTCAGCAATTTGCAGAGCATGCAGTTCTGATTCTGCTGTTCTTCCTTAAGTTGCTCCATAGTTTCTTGCAACTTGGTGATAGATGCTTCTAGGTTGGCCCAGTAGTCAATTTCAGGAAATTCAGGGAGGAACTCCTGCGCCCTCTTTTTGATAGAGTTGTCTTGCATTTGTCCTTCCATTGACTTCTTGGTGATTGGATGTTCAATGGGTATGAATTCATCTACTACCATTTTTACCCCAGCCTCTTTACAGAGCAAGGAGATCAAGCTTGGGTAAGCCAGTTTGGCTTCAGTGGAATTCTTATTTGCAATTGTGTAGATCTCACAGGCAATCAGATGATGAACCTCCACTTCTTTTCCAAGCATAATGCAATGAATATCACTGCTCTCTTGATGGTAACCTCAGAACGGTTGCTAGTGGGCAATATGGAACGCCTAATAAAGTCTAGCCAACCTCTTGCAATTGGTTTGAGGTCTCCCCTCTTGAGTTGGTTTGGGACACCTTTTGAATTGGTTATCCATTTAGTTCCAGGGAGGCATATGTCCTCTAGAACTTGATCCAACCCTTTATCTGCTCTCACCATCCTCCTATTAAAGGATTCATGATCATCTTGCAGTTGAGGCAATTTGAAGACCTCTCTTATTTTGTCCAGATGGATGTAAATAATTCTCCCTCTGACCATGGTTCTGTAGGTATGAAAAGCAGTTCCAGTCATTCTCTGCTTATCTGTCAGCCACAGATTTGAGTAGAATTCCTGAACCATGTTCCTTCCAACCTTTGTCTCAGGGTTGGTTAGAACTTCTCATCCTCTGTTTCGAATTTGCTCTTGGATCTCCAGATATTCATCTTCTTTCAGATTGAATTTGACTTCCGGGATCACTGACCTCAGACCCATTATTTTGTGGTAATGGTCTGCATGTTCTTTGGTTAAGAACTTCTCTTGACTCCAAACATCCTTTGAATTATTCTCTTTCTTGCCTCTTGAATTGGTTTGTTTTCCTCTAGGAGCCATGATCTTGATAAATCTTGGCCTAGTGATCACGGAAATCACACCAAACTTAGAGGTTTGCTTGTCCTCAAGCAAGAGAAGGCAAATAGGGGAGAGAGGAGGAGAGCAAATTCGAATGGTATGGGGAAGGAGGATGGCCGAACGTGTTTAAATAGGAGAGGGGGAGAAATTTTCGAAAATTGGAAGGAGATTTGAGAAGATATGGAAAAAATTTGAGGAGATAATTGAGTTTTTTGAAAGAGTCTAGGAAAGGATTTGAAATAGATTTGAAGAAGATTCTAATTTTTGAAATTGGAAGGTGAATGATGAAAGTTTGTAATGTGTTTATGTAAAAAGATATGGATTAAAACAAGAAAGTTTGAAAAAAATTTGAAGTGGGAACAAAATCTCCTCCCCCTGCCTTTCTGGCGTTAAACGCCTAGAATGGTATCCATTCTGGCGTTTAACGCCGATTTGTTGGCCTATTTGGGCGTTTAACGCCCAGCCAGGTATCCTGGCTGGCGTTAAACGCCAGAAATCCCTTTATCACTGGGCGTTTTGCTAAAAGCCGAGGATGCTGCACACCTGGCATTAAACGCCCAGAATGGTGCCCATTCTGGCGTTTAACGCCCAAAATGGCACATTTACTGGCGTTAAACGCCCAGAATGGTGCCCATTCTGGCGTTTAACGCCCAAAGTACCCCTTACTAGCATTTTTTCGCCAGTAAGCTCTTTTTCTCTGCTTTTCGCGCTGAATCCTTCTGTAACTCTGTGAATTCCTTTAATTTTGATAATTGCTCTTTAAGAATATGTACCAAACCTTGATTAAATAGAACAGATACCCTTCTAATCACTGGGTTGCCTCCCAGCAAGCGCTTCTTTATTGTCTTTAGCTGGACCTTCACTGAAAATCACTCAAGTCCAGTTTTGAGCATTCTTGCTCAAAATTGCTTTCAAGATAATGCTTGATCCTCTGTCCATTAACAATGAACTTCTTGTCAGAATCAGTATCCTGAAGCTCAACATATCCATATGGTGATACTCCTGTAATCACATACGGACCCCTCCAGCTGGATTTAAGTTTTCCTGGGAACAATCTGAGCCTAGAGTTGAAGAGCAGGACTTTTTGTCCTGGCTCAAAGACTCTGGATGACAACTTCTTGTCGTACCACTTCTTTGCCTTTTCCTTATAAATTTTTGCATTTTCAAAGGCATTGAGTCTGAACTCCTCTAGCTCATTTAGCTGGAGCAATCTTTTTTCACCAGCTAACTTAGCATCCATGTTTAGGAATCTGGTTGCCCAGTAGGCTTTATGTTCCAGTTCCACGGGCAGATGACAGGCCTTCCCATACACCAGTTGGTATGGAGAGGTTCCTATAGGAGTCTTGTATGCTGTTCTGTATGCCCACAGAGCATCATCCAAGCTCTTTGCCCAATCCTTTCTACGGGCAATAACAGTCCATTCCAGGATTCTTTTGAGCTCTCTGTTAGAGACCTCAGCTTGCCCATTTGTCTGTGGGTGATACGGAGTTGCTACTTTGTGGCTAATTCCATATCTCACCATAGCAGAGTACAGTTGTTTATTGCAGAAATGGGTGCCTCCATCACTGATCAGTACTCTGGGAACACCAAACCCGCTGAAGATGTGTTTCTGGAGGAATTTCAGCACGGTCTTGGTATCATTATTGGGTGTGGCAATTGCTTCCACCCATTTAGATACATAGTCTACTGCCACTAGAATATAAGTGTTTGAGTATGATGGTGGGAAGGGACCCATGAAGTCAATTCCCCATACATCAAACAATTCAATCTCTAAGATCCCTTGCTGAGGCATGGCGTAACCATGAGGCAAGTTACCAGCTCTTTGGCAACTGTCACAGTTACGCA
Organism: Arachis stenosperma; assembly: GCF_014773155.1. Lineage (NCBI taxonomy): Eukaryota > Viridiplantae > Streptophyta > Magnoliopsida > Fabales > Fabaceae > Arachis > Arachis stenosperma. The sequence goes on from NC_080378.1 coordinate 33,776,491, forward strand.
CAAACTCTCGGGCATCTCTATAGAGAGTAGGCCAGTAGAATCCGCATTGGAGGACCTTGGTTGCTGTTCGCTCACCTCCAAAGTGTCCTCCATATTGTGATCCATGGCAATGCCACAGGATTCTTTGTGCTTCCTCTCTGGGTACACATCTGCGGATTATTTCGTCTGCACATCTCTTAAAGAGATATGGTTCATCCCATAGGTAGTACTTGGCATCTGAAATTAATTTCTTTCTTTGTACTCTGCTGTACTCCTGGGGTATGAACCTCACAGCTTTATAATTTGCAATATCTGCAAACCATGGAGCTTCCTGAATGGCAAAGAGTTGCTCATCTGGGAAAGTCTCAGAGATCTTAGTAGAAGGGAGGGATGCCCCAGCTACTGGTTCTATTCGGGACAGATGATCAGCTACTTGGTTCTCTGTCCCTTTTCTGTCTCTTATTTCTATATCAATCTCTTGCAAAAGCAACACCCATCTTATGAGCCTGGGTTTTGAATCCTGCTTTGTGAGTAAGTACTTAAGAGCAGCATGGTCAGTGTACACAATCACCTTTGATCCTACTAGATAGGATCTAAACTTGTCAATGGCATAGACCACTGCAAGTAACTCTTTTTCTATGGTTGTGTAATTCTTCTATGCATCATTTAGAACACGGCTGGCATAATAAATGACATGCGGAAGCTTGTTATGCCTTTGTCCCAACACTGCACCAATGGCATAGTCACTGGCATCACACATTAGTTTGAATGACAATGTCCAGTCTGGTGCAGAGATGACTGGTGCTGTGACCAGCTTAGCTTTCAGGGTCTCAAATGCCTGCAGACACTGTGTGTCAAACACAAATGGTGTGTCAGTAGCTAGCTGGTTGCTTAGAGGTTTTGCAATTTTCGAAAAATCCTTTATAAACCTTCTGTAGAATCCTGCATGCCCCAGAAAGCTTCTGATTGCCTTAACATTGGCAGGTGGTGGCAATTTTTCAATTACCTCTACCTTTGCTTTAGCCACCTCTATTCCCTTGCTTGAAACTTTGTGCCCAAGGACAATTCCTTCAGTCACCATAAAGTGACATTTCTCCCAGTTTAAAACCAGGTTAGTCTCTTGGCACCTTTTCAGGACAAGTGCTAGGTGGTTAAGACAGGAGCTGAATGAGTCTCCATATACTGAGAAGTCATCCATGAAGACTTCCAGGAATTTCTCCACCATATCAGAGAAGATGGATAGCATGCATCTCTGAAAGGTTGCAGGAGCATTACACAGACCAAAAGGCATCCTCCTGTAGGCAAACACGCCAGAAGGGCAAGTGAATGCTGTTTTCTCTTGGTCCTGAGGATCTACTGCAATTTGGTTGTAGCCTGAATAGCCATCCAAAAAGCAGTAATAATCATGACCAGCTAGTCTTTCTAGCATTTGGTCTATGAATGGTAAAGGAAAATGATCCTTTCTGGTGGCTGTATTGAGCCTTCTGTAGTCAATACACATACGCCACCCTGTGACTGTTCTTGTAGGAACCAGTTCATTTTTTTCATTATGAACTACTGTCATGCCTCCCTTCTTGGGGACAACTTAGACAGGGCTCACCCAGGGGCTATCAGAAATAGGATAAATAATCCCAGCCTCTAGTAATTTAGTGACCTCTTTCTGCACCACCTCCTTCATGGCTGGATTTAGCCGCCTTTGTGGTTGAACCACTGGTTTGGCATTATCCTCCAATAGGATCTTGTGCATGCATCTTGTTGGGCTAATGCCCTTAAGATCACTTATGGACCACCCAAGAGCTGTCTTGTGTGTTCTTAGCACTTGAATCAGTGCTTCCTCTTCCTGTAGATTTAAAGCAGAGCTTATAATCACTGGAAAAGTGTCACCCTCTCCTAGAAATGCATACTTCAGGGATGGTGGTAGTGGTTTGAGTTCAGGTTTGGGAGGCTTATCCTCCTCCTGAGGAATTTTCAAAATTTCTTTTGTTTCCTCTGGTTCTTCCAGATCAGGCTGGTCATCCTTGAAGATGTCCTCAAGCTCCGATTCTAGACTTTCAGTCATATTGATCTCTTCCACCAAAAAGTCAATAATGTCAGTGCCCATGCAGTCATTTGATGTGTCTAGATGCTGCATAGCTTTCACAGCATTCAACTTGAACTCATCCTCATTGACTCTCAGAGTTACTTCCCGTTTTTGTACATCAATGAGAGTTCGTCCAGTTGCTAGGAAAGGTCTTCCTAGAATGAGAGTTGCACTCTTGTGCTCCTCCATTTCCAGCACTACAAAGTCAGTTGGAAAGGCAAATGGCCCAACCTTGACAATCATGTCCTCAATTATGCCTGATGGATATTTAATGGAGCCATCAGCAAGTTGGAGGCATATCCGGGTTGGTTTGACTTCTTCAGCCAACCCAAGCTTTCTGATAGTGGATGCAGGTATTAGATTGATGCTTGCTCTAAGGTCACACAGGACTGTCTTGGTGCAAGCACCTTCTAATGTGCATGGTATCATAAAGCTTCCTGGATCTTGAAGCTTTTCTGATAAGCTTTTCAGAATGACTGCATTGCATTCTTCAGTGAGAAATACTTTTTCAGTTTCTCTCCAATCCTTCTTATGGCTTAAGATTTCCTTCATGAATTTAGCATAAGAAGGTATTTGCTCAAGTGCCTCTGCAAACGGAATCTTTATTTCAAGAGTCCTTAGATAGTCTGCAAAGCGGGCAAATTGCTTATCCTGTTCCGCTTGGCGGAGTTTTTGAGGATAAGGCATCTTGGCTTTATATTCTTCAACCTTGGTTGCTGCAGGTTTATTCCTTACAGAAGTGGTTGGAGAAGCCTTTTTAGAGGGGTTACTATCAGCACTCTCAGGTGTCTGGTTCCCCTTTGGCGTTTGAACGCTAGGATTAGGTGGAAAATGGGCGTTTAACGCCAACTTTTCCCCCTTTTCTGGCGTTTGAACGCCAGAACTGGGCAGGGAATGGGCGTTTAACACCAGCTTTCCCCCCTTTTCTGGCGTTTGAACGCCAATAGTATTCCCCTCTGGGCTCTTACTGTCCTCAGAGGGATTTTGGATAGTGGTTTGGCTATCCTCTGTCAATTGTTCCTTTATTGACTTTTTGCTACTTTGAGCAGTGTTATTCAATGTCTTCCCACTCCTCAGTTGAACTGCTTGGCATTCTTCTGTTATCTGTTTAGATAGCTGCTGTTTTGCCTGATTCAACTGTGATTCCATGTTCTTGTTAGCAATTTTAGTCTCTTGGAGCATCTCTTTAAATTCTGCTAACTGTTTTGTCATCAGGTGTAATTGTTGATTGAGCTCAACCATCTGTTCTTGAGGATTAGGATCAGTGGCTAACGCCATAACTTCTTTTTGTGTAAAGGACTCATTGCTAGAGTACAAATGTTGATTTCTAGCAACAGTATCTATAAGCTCTTGAGCCTCCTCAATCGTCTTCCTTATATGTATAGATCCACCAGCTGAGTAGTCTAGAGACATCTGAGCTTTTTCTGTAAGCCCATAGTAGAAGATGTCTAACTGTACCCACTCTGAAAACATTTCAGATGGGCATTTTCTTAGCATACCTCTATACCTCTCCTAGGCATTATAAAGGGATTCATTATCCTCTTGTTTAAAGCCTTGGATGTCCAGCCTTAGCTGTGTCATCCTTTTTGGAGGGTAAAATTGATTCAGGAATTTGTCTGATAACTGTTTCCATGTCTTTATGCTTGCTGTAGGTTGGTTATTTAACCACCTCTTAGCTTGATCTTTTACAGCAAATGGAAACAGTAATAATCTGTAGACATCCTGATCCACCTCTTTATCACGTACTGTGTCAGCAAGTTGTAAGAATTGTGCCAGAAACTCAGTAGGTTCTTCCTGTGGAAGACCGAAATACTGGCAATTTTGCTGCACCATGATAATGAGTTGAGGGTTTAGCTCAAAACTGCTTGCTTTGATGGGAGGTATACAGATGCTACTCCCATATGCAGCTGTAATGGGGTTAGCATATGACCCCAGAGTCCTTTTGGACTGTTTATTCCCACTTATGTCGATGATGGAGTAAAGGGAATTGATGTGAATAGTAATCAAGATATATATGTATATATTTTTTGAAAAGAGGAAAGATAAAAACAACAAAGAGACACCAAACTTAAAATTTTTCAGAAAATCAAACATGAATTTTCGAAAACCTAAAGAAAAACACAAAGAAGACACCAAACTTAGAATTTTTAAAGTTCAAAAAGGGACTAAGGACATGCAAATTCGAAAATTAAAAGAAAAACAAAAGCATGCAATTGACACCAAACTTAAAATATGAAACTACACTCAAATAAAAGACTCTAAACCAACAAAAATAAAACAGTCCTAATCTAAGCAACAAGATAGACCGTCAGTTGTCCAAACTCGAACAATCCCCGGCAACGGCGCCAAAAACTTGGTGCACGAAATTGCAATCACACTTTGCAATCCCGCACAACTAACCAGCAAGTGCACTGGGTCGTCCAAGTAATACCTTACGTGAGTAAGGGTCGATCCCACGGAGATTGTCAGCTTGAAGCAAGCTAAGGTTATCTTGTAACTCTTAGTCAGGATATCAAAAATTATCAGGATTGATTGTGAAAAGCAAAAGAACATGAAATAAGTACTTGATTTGCAGTAATGGAGAATAGGTTGAGGTTTTGGAGATGCTTTGTCTTCTGAACCTCTGCTTTCCTACTATCTTCTTCTTCAAACACGCAAGACTCCTTCCATGGCAAGCTGTATGTAGGGTTTCACTGTTGTCAATGGCTACCTCCCATCCTCTCAGTGAAAATGTTCAACGCGCTCTATCACAGCACGGCTAATCATCTGTCGGTTCTCAATCAGGTTGGAATAGAATCCAGTGATTCTTTTGCGTCTGTCACCAACGCCCATCCCTCAGGAGTTTGAAGCTCGTCACAGTCATTAAATCCTTGAATCCTACTCAGAATACCACAGACAAGGTTTAGACCTTCTGGATTCTCTTGAATGTCGCCATCAATTCTAGCTTATACCACGAAGATTCCGATTAAAGAACCAAAGAGATATCTACTCAATCTAAGGTAGAACGGAGGTGGTTGTCAGGCACGTGTTCATAGTTGGGAATGATGATGAGTGTCACGGATCATCACATTCATCAGGTTTAAGAACAAGTGATATCTTAGAATGGAAGCAAGCATGATTGAATGAAAAATAGTAGTAATTGCATTAATCTATCAAGACACAACAGAGCTCCTCACCCCAACCATGGGGTTTAGAGACTTATGCCGTAGAAGATACAATGAGAAACGTGTAATGTGTCATGAGGTGTAGATACAATGTCAAAAGATCCTATTAATAGTGAACTAGTAACCTAGGGTTTATAGAAATGAGTAAATGACAGAAAAATCCACTTTCGGGCCCACTTGGTGTGTGCTTGGGCTGAGCATTGAAGCATTTTCGTGTAGAGACTCTTTCTGGAGTTAAACGCCAGCTTTTATGCCAGTTTGGGCGTTTAACTCCAATTTTTATGCCAGTTCCAGCGTTAAACACTGGGAATTCTGAAGCTGATTTGCAACGCCAGTTTGGGCCATCAAATCTCGAGCAAAGTATGGACTATTATACATTGATGGAAAGCCCAGGATGTCTACTTTCCAACGTTGTTGAGAGCGCGCCAATTGGGCTTTTGTAGCTCCAGAAAATCCACTTCGAGTGCAGGGAGGTCAGAATCCAATAGCATCTGCAGTCCTTTTCAGTCTCTGAATTAGATTTTTGCTCAGGTCCCTCAATTTCAGTCAGAAAATACCTGAAATCACAGAAAAACACACAAACTCATAGTAAAGTGATGAGCGGATATTTTGTACGCTTTTTGGGGGTAATTTCATGTAGATTTTAGCATGTTTTAATTAGTTTTTAGTTAATTATTATTAGTTTTTAGGCAAAAATCATATTTCTGGACTTTACTATGAGTTTGTGTGTTTTTCTGTGATTTCAGGTATTTTCTGGCTGAAATTGAGGGAGCTGAGCAAAAATCTGACTTAGGCTGAAAAAGGACTGCTGATGCTGTTGGATCCTGACCTCCCTGCACTCGAAATGGATTTTCTGGAGCTACAGGAGTCCAATTGGCGCGCTCTCAACGGCGTTGGAAAGTAGACATCCAGGGCTTTCCAGCAATATAATAGTCCATACTTTGCGCAAGGATAGACGACGTAACTTGGCGTTGAACGCCAAGTACATGCTGCTGTCTGGAGTTAAACGCCAGAAAAACGTCATGATCCGGAGTTGAACGCCCAAAACACGTCAAAACCTGGAGTTTGACGCCAAGAAAGGCCTTTACACGTGAAAAGCTTTAGTCTCAGCCCCAGCACACACCAAGTGGGCCCCAGAAGTGGATTTCTGCACCAATTATCTTAGTTTATTCATTTTTCTGTAAACCTAGGTTACTAGTTTACTATTTAAACAACTTTTACAGACTCATCTTGTACCTCATGACATTTTCAGATCTGAATTACATACTTTTGACGGCATGAGTCTCTAAACTCCATTGTTGGGGGCGAGGAGCTCTGCAGCGTCTCAATGATTTAATACAAATCCTTTGTTTTCCATTCAAACACGCTTGTTCCTATCTAAGATGTTTATTCGCGCCTAACTGTGGAGAAGGTGATGATCCGTGACACTCATCACCTTCCTCAACCCATGAACGTGTGCCTGACAACCACCTCCGTTCTACATCAGATTGAATGAATATCTCTTAGATTCCCCAACAGAATCTTCGTGGTATAAGCCGGATTGATGGCAGCATTCATGAGAATCCGGAAAGTCTAAACCTTGTCTGTGGTATTCCGAGTAGGATTCCAGGATTGAATGACTGTGACGTGCTTCAAACTTTAACCTGCTGGGCGTTAGTGACAAACGCAAAAGAGGGATTCTATTCCAGTAGGAGCGGGAACCAACCGGTGATTGGCCGTACTGTGACAGAGTGCGTGCATTAGCTTTCACTGCGAGGATGGGAAGTAGCCACTGACAACGGTGACACCCTACAAAGAGCTTGCCATGGAAGGAACCTGCGTGTGAGAAGAGGAATTCAAGGAAGAGTAGAAATTCAAAGGACAAAGCATCTCCAAAACTCCAACATATTCTCCATTACTGCACAACAAGTAACGCTAGTACTCTTTATTATTCCAATATATTCCATAATCCTTTATAAACAAATAACTCTGTTGTTCAAGTAGCCCAAACAATTTTCTTGAAATCCTGACTAAGACAAATAAAATAAACATTGATTGCTTCAAACCAATAATCTCTGTGGATTCGACCCTTACTCACGTAAGGTATTACTTGGACGACCCAGTACACTTGCTGGTCAGTTGAACGAAGTTGATCTTGGACCATATTCTATTATCATATTCTATAAAGAGATACAATTTCGTCCACCAAGTTTTTGGCGCCGTTGCCGGGGATTATTGAGTTTGGACAATTGAAGGCTTATTTTATTTCTTAGATTAGGAATAATTTATTTTTATTTTTATTTTTTTTTTATTTATTGTTATAGAGTCATTAAATCTTGATAGGATAGTTTATTTTCAAAAAAAAAAAAAATTTTTTTTTCAAAAATATTATTTTTCTTGATTAATTGTTAAATTTTCGTGAGTTTAGTGTCTTGTTCTAAGTTTGGTGTCAATTGCATATCTCATATTTTCTTTTAAAATTTTCGACTTGTGTTCTTTGTTCTTCATTGATCTTCAAGTTGCTCTTGCTTATTTTTCTTGTTGATCTTGAGTTTTTCTTGTTCTGTGTCTTTTCTTGTTTTTCTTGTGCTTTTTCAAAACATTAGTTTTCAAAAATTTAGTTTATCCATAAAAATAATACATCTTTAAAATACATTACATTTTTAATTCAGTTGGTTATAGTGTTGGCTTATGTTCTTGGCAATTGGGCACCAGTTCTTTTGAAAATCTTTTTCAAAAATAATTTTTCTTGGTTTAATCTGTGCCAAACTTTAAGTTTGGTGTTTTCTTGTTAATTTTAATATAATTTGCGAAAATTTGTCTTGGTTTTCTAAAAATTTTAAGTTTGGTGTTCTTTCTTGTGTTCTTGGTGTTCTTGTGAATCTTCAAAGTGTTCTTGAGTTTTTCTTGTGTCTTGATCTTAAAATTTTTAAGTTTGGTGTTCCTTGGTGTTTTCCCTCAAAAAATTTTCGAAAAATAAGGAGCATTAGATCTAAAAATTTTAAGTCTTGTGTCTTTTGTGTGTTTTTCTCTTTCATCATAAAATTCAAAATTCAAAAAAAAAAAATTTATATTTTCCAACTACTTTTTCGATTTTCTTCTTCTTTTTTTTTATTCCATTTTTATTTATTCCATCACTATATTTCAAACTATAAATTCTCAACTTGTATTCAATCATGGAAGCAAGTAGGAATGAACAGTCCAAGAGGACTCTGGGGTCATATGCCAACCCCACTACTGCTTCATATGGGAGTAGTATCTGTATACCTTCCATTGGAGTTAGTAGCTTTGAGCTGAATCCTCAGCTCATTATCATGGTGCAGCAAAACTGCCAGTATTCTGGTCTTCCACATGAAGAACCTACAGAGTTTCTGGCACAATTTCTGCAAATTGCTGATACAGTACATGATAAGGAAGTGGATCAGGATATCTACAGATTACTACTGTTTCCATTTGCTGTAAAAGATCAAGCTAAGAGGTGGTTAAATAACCAGCCTAAGAACAGCATAAAAACATGGAAACAGCTGTCAGAAAAATTCCTGAATCACTATTTCCCTCCCAAACGGATGACACAGCTAAGGCTAAACATCCAAGGCTTCAAACAAGGAGATAATGAATCCCTTTATGATGCTTGGGAGAGATACAGAGAGATGCTAAGAAAATGCCCCTCTGAAATGTTTTCAGAATGGGTGCAATTAGACATCTTCTACTATGGGCTTACAGAAAAAGCTCAGATTTCTCTAGACCACTCAGCTGGTGGATCTATACACATGAGAAAAACAATTGAAGAAGCTCAAGAGCTTATTGATACAGTTGCCAGAAATCAACATATGTATCTAAGCAGTGAATCTTCCATGAAAGGAGAAGCTAAAACAGTAACTGCAGAACTCAGTCCGGTGGATCAGGCTAATGAATTTAATCAGCAATTAGACTTTCTAACTCAGCAGCTAGCCGAATTCAAGGAGATATTACAGGAAACAAGAATGGCAAACAGGAACATGGAAGTGCAATTAAAGCAAACAGAAAAACGACTGTCAAAACAAATAGTAGAAGAATGCCAAGCAGTTCAATTAAGAAGTGGGAAAACATTAAATACCTCACTTCAAAGCAGCAAGAAGCAAGGACATGAACAATAGCTAATCAAAATCCCTCTGAGGACAAGCAGAGCCCAGAAAGGGATAAAGCTGGCGCTGAACGCCCAGACCATGCTGATTCCTGGCGTTCAACGCCAGAAACAAGCTTGAATCTGGCGTTGAACGCCCAAAAGGAGCATGGTTCTGGCGTTCAAACGCCAGTAACAAGCAAGGAAGTGGCGTCTAACGCCACTCCAGCTCCTACCTCTAGCATTCAAATGCCAGTAGGGAATCAGTCACATACAAGTGCTGATAACAAGGCTTCCCAACCCACTTCTGTAGGTAATAAACCTGCAGCAACTAAGGTTGAGGAATACAGAGCCAAAATGCCTTATCCTCAAAAACTCCGCCAAGCGGAACAAGATAAGCAATTTGCCCGCTTTGCAGACTATCTCAGGACTCTTGAAATAAAGATTCCGTTTGCAGAAGCACTTGAGCAAATACCCTCTTATGCTAAGTTCATGAAAGAGATCTTAAGTCATAAGAAGGATTGGAGGGAGACTGAAAAGGTTTACCTCACTGAAGAATGCAGTGCAGTCATTCTAAAAAGCTTACCTGAGAAGCTTAAAGATCCTGGGAGCTTTATGATACCATGCACATTAGAAGGTAATTGCACCAAGCAAGCTTTATGTGACCTTGGGGCAAGTATCAACCTAATACCTGCATCTACTATCAGAAAGCTTGGTTTAACTGAAGAAATCAAACCAACCAGGATATGTCTTCAACTTGCTGATGGCTCCATTAAATACCCATCAGGCGTGATTGAAGACATGATTGTCAAGGTTGGGCCATTTGCCTTTCCTACTGACTTTGTGGTGCTGGAAATGGAGGAGCACAAGAGTGCAACTCTCATTCTAGGAAGACCTTTCCTAGCAACTGGCCGAACCCTCATTGATGTCCAAAAAGGGGAAGTAACCTTGAGAGTCAATGAGGAGGAATTCAAGTTGAATGTGGTCAAAGCCATGCAACATCCAGACACCCCAAATGACTGCATGAGTGTTGACATGATTGATTCTCTGGTAAGAGAGGTCAATATGGCTGAGAGTCTCGAATCAGAGCTAGAGGACATCTTTAAAGATGTTCAGCCTGATTTGGAGGAGTCAGAGAAGATAATAGAACCTCTGAAAATCCCTCAGGAAGAGGAGAAACCTCCAAAACCCGAGCTCAAACCATTACCACCATCCCTGAAATATGCATTTCTGGGAGAAGGTGAAACCTTTCCTGTAATTATAAGCTCTACCTTGGAGCCACAGGAAGAGGAAGCACTAATTCAAGTGCTAAGGACGCACAAGACAGCTCTTGGGTGGTCCATTAGTGATCTTAAGGGCATTAGCCCAGCCAGGTGCATGCACAAAATCTTGTTGGAAGATGACGCCAAGCCAGTGGTTCAACCACAAAGGCGGCTGAATCCAGCTATGAAAGAAGTGGTGCAGAAAGAGGTCACTAAATTACTAGAGGCTGGGATTATTTATCCTATTTCTGACAGCCCCTGGGTGAGCCCTGTCCAAGTTGTCCCTAAGAAAGGAGGCATGACAGTAGTTCACAATGAAAAAAATGAACTGGTTCCTACAAGGACAGTTACAGGGTGGCGTATGTGTATTGATTATAGAAGGCTCAATACAGCCACCAGAAAGGATCATTTTCCTTTACCATTCATAGACCAGATGCTAGAAAGACTAGCAGGTCATGAATACTACTGCTTTCTGGATGGATATTCAGGTTATAATCAAATTGCAGTAGATCCCCAGGATCAAGAGAAAACGGCATTCACATGCCCTTCTGGAGTATTTGCATACAGAAGGATGCCATTTGGCTTATGCAATGCACCTGCAACCTTTCAGAGGTGCATGCTCTCAATTTTCTCTGATATGGTGGAAAAATTCCTGGAAGTCTTCATGGATGACTTTTCAGTATTTGGAAACTCATTCAGCTCCTGCCTTAACCATTTAGCACTTGTTCTGAAAAGATGCCAAGAGACTAACCTGGTTTTAAACTGGGAAAAATGTCACTTTATGGTGACTGAAGGAATTGTCCTTGGGCACAAAATTTCGAACAAGGGGATAGAGGTGGACCAAGCTAAGGTAGAAGTAATTGAAAAATTACCACCACCTGCTAATGTTAAGGCAATCAGAAGTTTTCTGGGACATGCAGGGTTTTATAGGAGGTTTATAAAGGATTTTTCAAAAATCGCCAAACCTCTGAGCAACCTGCTAGCTGCAGACATGCCATTTATCTTTGATGAGGAGTGTCTGCAGGCATTTGAAACTCTGAAAGCTAAATTGGTCACAGCACCAATCATCTCTGCACCAGACTGGACATTACCATTTGAACTAATGTGTGATGCCAGTGACCATGCCATTAGTGCAGTGTTGGGGCAAAGGCATGACAAGCTTCTGCATGTCATTTACTATGCCAGCCGTGCTAAATGATGCACAGAAGAATTACACAACCACAGAAAAAGAGCTACTTGCAGTGGTTTACGCCATTGACAAATTCAGATCCTACTTAGTAGGATCAAAAGTGATTGTGTACACTGATCATGCTGCTCTTAAATATCTACTCACAAAGCAAGATTCAAAACCCAGACTCATCAGATGGGTGCTGCTTCTGCAAGAGTTTGATATAGAAATAAGAGACAGAAAAGGGACAGAAAATCAAGTAGCAGATCACCTGTCCCGAATAGAACCATTGGAAGGGGCGTCCCTCCCTCTCACTGAAATTTCTGAAACCTTTCCGGATGAGCAATTACTAGCCGTCCAGGAAGTGCCATGGTTTGCAGACATTGCAAACTACAAGGCAGTGAGATTCATACCCAAGGAGTACAGTAAGGTGCAATCAAAGAAATTAATCACAGATGCAAAATACTATCTCTGGGATGAACCATATCTCTTTAAGAGATGTGCAGACGGAGTAATCCGTAGATGTGTGCCTAAAGAAGAAGCACAGAAGATCCTTTGGCATTGCCATGGATCACAGTATGGAGGACATTTTGGAAGTGAACGAACAGCCACAAGAGTCCTCCAGAGTGGCTTCTACTGGCCTACTCTCTATAAAGATTCCCGAGCATTTGTGCTTAACTGTGATAGTTGCCAGAGATCAGGCAACCTGCCCCACAGTTATGCTATGCCTCAACAAGGAATCTTGGAAATTGAGTTGTTTGATGTATGGGGTATTGACTTCATGGGACCTTTCCACCATCATACTCAAACACCTATATTCTGGTGGCAGTGGATTATGTATCCAAATGGGTGGAGGCTATTGCAACACCCACTAATGACACTAAAACAGTGTTAAAATTCCTCCAGAAACATATCTTCAGCAGATTTGGTATCCCCAGAGTGTTAATCAGTGATGGGGGTACTCATTTCTGTAATAAGCAGCTCTACTCTGCTCTAGTCCGTTATGGAGTCAACCACAGGGTGGCTACTCCATATCACCCACAGACTAATGGGCAGGCAGAAGTCTCAAATAGAGAACTTAAAAGAATCCTGGAACGGACTGTAATTAACCGCAGAAAGGATTGGGCAAGAAGCTTGGATGATGCTCTGTGGGCATACAGAACAGCATTTAAGACCCCTATAGGGACCTCTCCATACCAGCTTGTGTATGGAAAGGCGTGTCACTTGCCAGTGGAACTGGAACACAAGGCCTACTGGGCAACCAGATTCCTGAACCTTGATGCCAAATTAGCTGGAGAAAAACGATTGCTCCAGTTAAATGAGCTAGAAGAGTTTAGACTCAATGCTTTTGAAAATGCAAAAATTTACAAGGAAAAAGCAAAAAAATGGCATGATAAGAAATTGTCATCCAGAGTCTTTAAACCAGGGCAGAAAGTTCTGCTATTTAACTCTAGGCTTAAATTATTCCCCGGGAAATTAAAATCCCGGTGGAGAGGTCCATATGTAATTACAAGTGTATCACCATATGGCTACATAGAGCTTCAAGATAATGACTCTAACAAAAAGTTCATTGTCAATGGACAAAGAGTTAAACATTATCTTGAAGGCAATTTTGAGCAAGAATGCTCAAGACTGAGACTTAATTGAAGAATCAGTGATAGTCCAGCTAATGACATTAAAGAAGCGCTTGCTGGGAGGCAACCCAGCCATATACAAAGTTTAATTACTAATTAAATAAATTTTCTTTCTTTACAGGTTTAGGTCTAAGTATCTTCAAAGGTGAAATAACAAATTAACTGAAGTCCCAAGAGTTACAGAGAAATTTGGAAGTTCACTGGCATGAAAAAGCCAGTAAGAAACACTTTGGGCGTTAAACGCCCAAAAGAAGCACCCACTGGGCGTTTAACGCCAGTAAGGGTAGCCTTCTGGGCGTTAAACGCCAGAAAGGAGCATCTTCTGGGCGTTAAACGCCAGAAAGATGCACCTTCTGGGCGTTTAACGCCAATCTGCTAGCATTCTGGGCGTTTAGAAAAACGCCCAGTAAAGAAGGACTTCCTGGCGTTCAACGCCAGAAAGAAGCATCACATGGGCGTTGAACGCCCAGGAGAAGCATCACATGGGCGTTAAACGCCCAAACCATGCACCATGTGGGCGTTTAACGCCAGGATGGTGGGAGGAGGTACAATTTCGTTTTTCTTTATATTTTTTTCAAATTTTTATGTTTCAATTCATGATTTCTTGCATCAACATATTTCAAATTATCATCTCTCATCCCAAATTAGAGTTCTAAAAATCCTAATTTCTAATATCCCTTTTTCAAAATATCAAAGGTATCTTAATCCATAAAGGACAAATTAATTTTCAATCCAATCAAACTCTTTTAAAAATTTGTTTTCAAAACTCAATTATCTTTTTTTAAAAAAAAAAAATCTTTTTCAAAATTAAATTTTTCAGATTTGTCTTTTAAATTCTTATTCATATCTTTCTCTTTTAAAAATTATATCTTTTTCTAATCATATCTTTTAAAATCATATCTTTTATCTTATCTCTTTCTTATTTTTCGAAAAATAACCCACCCCCTCCCTATATCTTGTGTTCGGCGCCCTCCTCATCATCCAAACTGCTCTCCTCCTATCCCTCTTCTTTCTTCTCTTTTTGCTTGAGGACAAGCAAAGCTCTAAGTTTGGTGTGGATATCCGTGATCATCAAATTCATGGCCCCAAGAGGAAAACAACCCACCCAAAAGGGCAAGAAAGAAAGCGCTCCAAAGCCACTTTGGAATCAAGGGAAGTTCTTATCTAAAGAACATTCAGATCATTATTATAAAATAATGAGTCACAGATCAGTGATCCCGGAAGTCAGATTTGATTTGAAAGAAGATGAATATCCGGAGATCCAAGAGCAAATCAGAAACAGGCATTGGGAAATTCTGGCCAATCCTGAAACAAAAGTGGGAAGAAACATGGTTCAAGAGTTCTATGCTAATCTATGGCAGACAGAAAGGCAAAGAATCGTTGGAGCTGCTATCTTTGATCATAAAACTGTGGTCAGAGGAAAGATCATTCATACCAATCCTGACAGGATCAGGGAGATATTCAAGATTCCTCAACTAAAAGACGACCCAGACTCCTTTAATAGGAGAATGATGAGGGTCAATAAAGGATTGGACAGGATCTTGGAAGATATATGCGTTCCTGGAGCCAAGTGGACTACCAGCACAACTGGCGACCCAGTTCAACTAAAAAGGGAGGATCTAAAACCAGTAGCCAGAGGCTGGCTGGATTTCGTAGGGCGTTCCATATTGCCCACCAGCAACCGTTCTGAAGTAACCATCAAAAGAGCTGTCATGATTCACTGCATCATGTTGGGAAAAGAGGTAGAAGTCCATCAACTGATCTCATGTGAGCTATACAAAGTAGCAAACAGGAACTCTAAAGACGCCAGATTGGCCTATCCAAGCTTAATTTCTATGCTCTGCAAAGATGCCAGAGTGAAGATGGGAATAACAGAGTACATCCCAGTTGAAAAGCCAATTACTGGAATATCAATGGTCAGATAGCAACAAGATGATTCAACCAGGAAGAGAGCACAAGAAGCTCTCCCAGAACTGCCTCAATTCGAATATTGGGAACATCTTGAAGCCTCTATTTCCAGATTGCAAGAAGCTATGGATCAAATAAAGGAAGAACAGAATAATCAAAGTAGCATGCTTTGCAAACTGCTCAAAGAACAGGAGGAGCAAGGGCGTGATCTAAGGGAGCTGAAGCGCCAAAAATTAATCCTTGAACAACACCCCAGAGATTAGAAGAACACGTCCTTCCTCAAAACAAAAGGTTGCTGAGTTCCAATTTTCCTGCTTTAATTTAGTGATAGCATTTTTTATTTGAAATTCACCTTAGGAGATATTTAGTAGTAATTAGTATGTCTATTTTGATTTTATTTCCAATTAAGCTATAGTTTATTTTTCTCATCATCATCAGGCATGAATAAAGTAGTAGATTTTATTTTAGAATAAAGAAGTAATCTATATTTTTCGAGTTCTTAATAATAAAATTTATAATTAATTATATGTGGTGGCAATACTTTTTGTTCTCTGAATGAATGCTTGAACAGTGCATAAATTGTATTTTGAATTTGATGAATATTGGCTCCTGAAAGGATGAGGAACACGAAAAATATTATTGATGATCTGAAAAATCATGAAATTGATTCTTGAAGCAAGAAAAAGCAGTAAAAATATATATATATATATATATATATATATATATATATATATAATTACAATCAAAAGGAATAAAAGCCAAGCAGCCCTTAAAACCAAAAGGCAAGGGTAAAAAGGATCCAAGGCTTTGAGCATCTATGGATAGGAGGGCCCAAGGAAATAAAATCCAGGCCTAAGCGGCTAAATCAAGCTGTCCCTAACCATGTGCTTGTGTCATGAAGGTCCAAGTGAAAAGCTTGAGACTGAGTGGTTAAAGTCGTGATCCAAAGCAAAAGAGTGTGCTTAAGAGCTCTGGACACCACTGACTGGGGACTCTAGCAAAGCTGAGTCACAATCTGAAAAGGTTCACCCAGTTATGTGTCTGTGGCATTTATGTATCCGGTGGTAATACTGGAAAACAAAGTGCTTAGGGCCACAGCCAAGACTCATAAAATAACTGTGTTCAAGAATCAACATACTACACTAGGAGAGTCAATAATACTATCTGAATTCTGAGTTCCTAAGGATGCCAATTATTCTGAAAATTTAAAGATACAGGGGGATGCCAAAACTGTTCAGAGACAAAAAGCTACAAGCCCCGCTCATCTAATAAATTTGAACTTCATCTAAAACTCTGAAATATATACTACTTCTTAATTTCTGCTAGAACCTATTTTATTCATCTAGTTGCTTGAGGACAAGCAACAGTTTAAGTTTGGTGTTGTGATGAGCGGATATTTTGTACGCTTTTTGGGGGTAATTTCATGTAGATTTTAGCATGTTTTAATTAGTTTTTAGTTAATTATTATTAGTTTTTAGGCAAAAATCATATTTCTGGACTTTACTATGAGTTTGTGTGTTTTTCTGTGATTTCAGGTATTTTCTGGCTGAAATTGAGGGAGCTGAGCAAAAATCTGACTTAGGCTGAAAAAGGACTGCTGATGCTGTTGGATCCTGACCTCCCTGCACTCGAAATGGATTTTCTGGAGCTACAGGAGTCCAATTGGCGCGCTCTCAACGGCGTTGGAAAGTAGACATCCAGGGCTTTCCAGCAATATATAATAGTCCATACTTTGCGCAAGGATAGACGACGTAACTTGGCGTTGAACGCCAAGTACATGCTGCTGTCTGGAGTTAAACGCCAGAAAAACGTCATGATCCGGAGTTGAACGCCCAAAACACGTCAAAACCTGGAGTTTGACGCCAAGAAAGGCCTTTACACGTGAAAAGCTTTAGTCTCAGCCCCAGCACACACCAAGTGGGCCCCAGAAGTGGATTTCTGCACCAATTATCTTAGTTTATTCATTTTTCTGTAAACCTAGGTTACTAGTTTACTATTTAAACAACTTTTACAGACTCATCTTGTACCTCATGACATTTTCAGATCTGAATTACATACTTTTGACGGCATGAGTCTCTAAACTCCATTGTTGGGGGCGAGGAGCTCTGCAGCGTCTCAATGATTTAATACAAATCCTTTGTTTTCCATTCAAACACGCTTGTTCCTATCTAAGATGTTTATTCGCGCCTAACTGTGGAGAAGGTGATGATCCGTGACACTCATCACCTTCCTCAACCCATGAACGTGTGCCTGACAACCACCTCCGTTCTACATCAGATTGAATGAATATCTCTTAGATTCCCCAACAGAATCTTCGTGGTATAAGCCGGATTGATGGTAGCATTCATGAGAATCCGGAAAGTCTAAACCTTGTCTGTGGTATTCCGAGTAGGATTCCAGGATTGAATGACTGTGACGTGCTTCAAACTTTAACCTGCTGGGCGTTAGTGACAAACGCAAAAGAGGGATTCTATTCCAGTAGGAGCGGGAACCAACCGGTGATTGGCCGTACTGTGACAGAGTGCGTGCATTAGCTTTCACTGCGAGGATGGGAAGTAGCCACTGACAACGGTGACACCCTACAAAGAGCTTGCCATGGAAGGAACCTGCGTGTGAGAAGAGGAATTCAAGGAAGAGTAGAAATTCAAAGGACAAAGCATCTCCAAAACTCCAACATATTCTCCATTACTGCACAACAAGTAACGCTAGTACTCTTTATTATTCCAATATATTCCATAATCCTTTATAAACAAATAACTCTGTTGTTCAAGTAGCCCAAACAATTTTCTTGAAATCCTGACTAAGACAAATAAAATAAACATTGATTGCTTCAAACCAATAATCTCTGTGGATTCGACCCTTACTCACGTAAGGTATTACTTGGACGACCCAGTACACTTGCTGGTCAGTTGAACGAAGTTGATCTTGGACCATATTCTATTATCATATTCTATAAAGAGATACAATTTCGTCCACCATAAAGTCCAGAAAAGTGAATTCTAACTAAAAACTAATAAAAATATAATAAAAACTAACTAAATCTACTAAAAACATACTAAAAACAATGCCAAAAAGCGTACAAATTATCCGCTCATCAGTTGCTTGCATGTTCAATTTAATACTTTCCCCAACTTATTTCCCATGCATGCTATGTGTTTGTGAAAACGCCCGTATGGCATTGTGACTTCTTCATTTTTCTATCCTTCTACTCTAATGCATGTTTTTCACCAAACCCTTCCAATATTTTATTAATTAAATATAATTGTCAATACAAACATTATTGTTAGTTTCTTACGACTGATAATACATTCTAGCTTTTAATGCTTGATCTATGCTACTCATGCCTTTGCCAGCATGCCAATAAACATCTTGCATTTAATTGCCTCAATTTATCATGCTATATTTCCATTGTTGCCCTAATTTCATGGAGTCGTGACCATGTGTTAACGACATTCTTCTTTACTTTGGCATGATTATCACTCGTACTGCCCTCTTCTTTGCTCTATCCCTTTGACTTCATGTCCCTTTCTCTTTTTTCTTTTCAAGATGGCCACTAGGAGGGGTAAAGAGAAAGCCTCTACAACGAGCACCAGCTGAGGAACCACAACCCCCGCCCACCTGTACATCTTTGCCAATCTTTAAGTGTGGGGAGGTCGATACCGATCTCCACAGGTTAGTCACTTTCTTCTCAACACCAATTTTTATTTTTCATTGTTGCATTTGCATGTTTGATTGCATATTTTCTTGATTTTTGTTTTTCATTGTTGCATTTGCATGTTTGGTTGCATATTTTCTTGATTTTGTGCATATTTTACCACTTGGTTGAAGTAACATTTTCTTTTTCAAGAAATTTTTTATAGCATTTCACTAATTTGAATTAAACTTTTTGAAAAACTTGTTTGAAGAAATTGTATTTTGGAACATGGTTTTAGAGCTCGAACACACAAAACCCGTGAGATTTCGAGCCTATTTGATTGGTTGCATTTTATCAACCAATATTTTATTTTTGGTGTGTGTTGTTCTCTCTAAAATTGTGATCTTTGTCTTGCTTAATTCTATATTTCTATTATTTAATGTATGCATGCACTTATGTGATTGAGGCCTTGTTTCACTGAGCTTACATACCCATATGGCCTTACCCTTTCATTATCCTTTGCAAACCAATGTTGAGCCTATTATACCCCTTTGTTCTTTACTTTAGTGCATCATTAACTCTAAGCGGAAAATAATAATGTCCTTAATTTGAATCCTTGATTAGCTTAGACTAGTGAAAGTGCTTATGATTTAAGTGTGGGGAAATTAGATTTGGAAACAGTTGGTTTGAGAATTGAGTATGTTAGAATTTTCTGAAAATGTGAAATAATGTTGAGAATATGTTCATGCATTCAATATCTTAATCATATGCATTGAGAAAATTAGAAAAAAAGAAGGAAAGAAAAAGAGCAAATAATAAAAGGGGAAAAATGCCCCAAGTAAAGTAAGAATATCAATGTAAATGAGTTGTACTTAAATTTGGGATGCATGAATATGTGGTAAACATAGTTAATGGGAAGTTAGATCTTGTATTGTGATTACATGGATTGTCTAAGT
Organism: Arachis stenosperma; assembly: GCF_014773155.1. NCBI lineage: Eukaryota > Viridiplantae > Streptophyta > Magnoliopsida > Fabales > Fabaceae > Arachis > Arachis stenosperma. The sequence goes on from NC_080378.1 coordinate 33,796,357, forward strand.
TAAGTGGAAAATTTATGTTAATTAAGGATTGGTAAACCACTATTTTATGGTTTACAATGTGTTTAATTGTGTGGTTTTATCATGGTCTTTACCCACTTATTTATATAATTAGCATGCATTTATATTTCCTTCCTAAAATTATTACATGATTGAAAGCATGCTTCTTTGGTCTTAATTTAGCTAATCTTAATCCTCTCTTATTACCATTCGATGCCTTGATCTGTGTGTTAAGTGTTTCAGGCTTTATAGGGCATGAATGAGTGAGAGATTGGGAAGGAAGCTTGCAAAAATGGAAGGAACACAAGAAAGTGAGGAGATGACCAGCGAGAAGTGACGCGTACGCGTCAGCGAGCGACCTCGCGGAAGAAAGGAATTTGCAGTGACGCGGCCGCATGAGTGACGCGGACGCGCGGATTGGAATAGTAGAAGCGAAGCGGAGGCACGACGCGCCCGCATGGAAAAGAAAAATGCCGAATGACGCGTCCGCGTGAATGACGCGTCCGCGTGACGTGCGCGATCTGCAGAATTACAAAAGTCGCTGGCAGAGATTCTGGGCCAGATTTCAACCCAGTTTTCGGCCCAGAAACACAGATTAAAGTCAGGGAACATGCAGAGACTCATCAGGCTTTCATAACTCATAATTTTTAGTTTTAGATGTAGTTTTAGAGAGAGAGGTTCTCTCCTCTCTCTTAGGATTAGGATTAGGATTAGGATTTATATTAGGATTAGGATTTCATCTTCTTCAATCATAGGTTCAATATTCCTTTTATTTATTTTCCCAATTTAATTTATGAACTCTTCCATGTTACATATGACTTTTCTTAATTAATGTTATTTGAGGTATTTCAGTTTATGATTGTTTTATTTATGAATGCTTCTAATTTAATTTAGATATTTTCTTCCTTTTGGCTTTGGTTAAGTAATTGGTAACGCTTGAGCTGTCAAATAAAGCAATGGTTGAAATTGGGAGTTGCTCCAATAACTCTAGTCTTTCCATAGGAATTGACTAGGACCTGAGGATTAAGCTAATTAATCCACTTGAATTACCTTCATAGTTAGAGGTTAGTAAAGTGGGATTAAAACCCAATTCTCATCACAATTGATAAGGATAGGACTTCCAGTTCTTATACATTGCCAAAAGTCTATTTTACAGTTATTTATTTATTTTAATTGCCATTTAAATTACTCGTCATACTTCTTCCTTACTTCCAAAACCCCCAATTTACAAGACTCATAACCAATAATAAGAACATACCTCCCTGCAATTTCTTGAGAAGATGACCTGAGGTTTAAATACTCAGTTATCAATTTTAAAGGGGTTTGTTACTTGTGACAACCAAAACTTTTGTAAGAAAGGTTGATTGCTTGGTTTAGAAACTATACTTGCAACGAGAATTTATTATAACTTCTAAACCATCAATCTTCCGTTCTTCAAAATGGCGCCGTTGCCGGGGAATTGCAAACGTGTGCCTTATTATTGGTTATTGTAAATATTTTTCAAAAAAAATTATATCTTTTTCAAAATCTTATCTTATCCTTTTTCAAAAATCATATCTTTTTCAAAATCTTATCTTTTTCAAAATATTTTCTTTTTGTTAGTTTTTGTTTTTATTTTCTTCTACTACTATGAACTATCACCCCTTTGGCTATGAGTATGGTTACGACTATGTTGCAGGAAGAGGAGATTATAATGAGAACAGGCATCAAGGTTGGAACAATCAAAGATGGGAGGAGCCACAAGGATTTAATCAACCCTCATGGCAACAACCACCTCCAATAGACTATCAACAACCGTTCTGTGATGCATATCAAGGCAATGGCTATGGTGAGCACTCTTTTGATTATCAACAACTACCACTATACGCCTATGAACCCCCTCCTCAACATAGTTTTGGACCACCATACTCACGAGCCCCTTACTACCAAACACCCTCATACGATCCTAACCCGTACCCACCATACCAACCACCTTATGAGCCAAATGAACCATACACAGAACCACCACCTCAATATACACCATTTCCTATTCATTATCAAGATGAACCACCGTCCTACCATGAACCCTTTCTCCTAATAAATGAACCCTCCTATCCACCCCAAATCTCCTTGGAAAAAGCAATTACTGATCTAAACTCTACTATACAAGCTCTCGCCGCCCAAATTGGACCACCAAATACCTTCAACAATCAACCCTTAAGCTCTAGTGCACTTCCTTTTCAACCACAGAATGATCTCTCCACTCCATCACCACCATTCATGGAAGAGCACCCACATCCATCAATCCAAGAGAAACATGATCCCAATGATGCTATTGACATGGAACAAGAGAGAAGGAATCATCTTTGCGAATCCATACTTCATAAGGAGCTAGAGGAGGCCTTAAAGGTGAAGGTAGTAGAGACCCTTGAAGTTGACAGCGCGGCTGAAGAACTAGTGAAGGAAGACAACAAGGAGGATTTTGTGCTTGAAGGTGAAGAAATAGTTGAAAAGAAAATCATCGAGGATGAATACGATTTCATACTTAAATACCTAGATCAAGCAAGAAATCGATTACCTTTCCGACGTTCGGACATTCAAAGAACCCCCATGGTTTCATGTGGGAAATCTACTGAAGAACATAGCAGGAAGGAGAAATTGGGCACTCCGGTGGATAGTAAGCAGCATGATTTGATATCGGAACAAGTGGAGGAAGCCGGAATTATTGAAGAAGAAGAGGGGGCAGTGGTTGAAGACTTAGGAGACGTAGAACCTCCATGGAAAATTCAAGTCATAAAGCCTCCTTCCAAGGTATTTGAAATTGATGTTGAGGAGGGTGTACAACCTCAAAGGCATGTCATAATAGAAGAATTGGAAGAGGTTAATCAAGAGATGGAGATTCAAGAAAAAGAGGCACAACCTCCCATGCCCTTGGTGCGCAACAAAGAAGAGATTAAATTGGAAGAAAGCTACCAAGAGGAAGAGGTTGAAATTGAAGAAGCTTGCAAAGAGGTGGAAGATGTCAAAGAAGAGCACAAGGGAGCGGAGCTTGCACGTTCATTAAAAACACCTTCCCCTAAGTTGCCATCATCCTTCACAACATTCAAGTGGGTAAAATTCATATCCCTTAACTTTCTAATTCCACTTGAATATGGGCTCTGTAGTGTCCGGGGCATCCTGCTGAACTGGCGCCTCTGCCTCCTCCTCCTGATGATCCTGCTCATCGGAGGCCGGAGAATCGGGAAGCGGAGGTAGCTCAGCACCCAAAGAAATCAAAGCCTGGTCCATCCGATCTAACCGGCGGCGAACATGGCGTCGGTCTCGCTCCAAGAATCGGAATAGACGCTGAACCAAGAGATAAGTAGGCTCAGGGGCAGCTGGAGGATCAGTAGATGATGATGGAGCTGCTGTAGAGGATGATGGGGCAGCTGTAGGGGCCGATGGTGAAGGTGTCCCAATGGCAGCTCTAGCCCGAGATCGGCGTCGAGCAAGTGGCCTCTCGTGCACCCAACCACCCCAGGGGATAGTAACCTCCCTGTCATCAGCATCAGGGGGTGGTGGTCGCACATCATCATCCAACCACGGAACATCTGCCAGGGCCGCCATACTCGTGACCAATGTAGGAAATGGAAGTAGGCCACGAATATGCGCCCGCCACATACACTGTCTGATCAGTCTAGGGAAAGAGACCTCCTTCCCCTCCATGACACACCCAATCAGTAGAAGCATCTCCATAGGAATCTCAGAGAAGTGGGTGGTGGGAAGGACGTAGCAAGCAAAGATCATCTGCCAAGTCTTGGCCTCCCTAGTCAAGTGAGTAAACAATATCCCCTTCGGCTTGGTGTTGTTGGCATCCATAACCCAAGTAGCATCTGGTATCCCAATAACAGTCCTGAGCGCCTCATAATCAAAGGTCATACTGTGTATGGCTAACTCAGCCTGCTGGTGGGCACACAGCTCATCAGGGACATGGCGGCACTGTAACGCCTCCTCAATAGCAGTCTCAGTGATCATAATCTCCCTACCCCTCACCTGAACCGAATCCAATGTGGGACGGAAGAAGTTGCAGTAGAATTCCTTCACCCAAGATACATTGATATCCCCCAAATCCCGGTCGACAAAGTCAATACCTAAATCAATGATCCGACCGGAAATAGAACGTCTCACATCCATCGGGAGAAGCAGCTTCTTCTCAATGTTGAGCTTTGTAGTCCGATATTTAGAAAACCGGAGCTCACAGTAGAGATTAGGGAATTTGTCCGGATTGGTGGAAGGTAACTGCTAATTTTCCTTGTCCACATCATTTAATGGGTTCTTGGCATAATTCTTATAGGTGGAAGGAATGGCAGGGGTAGAGTGTTTTCTCTTCTTGGAGGTAGTGGCTATAGCCTTTCCTTTGTCAGACATCCTGAAAAATATAACAGAGTATATAAGACATTTAGCATTTAACAAGGAGAGCATGTTCAGGATACAATTGACAAAAAGAAACAACCATGATGTTGCAATGAATGTGCAAAAGTGAACAAATGAACCAAGAAAGCAAGTGTCATTAAAAGTAACAACTCATATGTAAAATGCAAGAATATCATCATAATTTTTGAAAGAATTGTTAAAGAGTAAGCGGAAGTTAGGTGGTTAAGGAAATTAATGAGGTTAGAAAAGTGGATTAGTGATATGATGATATCTAAGCATAATAAAAAGGAAAGTTGTGGTTCATGTTCACAAATATTGTGCAAATCCGGGAAATCAAAAGGAAAAGAAAGTTGCCCAAGTTTAAAATAAAGAGCAAAGTGAAACCAATTTCCTTGAAAATCGGGCAGCATTCCGGCTTAAAACAGGACGTTCCCGGATAGCGAATGATCACAGTTAGCATAGCAAACAACATCAAATAGTACAGCACCACTGATATGGGATTCAGGCAGCAAGAAATACACACAAACAGTCCAAAAACGTCATACAACATCCAAATAGCAAACAGCGAATGAAGCACAAACGGAGCACTTATCAGGCCTAAAATCCTCTATCCAGCCCTAGCTACCTAACCGCAATTATTTCTAACTAATCTAGGGTACAAAATTTGAATTTAACTGACTAACCTACAATTAGACTAACTAACATGCATGAACACTAAAAGGAAAAACAGAAAAAGAGAAAACAGAAACAGAGCCGGAACCTGGGGGCAGAGAAACTGAATGTGGAAGAGGAATGGGGAGTAGGGCAACAGAACCAGGGGTTGCGCCGCCGTAGACGGTGGCGGTGTAAGCTGCCGGCTCGGTGGTTCTGCCGGAGGAATGAGGGACCGAGGGGGGACGAGACGTTGATGATGAAGGCGGAGAAGGAGAGAGGAATGAGTGAGAAGGGAAGAACGGTGGTGCGCCGCTGGTAGTGATAACGGTGACGGCGGAGATGGTGGCGCGGTGGAGGTTGTTGCTGCGATGTGGAAGAGAGAGTGAGTGGATGAGGGAGAGAAGGGAGTGGATGAATGAGAGAAGGAGGGTTGATGGAAGAGAGAACAAGAAAGGAGGGTGGCCGGCGGTGGTGGCTGTTGCTGCTGCCGCGGCGGTCGCAGGGGTTGAGGGAGAAGATGCAGGTTGGGAGTGGTGTGGTGCGCGTCTGCGCAGAATGCGTCGCGTATTAGGGTTATCCCTATTTTTAAATCGGCGCGCGCGCGCCACGTGCGCGTCCGTGCCCCTTGATTAAACTTGGAACCTACGCGTGCGCGTACAACGCGCTTGATCGTGGGTGAGAAATGTAGGAAGAAACGCGTGCGCGTACAGCGCGCACACGCGTGCATGAGGTTGGGCTAGAGGCATAGAGTTGGCCCAACCCAGGCCTAACTCTCTGGAGACTGGCCTGGAAGTTGCGCGATCAGATTGGCGCGCACGCGGCTTGTGCGCGTCCGCGCCTAGTGAGAAAATTTGGAGGTCTACGCGTGAGCGCGCAGTGCGCTCGAGCGTGGTTGGTAGAATAGGTATGGGCGCGTGCGCGTGAAGTGCGCGCACGCGTACGTTAGATTGGGCCTGAGGCTTAGAGTGGGCTTGAGGCACGCCCAACTCTCGGGTCCGTGGCTTAGTTTAGTGGTAGCACGCAAGGGCGCGCGCGCGGCAGGCGCGCGTCTGCGTGAGTTGATGATTGATGACAAGATGGCGTGCACGCGGCATGTGCGCGTCCGCGCGAAGCAAGTTGGGCCAGGGGCTTAAGGTTGGCCCAGAACTGGCTAAACTCTCTGTGGCTTGGCTCAACTGTCGCAGCAGCAAATCGGCGCGCACGCGGCGAGTGCGCGTCCGCGCGAATGTTTATATGCTTTAAAAACGGCGCGCACGCACGTTGTGCGCATCCGCGTGGATAGTGTTGGGCTCAAGGCATAATGTTTGCCCAAGGGAGGCCCAACTCTCGGGAGTGTGGCTCGTGGTGCATCCACACAGGGACGCGTGCGCGTACATGGTGCGCTCGCATCCATCCCCCCTTTTTTTTTTTTTTTTTTTAGAAACAAATTGCTGGATGCTCCCCTTAGTGTTCACAACTCTTATTCACTCAACCATCATACAATTCACAAAAATACAATTTTTTTTTTATATTATCTATCTACTACTAAACACAACATGCATGTGACTAAGCTAACAATTAAGTTGTACAAACAAATTGTATGAAACATCTACCTACAATGGTAACTCAAATCACTTATTAAGTAAATGTAAAAGATTGAAAGGAGTTTACCATGGTGGGGTGTCTCCCACCTAGCACTTTTAGTTTAGGTCCTTAAGTTGGACCTTTTGAGAAGCTTCTTGTCATGGTGGCTTATGCTTGTACTCATCCTTGAATCTCCAAGGATCTTTGCCTCTCAATTGGTTGACAGAATTTCCAACCATTTTTATTAAGCTTGGGTATAGTTCTACCCAAGATATAAGTCCCCATAGTTGATCTTCACGTATCGAACCGGGATCCCATATCTTATTTTCGCATCCATCCGTTAGTTGAATTTCATGATTTTGTCGGATGAGCGGATGGCATAAATGTGATTGACACAAAGAATTCTCTTTATTCCACCAATGCTTCCTTCTAGATCCATACAAAGTGATCCTTGTCCCAACATCATCTCTATACATTGAAGTCTTGACCTTAATGAGCTTAACACCTACTTTCCAACCACTACACAACTCATTCTTACTTTTAATTCCACAAAGAGTTCTAAGTTGACCATCATTTTCAATCAAACCATATTCAAGTGAGGAATTAAAGCTTAGAGATTGAGATGTTACCCACTTAAATGTTGTATTGGATGGTAGCTTGGGAAGGGAGGCTTCCCCACACTTAGACAATGCAAGGTCCACTTCCTTGTGCTTCTCTTTGATTGTTTCCACCTCTTCACCGGCTTCTTCAATTTCAACCTTTTCCCTTTTGATACATGGCTTGGTGTTGACATATTGTTTTATGGGAGGTGATTCAACTTTGGATAGGAATTCATCGATGAATGAATTCATCTCTTGATCAACCCCTTCATATTCTTCAATTTCAATATACACTGTGCCATTGTCGTCTTCCTTGGGAGGTTGTGCACACTCTTCTATAATTTCAACTCCATGTTCAATGGGAGAGGATTCCATTGTAGAGAGAAATTCATCCATGATTGAATCCATCTCTTGATAAGCCTCTTCTAAGTCTCCAATGATGGTATGCCTTGGAGGTTGCGCACCCTCCTCAACATCGATATCAAGCTTCTTGGAAGAGTGCTCCATGATGCTACATTCCCATGGACTTTCAACATCTCCTAAATCTTCAACCACTTCTTCCCTTTCTTCAATGATCATGGGCTTCTCCAATTGTTCCAATTTCTCCTTCATACTTTGCTCTTCTTTTGACTTTGCACATGGGGCTACGGAAGCACGTTGAGTGTTCAAGCATTGGTAGGCTAAGGTAGATACTACCTTGGTCAAGTTGGTCACCAACTCAAGTGTATCCCGCTTCATGGCTTCTTGTCCTTGAAGTAACAAAGTGAAAGGATCGTCTATTGGAGTTTGGGGTGAGTAAGAAGGTTCATTATTTTGGAGAGAGGGTTCATGGTAGGAAGGTGGTTCTTCTTGGTAAGGTTGTGGAGATTGTGTGTATTGAGGTAGTTTTTGGTAGTAATCTTGATAGGGTTGTGGTGGTTCTAAGGGTTCTTGCTCATAATGGTCATAAAGATATCGTATGGGTGATTGGTTGTATGATGGATATGGATCATAGGGAGGTGCTTGGTATGGAAAGGCTTGTGAGTATGGTTGAGGTTCATGTTGAGGATGAGATTCATAAGCATATGGTGGTGGTTCTCGAAAGTCACAAGGTGATTCACCATAGCCATTGGGTCGATATGCATCATAGGATGGCTCTTCTTCATAGTGCATTGGTGGGGGTTGTTGCCATGAAGATTGATCATATGCATATGGCTCCTCCCACCTTTGATTGTTCCATCCTTGATACACCTCTCCATTGAAGTTCTCATCACCTACAACATAATTGTAATCACACTCATAGCCAAAGTGAGAATTCATAGTGGAAAGGCAAAAATAAAACTAACAAAATCTAGAAAATAAGCAAAAGACAACTATTCACACTATTCACATATGTACAATAACCAATAACATAACACCATTGCAACTCCCCGGCAACGGCGCCATTTTGACGATTGGATTTTTGACGGTTTAGAATTTCACAAATGAATTCTCGTTGCAAGTATAGTTTCTAAACCAACACTAATCCTTTCATACAAAAGATTGTTTGTCACAAGTAACAAACCCCTAAATTTATAAACCGAAGTATTGAAACCTCGGGTCGTTCTCCCTAGGAATTACAATAAAGTGTCTTGTTATTGGTTGTGAGCTATTTTGGGGTTTTGGATAGGAAGCATGAAAAGTAAATGGTAAGAAAGTAAACTAACAACTATAAAAGGCTCTTGGCAAGGTATGAAAATTAGAAGTTCTATCCTAGTTATCCTTCTCAATTGTGATGAGAATTGTTCATTGCTACCACTTAGGTAACCCTTACTAAAGAAAGGAAAGTCAAGTGGATGAATTGACTTGAGCCACAAGTCCTAGCCAACTCCCAAGGAAAGACTAGATTTAGTGCACTCCAAACAAATTAGCAATCTCTCCAATTATCAATCAACAAAGGAATTAGATAACTCAAGTGTCACTAATTACTCTACCTAGGCCAAGAGGAACAAAATCTACACTATATCTAGAAGAGGCATTTCAACAAACACATAGAGTGCAATAAAAGTAAACAACATAAATTGCAAGAATTAAAGAGAGATCTAACTACAAAGGCAAGAGATTAACAAGGAAAAAGCAAAGAAGAACAATTATTATGAATTACCTCTTATTGAATTGAAAGAATGTAGAGGGAACAATACTAGATCTACAACAAAATGTAAGAACAACATAAAGGAAATTACAACAAAAGAGTAGAAGAAGATGAATCTAATCAACAAAGAATTGAAAGGTAGAAGTAGAAGAAAGCAAAGATTAAAACCTAGATCTAAGAACTAAACCTAATCCTAATCCTAATTCTAGAGAGAAGTGAGAGCTTCTCTCTCTAGAAAACTACTTCTAACTAAAACTATCTAACTAATGGTAATTAACCTCCCTTTCCCTCTTCATTCCTTGGCTCTTATATGCATTTTGGGGCCAAAGTTGGTTGCTGAAAACCTTCCAAAATCGCCAGGCACGTGTTACATAAATGAAGTCATGTGCCATCATCGGCGCGTGCGCGCATGGTACGCGTGCGCGTCCTTGGCTTGTTTCGCAATGTGCGCGCGAGCGCCTAGTGCGCGTACGCGTACATGGCCTGGATCAGCTCTTTTGGCTTTTAGTGCTTCTCTCCACTTGTATGCTTCCTTCCTTGCTTCCTTTGATCCATGTCTAGCCTATTTTAATCCTGGAATTACTAGCAAACACATCAAGGCATCTTATGGAATCAAAGAGAATTAGAATTCATCAAAATAAGGTTTAAAAGCATGTTTTTACACTTAGGCACAAATACGGGAGAGATAACAAAACCATGCTAATTTATAGGCTAAATGTGACAAAAGGTTATCAAAATACTCTAAATTCAATACAAGACAAAGCCTCAAATTGGGGTTTGTCAATGGTCAGTTGTGAGAATTGTCCTGCAAAGTTCATTATGGTTGGAAGCTTTAAGTTTAACTGCAAAGGTTGGTATAGAGCTCAATTGAATGGGTCTAGGAAGTTGTTTGGACGCTTCAGTGAGAATTCTGAAGCTGAACCACCTAGATGGAATCATGATAATCAACTTGAAGACGGGTGTAGAAATAAGATTTGGGATCCCGGAGGATATTGGATTTGCAAACATTGGTGGAGATTCCTGGATCAGTACAAGCATAAGCCACCATGACAAGGAGCTCGCCAAATGTCCAACTTAAGGACTTTAACTAAAAGTGCTAGGTGGGAGACAACCCACCATAGTATGATCGTCCCTTTTCAGTTTTAATTCTAATATGTTTTGTTTATTTTTGAATTTTTATTGAACCTGGAATCATGCATAGCATTCATATTAAGCATTGCACTCTGCATACTGCATAATCATAAAAAAAAATTTACGCACGCGACGCATCCGCGTCGTATGTGCATTAGGGAGAAAATAAATTGAACAGAGAGTCACGCGAGAGCGTGGTTGGAGGCGTGCCTTTGGCACAATTTGACCGACGCGACTGCGTCGCTCACGCGACCGCGTCATGTGGGAACTTTGGCCTCCCACGCGACCACGTCACCCACGCGGGCGCGTGCCATGAAAATCGACGTGAAAAGGATGCATAGCCAAAAGTTATGCTGGAGTGGTGTTGGACTGGTGCTGAAAGCACAACCTTACCACGCGGACGCATGGCTCACGCGTCCGCGTCATATCCCCTTATTGGCCACTCACGCGATCGCGTCGACTACGCAATCGCGTCACCCAAAATTTGGCAAAATAAGATTCTGAACAGAGAGTTGTGCGAGCGCGAGGCTGCCCTCGCGCCAGTAGCATAAAACGTGTCACGTGACCGATGCGACCGCGTCGATTAACTTCAAATGCAAGTCACGCGACCGCGTGCCCCACGCGACCGCGTGCCCCACGCGTCCGTGTCGCTTGCGCCGTACAGCTTATCCTAATTTTCCAAATATCTTATCTTTTCTTCCCCAATCCTAATTTTTTCCTCCCTCCTTTCTTACTCACTTCTTTCCCTTCTCATTCTTCTTCTCTTTCATTTTATCTATTTGCATATTTCATTCATTGCATTTTAATTTAGTGCATATTTTTCTTTTTTTTTCTAAATTTATTATTTTTCCTTTGGTGTTGATTTTCTTATTTAACTGTTGCATCTTTTCTGGTATAATTTTTAGTGACTTATTTTACAATGTTGGGTGATGCTCTTTTTCTGTCAATGTCAATCTTTTATGATACCTGTATTCCTTTTGCATTGACATGAACTTACATTGTCTTTCATTATCCACTCTCTTCTCCATTGTTGTACATTTTGTACCACTGGCATGCCATGGCTTCTATTGTTTTCTCACGTACATGTTGAAGCTTCCATGTAAATGAGACTCTTATCATTTGGCATTAACCCATCCATACTTCATTTATTTTCTTATCTTTATTTCTGGGTTACTTTTCTTCCCTTTTTCTTTCAGGATGGCCACCTGGAGGAGAACCGGAAGATGTTTACATGGGGAGACAAGACAAGTCCATCTGCACAATCTTTGGAGAGAAGCATCAGTTGGAACATACCGTCCACCTGCACATCTAAGCAGGCACCAAGGACGGTGCAATCTTTAAGTGTGGGGAGGTCGATACTGATCTCCATGGGTTAGTTATTCTCTTCTCAACACCAATATTCTATTTTTTTGTTTGTTCATTGCTGCATTGCATAATAGATTGCATGTGTAGTTGATTGTTTGCATTTAAGTACAACTTGGTTGAAAAATAATAAGTTTCTTTTAAAGACCCTATTTTTGAAAATTTTCATTAATTTAAATTAAAAAAATTTTTAAATTTTCTATGTGTTAAATTTGTTTGAAGATGTATTTGGAACATGGTTTTTGAGCCAAAGAACACACAACTTGTGAGGTTTGAGCTTATTTATATGGTTACATTATTTAACCATAAATTTTTATTCTTGTGTGTTTTCTTCTCTATGATTGTAATCTTTATTTTGTTCCAATCTATATGTCCAATATTTAGTGTATTTACATACTTGCATATGATTGAGGCCATTACTTGTTTTTGCTCACTTATCCCAAATAAAGCCTACCCTTTTATGTCACCCTTGTTAGCCACTTTGAGCTTTTTAATTCCCTTCTGTTCTATAACCACATCACTAGTCTTAAGCAGAAAAAACAAATTAAATATCCCAATTGAATCTTTGGTTAGCTTAAGATAGAGGTTGTGCATCAACTAAGTGTGGAAAAACTGTGGGAACATGGGTTAATAAGGGAATGTATCATGTTTCTAATTCTGAATATTGGGAAATTTGGGTATCTACTCATGTAAAACAGAAAATTAAAAAAATTCCATATGCATTGATATGGTATTTTAGTTTTTATGTCTCTATAAAAAAAAAGAAAAAAAAAAGAAAAGAAAAAAAAGAGAAAAAAATATATATAATATAGATAAATAAATAAGGGGACAAAATTACCCCAATGTTAAGTTAATAAAAGATCAATGCATATGTGACACAAATCAAAAGAAAAGTTGACACATGAGTATGTGATATAAAAGTAGGAATTATGGGTAGCTAGGCATGATTTTAGAAATTATATAGAATGTATGTATGTTAGGTGATAGCTCAGGTTACTCAAAGATTCAATTTATAGCTCACTTAGCCATACATATATCCTCACCCTTGCCTTGGCCCCATTACAACCTTGAAAAGACCTCATGATGTGTGCATGAGTATACTAAATATTTGTTGATTGGTTAGATGAAGAACAAAGTTTAGAAAGCATGACTAGAGAAGAGTAGAGTGATTGACCCTAGACACTTGAGAGACTAGAGTGATATACACTACCAGTAAGGGTTCAATGCTTGATTCTATGTTCCCTGCTTTTATGAGCCATCTTCTTACAAGTTTACTTGTTTTCACTGTATGATTTGAATTAGTGGAATTTGATTCATATTTGTTCTTGAAAGATTTATTTACTTTTTCACCAAGTAGGTAGAATCATCTTTGCATGTAGTTGCATTTACATTCATAGGTTGCATTGCATGAGTCTTGCCTTTCCCTACTCATTTATTTGGTCTCCTTGAGTTTAGCATGAGGACATGCTAATGTTTAAGTGTGGGGAGGTTGATAAACCACTATTTTATGGTTTACAATGTGTTTAATTGTGTGGTTTTATCATGGTCTTTACCCACTTATTCATATAATTAGCATGCATTTATATTTCCTTCCTAAAATTATTACATGATTGAAAATATGCTTCTTTGGTCTTAATTTAGCTAATCTTAATCCTCTCTTATTACCATTCGATGCCTTGATCTGTGTGTTAAGTGTTTCAGGCTTTATAGGGCATGAATGAGTGAGAGATTGGGAAGGAAGCTTGCAAAAATGGAAGGAACACAAGAAAGTGAGGAGATGACCAGCGAGAAGTGACGCGTATGCGTCAGCGACGCGACCGCGTGGAAGAAAGGAACTCGCAGTGACGCGGCCGCATGAGTGACGCGGACGCGCGGATTGGAAAAGTAGAAGCGAAGCGGAGGCATGGACGACGCGCCCGCATGGAAAAGAAAAATGCCGAATGACGCGTCCGCGTGACGTGCGCGATATGCAGAATTACAAAAGTTGCTGGCAGAGATTCTGGGCCGGATTTCAACCCAGTTTTCGGCCCAGAAACACAGATTAAAGTCAGGGAACATGCAGAGACTCATCAGGCTTTTATAACTCATAATTTTTAGTTTTAGATGTAGTTTTTAGAGAGAGAGGTTCTCTCCTCTCTCTTAGGATTAGGATTTATATTAGGATTAGGATTTCATCTTTTTCAATCACAGGTTCAATATTCCTTTTATTTATTTTCCCAATTTAATTTATGAACTCTTCCATGTTACATATGACTTTTCTTAATTAATGTTATTTGAGGTATTTCAGTTTATGATTGTTTTATTTATGAATGCTTTTAATTTAATTTAGATATTTTCTTCCTTTTGGCTTTGGTTAAGTAATTGGTAACGCTTGAGCTGTCAAATAAAGTAGTGGTTGAAATTGGGAGTTGCTCCAATAACTCTAGTTTTTCCATAGGAATTGACTAGAACCTAAGGATTAAGCTAATTAATCCACTTGAATTACCTTTATAGTTAGAGGTTAGCAAAGTGGGATTAAAATCTAATTCTCATCACAATTGATAAGGATAGGACTTCCAGTTCTGATACCTTGCCAAAAGTCTATTTTACACTTATTTATTTATTTTAATTGCCATTTAAATTACTCATCATACTTCTTCCTTACTTCCAAAACCCCCAATTTACAAGACTCATAACCAATAATTAGAACATACCTCCCTGCAATTCCTTGAGAAGACGACCCGAGGTTTAAATACTCGGTTATCAATTTTAAAGGGGTTTGTTACTTGTGACAACCAAATTTTTTGTAAGAAAGGTTGATTGCTTGGTTTAGAAACTATACTTGCAACGAGAATTTATTATAACTTCTAAACCATCAATCTTCAGTTCTTCAAGGATTCAGATTTTAGTCCACTTGGCAAAATACAATTCTACCTTGACCCTAACCCCATTACAACCCTTAAAAGTCCTCTTGATTTGTGTATTGATGCATTAAATTTTTGTTGATTGTTAGATGAAGAGCAAGCTATAGAAAGCAAGATTAGTAGAGAATTAAGAGAATTGACCCTAGACACTTGAGAGTTAGAGTGATATACACTACCAGTAAAGGTTGAGTGCTTAATTCTATGTTCCCTGCTTTCATGAGCTATTTTCTTTTTGCAAGTTATTTGTACTTTATTTTGTGATTTGAATTAGTGAAATCCAGTTTATATTTGTTCTTGAAAGATTTATTTACTTTTTCACCAAGTAGATAGAATCATTTTAGCATGTACTTGCATTCATATACATAGGTTGCATTTCATGAGTCTCACTTTCCCTTATTCATTCTCTTTGTCTCCTTGAGCTTAGCATGTGGACATGCTAATGTTTAAGTGTGGGGAGGTTGATAAACCACTATTTTATGGTTTATCTTGTGCTCAATTGAGTGGTTTTTATCAACTCTTTATCCACTTATTCATATGATTTGCATGGTTTTACAATTCCTTCCTGATTTTGTGCTATGATTGAAAACATGCTTCTTTGGACTTTAAATTTGCTATGTTTAAATCTCTCTTATTACCATTCGATGCCGTGATATGTGTGTTAAGTGATTTCAGAGATTACAGGGCAGGAATGGCTTAGAGAATGGAGAGGAAGCTTGCAAAAAGGGAAGGAGCACAGACAACCAGCGGACAGCGACGCGCATGCATGGCTGACGTGTGCGTGCAATTTGGACAAAAACACAGCGACGCGTATGCGTGCTTGACGCGTACGCGTGAATTAGAGTTCGCGCAAACGACGCGAGCGCGTGCCTGATGCGCACGCGTGGAGTGGAAAATCGTCAAACGACACGTACGCATGACCGACGCGTACGTGTGACATGTGTGATCTGCAGAAATTGCAGAATACGCTGTAGCTGATTTTGGGCCACGTTTTGACCCAGATTTCGGCCTAAAAACACAGATTAAAATCAGGGAACATGCATAGACTCAAGATATCAGATTTAGAATTCACTTTTCATAATTTAGATGTAGTTTTTAGAGAGGAGGTTCTCTCCTCTCTCTTAGGATTTAGGATTAGGATTCCTCTTAAAGGAATTAGGATTTCATCTTCTTCTCAATTTTCAGGTTCAATGTTCTTTTTATTCATTTTATCTTTTATTTTTCTATGAACTTTCCATGTTAGGATTGATTTTCTTAATTAATACACATTGAGGTATTTCAGAATTATGATTGCTTTCCTTTATTTATATAAATAATTTAGATTTTTCCTTTTTGGCTTTGGTTGATTAATTGGTGACTCTTGAGTTGTCAAACTCATAATGACTGATAATTGTTCTCTTTGCTGATCAATTTAGATTCCTATAACTCTAGTCTTTCTTCCGTGAGTGAAAATTGGCAAATTAAGAATTAATTGGAAAGATAGCGTTGTGAGTACAGTTCTTAACCAGCAAAAATCCACTCGTCAATTTAGAAAAGGGTTGTCACAAATTTTAGAAATAAAATACTGGGAGTATGAGTCCCAGGTTGTCTCCCAACGAGTTACAGGAAGATGTGCTATTTTATCAATCAGAGGTTTTCAAAAGGGGTTTTGAATTTGTTGAACAGAAAATTAAATTAGAGAATTTATATGATTTAAATAAAATCTTGACCGGGAGAAGATTAATCGGAAGTTCTATCCTTGTTAAAATTTTATCAAGAGAAATTAACAATTAGTCATTGTTTTAATTTAGTTAACCCTCAACGAATGAATGAAAGTCAACTCTTGGGAAGGATTAGAGTTAGTGATTAACAAGTCAACCAACAATAAACCGATTACAATTAAACTCTTGAGTATTCTAACTCAAGGTTCTCCTTTTAATCATCTCCCAATCAAGTTGGGAAACTACTCACTCATCATAATTATAGACTTCACAAAATCAATGGGGAAAATAAGAGAAGACATAATAAATAATAATAAAAGAGATTAATTAAGAGTAAAAGTAGTTCTGTATTAATAAACTGTGAAAATAATCTGGTGCACGAAATTGTGATCTCTACTTTTCACAACTCAAATAATCCCCGGTAATGGCTCCAAAAACTTGGTGCTCAATACCATGGTCTAAACATAATTTCACAACTTCGCACAACTAACCAGCAAGTGCACTGGGTCGTCCAAGTAATAAACCTTACGCGAGTAAGGGTTGATCCCATGGAAATTGTTGGTATGAAGCAAGCTATGGTCATCTTGTAAATCTCAGTCAGGTAGATTCAAATGGTTATGGATGATATATGAATAAAGCATAAAATAAAGATAAAGATACTTATGTAATTCTTTGGTGGGAATTTCAGATAAGCGTATGGAGATGCTTTGTCCCTTCCGTCTCTCTGCTTTCCTACTGTCTTCATCCAATCCTTCTTACTCCTTTCCATGGCAAGCTGTATGTTGGGCATCACTGTTGTCAGTGGCTACAATCCCGTCCTCTCAGTGAAAATGTTCAACGCGCTCTGTCACAGCACGGCTAATCATCTGTCGGTTCTCAATCAGGTTGGAATAGAATCCAGTGATTCTTTTGCGTCTGTCACTAACGCCCAGCCTTCAGGAGTTTGAAGCTCGTCACAGTCATTCAATCATTGAATCCTACTCAGAATACCACAGACAAGGTTTAGACCTTCCGGATTCTCTTGAATGCCGCCATCAATTCTAGCTTATATCACAAAGATTCTGATTAAGGAATCCAAGAGATATCCACTCCATCTAAGGTAGAACGGAGGTGGTTGTCAGGCACACGTTCATAGGTGAGAATGATGATGAGTGTCACGGATCATCACATTCATCAAGTTGAGGAATAAGTGATATCTTAGAACAAGAATAAGCTGAATTGAATAGAAGAACAATAGTAATTGCATTAATACTCGAGGTACAGCAGAGCTCCACACCTTAATCTATGGTGTGTAGAAACTCCACCGTTGAAAATACATAAGAACAAAATCTAGGCATGGCCGTGAGGCCAGCCCTCTGATCTAAGATAGCATAAGACTACTCAAAGATAGCTACCAAGATGAGAATACAATAGTAAAAGGTCCTATTTGTAGAGAACTAGTAGCCTAGGATTTACAAAGATGAGTAAATGACATAAAAATCCACTTCCGGGCCCACTTGGTGTGTGCTTGGGCTGAGCATTGAAGCATTTTCGTGTAAAGACTTCTCTTGGAGTTAAACGCCAGCTTTTGTGCCAGTTTGGGCGTTTAACTCCCATTCTTGTGCCAGTTTCGGCATTTAACGCCGGGCAGTTTTGAGCTGATTTGGAACGCCAATTTGGGCCATCAAATCTCGGGCAAAGTATGAACTATTATACATTTCTGGAAAGCCCAGGATGTCTACTTTCCATTGCAGTTGAGAGCGCGCCAATTGGACTTCTGTAGCTCTAGAAAATCCACTTCGAGTGCAGGGAGGTCAGAATCCAACAGCATCTGCAGTCCTTTTCATCCTCTGAATCAAATTTTTGCTCAGGTCCCTCGATTTCAGCCAGAAAATACCTGAAATCACAGAAAAACACACAAACTCATAGTAAAGTCCAAAAAAGTGAATTTTAACTAAAAACTAATAAAAATACAATGAAAAAACTAAAACATACTAAAAACAATGCCAAAAAGCGTATAAATTATCCGCTCATCACAACACCAAACTTAAATTATTGCTTGTCCCCAAGCAACTGAAAATCAAATAAGATAAAAAGAAGAGAATATGCAATGAATTCCAAAAACATCTATGAAGATCAGTATCAATTAGATGAGTGGGGCTTTTAGCTTTTTGCCTCTGAACAGTTTTGGCATCTCACTTTATCCTTTGAAATTCAGAATGATTGGCTTCTATAGGAACTCAGAATCCAGATAATGTTATTGATTCTCTTAGTTAAGTTTGATGATTCTTGAACATAGCTACTTTATGAGTCTTGGCCATGGCCCAAAGCACTCTGTCTTCCAGTATTACCACCGGATACATACATGCCACAGACACATAATTGGGTGAACCTTTTCAGATTGTGACTCAGCTTTGCTAGAGTTCCCAATTAGAGGTGTCCAGGGTTCTTAAGCACACTTTTTTTGCCTTGGATCACAACTTTATTATTTTTTTCTTTTTTTTTTGTTTTTTTCGTTTTTTTTTGTATTCACTGCTTTTTCTTGCTTCAAGAATCATTTTTATGATTTTTCAGATCCTCAGTAACATGTCTCCTTTTTCATCATTCTTTCAAGAGCCAATCATTCATGAACAACAAATTCAAAAGACATATGCACTGTTCATGCATACATTCAGAAACCAAAATATTGCCACCACATCAAAATAATTAATCTGTTATAAAATTCAAAATTCATGCAATTCTTCTCTTTTTCAATTAAGAACATTTTTCATTTAAGAAAAGTGATGGATTCATAGGACATTCATAACTTTAAGGCATAGACACTAAGACACTAATGATCATAAGACACAGACATAGATAAACATAAGCATGAAAATTTGAAAAACAGGAAAATAAAGAACAAGGAAATTAAAGAACGGGTCCACCTTAGTGATGGCGGCTTGTTCTTCCTCTTGAAGATCTTATGGAGTGCTTGAGCTCCTCAATGTCTCTTCCTTGCCTTTGTTGCTCCTCTCTCATGATTCTTTGATCTTCTCTAATTTCATGGAGGAGGATGGAATGTTCTTGGTGCTCCACCCTTAGTTGTCCCATGTTGGAACTCAATTCTCCTAAGGAGGTGTTGATTTGATCCCAATAGTTTTGTGGAGGAAAGTGCATCCCTTAAGGCATCTCAGGGATTTCATGATGAGTGGAATCTCTTGTTTGCTCCATCCTTTTCTGAGTGATGGGCTTGTCCTCATCAATGAGGATGTCTCCCTCTATGTCAATTCCAACTGAATAACAGAGGTGACAAATGAGATGAGGAAAGGCTAACCTTGCCAAGGTAGAGGACTTGTCCGCCACCTTATAAAGTTCTTGGGCTATAACCTCATGAACTTCTACTTCCTCTCCAATCATGATGCTATGAATCATGATGGCCCGGTCTATAGTAACTTCAGACCTGTTGCTAGTGGGAATGATTGAGCGTTGGATAAACTCCAACCATCCCCTAGCCACGGGCTTGAGGTCATGCCTTCTCAGTTGAATCGGCTTCCCTCTTGAATCTCTCTTCCATTGAGCACCCTCTTCACAAATATCTATGAGAACTTAGTCCAACCTTTGATCAAAGTTGACCCTTCTAGTGTAAGGGTGTTCATCTCCTTGCATCATGGGCAAGTTGAATGCTAACCTTACATTTTCCGAACTAAAATCTAAGCATTTCCCCCGAACCATTGTAAGCCAATTCTTTGGGTCCGGGTTCACACTTTGATCAGGGTTCTTGGTGATCCATACATTGGCATAGAACTCTTGAACCATTAAGATTCCGACTTATTGAATGGGGTTGGTAAGAACTTCCCAACCTCTTCTTCGGATCTCATGTCGGATCTCTGGATATTCTCTTTTTGAGTTTGAAAGGGACCTCGGGGATCACCTTCTTCATGGCCACAACTTCATAGAAGTGGTCTTGATGCACCCTTGAGATGAATCTCTCCATCTCCCATGACTCGGAGGAGGAGGCTTTTGCCTTCCCTTTTCTCTTTCTAGAGGTTTCTTCGGCCTTAGGTGCCATAAATGGTTATGGAAAAATAAAAAGCAATGCTTTTACCACACCAAACTTAGAAGGTTTGCTCGTCCTCGAGCAAAAGAAAAAAGAAGAGAGTAGAAGAAGAAGAAATAGAGGAGATGGAGGGGGAGTAGTGTTTAGTTTGTGTGAAAATGAAGGAGTGAAGATGGGTTTATATAAGAATGGAGAGGGGGTGTATGGTTCGGCCATTATGGGTGGGTTTGGGAGGAAAAGTGGTTTGAATTTGAATGGTAGGGTAGGTGGGGTTTTATGAAGGATGGATGTGAGTGGTGAAGAGAATGGTAGGATTTGATAGGTGGGGTCCACAGATCCTAAGGTGTCAAGAAAAATTCATCCCTGCACCAAGTGGCAAGCAAAAATGCTCTTTATGCCAATTCTAGCGTTAAACGCCGGGCTGGTGCCCATTTCTGGCGTTTAACGCCAGCTTCTTGCCCTTTCCTGGCATTTAACGCCAGTCTGGTGCCCTTTTCTGGTGTTAAACGCCCAGAATGGTACCATACTGGGCGTTAAACGCCCATTTGATGCCCTTTTTTCCTCCAGGGTGTGCTATTTTTCTTTCTATTTTTCATTCTGTTTTTGCTTTTTCAATTGATTTTGTGACTTTCCATGATCATCAACCTATAGAAAACATAAAATAACAAAGGAAAATAGATAAATATAACATTGGGTTGCCTCCTAACAAGCGCTTCTTTAATGTCAGTAGCTTGACAGTGGGCTCTCATGGAACCTCACAGATGCTCAGAGCAATGTTGGAACCTCCCAACACCAAACTTAGAGTTTGAATGTGGGGGTTCAACACCAAACTAGAAGTTGGTTGTGGCCTCCCAACACCAAACTTAGAGTTTGACTGTGGAGGCTCTATTTGACTCTATTTTGAGAGAAGCTCTTCATGCTTCCTCTCCATGGTGACAGAGGGATATCCTTGAGCCTTAAACACAAAGGATTCTTCATTCACTTGAATGATCAATTCTCCTCTCTCAACATCAATCACAGCCTTTGCTGTGGCTAGGAAAGGTCTGCCAAGGATGACAGATTTATCCATGCACTTCCTAGTCTCTAGAACTATGAAATCAGCAGGGATGTAATGGTCTTCAATTTTTACCAGAACATCCTCTACAAGTCCATAAGCTTGTTTTCTTGAATTGTCTGCCATCTCTAGTGAGATTCTTGCAGCTTATACCTCAAAGATCCCTAGCTTCTCCATTACAGAGAGAGGCATGAGGTTTATACTTGACCCTAAGTCACACAGAGCCTTCTTAAAGGTCATGGTGCCTATGGTACAAGGTATTGAAAACTTCCCAGGATCCTGTTTCTTTTGAGGTAATCTCTGCCTAGTCAAGTCATCCAGTTCTTTGGTGAGTAAAGGGGGTTCATCCTCCCAAGTCTCATTACCAAATAACTTGTCATTTAGCTTCATGATTGCTCCAAGGTACTTGCAGCTTGCTCTTCAGTGACATCTTCATCCTCTTCAGAGAAAGAATACTCATCAGAGCTCATGAATGGCAGAAGTAAATCCAATGGAATCTCTATGGTTTCAGTGTGAGCCTCAGATTCCCATGGTTCCTCATTAGGGAACTCATTGGAGGCCAGTGGACGTCCATTGAGGTCTTCCTCAGTGGCGATCACTGCCTCTCCCTCCTCTCCAAATTCGGCCATGATGATGACCTTGCACTCTCCTTTTGGATTCTCCTCTGTATTGCTTGGAAGAGTACTAGGAGGGAGTTCAGTAATTTTCTTGCTCAGCTGTCCCACTTGTGCCTCCAAGTTTCTAATGGAGGACCTTGTTTCAGTCATGAAACTTTAAGTGGTTTTGATTAGATCAGAGACCATGGTTGCTAAGTCAGAGTGGCTCTGCTTAGAATTCTCGGTCTGTTGCTGAGAAGATGATGGAAAAGGCTTGCCATTGCTAAACCTGTTTCTTCCACCATTATTGTTATTGAAACCTTGTTGAGGTCTCTGTTGATCCTTTCATGAGAGATTTGGATGATTTCTCCATGAAGGATTATAGGTGTTTCCATAGGGTTCTCCCATGTAATTCACCTCTTCCATTGAAGGGTTCTCAGGATCATAAGCTTCTTCTTCAGATGAAGCATCCTTAGTACTGCCTGGTGCAGCTTGCATTCCAGACAGACTTTGAGAGATCATATTGACTTGCTGAGTCAATAATTTGTTCTGAGCCAGTATGGCATTCAGAGTATCAATCTCAAGAACTCCTTTCTTCTGATTCGTCCCATTGTTCACAGGATTCCTTTTAGAAGTGTACATGAATTGGTTATTTGCAACCATTTCAATCAGTTCTTGAACTTCTGCAGGCGTCTTCTTCAGATGAAGAGATCCTCCAGCAGAGCTGTCCAATGACATCTTGGACAGTTCAGACAGACCATCATAGAAGATACCTATGATGCTCCATTCAGAAAGCATGTCAGAGGGACACTTTCTGATCAATTGTTTGTATCTTTCCTAAGCTTCATAGAGGGATTCACCTTCCTTCTGTCTGAAGGTTTGGACTTCCACTCTAAGCTTACTCAATTTTTGAGGTGGAAAGAACTTTGCCAAGAAGGCATTGACTAGTTTTGCACAAGAGTTCAGGCTTTCTTTAGGTTGTGAGTCCAACCATATCCTAGTGATAAACCCCATTTTTAGGGTTTATCTTGTATTGAATTTAGAGTGTTTTGATAACCTTTTGTCACATTTAGCCTATGAATTAGCATGGTTTCGTTATCTCTCCCGTATTTGTGCCTAAGTGTAAAAACATGCTTTTTAAGCCTTATTTTGATGAATTCTAGTTTTTCTTTGATTCCATAAGATGCCTTGATGTGTTTGCTAGTAATCTCAGGATGAAATAGGTTAGGCATGGATCAAGGGAGCAAGAAAGAAAGCATGCAAGTGGAGAGAAGCACAAAAAGCCAAAGAATTGATCTAGGTCATGCACGCGTACGCGCACAAGGCCCTCGCGCGCACATTGCGAAACAAGCCAGGGACGCGCACGCGTACCGTGCGCGCACGCGTCGATGACGGCACATGACCTCATTAATGCAACACGTGCTTGGCGATTTGAGAGGGTTTCTGAACCCATTTTTGGCGCCTAATGCTAAGGGAAAGGAATAAAAGGATGAAGGATTAAGGGGAATAGAGATCAATCAATGAGTCAATCAATCAAGCATAGAGAAGATACTTAGGATTAGTTTAGAGTTTTAGAGAGAGAAACTCTCACTTCTCTCTAGAATTAGGATTAGGTTTAGTTCTTAGATCTAGGTTTTGATTCATCTTCTCTTCTACTTTTACTTTTCCCAATTCTTTGTTGCTACATTCATCTTCTCCTACTCTTTTGTTATAATTTCCTTTAAATTGTTCTTATACTTTGTTGTAGATCTACTATTGTTACTTCCATTTTCTTTCAATTCAATAAGAGGTAATTCATAATAATTGTTCTTCATGGCTTTTCCATTGTTGATCTCTTGTTTTTGTAGTTGTAGATTCTTTTAATTCTTGCATTTAATAATGTTTACTTGTATTGCACTCTATGTGTTTGATGAAATGTCTCTTCTAGATATAGTGTAGGTTTGTTCCTCTTGGCCTAGGTAGAGTAATTAGTGACTCTTGAGTTATCTAATTCCTTTATTGATTGATAATTAGAAGTTGCTAATTGATTTGAATGCCTCTAAAGCTAGTCATTCCTTTAGGAGTTGATTAGGGCTTGAGGAATCAAATTGATTCATCTACTTGACTTTTCTCCATGGTTAGAGGTTAACTAAGTGGGAGCAATACACAATTCTCATCAAAATTGAGAATGATAACTAGGATAGGACTTCTAGTTCTCATATCTTGCCAAGAGCTTTGTTAATTGTTAGTTTATTTCCTTTGCCATTTATAATTCTTGTCTATAATCTCAAAACCCCAAAATAACTCATAACCAATAACAAGACACTTCATTATAATTCCTAGGGAGAACGACCCGAGGTTTGAATACTTCGGTTTATAAATTTTAGGGGTTTGTACTAGTGACAAACAACTTTTTGTATGAAAGGATTATTGTTTGGTTTAGAAACTATACTTTACAACGAGATTTCATTAGTGAAATTCTAACCCGTCAAAAATCCAATCATCAAAATGGCGCCGTTGCCGGGGAATTGCAATGGTGTTGTGTTATTGGTTATTGTATATATGTGAATATTGTGAATAGCTTGATTTTTGGATTACTTGTTAGTTTTTGCTAGTCTTAGTATTTTGTTTCATTATTTCTTATTAATTTTTATTTCTTATTTTCTCTTGCTACCATGAATTCTCACTTTGGCTATGAGTGTAATTACAACTATGTTATAGGTGGTGAGAACTTCAATGAAGATGTGTATCAAGGATGGGACAATCAAAGGTGGGAGGAGCCACATGCATATTGGTGCACGAAATTGCAATCACACTTTTGCAACTCCGCACAACTAACCAGCAAGTGCACTGGGTCGTCCAAGTAATACCTTGCGTGAGCAAGGGTCGATCCCACGGAGATTGTCGGCTTGAAGCAAGCTATGGTTATCTTGTAAATCTTAGTCAGGATATCAGAATTTATCAGGATTGATTGTGAAAAGCAAAAGAACATGAAATGGTTACTTGTTTTGCAGTAATGGAGATTAGGTTGAGGTTTGGAGATGCTCCATCTTCTGAATCTCTGCTTTCCTACTGTCTTCTTCATCAAACACGCAAGACTCCTTCCATGGCAAGCTGTATGTAGGGTTTCACCATTGTCAGTGGCTACCTCCCATCCTCTCAGTGAAAATACGTCCCTGATGCTCTGTCACAGCATAGGCTAATCATCTGTCGGTTCTCAATCAGGCCGGAATAGAATCCAGTGATTTTTTTGCGTCTGTCACTAACGCCCCGCCTTCAGGAGTTTGAAGCACGTCACAGTCATCCAGTCATTGAATCCTACTCAGAATACCACAGACAAGGTTTAGACCTTCCGGATTCTCTTGAATGCCGCCATCAGTTCTAGCTTATACCACGAAGATTCCGATTAAAGAACCCAAGAGATATCTACTTAATCTAAGATAGAACGGAGGTGGTTGTCAGTCACACGTTCATAGTTGAGAATATGATGAGTGTCACGGATCATCACATTCATCCGGATTAAGAGCAAGTGATATCTTAGAATGGAAGCAAGCATGATTGAATAAGAAATAGTAGTAATTGCATTAATCCATCAAGACACAGCAGAGCTCCTCACCCCCAACCATGGGGTTTAGAGGCTCATGCTGTGAAAGGTACACAAGAAACGTATAAAATGTTATGAGGTCATAAGGTATGGATACAATGTCAAAAGATCCTATTAATAGTAAACTAGTGTCCTAAGGTTTACAGAAATGAGTAAATGACAGAAAAATCCACTTCCGGGCCCACTTGGTGTGTGCTTGGGCTGAGCAATGAAGGAATTTCGTGTAGAGACCTTTTCTGGAGTTAAACGCCAGCTTTCATGCCAGTTTGGGCGTTTAACTCCAAATTTTATGCCAGTTCCGGCGTTTAACGCTGGAATTTCTGTAGGTGACTTTGAGCGCCGGTTTGGGCCATCAAATCTTGGGCAAAGTATGGACTATTATATATTGCTGGAAAGCCCAGGATGTCTACTTTCCAATGCCGTTGAGAGCGCGCCAATTGGGTTTCTGTAGCTCCAGAAAATCCACTTCGAGTGCAGGGAGGTCAGAATCCAACAGCATCTGCAGTCCTTTTCAGTCTCTGGATCAGATTTTTGCTCAGGACCCTCAATTTCAGCCAGAAAATACCTGAAATCACAGAAAAACACACAAACTCATAGTAAAGTCCAGAAAAGTGAATTTTAATTAAAAACTAATAAAAATATACTAAAAACTAACTAAAAGATACTAAAAGCATACTAAAAACAATGCCAAAAAGCGTATAAATTATCCGCTCATCACAACACCAAACTTAAATTGTTGCTTGTCCCCAAGCAACTGAAAATCAAAATAGGATAAAAAGAAGAGAATATACTATAGACTCCAAAGTATCAAAGAAACATAGCTCCAATTAGATGAGCGGGACTAGTAGCTTTTTGCCTCCGAACAGTTTTGGCATCTCACTCTATCCTTTGAAGTTCAGAATGATTGGCATCTATAAGAACTCAGAACTCAGATAGTGTTATTGATTCTCCTAGTTAAGTATATTGATTCTTGAACATAGCTAGTGTATGAGTCTTGGCTGTGGCCCAAAGCACTCTGTCTTCCAGTATTACCACCGGATACATACATGCCACAGACACATAATTGGGTGAACCCTTTTAGATTGTGACTCAGCTTTGCTAAAGTCCCCAATTAGAGGTGTCCAGGGTTCTTAAGCACACTCTTGTTGCCTTGGATCACAACTTTATTTCCTTCTTTTTCTTTTTCTTTCTTTTTTTTTCGAAATTTTTTTTTTTTTTGCTTTTTCTTGCTTCAAGAATCAATTTGATGATTTTTCAGATCCTCAATAACAGTTCTCTTTCTCCTCATTCTTTCAAGAGCCAACAATTTTAACATTCTTAAAACAACAAATTCAAAAGACATATGCAC
This sequence comes from Arachis stenosperma, assembly GCF_014773155.1. Classification (NCBI taxonomy): domain Eukaryota; kingdom Viridiplantae; phylum Streptophyta; class Magnoliopsida; order Fabales; family Fabaceae; genus Arachis; species Arachis stenosperma. The sequence continues at coordinate 33,823,361 of NC_080378.1, forward strand.
TGTTCAAGCATTCATTCAGAAAACAAAAAGTATTGTCACCACATCAAACTAATTCAACTAGTTTCAGAGATAAATTTCGAAATCCTGTACTTCTTGTTCTTTTGTGATTAAAACATTTTTCTTTTAAGAGAGGTGATGGATTCATAGGACATTCATAGCTTTTAGGCATAAACTTAAATTTTATTAATTATGAATTAAGAACAAGACTCAATTATAGATATAAGACGAGACTAAAAATAAAAATAGAAAACAAAACAAGAAAAACGAAAAAAATAGGCTCCTAATGATAGAGGTTTTCACAGAGTTAGGACTCAACAACCTTGATTTTGAGAAGTGGATGCTCCCTCAGCTTGAGAGGAGAGCTTTTGGCGTTTCATCTCTTGAATTTCACGCCCCTGCTTCTCTTGTTCCTTCAGCAATTTGCAGAGCATGCAGTTTTGATTCTGCTGTTCTTCCTTCAGTTGCTCCATAGTCTCTTGCAACTTGTTAATAGATGCTTCTAGGTTGGCCCAGTAGCCAATTTCAGGGAATTCAGGGAGGAACTCATGCGCCCTCCTTTTGATAGAGTTGTCTTGCACTTGTCCTTCCATTGACTTCTTGGTGATTGGATGTTCAATGGGTATGAACTCATCTACTCCCATCTTCACCCCAGCCTCTTTACAGAGCAAGGAGATCAAGCTTGGGTAAGCCAATTTGGCTTCAGTGGAATTCTTATTTGCAATTGTGTAGATCTCACAAGCAATTACATGATGCACCTCCACTTCTTTTCCAAGCATAATGCAATGAATCATCACTGCCCTCTTGATGGTGACCTCAGAACGGTTGCTAGTGGGCAATATGGAACGCCCAATGAAGTCTAGCCAACCTCTTGCAATTGGCTTGAGGTCTCCCCTCTTGAGTTGGTTTGGAACACCCTTTGAATTGGTTATCCACTTAGTCCCAGGGAGACATATGTCTTCTAGAACTTGATCCAACCCCTTATCTACTCTCACCATCCTCCTATTGAAGGAATCAGGATCATCTTGCAGTTGAGGTAGTTTGAAAATTTCTCTTATTTTGTCCAGATGAAAGTATATAACTTTCCCTCTGACCATAGTTCTATAGGTATGGTAAGCGGTTCCAGTCATTCTCTGCTTATCTGTCAGCCACAGATTTGAGTAGAATTCCTGAACTATGTTCCTTCCAACCTTTGTCTCAGGATTGGTTAGAACTTCCCATCCTCTGTTTCGAATTTGCTCTTGGATTCCCGGATATTCATCTTCTTTCAGATCAAATTTAACTTCCGGGATCACTGACCTCAGACCCATTATTTTGTGATAATGGTCTTCATGTTCTTTGGTTAAGAACTTCTCTTGATTCCAAAGATTCTTTGGATTATTCTCTTTCTTGCCTCTTAAATTGGTTTGTTTTCCCTTAGGAGCCATGATATTGATGAATCTTGGCTTAGTGATCACGGAAAAGCACACCAAACTTAGAGGTTTGCTTGTCCTCAAGCAAAATAAAAGAGAGAAGAGAGGGGGAGGAAGAGAAAATTCGAATGGTGTGGTGGAATGAGGGAGCCAAACGTGTATTTATAAGGTGGGGAGGGGAGTTTTCGAAAAAGAAGAGAGAAATTTGAAAGGAGATTTGAGAAGATATGGAAAGAAATTGAGAAAAGGGTGAGTTTTTGAAGAAGATTTGGGATTAATTTGAAATAGATTTGAAGAATGGTTTTGATTTGTGAAGATTTGAAAGTGAATGATGAAAGGTTGAAGTGCATTTATGTAGAAGAGTATAGTTAAAAAGAGGAAAGTTTGAAAAAAATTGAGTTGAAAACAAAAATGTGGTCCCCCCACCTTTCTGGCGTTAAACGCCCAGAATGGCACCCATTCTGGCGTTTAACGCCCAAAATGCCCCTTACTGGCGTTTTTTCGCCAGTAAGCTCATTTTCTCTGCTTTTTGAGCTGAATCCTTCTGTAACTCTGTGAATTCCTTCATTTTTGATACTTGCCTCTGTAGGAACTAATCATATACCTTCCTAATGACTGGGTTGCCTCCCAGCAAGCGCTTCTTTACTGTCTTTAGCTGGACTTCTGCTAAGAATCACTCAAGTCTCAGTCTTGAGCATTCCTGCTCAAAATTGCTTTCAAGATAATGCTTGATTCTCTGTCCATTAACAATGAACTTCTTGTCAGAATCAATATCTTGAAGCTCAACATATCCATATGGTGATACTCCTGTAATCACATACGGACCCCTCTACCGGGATTTGAGTTTTCCTGGAAACAATTTGAGCCTGGAGTTGAAGAGCAGAACTTTTTGTCCTGGCTCAAAGACTCTGGTTGACAATCTCTTGTCATGCCACTTCTTTGCCTTTTCCTTATAAATTTTTGCATTTTCAAAGGCATTGAGTCTGAACTCCTCTAGCTCATTTAGCTGGAGCAGTCTTTTCTCACCAGCTAACTGAGCATCCATGTTTAGGAATCTGGTTGCCCAATAGGCTTTATGTTCCAGTTCCACAGGCAAATGACAGGCCTTCCCATACACCAGTTGGTATGGAGAGGTTCCTATAGGAGTCTTGAATGCTGTTCTGTATGCCCACAGAGCATCATCCAAGCTCTTTGCCCAATCCTTTCTTCGGGCCATCACAGTCCGTTCTAGGATTCTTTTTAGCTCTCTGTTAGAGACTTCAGCTTGCCCATTTGTCTGTGGATGATACGGAGTTGCCACTTTATGGCTGATTTCATATCTAACCATAGCAGAGTATAGCTGTTTGTTGCAGAAATGAGTGCCCCCATCACTGATTAGCACTCTGGGGACGCCAAACCTGCTGAAAATGTTTCTCTGGAGGAATTTCAGTACGGTTTTGGTATCATTAGTGGGTGTAGCAATTGCTTCTACCCACTTAGATACATAGTCCACTGCCACCAGAATATAAGTGTTTGAGTATGATGGTGGGAATGGTCCCATGAAATCAATTCCCCATACATCAAACAATTCTATCTCTAATATCCCTTGTTGAGGCATGGCATATCCGTGAGGCAGGTTACCAGCTCTTTGGCAACTGTCACAGTTACGCACAAACTCTCGGGAATCTTTATAGAGAGTAGGCCAGTAGAAGCCGCACTGGAGAACTTTACTGGCTGTTCGCTCACTTCCAAAATGTCCTCCATACTGTGATCCATGGCAGTGCCATAGGATCCTTTGTGCTTCTTCTCTGGGTACACACCTGCGGATCACTCCGTCAGCACATCTCTTAAAGAGATATGGTTCATCCCAAAGGTAGTACTTGGCATCTGAAATTAATTTCTTTCTTTGCACATTGCTGTACTCCTTGGGTATGAACCTCACAGCTTTATAATTTGCCATATCTGCAAACCACGGAGCTTCCTGAATGGCAAAGAGTTGCTCATCTGGGAAAGTCTCAGAGATCTCAGTAGAAGGGAGGGACGCCCCAGCTACTGGTTCTATTCGGGACAGATGATCTGCTACTTGGTTCTCTGTCCCTTTTCTGTCTCTTATTTCTATATCAAACTCTTGCAGAAGCAACACCCATCTTATAAGCCTGGGTTTTGAATCCTGCTTTGTGAGTAAGTATTTAAGAGCAGCATGGTCAGTGTACACAATCACCTTTGATCCCACTAGGTAGGATCTAAACTTGTCGATGGCATAGACCACTGCAAGTAATTCTTTTTCTGTGGTTGTGTAATTCTTCTGTGCATCATTTAGAACACGGCTAGCATAATAAATGACATGCAGAAGTTTGTTATGCCTCTGTCCCAACACTGCACCAATGGCATGATCACTGGCATCACACAATAATTCAAATGGTAATGCCCAATCTGGTGCAGAGATGACTGGTGCTGTGACCAGCTTAGCTTTCAGGGTCTCAAATGCCTGCAAACACTGTGTGTCAAACACGAATGGCGTGTCAGCAGCTAGCAGGTTACTTAAAGGTTTTGCAATTTTCGAAAAATCCTTGATAAACCTTCTATAGAATCCTGCATGCCCCAGAAAGCTTCTGATTGCCTTAACATTGGCAGGTGGTGGTAATTTTTCAATTACCTCTACCTTTGCCTTATCCACCTCTATTCCCCTGCTTGAAATTTTGTGCCCAAGGACAATTCCTTCAGTCACCATAAAATGACATTTCTCCCAGTTTAAAACCAGGTTAGTCTCTTGGCATCTTTTCAGGACAAGTGATAGGTGGTCAAGACAGGAGCTGAATGAGTCTCCATATACTGAAAAGTCATCCATGAAGACTTCCAGAAATTTCTCTACCATATCTGAGAAGATAGAGAGCATGCACCTCTGAAAGGTTGCAGGTGCATTGCACAGACCAAAAGGCATCCTCCTGTAGGCAAACACGCCAGAAGGGCAGGTGAATGCTGTTTTCTCTTGGTCCTGGGGATCTACTGCAATTTGGTTGTAGCCTGAATAGCCATCCAAAAAGCAGTAATAATCATGACCAGCTAATCTTTCTAGCATTTGGTCTATGAATGGTAAGGGAAAATGATCCTTTCTGGTGGCTGTATTGAGTCTTCTGTAATCAATACACATGCGCCACCCTGTGACTGTCCTTGTAGGAACCAGTTCATTTTTTTCATTATGAACCACTGTCATGCCTCCCTTTTTGGGAACAACTTGGACAAGGCTCACCCAGGGGCTATCAGAAATAGGATAAATAATCCCAGCCTCCAGTAATTTAGTGACCTCTTTCTGCACCACCTCCTTCATGGCTGGATTTAGCCTCCTCTGTAGTTGAACCACTGGTTTGGCATTATCCTCCAATAGGATCTTGTGCATGCATCTAGCTGGGCTAATGCCCTTGAGATCACTTATGGACCACCCAAGAGCTGTCTTGTGCGTCCTTAGCACTTTAATCAGTGCTTCCTCTTCCTGTGGATTTAAAGCAGAGCTTATAATCACTGGAAAAGTGTCATCCTCTCCCAGAAATGCGTATTTCAGGGATGATGGTAGTGGTTTGAGTTCAGGCTTAGGAGGTTTATCCTCCTCCTGAGGAATTTTCGAAAATCCCTTTGCCTCCTCTGGTTCTTCTTGATCAGGTTGAGCATCTTTGAAGATATCCTCAAGCTCTGATTCTAGGCTTTCAGCCATATTGATCTCTTCTACCAGAGAGTCAATAATGTCAGCACCCATGCAGTCATCTGGTGTGTCTGGATGCTGCATAGCTTTTACAGCATTCAACTTGAACTCATCCTCATTGACTCTCAAGGTTACTTCCCCCTTTTGTACATCAATGAGAGTTCGTCCAGTTGCTAGGAAAGGTCTTCCTAGAATGAGAGTTGCACTCTTGTGCTCCTCCATTTCCAGCACCACAAAGTCAGTTGGAAAGGCAAATGGCCCAACCTTGACAATCATATCCTCTATTATGCCTGATGGGTGTTTAATGGAGCCATCAGCAAGTTGGAGGCATATCCTGGTTGGTTTGACTTCTCCAATCAACCCAAGCTTTCTGATAGTGGATGCAGGTATTAAATTGATGCTTGCTCCAAGATCACATAGGGCTGTCTTGGTGCAAGTGCCTTCTAATGTGCATGGTATCAGAAAGCTTCCAGGATCTTGAAGCTTTTCTGGTAAGCTTTTTAGAATGACTGCACTGCATTCTTCAGTGAGAAACACTTTTTCAGTTTCTCTCCAATCCTTCTTATGGCTTAAAATTTCTTTCATGAATTTAGCATAAGAAGGTATTTGCTCAAGTGCCTCTGCAAACGGAATCTTTATTTCAAGAGTCCTTAAATAGTCTGCAAAGCGGGCAAATTGCTTATCCTGTTCCGCTTTGCGGAGTTTCTGAGGATAAGGCATCTTGGCTTGATATTCTTCAACCTTAGATGCTGCAGGTTTATTCCTTACAGAAGTGGTTGAAGAAGCCTTTTTAGAGGGATTACTGTCAGCACTCTCAGGTGTCTGATCTTCCCTTGGCATTTGAACGCCAGGAATGGGTGGGAAATGGGCGTTTAACGCCAATTTTTCCCCCTTTTCTGGCGTTTGAACGCCAGAACTGGGCAAGGAATGGGCGTTTAACGCCAGCTTTCCTTCCCTTTCTGGCGTTTGAACGCCAATATTCCTCTCTGGGCTCTTACTGTCCTCAGAGGGATTTTGAACAGTGGTTTGGTTGTCCTCTGTCACTTGTTCCTTGTTTGGCTTTTTACTCTTTTGAGCAGGGTTATTCAAGGTCTTCTCACTCCTCAATTGAACTGCTTGACACTCCTCTGTTATCTGTTTAGATATTTGCTGTTTTGCTTGATTCAACTGTAGTTCTATGCTCTTATTAGCAACTTTAGTTTCATGGAGTATCTCTTTAAATTCTGCTAACTGTTCTGTCATCAGGAGTAATTGTTGATTAAGCTCATTCATCTGTTCTTGAGGATTAGGATCAGTGGCTAATGCCATGATTTCCTCTTTTGGAACGAACTCATTGCTAGAATATAAATATTGGTTTCTAGCAACAGTGTCTATACGCTCTTGAGCTTCTTCAATTGTCTTCCTCATGTGTATAGATCCACCAGCTGAGTGGTCTAAAGACATCTGAGCTTTTTCTGTAAGCCCATAGTAGAAAATGTCTAACTGTACCCACTCTGAAAACATTTCAGAGGGACATTTCCTTAGCATACCTCTATACCTCTCCCAGGCATTATAAAGGGATTCATTATCCTCTTGTTTAAAGCCCTGGATGTCCAGCCTTAGCTGTGTCATCCTCTTTGGAGGGTAAAAATGATTCAGGAATTTGTTTGACAACTGTTTCCATGTCTTTATGCTTGCTGTAGGTTGTTTATTCAACCACCTTTTTGCTTGATCTTTTACAGCAAATGGAAACAGTAATAGTCTGTAGACATCCTGATCTACCTCTTTATCATGTACTGTGTCAGCAATTTGTAAGAACTGTGCCAGGAACTCAGTAGATTCTTCCTGTGGAAGACCGGAATACTGGCAATTTTGCTGCACTATGATAATGAGTTGAGGATTTAGCTCAAAGCTGCTTGCTTTGATGGGAGGTATACAGATGCTACTCCCATATGCAGCTGTAATGGGGTTAGCATATGACCCCAGGGTCCTTCTGGACTGGTTAATTCCACTTAAGTCCATAATGGACAAAAGGGAAATGATGATGATTGCAAAGAGATGAATTTTTTTTTATTATTTTTTTGAAATAATCGAAAAAAATTAAAATAAAATAAAATAAAACAAAAGGAAAATAAAATAGAAAATTCGAAAATCAAAAGGAAAATGAGATCAAGGCAAATTGAGAACTGAATCAATTAGTAAAAAAAAGATTTTGAAAACAGCAATTAAAAAGATATGATTGAAAAATTTTTATGAAAAAGATTTGATTTTTAAAAAGAGGAAAGAGAAAAACACAAAAAGACACCAAACTTAGAATTTTTAGAAATCAAACACTAATTTTTTTCGAAAATTTTAAAAGAAAAATACAAAGAGGACACCAAACTTAGAATTTTTATGAATCAAAAAGGGACTAAGAACATGCAAAAATCGAAATTTAAAAGGAAAACAAAAGCATGCAATTGACACCAAACTTAGAATATGAAACTAGACTCAACTAAAAGACTCTAAACCAACAAAAATAGTCCTAATCTAAGCAACAAGATAAGCCGTCAGTTGTCCAAACTCGAACAATCCCCGGCAACGGCGCCAAAAACTTGGTGCACGAAATTGCAATCACACTTTTGCAACTCCGCACAACTAACCAGCAAGTGCACTGGGTCGTCCAAGTAATACCTTGCGTGAGCAAGGGTCGATCCCACGGAGATTGTCGGCTTGAAGCAAGCTATGGTTATCTTGTAAATCTTAGTCAGGATATCAGAATTTATCAGGATTGATTGTGAAAAGCAAAAGAACATGAAATGGTTACTTGTTTTGCAATAATGGAGATTAGGTTGAGGTTTGGAGATGTTCCATCTTCCGAATCTCTGCTTTCCTACTGTCTTCTTCATCAAACACGCAAGACTCCTTCCATGGCAAGCTGTATGTAGGGTTTCACCATTGTCAGTGGCTACCTCCCATCCTCTCAGTGAAAATACGTCCCTGATGCTCTGTCACAGCATAGGCTAATCATCTGTCGGTTCTCAATCAGGCCGGAATAGAATCCAGTGATTTTTTTGCGTCTGTCACTAACGCCCCGCCTTCAGGAGTTTGAAGCACGTCACAGTCATCCAGTCATTGAATCCTACTCAGAATACCACAGACAAGGTTTAGACCTTCCGGATTCTCTTGAATGCCGCCATCAGTTCTAGCTTATACCACGAAGATTCCGATTAAAGAACCCAAGAGATATCTACTTAATCTAAGATAGAACGGAGGTGGTTGTCAGTCACACGTTCATAGTTGAGAATATGATGAGTGTCACGGATCATCACATTCATCCGGATTAAGAGCAAGTGATATCTTAGAATGGAAGCAAGCATGATTGAATAAGAAACAGTAGTAATTGCATTAATCCATCAAGACACAGCAGAGCTCCTCACCCCCAACCATGGGGTTTAGAGGCTCATGCTGTGGAAGGTACACAAGAAACGTATAAAATGTTATGAGGTCATAAGGTATGGATACAATGTCAAAAGATCCTATTAATAGTAAACTAGTGTCCTAAGGTTTACAGAAATGAGTAAATGACAGAAAAATCCACTTCCGGGCCCACTTGGTGTGTGCTTGGGCTGAGCAATGAAGGAATTTCGTGTAGAGACCTTTTCTGGAGTTAAACGCCAGCTTTCATGCCAGTTTGGGCGTTTAACTCCAAATTTTATGCCAGTTCCGGCGTTTAACGCTGGAATTTCTGTAGGTGACTTTGAGCGCCGGTTTGGGCCATCAAATCTTGGGCAAAGTATGGACTATTATATATTGCTGGAAAGCCCAGGATGTCTACTTTCCAATGCCGTTGAGAGCGCGCCAATTGGGCTTCTGTAGCTCCAGAAAATCCACTTCGAGTGTAGGGAGGTCAGAATCCAACAGCATCTGCAGTCCTTTTCAGTCTCTGGATCAGATTTTTGCTCAGGACCCTCAATTTCAGCCAGAAAATACCTGAAATCACAGAAAAACACACAAACTCATAGTAAAGTCCAGAAAAGTGAATTTTAATTAAAAACTAATAAAAATATACTAAAAACTAACTAAAAGATACTAAAAACATACTAAAAACAATGCCAAAAAGCGTATAAATTATCCGCTCATCACATATGATCAACCTTCATGGTAACAACCTCCACCAATGCACTACGAAGAAGAGTCATTCTATGATGCATATCAATCCAATGGCTATGGTGAATCACCTTGTGACTTTCAAGAACCACCACCATATGCCTATGAACCATACCCTCAACATAACTCTCAACCATACTCACAAGCCTATTTTCACCAAACGCTCCCATATGAACCCAATCCATATTCACCACACCATCCAACTTTCGAACCATATGAGCCATACATGGAACCAAAATTCCAATATCACTACTACCAAAAACCACCTCGATGCACACCACCTCCACAATTTCACCAAGAAGAACCACCTTCCTATTATGAACCCTCTCTCCAAAATGATGAACCTTCTTACCCACCACAAGCCAAATAGACGATTCTCTCACTTTGTTACTTCAAGGACACGAGGCCATGAAGTGGGATACACTTGAGTTTGTGACCAATTTAACCAAAGTGGTGCATACTTTAGCCCACCAATGCTTGAACACTCAAGGGACTTCCGTGACCACATGTGAAAAATCAAAAGAAGAGCAAAGTATGAAGGAGAAATTGGAAAATTCGGTAGAGAAGGAGGAGTCAAATTTTGTGTTGGAACAATTGGAGAAACCAATGATCATTGTAGAAAAGGAAGAAGTGGTTGAAGATTTAGGAGATGTTGAAAGTCCACGGGAATGTAGCAGCATGGAGCACTCTCCCAAGAAGCTTGATATTGATGTTGAGGAGGGTGCGCAACCTCCAAGGCATACCATCGTTGGAGATTTGGAAGAAGCTTATCAAGAGATGGATTCAATCATGGATGAGTTTCTCTCTACAATGGAATCCTCTTCCCTCGGACATGAGGCTAAAATTATAAAAGAGTGTGCACAACCTCCCAAGGAAGACGAAACGGCATAGTGTATATCGAAATTGAAGAATATGAAGAGGTTGATCGCGAGATGGATTCATTCATCCATGAATTCCTATCCCAAATTGAATCGCCTCCCATTGACCAAGATGAAGTCCTTGAAGACAACACCAAGCCAAGCGAAAAAGGGGACAAGGTTGAAATTGAAGAAGCTTGTGAAGAGGTGGAAACAACCAAAGAAGAGCCTAAAGAAGTGGACCTAGCATTGCCTAAGTGTGGGAAGGTCCCCCTCCCTAAATCAACTTTCAAGTGGGTAAAACTCTCATCCCTAAGCTTTACTTTCTCACTTGAATATGGTTTAATTGAAAATGATGGTCAACTTAGAGCTTTTTGTGGAATTAAGAATAGGAAAAAGTTGTGTAGTGGTTGGAATTTCGGTATAAAAATCATAAAGGCCAGGACTCTATGGTGTATGAATAAGGATGGTACGAAAATTACCATATATGGGCTTAGAAGGAAGCATTGGCGGAATAAAGAGAATTCTATGTGTCAATCACCCTTATGTCAACCACCCATCCAACAAAATCATGACACTAAACTAACGGACGGATGCGAAGATAAGATATGGGATCCCGGTTTGCTTTGTGAAGACCAACTAAGGGAACTCATATCTTGGGTAGAACTTTGCCCAAGCTTGATGAAGATGGTTGGAAATTCTGTCAACCAATTGAGAAGCATGGATCCTTGGAAATTCAAGGATGAGCACAAGCATAAGCCACCATGACAACAAGCATCTCAAAATGTCCAACTTAAGGACTTAAACTAAAAGTGCTAGGTGGGAGACACCCCACCATGGTAAACTCTTTCCACTCTCTTTTAAATTTGCTTCATAAGTGACTTGAGTTACCATTGTAGGTAGATGATTCACATAAATTTGTTTGTACAACTCAATTATTAGCTTAGTCATATGTATCTTGTGTTGAGTAGTAGATGAATAATATCAAATTGCATTTTTTGTGAATTATATGATGGTTGATTGAATAAAGAGTTGTGAACAGTATAGGGAGCACCCAGCAAAAATTTTTCTGAAAAAAAAAAGGGTGGACGCGCGCGCACAATGTACGCGCACGCGTCCCTGAGTTGATACATCATCGCCCTCGTACCCGAGAGTTGGGCCTCTCTTGGGCAAACATTATGCCCTGAGCCCAACATGACCCATGCGGACGCGCACTACGTGCGTGCGCGCCGATCATGAGAACAAGGACATGTACGCGAACGCGTACCTGCCGCGCCCGCGTCGATTTGCTGCTGCAAATTTTTTAGCCAAGCCCCAGAGAGTTGAGCCAGCTCCGGGCCATCCTTAAGCCCCTGGCCCAACTCCATTCGCGCGGACGCGCACTCGCCACGTGCGCGCCCCTATACCCAAGGAGGAACAGACGCGAGCACACGCATCGCGCTGGCGCGCCTTATCACAAATCGTCAACGTACGCGCACGCGCACATGCCGCGCGCGCGTCCCTTACATGCTGCCACCACTCTAGACTTCTGACCCGAGAGTTGGGCGTGCCTCAAGCCCACTCTAAGCCTCAGGCCCAACCTCATGTACACGTGCGCGCATTGTATGCGCAAGCGCCGTTGCATAATCTGCCAATCCACACTAGAGCGCACCGCACGCGCACGCGTGGATCTCCATTTTCCTCCAAGCACGCGGACGCGCAAGGTGCGCGCTCGCGTCAATTCAAAAAGATGACAACCCTAACACGCAACGCGCACTGCGCAGTCGCGCATCCCTCTCCTCCCCCATTTTCATCTTCTTCCTCTTCTCTCCCATAACCGCCGCGCAGTAGCGTCACCACCACCAACGGCCACCGTAACCCACTCATTCTCTCTCTCTCTGCCATTCACCTCGCCATATCTCTCTCCTCCACTCACTCTCTCCTCCTCCTTTCGGTCAAACCACCGCAGCCGCCATTTTCACCGCCACCGGCCGCAACCTCCGCCGGCCACCACCGTCACACGACCCCTCTCTCTCTCTCACTCATCCCTTCCGCCCTATCTCTCACACGCCGCCATGAACACCCATGCCCCATTCTTTGATTTTTGCTCTGCTCCAGGTTTCTGCTCCAACTCCTGTAAATTTTGATTCCGTTAGCTACTGTTAACTTTCTGTCATTAGTTAGCATTGATATTTTGCATGTTAGGTTAGTTAGAAATAATTGCGGTTAGGTAGCTAGGGCTGGATAGAGGATTCTAGGCCTGATAAGTTCTCTGTTTGTGCATAATTTGCTATTTGTTTCCTTGGGTACTGTATGATTGATTTTGGGTTGCTCCTCTCTGCAATGTGTGTTGCTAAATGCTATCTGATTGCTGCTGTACTTGATTGATGTTGTGATCATGCTATTTGTGCTGTTTTGCTATCCGGGAATGTCTAATTTCAAGCCGGAATGCTGCCCAATTTTCAAGAAAATTAGTTTCATTTTGGTCTTTATTTCAATTTTGGGCTAATTTCCGTCGCGTTTCCACTTCCCGGATTTACATCATTCATTGTGAACATGAACTGCAACTTCTCTTTTCTTTAAGCCTAAATATCATCATAGCACTAATCCACTTTTCTAACTCACAAATTTCTTTAACCATTTAACTTCTACTCACTTTTAACCATCTTTAACAATCCTTTCAAAAATATGATGATATTATTGCCTTTCGAATAAGAGTTGTTGCCTTTGATGAAGATTACATTCTTGGTTTATTTGTTCAATTATGCTTACTTGTTACCAATTCTTTTCAAGTTTGTTTCAACATCATGATTGCTATTAGCCAATTGATATCCTGAACATGCCTTCTTTGTTACATGCTAAGTGTTTTATTGCTTATATTCTATCATATTTTTTCAGGATGTCGGATAAAGGAAAGGCTATAGCCACTGCCACCTCTTCCAAGAAGAGAAAAAACTCTACCCCCTCCATTCCCTCCATCTACAAGCATTATGCTAAGAATCCTTTAAATGATGAAGAAAAAGAAAATCAGCAGTTACCTTCTACCGATCCAACCAAATTTCCCAATCTTTACTGTGAGCTTCGATTTTCCAAATATCGAACAACAAAGCTGAATACTGAGAAGAAATTGCTCCTACCCAATGATGTGAGACGGTCGATTACTAGTCGCATCCTAGAGTTGGGTTTGGACTTTGTTGATAGAGATTTGGGAGATATCAACATCTCTTGGGTAAAGGAATTTTACTGCAACTTCTTCCGTTCGACTTTGGATTCGGTTCAGGTGAGGGATAGAGAGATCATGATTACTGAGACAGCCATTGGAGAGGCGTTACAGTGTCGACACATTCCTGATGACATGTGTGCCCATCAGCAGGCCGAGTTGGCTATCCATACCATGACCTTTGACTATGAGGCGCTTAGGCGCGTGATTGGGTTACCGGATGCTACATGGGTTATGGATGCGAACAATACCAAGCCTAAGGGGATGCTATTTACTCACTTGACCAGAGAGGCCAGGACTTGGCAGATGATTTTTGCCCACTATGTCTTGCCTACCACTCACTTCTCTGAGATCCCCATGGAGATGCTTCTGCTGATTGGGTGTGTCATGGAGGGGAAGGATGTCTATTTTCCTAGGCTTATCCGGCAATGCATGTGGCGGGCGCATATTCGTGGCCTACTTCCCATTTTGATGATTGGATTTTTGACGGGTTAGAATTTCACTAATAAAATCTCGTTGTAAAGTATAGTTTCTAAACCAAACAATAATCCTTTCATACAAAAAGTTGTTTGTCACTAGTACAAACCCCTAAAATTTATAAACCGAAGTATTCAAACCTCGGGTCGTTCTCCCTAGGAATTGTAATGAAGTGTCTTGTTATTGGTTATGAGTTATTTTGGGGTTTTGAGATTATAGACAAGAATTATAAATGGCAAAGGAAATAAACTAACAATTAACAAAGCTCTTGGCAAGATATGAGAACTAGAAGTCCTATCCTAGTTATCATTCTCAATTGTGATGAGAATTGTGTATTGCTCCCACTTAGTTAACCTCTAACCATGGAGGAAAGTCAAGTAGATGAATCAATTTGATTCTTCAAGCCCTAATCAACTCCTAAAGGAATGACTAGCTTTAGAGGCATTCAAATCAATTAGCAACTTCTAATTATCAATCAACAAAGGAATTAGATAACTCAAGAGTCACTAATTACTCTACCTAGGCCAAGAGGAACAAACCTACACTATATCTAGAAGAGACATTTCATCAAACACATAGAGTGCAATACAAGTAAACATTATTAAATGCAAGAATTAAAAGAATCTACAACTACAAAAACAAGAGATCAACAATGGAAAAGCCATGAAGAACAATTATTATGAATTACCTCTTATTGAATTAAAAGAAAATGGAAGTAACAATAGTAGATCTACAACAAAGTATAAGAACAATGTAAAGGAAATTACAACAAAAGAGTAGGAGAAGATGAATGTAGCAACAAAGAATTGGGGAAAGTAAAAGTAGAAGAGAAGATGAATCAAAACCTAGATCTAAGAACTAAACCTAATCCTAATTCTAGAGAGAAGTGAGAGCTTCTCTCTCTAAAACTCTAAACTAATCCTAAGTATCTTCTCTATGCTTGATTGATTGACTCATTGATTGATCTCTATTCCCCTTAATCCTTCATCCTTTTATTCCTTTCCCTTAGCATTAGGCGCCAAAAATGGGTTCAGAAACCCTCTCAAATCGCCAGGCACGTGTTGCATTAATGAGGTCATGTGCCGTCATCGACGCGTGCGCGCACGGTACGCGTGCGCGTCCCTGGCTTTTCTCGCAATGTGCGCGCGAGCGCCTTGTGCGCGTACGCGTGCATGGCCTAGATCAATTCTTTGGCTTTTTGTGCTTCTCTCCACTTGCATGCTTTCTTTCTTGCTCCCTTGATCCATGCCTAACCTATTTCATCCTGAGATTACTAGCAAACACATCAAGGCATCTTATGGAATCAAAGAAAAACTAGAATTCATCAAAATAAGGCTTAAAAAGCATGTTTTTACACTTAGGCACAAATACGGGAGAGATAACGAAACCATGCTAATTCATAGGCTAAATGTGACAAAAGGTTATCAAAACACTCTAAATTCAATACAAGATAAATCCTAAAAATGGGGTTTATCAACATCCTCACACTTAAACCTTAGCATGTCCTCATGCTAAAATAAGAAGGAACTAAGGGTTATGACATTTATTAAATGCAACTAAGCTATATGAACTTATCTAAATGCAATTATCTAAGCAAATGGAAATGCTTAGTTCAAACAAATCAAGTCCCAAGAAAGCATGTGTAAGCACAAGAGCTAGGCGATAGGAATTAAGTCCAAACCACAATTGCATTGAATTATCAAAAAGAGTTCAAGCTTGCAAGAATATAGATAATATGGGTGAACACATGTTATTGAACTTTTGAACCCTCACCGGATGTGTATCCGCTCTATTCAATCAAGTGTTTAAGGGTTAATCCACTCAATTCTCTTCTAATCATGTTTTCCAAAATTTGATTTTTTTCTAACAATCAACACTTATTTAATGCATGCATACATTCATCATGAGGTCTTTCATTTAGGTTGTAATGGGGTTAGGGTCAAGGTAGGATCACTTATGGTTAAGTGGGCTAGGATTTGAATCTTTGATTAACATAGACTTTCCCACCTAACTATGTGATGACCTATACAAGTTCAAACCATTCTAACTACCCATTCTTCACTTTTGTCCTTACATATTCATGCATTCTATTCTGTAACACTTATGCATCGATTCCTTTTTATTGAATTCCACCTTGGGGCATTTTGTCCCCTTTTATTATTTTCCTTCTTCTTTTTTTTTCTTTCTTCATTTTTTTTCTTTTCCATATTATGTTTCTTTTCTTTTTCTTTTGTTTCTCTCATTTTTTTTTCTATATACAAGAACATCAATGCATAAGGTTTTACATTTGATCAATACATGAGTATGTACCCAATTCCTAAACATAAAAGTGTACTACCCTTTTTATCCCATCCAATGTTCCCAAACCTCACCAACTTTGAATAATAAACACTCTCACTAGCCTAGGCTAATCAAAGATCCAAACAAGGACTTTTCATTGGTTTTCCGCCTTGGGCTTGTAATGTGCTAAAATGAGAATAAGTTGGTTAAGCATAGGCTCAAAATTGGCTAACAAGGGAATATAAAAGGGTTGGCTATTTGGATAAGTGAGCTAATGAAATGATGGCCTCAATCATATAAATGCATAAATACAAAAAAATAAATGGACATATAGAATCAAGCAAATCAAGGATCATAATCATAGAAAGAGAGCAATTTCACACAAGAATGGAAGATAAGTGGTTATAAAATGTAACCACATCAATAGGCTCAAGTCTCACAAGCTTGTGTTCTCAATTCAATACATGATTCACAAAGTATGAAATTCAAGCAAGTTTCACCAAAAATTTTCTTTCAATCACCTAGCTCTGTCTCTTACAGCAAAAAGGAATAGCATAAGCCTGTAGACCTCAGGGTCAACCCCATTGGTCTTGACAGTGTCACAGATTTGCAAGAACTCAGCTAAAAACTGATGAGGATCTTCCAATGGAAGTCCATGGAACTTGCAATTCTGTTGCATTAGAGAAACTAATTGAGGCTTAAGCTCAAAGTTGTTTGCTCCAATGGCAGGGATAGAGATGCTTCTCCCATAGAAGTCGGGAGTAGGTGCAGTAAAGTCACCCAGCACCTTCCTTGCATTGTTGGCATTGTTGTTGTTTTCGGCTGCCATGTCTTCTTCTTGTTTGAAGATTTCTGTTAGGTCCTCTACAGAGAGTTGTGCTTTAGCTTCTCTTAGCTTTCGCTTCAAGGTCCTTTCAGGTTCAGGGTCAGCCTCAACAAGAATGCTTTTGTCTTTATTCCTGCTCATATGAAAGAGAAGAGAACAAGAAAGTCTGGAATCCTCTATGTCACAGTATAGAGATTCCTTGAGGTGTCAGAGGAAACAAAAAATAGAAGGAAGAGGTAGAAGAATTCGAACTTTATCAAGAAAAATAGAGTTCAAATTGTGCATTGAGGAGGAGTATTAGTCCATAAATAGAAGGATGTGAGAAGAGGGGAAGAAATTTTCGAAAATAACTTAAAAAGATTTTAAAAATATTTTGAAAAAATACTAATTGATTTTTGAAAACTAAGAGTGGAAAAGAAATCAAGTGATTTTTGAAAAAGATTTTGAAATTAGAAATTAAAAAGATATGATTGAAAACTGTTCATACCCTGACCGAGGTCCTCCAACCCGACAAATTCATAAGAGGTCCGACCTTGTCCTAAAGCTCACACCTAAAGGTCGGACCTCGGACAATAAGCAAAGAAGGCCCATCAAAAGGAACGCAGCCCAAAACCTAAAGGCCGAAAAGGCCTAGGAAAGGCGGTTCCACAAAGATAGAGATAAAACTCCCAAAGATAAGATAAGATAAGAATATCTTATCCAGGGGAGATCACCGCCAACTACTATAAATACACTGGAGCACCCAGGTATGGCATTCATTCCAAATCTACATATATCTGCTTGGACCCATGCTAACTTAAGCATCGGAGTGTCATTGCAGGTACAACCACCAACCGTTCTGCACATCAAAAGCTCGGGTCACTGAACCCCCCACCTCGGGCCTGTCCAGACGATCGAGCTGCACGTTTCAGGCAAACCCTCGGAACATTGGCGCCGTTGCCGGGGAACCTGGAAGTCATCTCTCTACCATGGCGGACGACCCTCTCAACAATGACCACGCTGCATCTGAACAAGAGGACGAAATTGACACCGGAGAACGACCGGACAGCCCTCTATCACCACGCACTCCAGGAGGAAACAAACAGAATCGCCCAAAAACATCACTCCCAAACAAAGATCCACAAAATTCCGAAAAAGAGAAGAGCTCGGAAATTCTAGAGGCAGTCCGAGCACAACAAGACCGGCTAAAACAACTCAAAGAGGACATAAAGAAACAGAAAGAAACTGAAGAAGATCTGAGAAGGGAGACTCGAAAGCGCAGAGAATTAGAAGAAAAACTGCGGAAAATAGAGGCCAACCTGAAAGACCGGACGGAACGCGGCACCACCACCGAAGGCAACCATGACCCCTTCACGCAAGAGATCATGAAGGAGAAGGTACCGCGAAACTTCAAACCACCCGATATGGACCTCTACGACGGCACCACCGATCCCAGTCATCACCTCAGCAACTTCAGAAGCAGAATGTACCTAGTCGACGCCTCCGACGCGACTCGGTGCAAAGCCTTCCCCACCACTCTCACCAAGTCAGCCATGAAGTGGTTCGACAACCTGCCACCAAGATCAATCACCAGCTTCGAAGACCTAACCAAAAAATTCCTAACAAGATTCTCTATTCAAAAGGACAAGGCAAAACATGCCCCCAGCCTACTCGGGATCAAACAAGGTAACCAAGAAACTCTCCGAGAATACATGGAGCGATTCAACAAAGCCTGCCTGGACATACAACACTTGCCCACTGAAGCAGCCATCATGGGACTAGCAAACGGCCTAAAAGAGGGACCGTTTAGCCAATCCCTATCCAAACGATACCCGACCTCCCTATACGAGGTGCAGGAGCGAGCAGAAAAATATATCAACATGGAGGAAACCTCCCAGCTAAGAGACTCTTCTAGGAAGGAATCAACCTACCCACTCCGGGATCGAGATCGGGAACAGAAGAAGAAAGAAGAATCCAACTCGGACAAGCCACGGAAGTACCACAACTACACCCCCCTCCGAGTCTCGCTGGTAGACGTCTACAGAGAAGTATGCCACACCGAAAGGATCCCACCGCCCCGACCGCTAAAACACAAGAAAGCGGGGAGAGATCGGTCCGAATACTGTGAATATCACAAGCTCTACGGTCATTCTACTAACGACTGCTACGACCTAAAAAATGTTATAGAAAAGCTAGCCAGAGAAGGAAAACTCGACAGATACGTAGCAGAGAAAGGAGAAGAGACCAGGAAAAGAAGGCGGGGAGACAACGAAGATCGGGCCGAACAAACCCCGCGAACCCCTGAAAGACATGTTCACATGATAAATGGAGGTTTTGCAGGCGGAGGAACATCCAAATCCTCGCAAAAAAGACACCTCAAAGAAATCTATCACGTCCGAGAAGACAGTCCCCTGCCCGAATTACCCACTATCTCATTTACCCGAGAAGATGCTCAAGGGATAACTCCCGGACACAATGATCCAATGGTAATCACCATTATCCTAGCAAACGCCAACTTACATCGAACCCTGATTGACCAGGGAAGCTCGGCAGATATCCTGTTCAAAACGGCCTTCGACAAGCTCGGACTTGAAGAAAAAGAACTAAAGGCCTATCCCACCGACCTATTTGGACTAGGGGATACTCCGATCCATCCCTTAGGATACATCTCGCTACACACTACCTTTGGAAGAGGCGAGCAATCTAAAACATTAAGCGTAGACTACATTATAGTCGACGTCACTTCAGCATACAATGCCCTCATTGGGCGACCAACCCTAAACAGACTGGCAGCTATAGTCTCAACCCCACACCTCTGTATGAAGTTCCCTACTGCAAAAGGAATCGCTACCCTAAAAGGCGACCAAAAACTAGCACGGCGATGCTACAACGAAAGCCTGAGCCTAAAAGGGAAGGAGGTCAACACGATAGAACTCGGACGAGTTCAATCCCGAGAAGATCTTCGGCCACAACCGGAGGGAGAGACCGAAAAAGTTCAGATTGGGAACACACCAGAAAAAATAACAAACATAGTAGCAAACCTCGAAACGGGCCTAAAAGAGGAACTCATAACCCTCTTAAGGGAGAATTCCGACCTCTTCGCCTGGAAAGCCTCCGACATGCCAGGCATAAGCCCCGACCTGATGTGCCATAAGCTATCAGTTTACCCGGGATCCCGACCTGTCCAACAAAGACGCCGGAAGCTCGGACCCGAGCGCATGCAAGCAATAGAAGAACAAGTACAAGCACTGCTGGATGCAGGGTTCATTAGGGAAGTAAAATACCCCCTATGGCTCGCAAACGTGGTCCTGGTAAAAAAGCCCAACGGAAAATGGGGGATGTGCGTCGATTACACGGATCTCAACAAAGCCTGCCCCAAAGACCCATATCCACTACCAAACATCGACGCCTTGGTAGACGCGGCCTCAGGCTATAGATATCTCTCCTTCATGGACGCATACTCGGGATACAATCAAATCCCGATGTACGGACCCGACCAAGAAAAGACCTCGTTCATAACCCCAAGGGCAAACTACTGCTACGTAGTAATGCCCTTCGGGCTGAAGAACGCAGGGGCAACCTACCAGAGGCTAATGAACAAAGTGTTCTCAGAGCACATCGGACTACAGCTGGAGGTGTACGTCGACGACATGTTGGTAAAGACACAAGAAGACAGAAACTTGCTGACCGACCTCACCAGTATCTTCGGCACCCTCAGAAAACACAACATGAGACTTAACCCGACAAAGTGCACCTTCGCCGCAGAGGCCGGAAAGTTCTTAGGCTTCATGCTGACTCAAAGGGGCATCGAGGCAAACCCGGACAAATGCCAAGCGATACTCAATATGAAGAGCCCGACGTGTGTCAAAGAAGTACAACAACTGAATGGAAGGCTAGCCGCCCTATCAAGATTCTTGGCAGGATCAGCAATAAAGTCACTACCTCTCTACTCACTCCTAAAGAAAGGGAAACCCTTCTCATGGACCCCGGAGTGCGAAAAAGCCTTTCAAGAATTCAAGGAATTCCTCGGGCAGCCACCAATCCTAACCCGACCTTTAAAAGGAGAAGAACTCGTACTATACCTCTCGGTTGGAAATCGAGCAGTCGCTTCAGCGTTAATACGAGAAAATGACCAAGGACAACACCCCATATACTTTGTAAGCAAGGCACTACAAGGGGCCGAATTAAACTATCAGAAGATAGAAAAATTCGCCTACGCCCTGGTGTTCACAGCTCGGAGGCTCCGTCCCTACTTTCAAGCCCACACCATCAAAGTCCGGACGAACCAACCCATGAGACACATCCTCCAAAAAACAGACCTGGCAGGACGAATACTGCAATGGGCGGTGGAACTGTCCGAGTTCGACCTCCACTATGAAACCCGGACTGCCATAAAATCTCAGTATCTAGCCGACTTCATCGCAGAATACACTGAGACCCCTGGAACCCCACTCTCATGGAACCTGTATGTCGACGGGTCCTCAAACAAAACTGGAAGCGGAGCCGGGGTTATACTCGAAAGCGACCAAGGAACGCGGATAGAACTATCCCTAAAATTCGAGTTCCGGGCTTCGAACAACCAAGCCGAATACGAGGCCCTACTAGCAGGTCTAAAGCTAGCCGAAGAGGTCGGAGCCCAGAAAATCACGATCTTCAGCGACTCCCAGGTCGTCACATCACAAGTAAATGGAAGCTACCAGGCCAAGGACCCAACTATGAAAAAATACCTGGTCCAAACACAGGCACAATTACGCCACTTTTCAGAGATACAGATCCAGCACATACCTCGGGAACAAAACGCCCGGGCAGACGCCCTCTCAAAACTTGCCAGCACCAAGCCCGGAGGCAACAACAGAAGTCTCCTCCAGGAAACCTTACAATCTCCCTCCGTGCTAAGAGAGGAAGAAACGCTAAATATATCCAACCAACAGCAAGGATGGATGACCCCCATACTCAGCTACCTGAAGTCGAGAACTCTCCCCGCCGAAAGAAAGGAAGCTAAAAGACTCACGAAAGACGCCCAGAATTATACACTAATTCACGACGTATTATACAGAAGAGGATTCTCAAACCCCCTCCTTAGGTGCATCCCGACCTCAGAAACAAAGAGCGTCCTCGAAGAAGTCCACGGAGGCATGTGTGGGAACCACCTCGGAGCTCGGGCATTATCCAAGAAGGTAGTCCGAGCCGGGTTCTGCTGGCCGACCTTGCAAAGAGACGCAACGGAATTTGTGAAAATATGCCCCCCCTGCCCAAAACACGCCAATTTTCACAGGGCACCACCCGAAGACCTTATCAGCATCACCGCACCATGGCCCTTCGCAAAATGGGGACTTGACCTACTCGGCCCGTTCCCCCAAGGACCGGGGCAAGTCAAATACCTCATAGTAGGGGTCGACTACTTCACAAAGTGGATCGAAGCTGAACCCTTAGCCACCATCACGGCTCAGAAAAGCCGCAAATTCCTATACAAAAACATCGTCACAAGGTTCGGAATCCCCCACTCCATCACAACAGACAATGGAACACAGTTCACGGACACAAGTTTTCAGAACTTGGTGGCCGAACTAAAAATCAAACAGCAATTCACCTCAGTCGAGCACCCACAAGCCAATGGACAAGCGGAGGCTGCAAATAAAGTCATCTTGGCCGGGTTAAAACGAAGACTCCAAGAGGCAAAAGGGGCATGGGCCGAGGAGCTCCCCCAGGTGCTATGGGCATATCGGACAACTCCACACTCTACAACGGGAGAATCGCCATTCCGACTAGCTTATGGGATGGAGGCAATGATTCCTATCGAAATAGATGAAGGGTCACCTAGAACCATCTTCTACAACGAAAAAGGTAACCCGCAGGCACAAAGGGAAGAACTCGACCTCCTCCCCGAGGTCCGAGAAAGAGCTCGGATCCGAGAAGAAGCCTTAAAACGGCGAACGGCCCTCAGATACAATCAGAAAGTAATAAAACGAAGCTTCTCCATTCACGACCTGATTCTAATCCGAAATGACATCGGAACACAAAAGTCGGGAGAAGGAAAGCTAGCTGCGAATTGGAAAGGGCCCTACAAGGTAACAGAAGTCTTAGGAACAGGCTATTACAAAGTATCTGACCTAGAAGGCAATGAGTTGCCCAGGGCCTGGCACGCCTGTAATCTAAGACGATACTACAGCTAGAAAAAGATAACCCGAGGTGTACTCTTTTTCCCTACAAGGGTTTTTTAATGAGACACCCGGTCAAGTAAGGCACCCGACCTAGTCAAGGGTAAACACTCTGTAAATATTCTTTCTTTTTTAATACTAATCAAAATTTTTCTATTTTCTCTTCTTCTTCCTCGTGATGAAACAAATCCTGAAAAGTACCCCGCCAAGGCGCATTAATTTATGCTCGGCAAAATGCAAAAAATCATTGCCAAGAGACCACACAAGGTCGGCAAAGATAAAGCGACGAGGTTCAAATTAATGTGAGAAGTTATAAAGCAACTCTGAAAAGGCTCAAAAAGCCAAATAAAAAGAGATTACAAAAATAACTTAAAAGGCCGACCAACGACAAGGTCGGACCCAACAAAGGGAAGTACTCGACCGCCCCCCCGAGGTCCGGAAAAAGCCCGGGTCTGAGAAAAAGCCCGGATCCGAGAAGAAGCCTTAAAACGGCGAAAACAAAGATTTCGAAAAACGCTTACTAAAAGGTTGCTATACAAAAACAACTAAAAAGTACAAGCGAAGAAACGAAATCAAAGAGAAGTGCAAACAAAGATTTCGAAAAACGCTTACTAAAAAGTTGCTATACAAAAACAACTAAAAAGTACAAGCGAAGAAACGAAATCAAAGAGAAGTGTGAAACAAAGTTCAAAAAGCGCTAGCTAAAAGGTTGTTATCCAAAAACAACTAAAAAGCATAAAGCGGAGCTAAAAGTCAAAACGCGAACAAACACCGCATAATAAGCTAAAAAAGTTACTACAAGTAGCTAATAGCAAATAGGTGTTCAAAGCATCTAAAAAAGAGCCCACAGGCCGGGCAAAAAACCAAAGATCAAAGGATTACAGGGAATCAAGATCCTTTCCGGACTCCACGTCGGTAGAAGGCTGCGGAGGAAGAACCATAGAAATCGGAACAGCCTTAACAGCACCGTCATCTCGGTTTAAATCCTCCACACCAGATTCCTCCTCGGCCAAAGGTAAAGTCGGGTTCACAACCGGAACTTTGGGGTCAGACACTGGAACCTCATCCTCGTTGGGAGCTGGAACAATCTTTCCCTTCACGACAACATTATCCGTACTGAACAAACTCAGATCCAGGTCAGGAGCAAGAACCCGGACCTGAGCCTTCAAATTTTCAAACATAGCATCCATACCTTTAGCCACGTGTCCTTCTAACTCGTAAAAATCATCCTGAGCGGATTGCAACCTCTCCTTTGTCTCCACAAGCTCGGCATATGTCCGAGTATAGCTCTCCTTCGCCGCCTTCGCCATCTCCTCAGATGCATTCGCTGCCGCCACAGCCGCGGTAGCTTTAGCTTTCTCCTTCTCCAAAGATGCCTCCAACTCAGAAATCCTAGCAGCCTTCAGTTCACTAATCCTCTCGAACTCAGATTGAGCCTTCACAAGTCGGGAACTGGTCGCACCAATGGGGGATTTCTTGAACTCTCGGGCAATAGCGGCGTGAAGACTAGCCATCCGGACACAGCTCCGCGCCATATACTGAAAATGGTGCTCCATAGACACATCATCAGTAGAAATAAAGGTCTGAGGGAGAATATGCTGTTCAACCCAACCAAGAGCATCAAAATCCTTATCATTAAAACCGGCAAGCTCTTGAAAGGTCTTCTGCTTCTTAGGAGGAGGACCCGAGGACGAAGGAGGAGAGGAGGTAGCAGGTCCAGAGGTCGGAGGATCTTGATTTATAGGTCGGAACTGGGGAGTCGGAATAGTCTTCGACCGAGTAGTGACACCCACAGTAGTCTTCTTCGGAGAAGATCGGGCAGAAGCCTCCCCAGCCTCGATATTTCGAGCAGCCACAGACTTCTTCGTCCGACGAAGGTACTTCATGGAATCCGCCTGAGAAGACATCTCTGCAGAAATAAAAGAAAAAGGATTACCACAACAGAAATTCCACCAAAACAAGCAAAGCCAAAATACTAAAAAAGATGAATCTCGGAGAGGTCGGGAACTACCTAACTCGGAACGGAGAAGGCTTGGATCTCCCAACATTTTCTTCGTGTCCAAGTGAGGTGCCCGACCCCATAAACTGCTTACCACACCCACAAAAGCCTGCTCCACCTCATCTAGACTCTCAAGGGTATACTTAGTAGACACTACATTCTCCTGCCAACAAAGAGGAAAAGAAGGCTCCCCACTCTCATCTAGAAAGAAAGGTCGGACGTCTCCAGTAGCCCGGACCTTGAAATAAAAGTTCTTAAAATCATGAAAAGACTCATCATACAGGGTACAAAACTTCCTTCCCTGGTTAGCCCTAAAAGAGACCCAAGATACCTTTCCTCCACCCGACCCGGGCTTCGTCAACACAAACAAATAGGAAAAAAGAGAAATAGAGGGAGCAACGCCCAAAAACTGACACAAAAGTTGAAACAACTTTAAAAACGCCCAAGAATTTGGATGGAGCTGCGTAGGAGCAAGATTACAAGACCATAACACCTCGGACTCCAGATCGGTAAAGGGAAGTCGGACACTCAGCTTAGAGAAAAAACAATCATAAGCATAAAAGAAGAGCTTCTCGGAACTATCTAGGGGCGGGAAGCACACTCTCTCCTCGGAATCTGGGGCTACTAGTTCATAATCCCTCTCAGACTCTCTATTTTCACATATGCTACAATGCCTACGGAACCTAACTAAATACTCAGAATCTACCACAGAAGGGACTCTTAGAGGAAGAGGGTCTACCCAATCAAGACCACATAGAATTTTAGTCGACATCGCTTGAAGAACCTTTCGAGACATAAAATTCTTACCTACAAAGAAGAATACAACAGCAAAGCAAAAATCACATAAAGAAGACAGCGAAAACCCATTCAGCAAAGCAAGGAACAAAAACACCAGAAAACAAAAAAGAGCCCCCCCCCATATAAAAAAAAACAGCAATGGCGGCGCCTCTTTTTGGGGCAACCCAGGCATAAAGAAAAAGAAACAAACAAGAGCCACACAAAGAACAGAAGCATATGATCACAAGAAAAGAGAAACATGGGAACAAACCTGGAAGAAGAAACGAAGACGAAGAACTCCGAAGCAAGGAGAACGAAACGACGGCACAGAGGAAACCCCGGAAAGACACACAGAAAGATTCGGGAAAGCAAGAACAAAGAGAAAGAAGAAGCAGTGCTCGCAAAAGCATAAGAAAAACAAAACGCAGAAAAGAGGAAAGGGAGCAAATAAATAAAGCCTTCACAGAGCCCGAACGGAAATCGAGGAAAAACGGTAAAAAGCAATAAATGCAAAAACGGCCATTTTTTGAATTTTTGAAAACAAAATACTATGCCCGAGCACGACCTCCCAAAAAAGGACGAACTCGGGCAGGGGCACTGTTCATACCCTGACCGAGGTCCTCCAACCCGACAAATTCATAAGAGGTCCGACCTTGTCCTAAAGCTCACACCTAAAGGTCGGACCTCGGACAATAAGCAAAGAAGGCCCATCAAAAGGAACGCAGCCCAAAACCTAAAGGCCGAAAAGGCCTAGGAAAGGCGGTTCCACAAAGATAGAGATAAAACTCCCAAAGATAAGATAAGATAAGAATATCTTATCCAGGGAAGATCACCGCCAACTACTATAAATACACTGGAGCACCCAGGTATGGCATTCATTCCAAATCTACATATATCTGCTTGGACCCATGCTAACTTAAGCATCGGAGTGTCATTGCAGGTACAACCACCAACCGTTCTGCACATCAAAAGCTCGGGTCACTGAACCCCCCACCTCAGGCCTGTCCAGACGACCGAGCTGCACGTTTCAAGCAAACCCTCGGAACAAAAACTATTTTGAAAAAGATGTGATTAAGAGATATGATTGAAAAGTTATGGTTTTAAAAAGATATGATTGAGAAGATATGATTTGAAAAACAATTTAAAAAGATTTGATTTTGAAAGTTAATAACTTAGCTAACAAGAAAAGATATGATTCAAACATTAAACCTTTCTCAACAGAAAAGGCAACATACTTGAATTGTTGAATCAAATCATTAATTGTTAGCAAGTATCTTTGAAAAAGAAAGAAATTGATTTTGAAAATATATGATTGAAAAGATATGATTTGAAAAAGATTTGATTTTGAAAAATTTTGAAAACTTGAAAAAAATTTGAATTAAAAACAGAATCTTCCCTCTTGTGCCATCCTGGCGTTAAATGCCCAGAATGGTATACATTCTTGCGTTTAACGCCCAAAACACTACCCTTTTGGGCGTTAAACGCCCAGCCAGGTACCCTAGCTGGCGTTTAAACGCCAGTTTTCCTTCCTCACTGGGCGTTTTGAACGCCCAGCTTTTTCTGTGTAATTCCTCTGCTGTATGTTCTAAATCTTCAATTCTCTGTATTATTGACTTGAAAAGACACAAATAAAAAATTTTTTTGGATTTTTAATAATGAAGAATAATCAAAATGAAACTAAGATCAAATAAACAATGCATGCAAGACACCAAACTTAGAAGTTTGTATACTATTGACACTAACAAAATGAGAATGCATATGAGAAACAACAAAACACTCAAGACAAGAGAATTTAAAGATCAGAATAAGGAAATCATCAAGAACAACTTGAAGATCAATGAAGACACATGAATGAATTCGAAAAATGCAGGAAGAATAGAAACATGCAATTGACACCAAACTTAAAATGAGACACTAGACTCAACAAGAAACATACAATATTTTTGGTTTTTATGGTTTTGTAATTTTTTTGGATTTTTCGAAAATTAAGTGAAAAAGAAAATAAGGATATCAAAGTTCTTAATGAGAATTCCAGGAATCATGCAATGTTAGTCTAAAGCTTCAGTCTAAAGAAATTAGACATGGCTAGCCAAGCTTCAACAGGACATTACATTCAAGAGCTAAATTGATGGGAATCAATCAACTTTGGTGATGATAAGAACATCACCTTGAAACACTAGAATTCATTCTTAAGAACTCTAAAGAAAGATACCTAATCTAAGCAACAAGATGAACCGTTAGTTGTCCAAACTCAAACAATCCCCGGCAACGGCGCCAAAAATTTGGTGCACGAAATTGTGATCTCTACTTTTCACAACTCAAACAATCCCCGGTAATGGCTCCAAAAACTTGGTGCTCAATACCATGGTCTAAACATAATTTCACAACTTCGCCCAACTAACCAGCAAGTGCACTGGGTCGTCCAAGTAATAAACCTTACACGAGTAAGGGTCGATCCCACGGAGATTGTTGGTATGAAGCAAGCTATGGTCATCTTGTAAATCTCAGTCAGGCAGATTCAAATGGTTATGGATGATATATGAATAAAGCATAAAATAAAGATAAAGATACTTATGTAATTCTTTGGTGGGAATTTCAGATAAGCGTATGGAGATGCTTTGTCCCTTCCGTCTCTCTGCTTTCCTACTGTCTTCATCCAATCCTTCTTACTCCTTTCCATGGCAAGCTGTATGTTGAGCATCACCGTTGTCAGTGGCTACAATCCTGTCCTCTCAGTGAAAATGTTCAACGCGCTCTGTCACAGAACGGCTAATCATCTGTCGGTTATCAATCAGGTTGGAATAGAATCCAGTGATTCTTTTGCGTCTGTCACTAACGCCCAGCCTTCAGGAGTTTGAAGCTCGTCACAGTCATTCAATCATTGAATCCTACTCAGAATACCATAGACAAGGTTTAGACCTTCCAAATTCTCTTGAATGCCGCCATCAATTCTAGCTTATACCACGAAGATTCTGATTAAGGAATCCAAGAGATATCCACTCCATCTAAGGTAGAACGGAGGTGGTTGTCAGGCACACATTCATAGGTGAGAATGATGATGAGTGTCACGGATCATCACATTCATCAAGTTGAGGAACAAGTGATATCTTAGAACAAGAATAAGCTGAATTGAATAGAAGAACAATAGTAATTGCATTAATACTCGAGGTACAGCAGAGCTCCACACCTTAATCTATGGTGTGTAGAAACTCCACCGTTGAAAATACATAAGAACAAGGTCTAGGCATGGCTGTAAGGCCAGCCCCCTGATCTAAGATAGCATAAGACTACTCAAAGATAGCTACCAAGATGAGAATACAATAATAAAAGGTCCTATTTGTAGAGAACTAGTAGCCTAGGGTTTACAAAGATGAGTAAATGACATAAAAATCCACTTCCGGGCCCACTTGGTGTGTGCTTGGGCTGAGCATTGAAGCATTTTCGTGTAGAGACTTTTTTTGGAGTTAAACGCCAGCTTTTGTGCCACTTTGGGCGTTTAACTCCCATTCTTGTGCCAGTTCCGGTGTTTAACGCCGGGCAGTTTTGAGCTGATTTGAAACGCCAGTTTGGGCCATCAAATCTCAGACAAAGTATGGACTATTATATATTGCTGGAAAGCCCAGGATGTCTATTTTCCAACGCAGTTGAGAGCGCGCCAATTGGGCTTCTCTAGCTCCAGAAAATCCACTTCGAGTGCAGGGAGGTCAGAATCCAACAACATCTGCAGTCCTTTTCAGCCTCTGAATCAGATTTTTGCTCAAGTCCCTCGATTTCAGCCAGAAAATACCTGAAATCATAGAAAAATACACAAACTCATAGTAAAGTCCAGAAAAGTGAATTTTAACTAAAAACTAATAAAAATACAATGAAAACTAACTAAAACATACTAAAAACATACTAAAAACAATGCCAAAAGCGTATAAATTATCCGCTCATCATAATCCAATGTAAATGAAAAGCAAAATAACAAGCTATATTGACTAGTACTGGAGGTAGACTCTTCTCAAAAGCTAAAGCCAAAATCTTCAAAATCCTAACTTATGAATGTTCAAGTGAGTAAACCTAGGAGAGAGTAAATTCAGATCTAAAAACTTGAAACTATACGGAATGAAATTGTTCTCTTGTCTCTGCATGTTCCCTGGCTCTAATCTGTCTTTCTGGGCTAAAAACTGGGTTGAAATGCAATCCAGAAACTCTGCCAGCGACTTTGTAATTCTACAGATCGCGCACATCACGCGGCCGCGTTGTCCACGCGTTCGCGTCACTCAGCGTTTCCTGTACCACGCATGCGCGTCGTCCACGCATTTGCGTCACTCGTGCAGCTTCCAATCCACACGACTGCATCAGGCATGCGGGCGTGCCACTTTAATTTCTTCCATTTCGCGCGGTCGCGTGAGCCATGCGACCGCGTGACTTCTCGCTGGTCATCTTCTCAATTCCTTGAGTTCCTTCCATTTTTGCATGCTTCCTCTTCATTCCTTATGCCATTCCTGCCCTATGAAGCCTGAAACACTTAACACACATATCACAGCATCGAATGGTACGAAGAAAGATAAAAAATATACAACTAAAAGGTCTTTAGGAAGCAAGTTATCAATCATATAATATTTCTAGGAAGGAATTATAAAATACATGAAAATCATATGAATAAGTGGGTGAAGACTGGATAAAACCACACAATTAAACACAATATGAATCATAAAATAGTGGTTTATCAACCTCCCCACACTTAAACATTAGCATGTCCTCATGCTAAGTTGAAGGAGATAAATATGAATGAATAGGAACATGTAAGACTCATGTAATGCAATGCAACCTATATACATATGAATGCAACTATATGAGTTTGTCTACATGATTAAAAATAGATAAGTTCTCTAAGACAAAACATGGGGCAGATTTCACTAATTCAAATCACATAGTAAAAGCAGATAAATTTGTAAGAAGATAGCTTGTGAAAGCAGGGAATAGAGGACTGAGCATTGAACCCTTACTGTTGGTACGTGTGCACTCTAATCAACTCTAGTATATGGGGTAATCACTCTATCCTTCTCTAATCATGCTTTCAAAAATTTTGTTTTTCACCTAATCAATCAACAATTTTAAAATGCCAATGCAAACATCATGAGGTCTTTTCATGGTTGTAATGGGGCTAAGGTAAAGGTGAGGATACACATATGGCTAAGTGAGCTTGTATATTGAATCTTTAATTAAACTAAGCTCCTACCTAACATACATATACTCCATATAAATTTAATATTCATCTTAGCTACCCAAAATCTCCTTTTCACATTCTATATTCATGTATCAACCTTTATTTTAATTTTCATCACATGTGCATTGATTATTAAATCTGACTTAACATTGGGGTGATTTTGTCCCCTTATTCACTAAAATAAATATATTATTTTTTTATTTTTTTATTTTTTAATCAATGCACATGGATTTATAATTTTTTTTTCTTTTATGGTTTCACATGAATAGGTACCCAAATTCCCTTTATTCTATTATGACATATTTTCTATTACCCTTTATTCCCACAATTTTTCCATACTCAGTTAACACACAAATTCTATCTTAAGCTAACCAAAGATTCAATTAGGATTTTCATTGTTTTCTGCTTAAGGCTAGTAATATGGTAAAATATAGAACAAATGGGATTAGAAATGGCTCAAAGCGGTTAACAAAGGTAATTAAAAGGGTTGGCTTATTTGGGATGTGTGAGCTAAATAAACAATGGCATCAATCATATGCATGCACATAACACATTAACATTGGTCATATAGGATAAAACAAAATTCATATTACAATCATAGAGAAGAAAACACACAAAAAATAAAAATGTTTATGGTTAAATAGTGTAACCATGTATTTAGACTCAAGGTCTCACGGGTTGTGTGTTCTTTTAGCTCAAAAATCCTATTCCAATTTTAACTTCAAACAAATTCAATTCAAATATTTTGATTTAAATTAGTGAAAATTTTGAAAAATATATGGTCTTAAAAGAAACTTATTGTCTTTTCAATCAGGTAGAACATGCATGCAATTAACCTACTAATATGCAATATATCCTATACTAAAGAGAGAGAAATTAGTGTTAGGGGAAAAGAATTACCTCCGGAAGTCAGGTACTGACCGACCTCCCCACACTTAAGGTTTTGCACTGTCCTCGGTGCCATCTGTCAGGAACAAGGGTGGGCTGGTGGTAGTGTCTCCACAGTCGGGACCGTCATGGCTCCTTCTGCTGGTGAAAGAAGTAGAGTCCGGAGTGTCTGGGTCCTCGTCAGGTCTGTGGTTGCCTGTGAGTAGCTCCTTGAGGTATTTGAATCGGTGGTGGTTGCGGCGCTCTCGGAGCTTTGCTTTCTAGTCTTGTTGGTCCAACCTCTTCAGTATTTGATGCAGCAGCTGACTAGTAGAAGGTGGAATGTCTGTAGTATCGTCTGTGGACTGGCTGGTAGTGGCAGGTGGTGGCCTGAGATATCTCCCATTAGGGACGTACTGATCATCCCGTGGAAGTATGGCTTTGGTGTCCCCAGCTCTGTAAGAGACTCCGACTGTTGAGACAAGATCTGAGACCAAGACAGGGAAAGGAAGGTTGCCCGCGATTTGCACGTGTCCCATAGCATTCCGGATGTGTCTTGGTAGATTTAGAGGCTGGTCTGTGAGGATGCACCATAGTAGAACGGCCATGTCTGCAGTGAAGGAGGACTCATGAGTGCTCGAGAAGACGTAATGGGACATAATCTGTGCTCGTATGTGAGCCTCTAAGGTGAGTGTGGAAGCCGATATTTCCTTAGGACGGGAACAATGGTATCCAAAGATCCATTTGCTGCCAGGTTGTGCGATAACTCTGAGAACAGCATCCCAGTCAAATTTGTACGCCTGGCACTTGAGTGCGGATTCTTGAAATGCGTCCAATCCTTCTGGAGCAGAGGGAAGATCTAAGGCTTGCTGAATGGCCTCTTCTGTAATGGGGACTTGCTTCTGACGGATGTAAACAGACTGCAGTGTCGGCAGGTGGAAGTTGGAGTAGAACTCAACTACCCAAGAAAGATTAACCCGTCGGGGTTGTCTCTGTAGGAATCCCCAATGTCTTTGTGCAATTTGCGGCTCAACAAATTTGGCAATACGAGGCGGAAGGATAAGAAGGTGTTCATTGTTGTAATTCTGAACTGCCAGAATAGGAAACATCTGCTCACAGTAGCGATTGGGAAATCATGCAATGTCCTTTGCTGGGAATGCTTTTTCCTTTTCATCAACATTTATAATCCTTTTAATTCTTTTTGTTGAGGGCTTGACTGCAGTTGAAGAAGGCTCTGCCACTAAGGCTCTTTTAGTACCTTTTCTTGCTGTGGATTTGGGGGTAGCTTTTTCCTTGCCTTTCTTGGTGGCCATCCTGAAAGGAAACAAGTAAAGACATGAATATCCCATGGGTTATAGCAAGGAAAAGAATGGGAAAGTGGTAACCAATGCACAGGAATGGATAATGATGTGAACACATGATCATGACTACATGTGGCAAATCAACAATGGAAATATAGTGATGCTACGATTTTAGGAAATTGCACGATCGGCAAAAATTTCTTCCGGCAAGTGCACCGGTTATCGTCAAGTAAAAACTCACAATAGAGTGAGGTCGAATCCCACAAGGATTGGTTGAGTGAGCAATTCGGATTAGAAGTGTGTTCTAGTTGAGCGGAATCAAGATTTAGATGAGAATTGCAGAATGTAAAATTGGCGGGAAACGTAAATGGCAAGAAATTGAAATTGCGGAATCTTAAATTGCATGAATTAAAGAGCGAGAAGCTAAATTGCTGAAATTAAAAAGGGATCGGGGTGATTGCATGAATTTAATTGCAGAATGTAAAGAGAAAGTGGTAGATCAGAAATGGGGAATTCATTGGGTTTCAGGAGATATTGAGATCTCCGAATCAAAACATTTTTATCCTTTCCTCAACCAATGCGTTCATTGAATTTTGCTTGGCAATCTTATATGATTGGATCCCAATCCCTTGGCTCACCAATTCTCTCTAAAAACAAACAAATTTCCAATCCCTTGGTTTAAATGTTCATAAGAAGAGATGACGCTCGATCACTGATTATACCACACAGTTTCATGAACCACAATTTGGTAGGATTACATGTCACAATATCCATCCAAACCCCAATCCAATTCACTGTGAGAAAGCTTCTCTAGCATGAATCCTCCATTCCTTTCCCAAGGTTCCGAAGGATTCCAATTATGGATAGTTTCTTTCCCAAGACAACTAACCAATGGAATTAGATCGAGAAGCTTTCTAACAAAAATTCAAGAGAAAAGATTGAAGAAGAAGATAAAAACTATTATTGATTCATTGAATTACAATAGAGCTCCCTAACCCAATGAAAGGGGGTTTAGTGAGTCATAGCTCTAAATTCAATTACAAAAAGTATGAAAACTAGAAAAATGATCAAAAGTCCCTTACTAACTTAAATTCTATCCTATTTATACACTTTCTAAATTGAGCTTCTGTTGTGTTTCTTGGGCTTTGAGGCCTTTCCCTGATTTCCTTTTACTTTGGGTTTATGATCCATAATCCTGATGAGGCTGCTGATCTAATTCTGTAACATTCATTGAGCCAACTTAGTGATAATCAAGTAATGACACATGACTCAACAAATTGAAATTCCAGACTCATCAATTCTTCAGGCCCAATCCCATAAACCATGATATTCAATTGGGTTTCATACCAGAGTACGTTTAAGTTAATGTTTGTGCTCAAATGCTAACTTAAACTGCAATATCTTTGGCCCAGAAACCTTTTCAAATAGTGGCGTTTAAGTTGTAGTTTAAGCTTAAACTGCAACTTAAACGCCAGACACTTCCAGTGATGCCTTTTGTGGAAGCACGTTTAAGTTCCAGTTTAAGCTTAAACTGGAACTTAAACGTTGGACACTCCTGGAGGTGGTATAACTCAAGCACGTTTAAGCTTCAGTTTAAGGTTAAACTGAAGCTTAAACGTGGAAATGAAGAAAGCAACCCTGGAGTGTGAATTTGGTCGAACACGTTTAAGCTTCAGTTTAAGGTTAAACTGAAGCTTGAACGTGGAAATGAAGAAAGCAACCCTGGAGGAGAATTTTGGTCGAACACGTTTAAGCTTCAGTTTAAGGTTAAACTGAAGCTTAAACGTGGAAATGAAGAAAGCAACCCTGGAGGAGAATTTTGGTCGAACACGTTTAAGCTCCAGTTTAAGGTTAAACTGGAGCTTAAACGTGGAAATGGCTCCCTGGTGCATTTCTCATTTCTGGCGTTTAACTTCCAGTTTAAGGTTAAACTGGAGGTTAAATGCCACTTTCAGCTTTTCCTCATCTTTCATGATTTTGGCGTTTAAGCTCCAGTTTAAGCTTAAACTGGAGCTTAAACGCCACTGATAGTTCCCAGCATTATATGGCTTGGCAGTTTAAGTTCCAGTTTAAGCTTAAACTGGAACTTAAACTCCACATGTGATATTCAAGCATCCTTTATTGATTTTGTTGCTTCCTTTTCTAGCCTCTTCTTCCCTGAAATCATCCAAACAACTGCATCAAAGTCTTGCAAAATTTCATGAGAAATCTTCCATTCATAGCATTCAAGTAATATAACTAAAAACTCATGGAATTTGCATCAAAATCATACTGTTTGGATGGTTCATTGCTTTGTTATTCATTTAACCATTCTTGGTTACTTTAAGCTCAAGAAAATGCATAAAACAACTAAAACTAACAGAAAAATGCTAGTGAAACTAGCCTAAGATGCCTTGGCATCACAACACCAAACTTAATACTTGCTTGTCCCTAAGCAAGTCCTGAGTTATTTGAGAAGAAAGTATGAAACAGAAAGCAATTACATTGGCTATATTAGCAAGCATTTGAAGTTCATCAGAAGGGTTTTATGCAGAAAGTTGCAGCATCACTTTTTCATTCTTATCAGGTAAGATTATCACTTTTTCATTGCATCCATCAAACACTGCTATGGCCTCTTGTTATTCTTATGTCCTTGGCACTTTTCCCTTCTTTGTTTTTCTTTTTCTTAGAGCTCCTTTGCTCCTTGTTTGCTCAGTGTCATGTGTTGCACAAGCCTTTGGCATTTTCTTTTTCTTATCAGTGCACTACACATATCCACTACAGGCATTTTAGTTCACATTTCTTCTTGAGACATTGGTGCCCAGCACCTCTTTGTGTGACTAAATGTTTTGTATTTAGGTTGCTCTTGATAATGGACTTTTGGTTGATAATCCCGGGTTAGTTAACCCAAGTTACCAAGTGTTGAAACACTCCTCAGAACCTATTCATCCAAGCATATCCTTAATACATAAACACCACAGGCATTTGTCTCAGAAGTTCAAACCATTGGTGCCTAGCTTATTTTCTCAATTTTTTTGCTTTTTGGTTGCCCTTTTTCAGTGGCTTTTTCTTCTTCTTTTTCTTTCTTTTTCATGGCCAAAGACATTTATTCATCAAGATCCATAGACAGTATTCAAACTTCTACACAAAAATGATAATTCTACACTCAATTTCCAGTGATCTGACTAAACAATCAAGCATGCATACCACCACTTAATTCTACTTGATTTGTCACTAATTGAGCCAAGTTACTTTTGTTCAAACTTTTATTTTATTTTTGGAAACAGAACAAGCATGGAAAGCATTTGTTTAAGAAGGTGAAGTTATATCCAAACATCTAGGCATTCACTTTATTCAAAGCAGTAAACCAACACTCATACTAAAAACTTCACATTCCAGAAAGATTCAACAATTACAGTTTAAACCAGAACAAGCATGCTTTTGTTTGCCTTTTAAAGAATGGTCAAGGAACAACACCACCTTGTGAAATTTCTTGTTTTCTCTTTGTTGCCAGGAAACAATTTGATTTCTCCTTCTTCTCCTAGTTGTTGCTTCATGTTCTTTCTAAGATCCTTGTTTCCTTTCCTGCAAAGAGTGATGAAGTTGCTTGCTTCTCAAGCACTTGAGTGGTTAGCTCAACTATGTATGGGCAAGTGTCTGAGTCTTAAGTTGGTGTGTGAACACCAAACTTAGTCTCCTACTTACTCCTCTGCTCTTTGAATCCTTGAATTCTCCTTGGAATGAAGTTGCTGCTAAGGATTTTAAGCATTTCTGTGATTGCTTAGAATGGTTGTTCCTTTCATATAATTCAAAGGTTGTTGTGTTCAGTTGATCTGTATGGTGGAACATCAAACTTAGAGTCACACATTCCCCTTTGAATTATTGATCCACGAATTCATTGTTTGGTGTGAAACACCAAACTTAATTCTTTGCAATGCACAGAAACTACTTCACCTTTTTATTGAAACAAATAAAAGAAACAGCAAAGGAGTATTACCTCAGGTTGGGTTGCCTCCCAACAAGCGCTTCTTTAACGTCATTAGCTGGACGGTCAGCTTCCTCAGTTGAGGTGATATTTAACCTTGTCCTTCTCCTCCACATCTCCCAAGTAATGTTTGAGTCTTTGACCATTCACAGTGAAGGTTCGTTGTGACTTTTCTTCCATGATTTCTACTTGTCCATACTGGGAGACCTTGGTGACAAGGAATGGTCCAGACCACCTTGATTTTAGCTTCCCTGGAAATAGCTTCAGCCTGGAATTGTAGAGCAATACTTTTTGTCCCTCTTCAAATTTTCTTGGGGCTATGTTGCTGTCATGCTTCTTCTTTGCTCTTTCTTTGTAAATTTTGGCATTCTCATAAGCTTCAGCTCTGAATTCTTCCAACTCTTGAATTTGCAACATCCTTCTTTCTCCAGCAGCTTTGCTGTCCAAGTTCAAGAGTTTCAAGGCCCAGAATGCCTTGTGCTCCAACTCCAGTGGCAAATGGCAAGCTTTTCCATATACTAGTTGGTAAGGAGACATTCCAATTGGTGTTTTGAAAGCTGTCCTATATGCCCAAAGAGCATCATCTAGCTTAATCGACCAGTCCTTCCTTGAAGTTCCCACAGTCTTTTCCAGGATTCTTTTGAGTTCCCTATTAGATATTTCGGCTTGCCCACTTGTCAGTGGATGGTATGGTGTGGCTACCTTGTGTTTGACTCCATATTTTAGAAGCAATGCCTCTAATGGTTTGTTGCAGAAGTGGCTTCCTCCATCACTGATGATTGCTCTTGGAACCCCAAAACGGCAAAAAATGTGTTTTCTGAGGAAGTTCATGACTACCTTATTATCATTGGTTGGAGTTGCTATTGCTTCAACCCATTTGGAGACATAGTCTACTGCCACAAGAATGTAATTATTTGAGTATGAGGTGGGAAAGGGTCCCATGAAATCTATCCCCCATACATCAAACAATTCAAGTTCCAGAATGAATTGTTGTGGCATTTCATTTCTTCTTGGCAGGTTCCCCGCTTTCTGGCATTCATGGCAGTGCTTCACTAGTTCCTTTGCATCTTTGAAGATAGTGGGCCAATAAAAACCACACTGCAACACCTTAGCTGCTGTTCTTTCTCCTGCAAAATGTCCTCCATAAGTGGAGCCATGGCAGTCCCATAAGACTTCCCTTCCTTCTTCCTCTGATATGCATCTTCTGAGTATGCCATCCGAACATTTTTTGAACAAGTATGGTTCGTCCCAGATGAAGTATTTGGCATCATTTACCAATTTTTTCCTTTGATGCTTGTTAAATTCCAACGGCAAACTCCCAGTGGCCTTGAAGTTTGCTATGTCTGCAAACCAGGATGCTTTGTGAATTACCATGAGTTGTTCATCAGGAAAGCACTCATTTATATGTGTGCTTTGTGTGCTTCCTTCTTCACATGGTATCCTTGATAAATGGTCTGCCACCTTGTTCTCTACACCCTTCTTGTCTTTGATTTCAATGTCAAATTCCTGCAACAAAAGAACCCATCTAATAAGTCTTAGTTTGGATTCTTGTTTAGCAAGTAAGTATTTTAAAGCTGAATGATCAGTGAAGACAATGACTTTAGATCCAATGAGATAGGATCTAAATTTGTCAAATGCAAATACTATTGCCAAGAGTTCTTTTTCAGTGGTTGTGTAATTCCTTTGGTTATCATTCAAGACTTTACTGGCATAATAAATCACATGTACCAAATTATCTTTCCTTTGTCCTAACACTGCCCCAACAGCAAGGTCTGATGCATCACACATCAGTTCAAAAGGTAAGTTCCAATCAGGTGGGGCAATGATAGGTGCAGAGGAAAGTTTTTGCTTCAAAAGTTCATAGGCTAGCATGAAATTTTTATCAAATACAAAGGGTGTATCAGAGACAAGCAAGTTACTCAAAGGTTTGGCTATTTTAGAAAAGTCTCTAATAAACCTTCTGTAAAAGCCAGCGTGTCCCAAAAAACTCCTAACTGCCTTGACATTACTTGGTGGAGGTAGTTTTTCAATGAGTTCCACCTTAGCTCTGTCCACCTCAATGCCTCTATTAGAGATTTTGTGGCCAAGGACTATTCCTTCTGTGACCATGAAATGACACTTTTCCCAGTTTAATACTAGGTTGGTCTCTTGGCATCTCTTAAGCACCAAGGCAAGGTGGTGTAGGCAGCTAGGAAAAGAATCTCCAAACACAGAAAAATCATCCATGAAAACCTCAATAAATTTTTCAATCATGTCCGAAAAGATGGACAGCATGCATCTTTGGAAAGTGGCAGGTGAATTGCACAATCCAAAGGGCATGCGTCTATAAGCAAAAACTCCATATGGACAAACAAATGATGTTTTCTCTTGATCTCTTGGATTAACTACTATCTGATTATAGCCTGAGTATCCATCCAGAAAGCAATAGTAAGCATGTCCTGCAAGCCTTTCAAGCATCTGATCCATGAATGGGAGTGGGAAATGATCTTTTCTAGTGGCTTCATTGAGCTTCCTGTAGTCTATGCACATCCTCCACCCAGTGACAGTTCTTGTGGGTATGAGTTCATTCCTCTCATTTGGCACCACAGTTATGCCACCTTTCTTGGGAACTACATGGATGGGACTAACCCATAGGCTATCAAAAATGGGGTAGATTACCCCTGCCTGCCATAACTTCATGACCTCCTTTTGTACCACTTCTTTCATGACGGGATTCAATCTTCTCTGAGCTTGAATGGAGGGTCTAGCATCCTCTTCTAACAAGATTTTATGCATGCATATGGATGAACTTATCCCCTTCAAATCAGCTAGGGTCCATCCAATGGCATCTTGATGAGTTTGTAGCACCTTGATCAATTCTTCTTCCTGTTCTTGGCTCAGGGCAGAGCTAATGATAACAGGATGGCTCTCATCACTACCCAAGTATGCATACTTGAGATTAGGGGGCAATGCTTTGAGCTCAGGTTTTGGTGCTTCCTTCTCTTCTTTCACTCTCTCTGGCATGCTTGGCATGGTTGTTTCAGCAGCCTTGATGTCACTAACTTCAATATCCTTGGTGAACTCCTCCTCTGCCACTTCCTTTGTTGTTTCCTCAAAGGTTTCTTGTACTGCAATGTCCACTACATCCACCCTCATGCATTCCTTTAGTGATTCTGATGGATAGCTCATTGCCTTGAATACGTTAAACACCAATTGCTCATCATGTAGTCTAAGAGTGAGTTCACCCTTTTGGACATCTATGATGGCTCCAGCAGTAGCCAGGAAGGGTCTTCCCAGGATTATTGAAGCTTTGGCTTCTTCCTCCATATCTAACACCACAAAATCGGCAGGAAATATAAAATCTCCCACTTTCACCAACAAATTCTCAACTACCCCTTCAGCTTGCTTCTGAGTTTTGTCAGCCAGTTGTATGATTACATCAGTGGATCTCACCTCATTCAGTTGTAGCCTCTTCATAAGAGTCAGAGGCATCACATTTATGCTAGCTCCTAGATCACAGAATCCTCTGTCAATTTTTGTTTCCCCTATGATGCAGGGGATATGAAAACTTCCTAGGTCTGTTTTCTTAGAGACTATGTCCTTCTTGATGAGGGCACTGCATTCTTTGTTCATTATTACAGTTTGTCCTCCCTTCAAAACTCTTTTCTTGCTCAGCAATTCCTTCAAATACTTGATATGTGTAGGCATCTGCTGGAGAATCTCAAGAAAGGGAATATTGATATGGAGAGACTTAAATGTCTCTAAAAACCTTGAATATGTTTTCCCTTTTTCACCTCCTCCTAACCTCTGAGGAAATGGTGCTTTTGGTTGGTATGTTTCCAACATGCCTTTATTTTGCAGTTCCTTGGCTTGCTCAGTTTCACTTTCCTGCTTAGCTTCTTCCACACCTTCCTTCAAGATTTCTGGCTCCTGTTCTGAGGGTCTGATTCCTTCTTCTTCTGAGACTTCCTTCAATAGGGTGATGGCCTTGCATTCTTCCCATCTCACTCCCTTTTGTTCCCCTTTAGGATTTTTTTCTGTGTCACTAGGGAACACTGCAGTTGACTTGGGGGCCTGTTGAGATAGCTCTCCTACTCGAGACTCCATCCTCTTGAGTTTTTCACCATGGTTCCTTAAGGTAGATCTCACATCATCCCTAAAGCTTTTCAACTCACTTATGTCCTGACCCATGTTTGCAAGCATTCCTTCTATTCTGTTTAATTGATCTTGAAATTGTTGGTTCGGATTAGGTTGGGCAGGTTGATTATTTTGGCTATGATATGGTGGTTGGGAGTAAGTGTTTTGTGTGGCTTGGTATGATCTTTGGTTGGAGTTTTGGTATGTGGAATTGTTATGTTGGTTGGGGTTGTAAGGTTTGTGGTTTTGTGGTTGGGTTTGCTGGTTTCCCCACCCAAAGTTTGGGTGGTTTTTCCAGCCTGGGTTGTAAGTGTTGGAATGTGGATCATATGGTTGCCTTTGTTGATTTCCCACATAGTTGGCCTCTTCCCAATCACCTCCTTCAGTGCTTACTTCCTCTTGATCGTGTGTGTGTATTGCAGCCACTTGATTTGTTTTTAATTTCCTGGTGAGCTCTGCTAGTTGCTTGGCAAACACCTTGTTTTGGGCTAGAATTGTATCAACATGGTTCAGCTCCATGACTCCCTTAGTGTTGTGTCTCTCTGAAGCATAGTAGTACTCATTCTCAGCCACTATCTCAATCACTTCAATGGCTTCTTCCACAGTCTTTTTCCTGTTCAATAAACCTCCTGATGAATGGTCTACAGCCTTCCTTGATTCATAAGAAAGTCCATCATAGAAAATATGCAATTGCACCCAGTCATGGAACATGTCTGGTGGGCATTTCCTTGTCAAATCCTTGAACCTCTCCCATGCCTCGTAGAGAGTTTCACCACCTTGTTGTCTAAAAGTCTGAACCTCAGATTGAAGCCTATTGACCTTTTGTGGGGGGTAGAAACGTGCCAGAAACTTGCTTTCCACCTCATCCCAGGTTGTTAGGCTCCCCCTTGGGAATGATTCCAGCCACTTAGCTGCCTTGTCCCTAAGTGAAAATGGGAACAAGAGCAGTTTATAGGCATCTTCCTGGACTCCATTGGACTTCACAGTGTCACAAATTCTCAGGAATTTTGTGAGATGTTGGTTTGGATCTTCATTAGCACTCCCACCAAATGAACAATGATTCTCCACCAGTGAT
Source organism: Arachis stenosperma (assembly GCF_014773155.1). Taxonomy (NCBI): domain Eukaryota; kingdom Viridiplantae; phylum Streptophyta; class Magnoliopsida; order Fabales; family Fabaceae; genus Arachis; species Arachis stenosperma. Next base: position 33,865,664 of record NC_080378.1, read on the forward strand.
ATTAGCTGTGGTTTGAGTTCAAAATTGTTGGCCTGAATGGGTGGTTTCTGAATGCTGCTACCACAATTCCCAGAGGTTGGGTTTATGTATGAACCAAGAACCCTCCTCTCGGGAATGGCATTGTTTCCATCAGCTCTCTCATGGTTGTGAACTTCTCTATCCATGTTGAGATCTAGAGCTTCCTCAAAATTGTCCTCAGATTCTCCTTCAGATTCTTCTTCTCCCAGTACTCTCTTCCCTCTTGCTTTCCTTCTAAGTTTATGAAGGATCCTCTCTGGTTCGGTATATGGAGGAGTTGATGTCTCTCCTCTCCTACCTGTCATACAAGAACACAGCACAGGCAACAAACAAGTGAAATACTCTTGGTTAATGGAAGAGTATGGTTAGAGCAGTTGAGGAATTAATTCAAATAGTTAGTGAGTCAGTGAGTTAGTTGCTTGAATTTAAAGGCATAAAGAAACAAAGCAAGTAACAGAGTGCAAAAATTAAAATTCAACAAGTAACTTGAACTGAATTAACAAAACAAGAAAAATGCTCAATCTAGTTAACTTCCAATTTGAGAATTGTCAATCGAAAACCAATCCCCGGCAACGGCGCCATAAACTTGATGCTACGATTTTAGGAAATTGCACGATCGGTAAAAATTCCTTCCGGCAAGTGCACCGGTTATCGTCAAGTAAAAACTCACAATAGAGTGAGGTCGAATCCCACAAGGATTGGTTGAGTGAGCAATTCGGATTAGAAGTGTGTTCTAGTTGAGCGGAATCAAGATTTAGATGAGAATTGCGGAATGTAAAATTGGCGGGAAACGTAAATGGCAAGAAATTGAAATTGCGGAATCTTAAATTGCATGAATTAAAGAGCGAGAAGCTAAATTGCTGAAATAAAAAAGGGATCGGGGTGATTGCATGAATTTAATTGCAGAATGTAAAGAGAAAGTGGTAGATCAGAAACGGGGAATTCATTGGGTTTCAGGAGATATTGAGATCTCCGAATCAAAACATTTTTATCCCTTCCTCAACCAATGCGTTCATTGAATTTTGCTTGGCAATCTTATATGATTGGATCCCAATCCCTTGGCTCACCAATTCTCTCTAAAAACAAACAAATTCCCAATCCCTTGGTTTAAATGTTCATAAGAAGAGATGACGCTCGATCACTGATTATACCACACAGTTTCATGAACTACAATTTGGTAGGATTACATGTCACAATATCCATCCAAACCCCAATCCAATTCACTGTGAGAAAGCTTCTCTAGCATGAATCCTCCATTCCTTTCCCAAGGTTCCGAAGGATTCCAATTATGGATAGTTTCTTTCCCAAGACAACTAACCAATGGAATTAGATCGAGAAGCTTTCTAACAAAAATTCAAGAGAAAAGATTGAAGAAGAAGATAAAAACTATTATTGATTCATTGAATTACAATAGAGCTCCCTAACCCAATGAAAGGGGGTTTAGTGAGTCATAGCTCTGAATTCAATTACAAAAAGTATGAAAACTAGAAAAATGATCAAAAGTCCCTTACTAACTTAAATTCTATCCTATTTATACACTTTCTAAATTGAGCTTCTGTTGTGTTTCTTGGGCTTTGAGGCCTTTCCCTGATTTCCTTTTACTTTGGGTTTATGATCCATAATCCTGATGAGGCTGCTGATCTAATTCTGTAACATTCATTGAGCCAACTTAGTGATAATCAAGTAATGACACATGACTCAACAAATTGAAATTCCAGACTCATCAATTCTTCAGGCCCAATCCCATAAACCATGATATTCAATTGGGTTTCATACCAGAGTACGTTTAAGTTAATGTTTGTGCTCAAATGCTAACTTAAACTACAATATCTTTGGCCCAGAAACCTTTTCAAATAGTGGCGTTTAAGTTGTAGTTTAAGCTTAAACTGCAACTTAAACGCCAGACACTTCCAGTGATGCCTTTTGTGGAAGCACGTTTAAGTTCCAGTTTAAGCTTAAACTGGAACTTAAACGTTGGACACTCCTGGAGGTGGTATAACTCAAGCACGTTTAAGCTTCAGTTTAAGGTTAAACTGAAGCTTAAACGTGGAAATGAAGAAAGCAACCCTGGAGTGTGAATTTGGTCGAACACGTTTAAGCTTCAGTTTAAGGTTAAACTGAAGCTTAAACGTGGAAATGAAGAAAGCAACCCTGGAGGAGAATTTTGGTCGAACACGTTTAAGCTTCAGTTTAAGGTTAAACTGAAGCTTAAACGTGGAAATGAAGAAAGCAACCCTGGAGGAGAATTTTGGTCGAACACGTTTAAGCTCCAGTTTAAGGTTAAACTGGAGCTTAAACGTGGAAATGGCTCCCTGGTGCATTTCTCATTTCTGGCGTTTAACTTCCAGTTTAAGGTTAAACTGGAGGTTAAACGCCACTTTCAGCTTTTCCTCATCTTTCATGATTTTGGCGTTTAAGCTCCAGTTTAAGCTTAAACTGGAGCTTAAACGCCACTGATAGTTCCCAGCATTATATGGCTTGGCAGTTTAAGTTCCAGTTTAAGCTTAAACTGGAACTTAAACTCCACATGTGATATTCAAGCATCCTTTATTGATTTTGTTGCTTCCTTGCCTAGCCTCTTCTTCCCTGAAATCATCCAAACAACTGCATCAAAGTCTTGCAAAATTTCATGAGAAATCTTCCATTCATAGCATTCAAGTAATATAACTAAAAACTCATGGAATTTGCATCAAAATCATACTGTTTGGATGGTTCATTGCTTTGTTATTCATTTAACCATTCTTGGTTACTTTAAGCTCAAGAAAATGCATAAAACAACTAAAACTAACAGAAAAATGCTAGTGAAACTAGCCTAAGATGCCTTGGCATCATATAGCAAGTGCATGTGATTACAGTTAAATACAAGGGGTTTATTGGCATGCCGGCAAGGGCAAGAGTAGCATAGATCAAGCATTCAATGTCCAATTTAGATTACCAAGTCTTTCAAACTAAAAATATGCTTGTAAGAACAATTATATGTGATTAATAAAATATAAAAAGGGTTTTGTGAAAAGCAGGCATTTAGAGTAGTAGATTTAAAAGAAATCTAAAAAAGAAGTAGTGCAAAATGCCATATGGGCGTTTTCACAAACACATAGCATGCATGTTAAATAAGGTATGGAAGATGTTAATTTTGAACATGCAAGTAACCCTTAGAAAAATAATATCTAATTGTTAAACAAGTTCTAAACAATTTACAAGAAACATATAAGAATAATGACCCAAATAAATTTCTAACACCAATAGAAGGAAGAAGAAAAGAAAAAGAAAACATGAATAGAGAAAGTAGAAGAGAAAGAAAAAGAAAACATGAAAACAAAGAGAAGAATGAAAAAGTAAGGAGGGAAAGAAAAGAAAAACCTTGATAATGGTGGTAGGAAAAGAGGGAGTAGAAGGGAGAAAGAAGGGAGGAAGAAGGAAGGGGGAAAATAAAATAGGAATGGGATGAGAAAAGAAAAGATAATCTGGCAAATTTGAATGAGTTAGGCGGCGCAAGCGACGCGGACGCGTGGGGCACGCAGTCGCGTGGAAAGCCTTTAAGTGAGGTGACGCAGACGCATAGGTCACGCGGACGCGTGACATGATTTGCGCTAATGGCGCGAGGGCAGCTTCACGCTCGCACAACTCTCTGTTTAAATTATGTTTTGCCAAAATTTAGGGTGACGCGATCGCGTGGTTAACGCGATCGCGTGGATGGCCAGATGGAGAAAATGGCGCGGACGCGTGGGGCACGCGTTCGCATGGTAGGGCTTGTGCTAATAGCACAAGTGCAGCCCAAGTGCAGCTCAACTTTCGGCCATACACCCTTTTTACGTCGATTTATAGGGCACGCGGTCACGTAGGTGACGTGGACGCGTGGGAGGCCTATTTTCCACATGACACGGACGCGTCAGCAGCGCGGTCGCGTGGAGCGATTTGTGCCAAAGGCACGCCTCCAGCTACACTTTTGCGTGACTCTCTGTTTCTTTTCTTCGCGTATCCAAGGCACTATGACGCGGATGCGTCATCGACGCTGTCGCATCGTGTGCTCTCTTTTTTTTTGGATAAAAATACAAGATGCAGTGTGCGGATAAGATGCAAAAGATAGGCATTAGTACTGAGAAGAGTTATTGACAAGGGAAGATAAGGAGAGGGTGAGGAACAATCATACCATGGTGGGTTGCCTCCCACCCAGCACTTTGCTTTAACGTCCTTAAGTTGGACGCTCACTAGCTCAGTCTTCTGCTGTGGGCGGATCTTCGAAGAGGAAGATCTCTAGTTCCTGGTTTTTTGCCATCTTTTCGCCATGGAATAACTTCAAGCGATGTCCATTGACCTTGATAAGTTCAGAGCTTGAAGGATGGCTCAAGTGAAAGACTCCGTATGGTTCCACCCGCTCTACTCGATACGGACCATCCCATCTGGATCTCAGCTTGCCTGGCCTGAGTTGCATTTTGGAGTTGTAGAGTAGGACTAAGTCCCCTGGTTGAAATTCTCTTCTCTTAATGCTCTTGTCATGCATAGCCTTCACCTTCTCTTTATACAGCCTGGTGTTTTCATAAGCTTCTAGGCGAAGGCTCTCTAATTCTTGCAGTTGCAACTTCCGTTCAGCTCCGGCTCTCTCATAGTCCATGTTGCATTCCTTTACCGCCCAGAAGGCTTTGTGCTCTAACTCAACTGGGAGATGACAGGCCTTTCCATAAACCAAGCGGAAAGGACTCATCCCAATTGGTGTCTTGTATGTTGTCCGATATGCCCAAAGCGCGTCTTGGAGCCTGGTGCTCCAGTCCTTTCTATGAGGCTTGACTACCTTTTGCAGTATGTGCTTTATCTCTCTGTTAGACACCTCTGCTTGCTCATTAGTCTGGGGGTGATAGGCTGTTGATATTTTATGGATTATCCCATGCCTCTTTAGTAAACCTGTTAGTCTCCTGTTACAAAAGTGAGTGCCTTGATCGCTCACAATTGCTCGTGGTGATCCAAAGCGACAAATAATATGGTTTCTAACAAAGGAAACAATAGTGTTAGCATCATCAGTACGGGTAGGAATTGCTTCCACCCATTTAGAGACATAATCTACAGCTAACAATATATAAAGGTGGCCATTTGAATTTGGAAACGGACCTATGAAGTCAATGCCCCAAACATCAAAAATTTCACAGAAAAGCATAATTTGTTGAGGCATTTCATCCCTCTGGGATATATTACCAAACCTTTGGCATGAAGGACTAGATTTACAAAGATTAGTAGCATCTCTAAAAAGAGTAGGCCAGTAGAATCCACAGTCTAAAACTTTTCTAGCAGTTCGTTGAGGGCCAAAATGTCCTCCACTCTCAGAGGAGTGGCAGGCCTCTAAAATAGACTGAAATTCTGATTGAGGTACACACCGTCTAATTACCTGGTCAGAACCACACCTCCATAGATATGGGTCATCCCATACATAGTATTTGGACTCGCTTTTCAGCTTGTCTCTCTGATGCTTAGTAAAATTAGGAGAAAAAGTATGGCTAACTAGATAATTAGCTACAGGTGCATACCAAGGGGCTATATCAGATACTGCCTGTAAGCTATCAAATGGAAAATTATCATTGATAGGAATGGAGTCATCTTTAATGTGCTCAAAGCGACTCAAGTGGTCAGCCACTAAATTTTGGTTATCACTTTCACTCCTATCTTTAATTTCCAGATCAAATTCTTGTAGCAGTAGCATCCAACATATTAGCCTTGGCTTAGACTCTTTTTTAGCTAATAAATATTTTAGAGCTGCATGATCTGAATACACTACTACCTTAGTGCCAAGTAAATAGGCTTGAAACTTATCCAGAGCAAAAACAATAGCTAGAAGCTCTTTTTCAATAGTAGTGTAATTAGATTGAGCAGCATCTAAAGTCTTAGATGCATAAGCAATTACAAAGGGGTCATTACCTTCATGTTGAGCCAATGCTACTCCTACTGCATGATTAGAGGCGTCACACATGATTTTGAATGGTTGACTCCAGTCTGGTTCCCTCACAATCGGAGCTTAAGTTAAGGCGGTCTTTAGCTTATCAAATGCTTGTTTGCAATCCTCACTGAACTCGAACTCAATCTCTTTCTATAGTAGCCTAGATAAGGGTAGTGCTACCTTACTGAAGTCCTTAATGAATCTCCTGTAAAAACCTGCATGGCCAAGGAACGAATGGACTTCCCTCACAGAAGAGAGGTAAGGTAAACTAGAAATAACATCCACCTTTGCTGGGTCCACAGAGATACCAGTATCAGAAATGACATGTCCTAAAACAATACCTTGTTTTACCATAAAATGACACTTTTCAAAATTTAAAACAAGGTTTGAACTAACACACCTGTCCAATACTTTAGACAAACTATCCAAGTAAAGGTTAAATGAATCACCATAAATGCTAAAGTCATCCATAAAAACTTTCATACAAGTCTCAATGAGATCAGAGAAAAGACTCATCATGCACCTCTGAAAAGTAGCTGGTGCATTGCACAAGGCAAAAGGCATTCTCTTATAAGCATAAGTCCCAAAAGGACATGTAAAAGTAGTCTTTTCCTGATCCTCAGGAGCTATATGGATTTGAAAATAACCTGTATAACCATCTAGAAAGCAGTAGTGAGATTTACCTGACAGGCGATCAAGCATCTGATCAATGAATGACAAGGGGTAATGATCCTTGCGAGTGGCTTGGTTGAGATGCCTGTAGTCAATGCAAACTCTCCATGCGTTCTGTACTCTGGTTGTCAGAAGTTCTCCATGCTCATTCCTTATTGTTGTGACTCCAGACTTCTTGGGTACTACTTGTACTGGGCTGACCCATTCGCTATCTGAAATGGGGTAAATGATATCTGCTTCAAGTAGTCTGGTTACTTCCTTCTTGACAACTTCTAAGATGGTGGGATTCAATCTTCTCTGAGGTTAATGGACAGGTTTTGCTCCCTCTTCTAAGAATATTCTATGTTCACAGACTTGAGGACTAATGCCTACTATATCCGCCAAGCTCCATCCAATTGCTTTCTTATGCATCCTCAATACACTAAGCAGTTGTTCTTCTTGGTGGGAAGTGAGCTCTCTTGCAATGATGACTGGAAACTTCTGCTTGTCCTCAAGGTATGCATACTTGAGGTGTGGAAATGGTAATGAATCTTCAGTGTGTTCAGAGGGTGTCCCCACACTTGAGTTTTGCTCCATGTGACTTTCTTCCATTTCTTCCTGGTGAGTTACAGCTATAATCTCATCAATGATGTCACATTAGAATATGGAGTGATCTTCTGGGGATGCTTCATAGTTTCATCTAAATTGAAGTTCACTGTTCTGCCATCTACCTAGTGCACGAAATTGTGATCACTACAACTTCGCACAACTAACCAGCAAGTGCACTGGGTCGTCCAAGTAATACCTTACGCGAGTAAGGGTCGATCCCACGGAGATTGTTGGTATGAAGCAAGCTATGGTCACCTTGTAAATCTCAGTCAGGCAGACTCAATGGGTATAGATGATGAACGAAATAAACATAAAGGTAAAGATAGAGATACTTATGTAATTCATTGGTAGGAACTTCAGATAAGCGTATGAAGATGCCTTCCCTTCCGTCTCTCTGCTTTCCTATTGCCTTCATCCAATCCTTCTTACTCCTTTCCATGGCAAGCTCGTGTAGGGTTTCACCGTTGTCAATGGCTACCTCCCATCCTCGCAGTGAAAGCTAATGCACGCACTCTGTCACAGTACTGCCAATCACCGGTTTGGTTCCCTCCCCTACCGGAATAGAATCCCTCTTTTGCGTCTGTCACTAACGCCCAGTAGGTTACAGGTTTGAAGCACGTCACAGTCATTCAATCATTGAATCCTACTCAGAATACCACAGACAAGGTTTAGACCTTCCGAATTCTCTTGAATGCTGCCATCAGGTCCTGCCTATACCACGAAGATTCCGATTAAAGAATCCAAGAGATATTCACTAAGCCTCGGATGCTTGTAGAACAAGAATGGTTGTCAGTCACCTTGTTCATGGGTGAGAATGGTGATGGGCATCAATCATCACCTTCATCAAGTTGAAGAACAAGTGATATCTTGGACAAAGAACAAGTGGAATTGAATGGAAGAACAATAGTAATTGCATTAATACTCGAGGTACAGCAGAGCTCCACACCTTAATCTATGGTGTGTAGAAACTCCACCGTTGAAAATACATAAGAACAAGGTCTAGGCATGGCCGTGAGGCCAGCCTCCCAATGATCTAAGAACTAGATGTCCAAAGATAGATGAAAATACAATAGTAAAAGGTCCTATATATAGAAAACTAGTAGCCTAGGGTGTACAGAGATGAGTAAATGACATAAAAATCTACTTCCGGGCCCACTTGGTGTGTGCTTGGGCTGAGCAATGAAGTAATTTTCGTGTAGAGACTCTTCTTGGCGTTTAACTCCCATTTTGGTGCCAGTTTGGGCGTTTAACTCCCATTTAGGTGCCAGTTCCGGCGTTTAACGCTGGGATTTCTGTAGGTGACTTTGAACGCCGGTTTGGGCCATCAAATCTTGGGCAAAGTATGGATTATCATATATTGCTGGAAAGCCCAGGATGTCTACTTTCCAACGCCGTTGAGAGCGCGCCAATTGGGCTTCTGTAGCTCCAGAAAATCCACTTCGAGTGTAGGGAGGTCAGAATCCAACAGCATCTGCAGTCCTTTTCAGTCTCTGGATCAGATTTTTGCTCAGGACCCTCAATTTCAGTCAGAAAATACCTGAAATCACAGAAAAACACACAAACTCATAGTAAAGTCCAGAAAAGTGAATTTTAATTAAAAACTAATAAAAATATACTAAAAACTCAACTAAAACTACTAAAAACATACTAAAAACAATGCCAAAAAGCGTACAAATTATCCGCTCATCACAACACCAAACTTAAATTGTTGCTTGTCCCCAAGCAACTGAAAATCAAATAAGATAAAAAGAAGAGAATATACTATAGACTCCAAATTATCAATGAAACATAGCTCCAAATTAGATGAGCGGGACTAGTAGCTTTTTGCCTCCAAACAGTTTTGGCATCTCACTTTATCCTCTGAGGTTCAGAATGATTGGCTTCTTTAGGAACTTAGAATCCAGATAGTGTTATTGATTCTCCTAGTTAAGTATGATGATTCTTGAACACAGCTACTTATTGAGTCTTGGCTGTGGCCCAAAGCACTCTGTCTTCCAGTATTACCACCGGATACATACATGCCACAGACACATAATTGGGTGAACCTTTTCAGATTGTGACTCAGCTTTGCTAAAGTCCCCAATTAGAGGTGTCCAGGGTTCTTAAGCACACTCTTTTTGCCTTGGATCACAACTTTATTTCTTTCTTTTTCTTTTTTTTTCTTTTTCTTTCTCCCTTTTTTTTTCGTTTTTCTGCTTCTCTTTTTTTTTTTTCTTTTTTGTATTCACTGCTTTTTCTTGCTTCAAGAATCATTTTTATGATTTTTCAGATCCTCAGTAACATGTCTCCTTTTTCATCATTCTTTCAAGAGCCAACAATTTTAACATTCATGAACAACAAATTCAAAAGACATATGCACTGTTCAAGCATACATTCAGAAAACAAAAGTATTGCCACCACATCAAACTAAATAAGCTAGTTTTAAAGATGAATTTGAAATCCTGTACTTCTTGTTCTTTTGTGATAAAAACAGTTTTCATTTAAGAAAGGTGATGGATTCATATTCATAGCATTAAGGCATAGACACTAAGACACTAATGATCATAAGACACAAACATGGATAAACATAAGCATAAAAATTCGAAAAACAGAAGAATAAAGAACAAGGAAATCAAGGAACGGGTCCACCTTAGTGATGGCGGCTCTTCCTTTCTCTTGAAGATCCTATGGAGTGCTTGAGCTCCTCAATGTCTCTTCCTTGTCTTTGTTGCTCCTCTCTCATGATCCTTTGATCTTCTCCAATTTCATGGAGGAGGATGGCATGTTCTTGGTGCTCCACCCTTAGTTGTCCCATGTTGGAACTTAATTTTCCTAGGGAGGTGTTAATTTGCTCCCAGTAGTCTTGTGGAGGAAAGTGCATCCCTTGAGGTATCTCAGGGATTTCTTGATGAGAGGGGTCTCTTGTTTGCTCCATCTTCTTCTTAGTGATGGGCTTGAGGTCATGCCTTCTCAGTTGAACCGGCTTTGGATGCCATAAATGGTTATGGAAAAACAAAAAGCAATGCTTTTACCACACCAAACTTAAAAGGTTTGCTCGTCCTCGAGCAAAAGAAGAAAGAAGAGAGTAGAAGAAGAAGAAATGGAGGAGAGGGAGATGGCTTTGTGGTTAGGCCAAAAGGGGAAGAAGTAGTGGTTTGAATTTGGATGGTGAGGTAAGTGGGGTTTTATGGAGGTGAGTGGTGAAGAGAGAGATGGGATTTGATAGGTGAGGGGTTTGTAGGGATCCTGTGGGGTCCACAGATCCTTAGGTGTCAAGGAAAAGTCATCCCTGCACCAAATGGCATCAAAAATCACGTTTTGAGCCAATTCTGGCGTTAAACGCCGGGCTGGTGCCCATTTCTGGCGTTTAACGCCAGGTTCTTGCCCTTTTCTGGCGTTTAACGCCAGTCTGGTGCCCCTTTCTGGCGTTAAACGCCCAGAATGGTGCCAGACTGGGCGTTAAACGCCCAACTGCTAGGCTTACTGGCGTTTAAACGCCAGCAGCTTCTTCCTCCAGGGTGTGCTGTTTTTCTTCCTGTTTTTCATTCTGTTTTTGCTTTTTTTCATTGTTTTTGTGACTTCTTATGATCATCAACCTACAAAAAAGATAAAATAACAAAAGAAAATAGTTAACTATAAAACATTGGGTTGCCTCCCAACAAGCGCTTCTTTAATGTCAGTAGCTTGACAGAGGGCTCTCATGGAGCCTCACAGATGCTCAGAGCCGTGTTGGAACCTCCCAACACCAAACTTAGAGTTTGGTTGTGGCCTCCCAACACCAAACTTAGAGTTTGACTGTGGGGGCTCTATTTGTCTCTGATTTGAGGGAAGCTCTTCAAGCTCCCTCTCCATGGTGACAGAGGGATATCCTTGAGCCTTAAACACATAGGATTCTTCATTCACTTGAATGATCAGTTCACCTCCATCAACATCAATCACAGCCTTTGCTGTGGCTAGGAAGGGTCTGCCAAGGATGATGGATTCATCCATGCACTTCCCAGGATCTTGTCTCTTTTGAGGTAATTTCTGCCTAGACAAGTCATCCAGATCTTTGGTGAGCAAGGGAGGTTCACCTTCCCAAGTCTCATTTCCAAATAACTTGTCATTCAGTTTCATGATTGCTCCAAGGTATTTAGCAACTTGCTCTTCAGTGACATACTCATCCTCTTCAGAGGACGAATACTCATCAGAGCTCATGAATGGCAGAAGTAAGTCCAATGGAATCTCTATGGTCTCATTTTGAGCCTCAAATTCCCATTGTTCCTCATTGAGGAACTCAGAGGAGATTGGTACACGCCCACTGAGGTCTTCCTCAGTGGCGTCCTCCTCCTCTCTTTCCTCTCCATATTCGGCCATGTCTATGGCTTTGCACTCTCCTTTTGGATTTTCTTCTGTATTACTTAGGAGAGTACTAGGAGGGAGTTCAGTAGTTTTCTTGCTCAGCTGACCCACTTGTCCTTCCAAATTCCTAATGGAAGACCTTGTTTCATTCATGAAACTTTGAGTGGTTTTAATTAGATCAGAGACCATGGTTGCTAAGTCAGAGGGGTTTTGCTTAGGATTCTCTGTCTGTTGCTGAGAAGATGATGGAAAAGGTTTGCCATTGTTAAACCTATTTCTTCCACCATTATTATTGAAACCTTGTTGAGGTTTCTCTTGATTCTTCCATGAGAGATTTGGGTAATTTCTCCATGAAGAATTATAGGTGTTACCATAAGGTTCTCCTAGGTAATTCACCTCTTCCATTGAGGGGTTCTCAGGATCATAAGCTTCTTCCTCAGATGAAGCCTCCTTAGTACTGCTTGGTGCATTTTGCATTCCAGACAGACTTTGAGAAATCAAATTGACTTGTTGAGTCAATATCTTGTTCTGAGCCAAAATGGCGTTCAGAGTGTCAATCTCAAGAACTCCTTTCTTCTGACTAGTCCCATTGTTCACAGGATTCCTTTCAGAAGTGTACATGAATTGGTTATTTGCAACCATCTCAATTAGCTCTTGAGCCTCTGTAGGCGTCTTCTTCAGATGAAGAGATCCTCCAGCAGAGCTATCCAAAGACATCTTGGATAGTTCAGAGAGACCATCATAGAAAATACCTATGATGCTCCATTCAGAAAGCATGTCTGAGGGACATTTTCTGATTAATTGTTTGTATCTTTCCCAAGCTTCATAGAGGGATTCTCCATCCTTCTGTCTGAAGGTTTGGACTTCCACTCTAAGCTTACTCCATCTTTGTGGTGGAAAGAACTTTGCCAAGAAGGCATTGACTAGCTTTTCCCAAGAGTCCAGGCTTTCTTTAGGTTGAGAATCCAACCATATTCTAGCTCTGTCTCTTACAGCAAAAGGGAATAGCATCAGTCTATAGACCTCAGGGTCAACCCCATTAGTCTTGACTGTGTCACAGATTTGCAAGAATTCAGCTAAGAACTGATGAGGATCTTCCATTGGAAGTCCATGGAACTTGCAATTCTGTTGCATTAGAGAAACTAATTGAGGCTTAAGCTCAAAGTTGTTTGCTCCAATGGTAGGGATAGAGATGCTTCTCCCATAGAAGTCGGGAGTAGGTGCAGTAAAGTCACCCAGCACCTTCCTTGCATTGTTGGCATTGTTGTTGTTTTCGGCTGCCATGTCTTCTTCTTCTTTGAAGAATTCGGTCAGGTCCTCTAAAGAGAGTTGTGCTTTGGCTTCCCTTAGCTTTCTCTTCAAGGTCCTTTCGGGTTCAGGGTCAGCTTCAACAAGAATGCCTTTGTCTCTGCTCCTGCTCATATGAAAGAGAAGAGAAAAAGGAAATGTGGAATCCTCTATGTCACAGTATAGAGATTCCTTGAGGTGTCAGAGGAAAAGAGAAATAGAAAGAAGAAGAAGAAGAAGAATTCGAACTTTAATTAGATAAGGTTCGAATTGTGCATCGAGAAGGAGTGGTACTCCATAAATAGAAGGATGTGAGAAGAAGGGGAGTAATTTTTGAAAATTAATTAGAAGAATTTTGAAAACATTTTTGAAAAACACTTAATTGATTTTCGAAAATAAGAGTAAGAAGGAAATCAAGTGATTTTTGAAAAAGATTTGAGATTAGAAGTTAAAAAGATTTGATTGAAAACTATTTTGAAAAAGATGTGGTTAAGAAGATATGATTGGTTTTAAAAAGATGTAATTGAAAAGATATGATTTGAAAATAATTTTAAAAGATATGATTTGAAAATAATTTGAAAAGATATGATTTTAAAATTAATGACTTGCCTAACAGGAAAAGATATGATTCAAACATAAAACCTTCCTTAACAGAAAAGGCAAAAAATGTTCAATCAAATCATTAATTGTTAGTAAGTATCTTTGAAAAAGGAAAGAAATTGATTTTGAAAACATTTGATTGAAAAGATATGATTTGAAAAAGATTTGATTTTGAAAAACTTTGAAAACTTGAAAAAAAATTGATTTGAAAACAAAATTCTCCCCCTAGCACCATCCTGCCGTTAAACGCCCAGAATGGTATACATTCTGGCGTTTAACGCCCAAAATGCTACCTTTTTGGGCGTTAAACGCCCAACCAGGTACCCTGGCTGGCGTTTAAACGCCAGTCTGTCTTCTTCACTGGGCATTTTCGAATGCCCAGCTTTTTCTGTGTGATTCCTCTGCAGTATGTTCTGAATCTTCAATTCTCTGTATTATTGACTTGAAAAGACACAAATTAAAAATATTTTTGGATTTTTAATAATGAGGAATAATCAAAATGCAACTAAAATCAAATAACAATGCATGCAAGACACCAAACTTAGCAGTTTGTATACTACTGACACTATATGAGACACATAAACACTCAAGTCAAAAGAATTCAAAGATCAGAGTAAGAAATTATCAAGAATTACTTGAAGATCCTTAAGACACATGAATGAATGCATGCAATTGATACCAAACTCAAGATGAGACTCTAGACTCAAACAAGACATATTTTTGGATTTTATGATTTTGTAATTTTTTTGTGCTTTTTCGAAAATTAAGTGAAAAGGAAAATAAAGGTATCAAAATTCTTAATGAGAATTCCAGGAATCATGCAATGTTAGTCTAAAGCTTTAGTCTAAAGAAATTAGACATAGCTAGCTAAGCTTCAGCAAGACATTGCATTCAAGAGCTAAATTGATGATGATCAATCAGCTTTGGTGATGATAAGAACATCACCTTGAAACACTAGAATTCATTCTTAAGAACTCTGAAGAAAAATAAATGCCTAATCTAAGCAACAAGATGAACCGTCAGTTGTCCATACACAAGAACAATCCCCGGCAACGGCGCCAAAAACTTGGTGCACGAAATTGTGATCACTACAACTTCGCACAACTAACCAGCAAGTGCACTGGGTCGTCCAAGTAATACCTTACGCGAGTAAGGGTCGATCCCACGGAGATTGTTGGTATGAAGCAAGCTATGGTCACCTTGTAAATCTCAGTCAGGCAGACTCAATGGGTATAGATGATGAACGAAATAAACATAAAGGTAAAGATAGAGATACTTATGTAATTCATTGGTAGGAACTTCAGATAAGCGTATGAAGATGCCTTCCCTTCCGTCTCTCTGCTTTCCTATTGCCTTCATCCAATCCTTCTTACTCCTTTCCATGGCAAGCTCGTGTAGGGTTTCACCGTTGTCAATGGCTACCTCCCATCCTCGCAGTGAAAGCTAATGCACGCACTCTGTCACAGTACTGCCAATCACCGGTTTGGTTCCCTCCCCTACCGGAATAGAATCCCTCTTTTGCATCTGTCACTAACGCCCAGTAGGTTACAGGTTTGAAGCACGTCACAGTCATTCAATCATTGAATCTTACTCAGAATACCACAGACAAGGTTTAGACCTTCCGGATTCTCTTGAATGCTGCCATCAGGTCCTGCCTATACCACAAAGATTCCGATTAAAGAATCCAAGAGATATTCACTAAGCCTCGGATGCTTGTAGAACAAGAATGGTTGTCAGTCACCTTGTTCATGGGTGAGAATGGTGATGGGCGTCAATCATCACCTTCATCAAGTTGAAGAACAAGTGATATCTTGGACAAAGAACAAGTGGAATTGAATGGAAGAACAATAGTAATTGCATTAATACTCGAGGTACAGCAGAGCTCCACACCTTAATCTATGGTGTGTAGAAACTCCACCGTTGAAAATACATAAGAACAAGGTCTAGGCATGGCCGTGAGGCCAGCCTCCCAATGATCTAAGAACTAGATGTCCAAAGATAGATGAAAATACAATAGTAAAAGGTCCTATATATAGAAAACTAGTAGCCTAGGGTGTACAGAGATGAGTAAATGACATAAAAATCCACTTCCGGGCCCACTTGGTGTGTGCTTGGGCTGAGCAATGAAGTAATTTTCGTGTAGAGACTCTTCTTGGCGTTTAACTCCCATTTTGGTGCCAGTTTGGGCGTTTAACTCCCATTTAGGTGCCAGTTCCGGCGTTTAACGCTGGGATTTCTGTAGGTGACTTTGAACGCCGGTTTGGGCCATCAAATCTTGGGCAAAGTATGAACTATCATATATTGCTGGAAAGCCCAGGATGTCTACTTTCCAACGCCGTTGATAGCGCGCCAATTGGGCTTCTGTAGCTCCAGAAAATCCACTTCGAGTGCAGGGAGGTCAGAATCCAACAGCATCTGCAGTCCTTTTCAGTCTCTGGATCAGATTTTTGCTCAGGACCCTCAATTTCAGTCAGAAAATACCTGAAATCACAGAAAAACACACAAACTCATAGTAAAGTCCAGAAAAGTGAATTTTAATTAAAAACTAATAAAAATATACTAAAAACTCAACTAAAACTACTAAAAACATACTAAAAACAATGCCAAAAAGCGTACAAATTATCCGCTCATCACTACCTCATAGGAGTAGGTACCCAAGAAGGCATCCATCTTGAATTTTGAAGTTTTCAAAAATGGTCTACCAAGCAGGATTGATGAAGGTCTCCTTGAGTCATTTTGGGGCATCTCCAGGATATAGAAGTCGATGGAAAACGTGAGTCCCTTAATGCTCACTAATACATCTTCCGCAATTTCAACCACTGTGATAATGCTTTTATCTGTTAACACAAAACGAGCTGTCGACCTTTTTAAGGGAGGGAGCCTTAAAGCATTATATATAGATAAGGGCATAATACTCACGCATGCTCCTAAATCACACATATAGTCAGAAAATATCACATCTCCAATGGTACAGTTAACCATGCATGGACCTAGGTCACTACATTTTTTACGTATATTTCCCATTAAAGCAGATATAGAACTACCTAAAGGAATAATTTCTAATTCATTAATTTTATCTTTATGTATGCACAATTCTTTTAGAAACTTTGCATATTTAGGCACTTGTTGAATAACATCAAAAAGGAGAACAGTTACCTCAACCTTTTTAAAGATCTCTACCATTTTGGGATCTAGTTCCATTTGCTTTCTGGGCTTCTTAGCAAGGTGTGGAAATGGGATAGGAGTGGCGTCTTTTATAGCTTCAGCTTGCTGAGGTTCCGCACTCCTTCGTTGGGCTGCTTCTGCTTCAGCCATGCCTTGTACTTCATCTTCTTCTTTAACATCCTCTATCTCAACCGTGTCTGCAGCTGGGGCGTGTTCTGGTGAGCTTGATTCCTCTGGATTCTTCTCTTGCAGCGTGGTTCCAGATCTCAGGGTAATGGCATTGATGCCACCCTTGGGGTTGGGTAATGGTTGAGAGGGGAGTCCACCAAAGCTTGAGGACTGGTTGTTAGAGTTATTCAGGGATCCAATTTGTGAGACAAGGGCTTGCAAGGTAGAATTCAGACCATTTAGAGTAGAAGTAAGATTGTTTTCCATGGCCTGCTATCTCCGATCAATAGAATGAAGCAACTCATCATTAGGAGATGAAGAGGGATAAGTGATCTGAGGAGTCTGCTGAGATGCTTAAGGCTGTGTTAGATGAGGTGCTCTGTAGGCCTGATTCTGATTCTGTTGCCTGAAGTTGTTATTGTTATTCCACCTCTGGTTTTTATTGTTATCCCTGCCTCCTCTGTTGTGATTGTCCCTCTAAACCTGGTTAGAATTATCTCTCCAGCCTTGGTTGGGGTTATCCTGCCATCCATGGTTGTAGCTGCCACCTTGATTGTACCCTTGGTTGGGGCGGTCATAGAAGTTGTGAGTGGCTGCCACAGTGTGGTCTTCTGGTTGGAGTTCCAGACACTCATCAGTATAATGACTGTAATCTGTACAGATTCTGCATACTCTTTGTGGAACCAACTGTTGGTTGTGCTGTGGTGGAGAAGGTTGAACTTGCTGAGCTTGTTGTTAACTTAGTTGCATCTGCTTCAGTAAATTGGTCATTTAACATAAGCTCTGAGTTATAGCAACAGTCTCTTTGCTAGTGGATACCTCTGCAACAGCTCTTGACCAACCTTTTTTCTGCTTGTAATTCCTAGTAGATTCAACTAAGTCACTGATCAATTGCCATGCCTTTGATAAACCCCGTTTTTAGGGTTTATCTTGTATTGGATTTAGAGTATTTTGATGACCTTTTCTCGCATTTAACCTATGAATTAGCATGGTTTTGTAATCTCTCCCGTATTTGTGCTTAAGTGTAAAAACATGCTTTTTAAGCCTTATTTTGATAAATTCCAATTCCTCTTTGATTCCATAAGATGCCTTGATGTGTTTGCTAGTAATTCCAGGATTGAAATAGGCTAGGCATGGATCAAAGGGAGCAAGGAAGGAAGCATACAAGTGGAGAGAAGCATAAAAAGTTAAAGAAGCGAAATCAGCCAAGCACGCGCACGCGCACAAGGCGCTCGCGCGCACATTGCAGAATCGGCCAGGGACGCGCACGCGTACCGTGCGCGCACGCACCGAAGTCCGCACATGACTTCATTAAAGCAACAAGTGCCTGGCAATTTGGAAGGGTTTCTGAACCCATTTTGGCGCCAATTGCTGATAGAAAGGAATAAAATGATCAAAGGAATCCATCAATGGGGGAATCTATCATATAGCATCATTAGTTTTAGTTTAGAGTAGTTTTAGAGAGATAAGCTCTCACTTCTCTCTAGCATTAGGATTAGGTTTAGGTTAATCTCTCTTCTTAGATCTAGGTTTAATTCATGCTTTAATTCACTTCTCTTTTATCAAGTCTTAATCTTCTTCTCTTCCTCTTTCTAGTTATGTGCTTTAATAATTGTAATTCTTCACTTTGTTTTGGATAGATTGTTGTTCCTTTGTTTTCTTTCAATAATGCAATTTGAGGTAATTCATGATAATTGTGGTTTCCTTGAATTGTTGTTGTTAATTTCTTTGCAATAATTGTTGTTACATTTTGTTCTTGTTGTTGATTTACTATGCTTTCCTTTTATGCCTTCCAAGTGTTTGATGAAATGCTTGGTTGGATTTTAGAGTAGAATTTTATACTCTTGGCTTGGAAAGGTAACTTAGGAACTCTTGAGTTACTAATGTCCAAGTAATTGATGATTGGGAGCCATTTACTCTAGTTCTCACTAATTGAATTAATGAAGAGTTAGGACTTATGGACTAGGATTGATATAGCTCATTTGACTTTCCTTTGCTACTAGTTAGAGGATGATTTAACGAAATTAATCCTTGCCAATTCTCATATCATGGTTAGTGATTAGGATAGAGATCCTTGACCACCAACCCTTGCCAAGACCTTTTTAGGCCTTAGTTTACTTTCTTGCCATTTATCTTTCATGCTTCATATCAAAACCCCAAAATAACTCACAACCAATAACAAGACACTTCATTACAATTCCTAGGGAGAACGATCCAAGGTTTAAATACTTCGGTTTATAAATTTAAGGGTTTGTACTTGTGACAAACAACTTTTTGTATGAAAGGATTATTGTTTGGTTTAGAAACTATACTTTACAACGAGATTTCATTAGTGAAATTCTAAACCGTCAAAAATCAATCATCAGCCTCTTCCATAGTCTTGTACTTTTTCATAGACCCATTGCTAGCTCCTTCCAATGTGGTCCTATCTTGAGATTTCATGCCCTGTGTAAAGTAGCCGAGCAACACTATCTTGTCAATCATATGGTGGGGACATGCTTCCAGAAGATTATTGAAGCGTTCCAAATATTCATAGAGAGTCTCAGATTCGTCTTGAACGATCATGGACATGTCTTTCCTCAGTTTATCGGCAACCTCAGCTGGAAATAATTTCTCCAAAAATTCTCTTCTAAGCGTATCCCAGTTGAAAACAGTTGTTCTGGGTTGAGTGTAGTACCACTCTCTTGCCTTCCCCTGAATAGAGAATGGGAAAGCTTTCAACAGAATAGAAGTTTCGTCAGTACCATCACGCTTAACAGTAGAACAAGCAGTCTGAAAATCCCTAAAGTGCTTGATAGGCTCTTGAGCAGGTAGGCCATGAAACTTGGGCATCAAGTTGAATAGTGCAGACTTTATTTCAAAATCCACAGCCACTGCTGGGTGGTGTGCCTGGAATGGTTGTAGTATAAAATCAGGGGCTCCTTCCTCCTAGATAGTGACTCTCCTAGGTGCTGCCATGTCACCTGCATGTAAATCAACTGGATCAGTAGAGAGGGAGCTTGTTTTTTCTTTAGATAACATTTCAGGTTTATCCTCAGAGAGGACTCGCTGACGCCGAGCTTGCCTTATACGTGAAATAGTTCTTTCAATCTCAGGGTTAAATACTGGCACGCTTGGATCAAGAAGTGAACGCGTCATTTAACGAAAGAAACGTGCAGCTCATGGTAACAAAATAAAAATAAAAATTGCAATTAAATAAATTCCAATAAATAAATTAGCACACTATTGCAACTCCACGGCAACGGCGCCAAAAATTGCCGTGAGCAAAAATTGGAAAATTAAGAATTAATTGGAAAGATAGCGTTGTGAGTACAGTTCTTAACCAGCAAAAATCTACTCGTCAATTTAGAAAAGGGTTGTTGGTGGACGAAATTGTGATCAACAATATTGGCTCTTTTGGTATGTACACAAAAACTATTGTGAGAGGAATCATTATTATGGCACTGGTTGAATTCACAACTCCGTTCAACTAACCAGCAAGTGTACTGGGTCGTCCAAGTAATAAACCTTACGTGAGTAAGGGTCGATCCTACAGAGATTGTTGGTATGAAGCAAGCTATGGTCACCTTGTAAATCTCAGTTAGGCAGATTAAAAAGTTATGGGTTTCGAAAATTATATAAAAAGAAGAAATAATAAAAGGGATAGAATACTTATGCAAATTCATTGGTGGGAATTTCAGATAAGCGCATGGAGATGCTGTATGGCTCAAGGACGCCTGCTCTCCTACTGCTTCAACTCAATCCTTCTTACTCCTTTCCATGGCAAGCTGTGTATAGGGGTTCACCATCAGCGGTGGCTACTTTCAATCCTCTCGGGAAAATGGTCCTCTGCGGCTGTCACTCGCATGGCTAATCGTCTGGAGGCATCACCCATGGTTGATGGCTACATCCCATCCTCGCAGTGAAAACTACGCTCACGCACTCTGTCACAGCACGGCTAATCACTGGTTGGTTCCTGCGCCTACTGGAATAGAATCCCTTGATTCTTTTGCGTTTGTCATCACGCCCAGCACTTGCAAGTCTGAAGCACGTCACAGTCATTCATTACCGGAATCCTACTCGGAATACCACAGACAAGGTTAGACTTTCCGGATCCTCATAAATGCCGCCATCTTTCTAGCTTATACCACGAAGATTCTGTTGGGGAACCTAAGAGATACGCATTCAAGCTCTGTTGCATGTAGAACGTAAGTGGTTGTCAATCACGCGCGTTCATCAGTGAGAATGATAATGAGGGTTATTTACTCATCACATTCATCATGTTCTTGGGTATGAATGAATATCTTGGAATAAGAATAAGAGAGAATTGAATGAAAGAAAATAGAATTGCATTAATACTTGAGGTACAGCAGAGCTTCACACCCTTAATCTATGGTGTGCAGAAACTCCACCGTTGAAAATACATAAGTAAAAGGTTCAGGCATGGCCGAATGGCCAGCCCTTTCCATGATCAAGTGACCGAATGATTAAAGACTTAAAGTGGTCAAAAGATGTCAAATACATCAGTTAAATGTTCTATTTATAATAAACTAGCTCCTAGGGTTTACATGAGTAAGTAATTGATGCATAAATCCACTTCCGGGGCCCACTTGGTGTATGCTTGGGCTGAGCTTGATCAATCCACGAGCTGAGGCTTCTCTTGGAGTTGAACTCCGAGTTATGACGTGTTTTGGGCGTTCAACTCCGGATCATGACGTTTTTCTGGCGTTTAACTCCAAACAGCAGCATGAACTTGGCGTTTAACGCCAAGTTACGTCGTCAATTTCCGAATGAAGTATGGACTATTATATATTGCTGGAAAGCCCTGGATGTCTACTTTCCAACGCCGTTGAGAGCGCGCCATTTGGAGTTCTGTAGCTCCAGAAAATTCATTTTGAGTGCAGGGAGGTCAGATTCCAACAGCATCAGTAGTCCTTTTGTCAGCCTTTTTCAGAGTTTTGCTCAAGTCCCTCAATTTCAGTCAGAAATTACCTGAAATCACAGAAAAACACACAAACTCATAGTAAAGTCCAGAAATGTGAATTTAACATAAAAACTAATGAAAACATCCCTAAAAGTAGCTTGAACTTACTAAAAACTACTTAAAAACAATGCCAAAAAGCGTATAAATTATCCGCTCATCACAACACCAAACTTAAATTGTTGCTTGTCCCCAAGCAACTGAAAATCAAATAGGATAAAAGAAGAGAATATACTATAAATTCAGAAATATCAATGAATATTAATTATAATTAAATGAGCGGGACTTGTAGCTTTTTGCTTCTGAACAGTTTTGGCATCTCACTTTTTCCTTTGAAGTTTAGAATGATTGGCTTCTCTAGGAACTTAGAATTTCGGATAGTGTTATTGACTTTCCTAGTTAAGCATGTTGATTCTTGAACACAGCTACTTATGAGTCTTGGCTGTGGCCCTAAGCACTTTGTTTTCCAGTATTACCACCGGATACATAAATGCCACAGACACATAACTGGGTGAACCTTTTCAGATTGTGACTTAGCTTTGCTAAAGTCCCCAGTTAGTGGTGTCCAGAGCTCTTAAGCACACTCTTTTGCCTTGGATCACGACTTTAACCACTCAGTCTCAAGCTTTTCACTTGGACCTTCATGACACAAGCACATGGTTAGGGACAGCTTGATTTAGCCGCTTAGGCCTGGATTTAATTTCCTTAGGCCCTCCTATCCATTGATGCTCAAAGCCTTGGATCCTTTTTACCCCTTGCCTTTTGGTTTTAAGGGCTATTGGCTTTTTTTACTGCTCCTTCTTTTTCTATATACTCTTTTTAGCTCCCTTTTTTTTTTCGAATGCTTCTTCTTTTTCACTGCTTTTTCTTGCTTCAAGAATCAATTTCATGATTTTTCAGATCCTCAATAACATTTCTCTTTGTTCATCATTCTTTCAAGAGCCAACAATTTTAACATTCATAAACAACAAGATGAAAAGACATATGCACTGTTCAAGCATTCATTCAGAAAACAAAAAGTATTGTCACCACATCAATATAATTAAACTAAATTCAAGAGCTATTTTCGAAATTTATGTACTTCTTGTTCTTTTGATTTAAAACATTTTTCATTTAAGAGAGGTGAAGGATTAATGGATTTTATTCATAGCTTTAAGGCATGGTTACATACTAATGATCATGAAATAAAGACACAAAACATAAATAAACACAATACTAAAAACCGAAAAACAGAAAGAAATAAAGAACAAGGAATGAATCCACCTTTAGTGGCGTCTTCTTCTTGAAGGTCCAACAATGTCCTTAAGCTCTTCTATGTCCCTTCCTTGCCTTTGTTGCTTGATTCCTAGTAATTTTGGTGTTCCTCCCCTTAGTTGCTTCCAATATTTGTGTGGAGGACAACTTATCCCCTGAGGTATCTCAGGGATCTCTTGATTTGCAGCCACATGTTCTACCACTGAGCTATGACGGCTTATATTAGTCTTTCCATCTTCCAAGACTCAGAGGTGGAAGCTTTTGTCTTCCCTTTGAGGTTTCTCTGGCCTTAGGTGCCATTAATGGTAATGGAAAAAGCAAAAAAGCTATGCTTTTACCACACCAAACTTAAAATATTGCTCGCCCTCGAGCAAGAGAAGAAAGAAGAGAAGAAGAAGAAGAAGAAGAAAAAGGAGGTGAGTGAGGGGAGATGGATTCGGCTATATGGGTGGGATTGGGTGGGAAAGAGAAGTTGAATTGTAAAGGTAGGTGGGGTGTATGGGGAAGAGTGGGTAGATGTAGGTGGTGAAGAATGTTGGGAATTGTGACATGGGGAATAGTCATCACAAAAACTAGGATTAGGAGGTAAGGTGGGAATATGTTAGGTGGGGATCCTGTGGGGTCCACAGATCCTGAGGTGTCAAGGAATTCCATCCCTGCACCAAATAGGCATGTAAAATGCCTTCGTGCATCATTCTGGCGTTTAAACGCCCATTGGTGCACATTCTGGGCGTTCAACGCCCATGTAAAGCATGTTTCTGGCGTTGAACGCCAGTTTCATGCTTGTTACTGGCGTTCAGCGCCAGTTTTTCCTCTCTGGGCACATTCCTGGCGTTCAGCGCCAGGATGTTGCTTGTTTCTGGCGTTCAGCGCCAGAATGGTGCTCTGTTCTGGCGTTGAACGCCAGCCAGATGCATCTTACTGGCGTTGAACGCCAGCCTGTGCGTCCTCCAGGGTGAAAAATTTTTTTCTTCTGTTTTTGACTCTGTTTTTAATTTTTTTGATTTTTTTCGTGCCTCCTCATGATCATGTACCTAATAAAACACAAAATAACAATAAAACAGTATAAAATAGTAATTAGATAAATAAAATTGGGTTGCCTCCCAACAAGCGCTTCTTTAATGTCAATAGCTTGACAGTGGCTCTCATGGAGCCACAAGGTGATCAGGTCAATTTTAGTGTGGTCCCAACACCAAACTTAGAGTTTGGATATGGAGTTTGAACACCAAACTTAGAGTTTGGTTGTGGCCTCACAACACCAAACTTAGAGTTGGACTGTGTGGGCTCTTCTTGACTTTGAACTGAGAGAAGCTCTTCATGCTTACTCTCTTTTGTCACAGAGGGATGGCTATGTTCCTTAAACACAAGGTAGTCCCCATTCAATTGAAGGACTAACTCTCTCTGTTGACATCTATCACAGCTTCTGCTGTGGCTAGGAAAGGTCTTCCTAGGATGATGCATTCATCATCTTCTTTCCTAGTGTCTAGGATTATGAAATCAGCAGGGATGTAAAGGCCTTCAACCTTTACTAACACGTCCTCTACTATTCCATAAGCTTGTCTCAAGGACTTATCTGCCAATTGCAATGAGAACAAGGCAGGTTGTACCTCAATGATCCCTAGCTTCTCCATTACAGAGAGTGGCATAAGATTTATCCCTGACCCTAGATCACATAGAGCTTTTTCAAAGCTCATGGTGCCTATGGTACAAGGTATTAGGAACTTGCCAGGATCTTGTCTCTTTTGAGGTAGAGTTTTCTGAATCCAATCATCTAGTTCACTAATGAGCAAGGGAGGTTCACTTTCCCAAGTCTCATTACCAAACAACTTGGCATTCAGCTTCATGATAGCTCCTAAATATTAAGCAACTTGCTCTCCAATTATATCTTCATCTTCTTCTGAGGAAGAATAGTCTTCAGAGCTCATGAATGGCAGAAGGAGATTCAATGGGATCTCTATGGTCTCTATATGAGCCTCAGATTCCTTTGGATCCTTAATAGGAAACTCCTTCTTGTTTGAGGGACGTCCCAGGAGGTCTTCCTCACTGGGATTTTCGTCCTCCTCCCCCCTTGTGCATTCGGCCATATTGACTATGTCAATGGCCTTGCACTCTCCTTTTGGATTTTCTTCTGTATTGCTTGGGAGAATACTGGGAGGAGTTTCAATGACTTTCTTACTCAGCTGGCCCACTTGTGCCTCCAGATTTCTAATGGAGGATCTTGTTTCATTCATGAAACTGAAAGTGGCCTTTGACAGATCAGAGACTACATTGGCTAAATTAGAGGTGTTTTGTTCAGAATTCTCTGTCTGTTGCTGAGAAGATGATGGATATGGCTTGCTATTGCCCAGCCTATTACGTCCACCATTGTTAAAGCCTTGTTGCGTCTTTTGTTGATCCTTCCATGAGAAATTTGGATGACTTCTCCATGATGAGTTATAGGTGTTTCCATAAGGTTCACCCATGTAATTAACCTCTGCCATGGCAGGGTTCTCAGGATCATAAGCTTCTTCAGAAGCTGCCTCTCTAGTACTGTTGGACGCATATTGCAATCCATTCAGATTTTGAGAGATCATGTTGACCTGTTGAGTCAACACTTTGTTCTGAGCCAATATGGCATTCAGAGTATCGATTTCAAGAACTCCTTTCTTCTGAGGTATCCCATTATTCACGGAATTCCTCTCAGAAGTATACATGAACTGGTTATTTGCAACCATGTCAATGAGTTCTTGAGCCTCTTCAGGCGTTTTCTTCAGGTGAATGGATCCACCTGCAGAATGGTCCAATGACATTTTCGAAAATTCAGAGAGACCATAATAGAATATATCTAATATGGTCCATTCTGAAAACATGTCAGATGGACATCTTTTGGTCAGCTGCTTGTATCTTTCCCAAGCTTCATAGAGGGATTCACCATCTTTTTGTTTGAAGGTTTGAACATCCACTCTCAGCTTGCTCAGCTTTTGAGGAGGAAAGAATTTATCCAAAAAGGCAGTGACCAGCTTATCCCATGAGTCCAGGCTATCCTTGGGTTGTGAATCCAACCATACTCTAGCTCTGTCTCTTACAGCAAAAGGGAAAAGCATGAGTCTGTAGACTTCAGGATCTACTCCATTCGTCTTTACAGTCTCACAGATCTGCAAGAACTCAGTTAAAAACTGATAAGGATCTTCAGATGGAAGTCCATAAAACTTGCAGTTTTGTTGCATTAATGCAACTAGCTGAGGTTTCAGCTCAAAGTTATTGGCTCCAATGGCAGGAATGGAGATGCTTCTTCCATCAAACTTGGACGTTGGCTTTGTGAAGTCACCAAGCATTCTCCTTGCATTGTTATTATTTTCGGCGGCCATCTCCTTCTCTTGTTCGAATGTTTCTGAAAGGTTACCTTTAGAATAATTAAATTTAGCTTCTCTTAATTTTCTCTTCAGAGTCCTTTCAGGTTCTGGATCAATTTCAACAAGAGTGCCTTTATCCCTGTTCCTGCTCATATGAAAGAGAAGAAAACAAGAAAAGAAAAAGGAATCCTCTATGTCACAGTATAGAGATTCCTTTATGTTAGTAGAAGAAGAAAGAGGTAGAAGAATGAAGAAGGAGGTTCGGGTTTTTGGATGAAGAGAGGTGAAGAGAAGTGTTAGTAATTAAATAATTAAATAGAATAAAAAGAGAGAGAGGAGAAATTTCGAAAATAATTTTGAAAAAGGAGTTAGTAGTTTTCGAAAATTTAGAGATAAAATGTAATTAAAATTAAAATTTGAAACAATTAATTAATTAAAAAGAATTTTTGAAAAGGAGAGAGATATTTTCGAAAATTGAAGAGGAAAAAGTAGTTAGGTGGTTTTGAAAAAGATAAGAAACAAACAAAAAGTTAGTTAGTTGATTGAAAAAGATTTGAAATCAAAATTGAAAAAGATAAGAAGATAGCAAGTTGGATAAGATATTTTGAAATCAAATTTTGAAAAAGATAAAATTTTTGAAAAAGATAAATTAAAAGATAAAAAGATTTAATTCAAAAATTTTAAAATTATTTACTTCACTAACAAGAAACTACAAGATAAGATTCTAGAACTTAAAGATTGAACCTTTCTTAACAAGAAAGTAACAAACTTCAAATTTTTGAACCAATCACATCAATTATTAGTGAATTTTCGAAAATTAGATGTAAAGATAAGAAAAAGATTTTGAAAATATTTTGAAAAAGATTTTTGAAAAATTCGAAAAATAGAAAAAAAATGAAAAAGATATGATTTTTGAAAAAGATTTTGAAAAGATAAGATTTTTTTTTTAAATTGAAATTTTGACTTGACTTGTAAGAAACAACTAATTTTTAAAAATTTTTGACCAAGTCAATCCCAAAATTTCGAAATTTTTGGAGGGAAATAAGGAAAAGATATTTTTTTTTTATTTTTGAATTTTTTTAATTATGAGAGAGAAAAACAACAAAAATACTCAATGCATGAAATTTTTAGATCAAAACAATGAATGCATGCAAGAATGCTATGAATGTCAAGATGAACACCAAGAACACTTTGAAGATCATGATGAACATCAAGAACATAATTTTGAAAAATTTTTTGATGCAAAGAAAACATGTAAGACACCAAACTTAGAAATCTTTAATGCATGGACCCTAACAAACAAAAAATGCATATGAAAAACAACAAACAACACAAAACAAGAAATCATCAAGATCAAACAAGAAGACTTATCAAGAACAACTTGAAGATCATGAAGAACACTATGAATGCATGGGATTTTCGAAAAATGCAAGAAAAATTTTAAAAGCATGCAATTGACACCAAACTTTAAAATTAACACAAGACTCAAACAAGAAACACAAAATATTTTTGATTTTTATGATTTTTCTAATTTTTTTGTATTTTATTTGATTTTTTCGAAAAAATATATAGGAAAAATAAAATAAGAAATTCAAAATTTTTAATATGAATTCCAGGAATCTTCGCAATGTTAATTTAAAGCTCCAGTCCAGGAATTAGACATGGCTTAATAGCCAGCCAAGCTTTTGTGAAAGCTCCGGTCCAAAACACTAGACATGGCCAATGGCCAGCCAAGCTTTAGCATACAGCTAATAATCAAATTAACTTGCCTCTATGAAGATGGTTTTGAAGCCTCAGTCCAAAAGAATTTAGACATGGCTTTACAGCCAGCCAGCCTTCAACATGCTTCATGAAACTCTAGAATGCATATTAAAAAATTTTTTGAATAATTTTCGAAAATAGGGAGAAGATTTTGAAAATATTTTCGAAAAAAAAAATTTTTTTTTAATAAAATAAAAATTACCTAATCTGAGCAACAAGATGAACCGTCAGTTGTCCATACTCGAACAATCCCCGGCAACGGCGCCAAAAACTTGGTGGACGAAATTGTGATCAACAATATTGGCTCTTTTGGTATGTACACAAAAACTATTGTGAGAGGAATCATTATTATGGCACTGGTTGAATTCACAACTCCGTTCAACTAACCAGCAAGTGTACTGGGTCGTCCAAGTAATAAACCTTACGTGAGTAAGGGTCGATCCCACAGAGATTGTTGGTATGAAGCAAGCTATGGTCACCTTGTAAATCTCAGTTAGGCAGATTAAAAAGTTATGGGTTTCGAAAATTATATAAAAAGAAGAAATAATAAAACGGATAGAATACTTATGCAGATTCATTGGTGGGAATTTCAGATAAGCGCATGGAGATGCTGTATGGCTCAAGGACGCCTGCTCTCCTACTGCTTCAACTCAATCCTTCTTACTCCTTTCCATGGCAAGCTGTGTATAGGGGTTCACCATCAGCGGTGGCTACTTTCAATCCTCTCGGGAAAATGGTCCTCTGCGGCTGTCACTCGCATGGCTAATCGTCTGGAGGCATCACCCATGGTTGATGGCTACATCCCATCCTCGCAGTGAAAACTACGCTCACGCACTCTGTCACAGCACGGCTAATCACTGGTTGGTTCCTGCGCCTACTGGAATAGAATCCCTTGATTCTTTTGCGTTTGTCATCACGCCCAGCACTTGCAAGTCTGAAGCACGTCACAGTCATTCATTATCGGAATCCTACTCGGAATACCACAGACAAGGTTAGACTTTCCGGATTCCCAGGATCCTACTCGGAATACCACAGACAAGGTTAGACTTTCCGGATCCTCATAAATGCCGCCATCTTTCTAGCTTATACCACGAAGATTCTGTTGGGGAACCTAAGAGATACGCATTCAAGCTCTGTTGCATGTAGAACGTAAGTGGTTGTCAATCACGCGCGTTCATCAGTGAGAATGATAATGAGGGTTATTTACTCATCACATTCATCATGTTCTTGGGTACGAATGAATATCTTCGAATAAGAATAAGAGAGAATTGAATGAAAGAAAATAGAATTGCATTAATACTTGAGGTACAGCAGAGCTTCACACCCTTAATCTATGGTGTGCAGAAACTCCACCGTTGAAAATACATAAGTAAAAGGTTCAGGCATGGCCGAATGGCCAGCCCTTTCCATGATCAAGTGACCGAATGATTAAAGACTTAAAGTGGTCAAAAGATGTCAAATACATCAGTTAAATGTTCTATTTATAATAAACTAGCTCCTAGGGTTTACATGAGTAAGTAATTGATGCATAAATCCACTTCCGGGCCCACTTGGTGTATGCTTGGGCTGAGCTTGATCAATCCACGAGCTGAGGCTTCTCTTGGAGTTGAACTCCGAGTTATGACGTGTTTTGGGCGTTCAACTCCGGATCATGACGTTTTTCTGGCGTTTAACTCCAAACAGCAGCATGAACTTGGCGTTTAACGCCAAGTTACGTCGTCAATTTCCGAATGAAGTATGGACTATTATATATTGCTGGAAAGCCCTGGATGTCTACTTTCCAACGCTGTTGAGAGCGCGCAATTTGGAGTTCTGTAGCTCCAGAAAATTCATTTTGAGTGCAAGGAGGTCAGATTCCAACAGCATCAGTAGTCCTTTTGTCAGCCTTTTTCAGAGTTTTGCTCAAGTCCCTCAATTTCAGTCAGAAATTACCTGAAATCACAGAAAAACACACAAACTCATAGTAAAGTCCAGAAATGTGAATTTAACATAAAAACTAATGAAAACATCCCTAAAAGTAGCTTGAACTTACTAAAAACTACTTAAAAACAATGCCAAAAAGCGTATAAATTATCCGCTCATCAGTTGTCACAAGTTTTAGAAATAAAATACTGGGAGTATGAGTCCCAGGTCGTCTCCCAACGAGTTGCAGGAAGATGTGTTATTTTATCAATCAGAGGTTTTCAAAAGGGGTTTTGAATTTGTTGAACAGAAAATTAAATTAGAGAATTATATGATTTAAATAAAATCTTAACCGGGAGAAGATTAATCGGAAGTTTTATCCTTGTTAAAATTTTATCAAGAGCAATTAATAATTAGTCATTGTTTTAATTTAGTTAACCCTCAACGAATGAAGGAAAGTCAAATTAAAAGTCAACTTCTATTCACAAGTCCTAATCCTCTCCTTTGGGAAGGATTAGAGTTAGTGATTAACAAGTCAACCAACAATAAACCGATTACAATTGAACTCTTGAGTATTCTAACTCAAGGTTCTCCTTTTAATCATCTCCCAATCAAGTTGGGGAACTACTCACTCATCATAATTATAGACTTCACAAAATCAATGGGAAAAATAAGAGAAGACATAATAAATAATAATAAAAGAGATTAATTAAGAGTAAAAGTAGTTCTGTATTAATAAACTGTGAAAATAATCCAATGTAAATGAAAAGCAAAATAACAAGCTATATTGACTAGTACCGGAAGTAGACTCTTCTCAAAAGCTAAAGCCAAAATCTTCAAAATCCTAACTTATGAATGTTCAAGTGAGTATACCTAGGAGAGAGTAAATTCAGATCTAAAAATTTGAAACTATACGGAATGAAATTGTTCTCTTGTCTCTGCATGTTCCCTGGCTCTAATCTGTGTTTCTGGGCCAAAAACTAGGTTGAAATGCGGCCCAAAAACTCTGCCAGTGACTTTGTAATTCTGCAGAACGCGCATGTCACGCGGCCGCGTCGTCCACGCGTTCGCGTCACTCAGCGTTTCCTGTACCACGCGTGCGCATCGTCCACGCATTCGCGTCACTCGTGCAGCTTCCAATCCGCGCGGCTGCGTCAGGCACGCGGGCGCGTCACTTTGATTTCTTCCATTTCGCGCGGTCGCGTGAGCCATGCGACCGCGTGACTTCTTGCTGGTTATCTCCTTAATTCCTTGAGTTCCTTCCATTTTTTCATGCTTCCTCTTCATTCCTTATGCCATTCCTGCCCTATGAAGCCTGAAACACTTAACACACAGATCACGGCATCGAATGGTACGAAGGAAGATAAAAATATACAACTAAAAGGTCTTTAGGAAGCAAGTTATCAATCATAGAATATTTCTAGGAAGGAATTATAAATACATGCAAATCATATGAATAAGTGGGTGAAGACTGGATAAAACCACACAATTAAACACAATATGAATCATAAAATAGTGGTTTATCACTTTTCTTAGGAGTTGACTAGGACTTTAGGTGTTAAATTGATTTGTCCACTTAACTTACCTTTATGGTTAGAGGTTGACTTAGTGGAAGCAAAATATAATTCTCATCACCATTGATAAGGATAACTAGGATAGGATTTCTAATTTTCATACCTTGCTAAGAATTTTATTAGTCATTAATTTATTAATTCCTGCAATTTATTTCTCCTGTTCAAACCTTTTTTTTTTCAAAAACCCAAAAATAATGTTTTCCATAACCAATAATAAAACACACTTCCTTGCAATTCCTTGAGAAGACGACCCGAGGTTTGAATACTTCGGTTTATAAATTTTATTGGGTTTGTTACTTGTGACAACCAAACGTTTGTACGAAAGGATTTTCTGTTGGTTTAGAAGCTATACTTGCAACGCGATCATATTTTTATATATCTTTACCGATAGGAAATCCGATCATCAAGGATCGTTGATATCATTCCTCATGCATTCTTCTAGGGTGTCAGGGTACTGCATGGCCTTGACAGCATTCAGTACGAATTCATCCTCATCAACTCTCAGTGTCACTTCCCCTTTTTGCACATCAATGAGGGTCCTTCTTGTAGCCAGAAAAGATCTCCCTAAAATGATGGATGCATTCTTATGTTCTTCCATTTCCAATACCACAAAGTCTGTGGAAAATACAAAGGGTCTCACCTTCACAATCATGTCTTCCACCACTCCTGATGGGAGCTTGAAGGAACCATCAGTAAGCTGAAGGCATATGTGGGTATGCTTGACTTCTTGGATCCCAAGTTTCTTTATTAGTGATGAAGGCAATAGGTTGATGCTCGCTCCAAGATCACATAGGGCTGTCCTTGTAAAACCATCACCGAGGGTGCAGGGTACCACAAAACTCCAAGGGTCCTGAAGTTTCTCTAGTAGGGTCCTCTAGATGACTACACTACATTCTTCAGTGAGGAAGATTATTTATATCTCCCTCTAATCTTTCTTGTGGCTTAATATGTATTTCATAAACTTGGCATAGGAGGGTATTTGTTCAAGAGCTTCTGCAAATGGGATCTTGATCTCCAGTGTCTTGAGGTAATTTGCAAACTGGGCAAACTACTTATCTTTTTCTACTTGACAGAGTTTCTGAGGAAATGGCATCTTGGTCCTGTATTCATGTGTTCTGAGTGGCGCACGGTGAGTGTCCAGAGTCTAGAAGAAGGGTTACCTGTTTGCTTGGGAGAGGTGTTCCCTGAACTATGGCCTCCCCTATTTGGGCGTTCAACGCCACTGTTGGTCCTTTCCTGGCATTGGACGCCAGCGTTGCCCCCTCCTGCGCGTTGGACGCCAGTGCCATCCCTCTCTGGGAACTCAACGCCCCTGACAGTGTCCCAAATTGCTGCTTGTTTATCTTCTGCCATTTCCTCTACCCCCTGCCTCTTACTGTTCTGAGGATGGGTGTTTAGGGTCCGTCAGCTCCTCAATTGGATGGCTTGACACTCTTCTCTTGTCCGTTCAGACAAGTGCTATTCAGCCTGGTTCAATCGTGCCTCTATATTCTTGTTTGAGGCACAGGTTTCTTGCAACATTTCTTGTAAACTTAGCAACTGTTGTGTGAGGGAATATAGTTGCTGGGTTAATGATTCACTTTGTTCCGGAGGGTCTGATTTAGTGGATATTGTATTGACCTCTCCTTTCATTGAAGTCTCACCATATGAGTATAGATGTTGGTTGCTAGCGACTGTCTCAATGGGTTCTTAAGCTTCTTCAATTGTCTTTCTCATGTGTATTAAACCTCCAACAGAATGATCTTGGGACATCTTATTCATGTCTGTGAGTCCGTAAGAAAATGTCCAACTTTACCCATTCTGAAAACATTTTCGTGGGACATTTCCGTAGCATCATTCTGTACCTCCCCCAACCCCAAGCATCATGAAGGGACTCATTCTCTTCTTGTCTAAAGCCTTGAATGTCCAATCTTAGCTAGGTTAGCTTCTTTGGAAGAAGTATTGGTTCAAAAACTTGTCCATCAACTTATTATATGTTTTCAAGCTTGATTTTGGCTGAGTATCTAACCACCTCTTTGGTTGGCCCTTTACAGCAAATGGAAAGAGCAACAACCTATAGACATCCTGGTCTACTCCGTCGGTTCGCACTGTGTTAGAAATCTGCAGGAAATTTTGTGGGCTCTTCTTGTGGAAGTCCCTGAAACTAGCAGTTTTGCTGTACTAGGGTGATTAGCTGTAGGTTGAGGTCAAATTTGTCTGCTCTAATAGGGGGTACACAGATGCTTCTTCCATAGAAGTCAGGAGTGGGGGCTGTATAAGACTCCAAGGTTCTTCTAGATTGTGCACTCTCAATTGGATCCATAACGAATTCTTCCTACTCCTGTGCACACAAACAAGAAGCAAAGAAACGAAAAGGTGGGGGCCTCTATGTCAGAGTACAGATAGCTCCCAGTGAGATATCCAAAAGAAATAATATATATATATATATATATATATATATATATATATATATATATTTAATCTCAAGATTTGAAAATAAATAATAAAAATAATTAGGAATTTTGAAAATTTTAAAAATTTGAGTGAAAAAAAGGGTTTAAAATTTTTTGAAATTCACAAAAAAGGAGAAAACACTAAAAGAACACCAAACTTTAAAATTTAAAAATAAAGATAAGATAACTAGAATCAAAGAAAAGAAAGATGAGATATGATTTGAAAATTTAAAGGTTTGAATTTCAAATTTGAAAAGAACAACTAACAAAATACTCAACTTTTAAAATTTGAATTTTAAAAATAAGGATAAGATAACAAGATTTGAAAATCAAGGAAAAAGATAAGATTTGAAAATTTAAAGATTTTGAAATTCAAATTTGAAAGAAAACTAACAAAATACTAAACTTTTAAAATTTGAATTTTAAAATTTGAATTTAAAATAAAATAAGATAACAAAATTTTAAAATCAAAGAAAAAGATAAGACAACGATTTAAAGATAAAAAACAAACAAGAAACTTAAACAAAAACAAAAAGATAATTAATGAGATACCAAACTTAAAATTTGAAATTAATTTAAAATAAGATGACAAGAAAATTTGAATTTTGAAAAGGGAAAAAGATAAGGTAAAGATTAAATTAAAATTTTGAAAATTAAAAGAAAGGGTTTTGAAAATTTTGAAATTTAAAAAGAAGAAAAACTAACAAGACACTAAATTTAAGAATTTTTTAAATTAAATGACACTAATTTTCGAAATTAGAGAGAGGAAAATACTAAGAGACACTAAACTTTAAAAATTTTGAAATCAAACAAGAGAAAACACTAAAAAAAATTCAAACACAAAGAAGAACAATAAGAACAATTTTCGAAAATCAAGAAAGGAAAATCAACCAAAACCAAAAGACACCAAATTAAAGATTTGAAATAAAATTTGAAAAAGAGAAAAAGATGAATTTTTGAAAAAATTTTGAGAAAAGAAACAAAGAGGGTTCGAAAAACTTGACAAGAAACAATTAAAAGAAAAAATAGTAAAAGGTACCTGATCTAAGGAGCAAGACAACCAGTAGTTTGTCAATCTCAAAAAATACCTGGCAACGGCGCCAGAAACTTGGTGCGCAAAATTAGAACTCGCACAACTGAACCGACAAGTGCACCAGATCGTCCAAGTAATACCACAGGTAAGTGAGGGTCGATCCCACGAGGATTGTCAGATTGAGCAAGCTGTGGTTATCCTGCAGATCTTAGTCAGGCGAATAGAAAAGGTAGATGTTGTTGTGAACGCATAAAACAGAATAATAAATAAAGGAGTACTGAGTTGGTGTAGAAACAATGATGGAAAATTAGTTACGGCCTTGGAGATGCTTGTTCTTTCGGATTAATACTGATTACTGACTACTTTAACAATGAGTGATTCATTCAATCGCAAGGCTGTAAGTGATTAAAGCCGGGGCTAGTGGTCATTAATCTCCTCTGTTCCAAATTAAACGCTGGTGCTAATGGTCATCCAATCTGAACGAGGGTAAAGCTCATGCAATTCAATCTCTAGTGATCCTACTCAAAATGCCACAGACAAGGTCAGATCTTCCGAGTCAGAGAATGAAGCTCTATGATTCTAGCCTTAGTGCCACAGAGACCTCAATTACCCATGACTAACGAGATTTAATGTCACATATCCCAATTAGCCAAGATACTTTCTTGGAACCTGTGAAATATTCTCAAGTTGTAGCTCAATAATATCCGGCTAAGGCTTCGCAAGAACTCATGTATAATAAGGGATCATACTCTCGTTTCACCCCAGATTCATAAAGTTGAAGAGCGAAAATACATCATAGAATGGAATCAAACATGTACTAGAGTAGAAAAGTAATGATATTAATCCAAAGGAATGAGCAGAGCTCATATCCTTAACTCAGGAGGTTTAGTTGCTCATAATTTACAAAGAAAATGTATGATAGGTTCGAAGATGAGAAAGAAGATCCCTTAAACACGAGTGATCTTCTCCTCTATGTACTAATCTTAATAATTAAAATTACAAAAATGAAATAAACTAAGAAAAATGTGCAAAAATCCACTTCTGGGCCCACTTGGTGAGTGTTTGGGCTGAACTTGGTGTCCAACTTGGAAGAGTGGGCATTGAACACCAACTAGGGGGTGTATTTGTGCCCTTGTACTCCTTGGCTAGCGTTGAACGCCAAAAAAGAGGTAAGTTGGGCGTTCA
The DNA here is from genome assembly GCF_014773155.1 of Arachis stenosperma. NCBI lineage: Eukaryota > Viridiplantae > Streptophyta > Magnoliopsida > Fabales > Fabaceae > Arachis > Arachis stenosperma. The sequence continues at coordinate 33,901,838 of NC_080378.1, forward strand.
ATGTCCGTTTTAGGCAATTCTTCTCCAAATAAAATTATAGATTATTATATATTTCTAGAAAGCTCTAGAAGTTAGCTTTCCAATGCCATTAAGGGCACATCAATTGGACCTCTATAGCTGAAGATATGCTCGTTAGAATACATGGAGGTCAGGATTTGACAGCATCTGCTATCCTTTCTTTGCCTCTGAATCAGACTTTGCCAAAACTTGTCAGTTTCACCCAAAAATCATCTAAAATTATAATAAAAATACAAAAACTCAAAGTAGCATCCAAAAGATAAATTTTACACTAAAACATATTAAAACTAAATAAAATACTACTAAAAACACTCTAAAAATGCATTGAAAAAGGGTATAAGATGCTCCGTCATCAAAGGCATTTGGGACGGAACTACATATGAGTACAGCATACCATCCTCAAACCGAGGGCAATTAGAACGGGAAATCCATACATAAGAGGATATGTTGAGATCCTGTGTGTTAGATCACCAAGGAAGCTGGGACAGATATTTGCCATTGGTAGAATATGCTTACAACAATAGTTACCAGCAAAGTATCAGCAGGCACCGTATAAAGCTCTCTATGGAAGATGTCAATCATCGTTGTGCTGGTATGACAAAGGAAAGGCTAGCATTATAGGTCCAGATTTAGTGCAAGAGATCACCCAACAAATCAAAAGGATTCATGATAAGATTTAAAGTGCTTAAAATCGACTAAAGATCTACACTGATAATAAACATAGGCCCTTAGAATTCGATGAGGGTTACCATGTTTTTCTGAGAGTAACCCCCACCACTAGAGTAGATCGAGCCCTTAGAACTAAGAAACTTAATCCTCGATATTTAGGTCCTTTTCAAATCCTTAAAAGACTTGGTCCAGTAGCATATCAAATAGCTCTTCCCACGTACTTGTCAAATCTCCATGATGTTTTTCATATTCCACAACTCAAGAAATATAATCCCGACAAGGGTCACATGTTATAGCCAGAGGCAATACAGTTGGGAGATAACTTGACATATCAAGCATCACCAGTCAAGATTGTATAGCAAAGTGATAAGCAATTGAGGGGCAAGATGATTTCTCTAGTCAATGTGGCATGGGGACGAGATATAGATGAAGAACAAACGTGGGATCTGGAAGACAAAAGAAGGATAGACCATCCGCATATATTTATAGGTAATTGAAAGTTTGAGGACAAAATTTTCTTTAAGGAGGATAGAATATAATGGCTTAGTTTTCGGCAAAACGTAACCTTTTCTTGAAGAAATGGAATATTCTGAAATTTAGTAAAGCAAGCACATCGCCATGTCATCAGCTACAAAACTAGCGAAGATTGCGTTTTTGAGATAATTTGACTATAAATTTTGAAATTCTGATTTCTGTAGTTGGACTCGTTTCGACGAGCCAGACATGAATCTCGAGGAAACAAAAATAATAATATAGTAATATTATATTATTATTTTATCCACTTTAGGTAAATCGGAGATAAATTAAATTTAAAAATATAATAACTAGGCTCAAAATCTACCGATATGGATTAATGCCAACACTCTCCGATGAACCTAGCTCTGTTAATGTATCATCATAGATCTTTTATTTCTGAGATAATCGTGTTACTAGTATCATTTATACTCTTAGCTCAATTATTTAGTCTAGGAATATAATTATTTATGATCTAATATATCTAGCTTTAGTAATTATCTCCTTAATGATATTTTATTAATTAATTCTAGTGACAAACCACCCTTAGGATTCGACCAGCCTTAATTCCAGCCACCTCCTGCTTCTTTTTTCTTCTTCATACGTGACCTTGATAACCACCTCCTACTTTCTTTTTTTCTGTATGTGACTTTGAAAGAGAAGAACATGAGAGAAAAGTTGAAAAAACTCCATAACCGCCAAGCTTTCAAGGTTCGGCTCTTTTGGTTCTAAAATTTTGATAAAAATTCTAAACCGATTAAAGTGTTCATCTCTTCTTTTTCTTCACACCCATATGAGATTTGTCAAGGTGATTTGAAGTATTTCTATTGTATGCTCCTTTTGATGGTTCGGCCATGCTAAAACCATGGAAAAACTTGATATCTTTAATGTACTTGCTTAGGAGCTCCTAGCTTAGAAGTTTCAAAGAGCAATAATCCATCAATTCCAACTTGAGAAAGGTAAGAAATTCCTTCCCAAACTTGTGAAGAAGACTCGATTACAATGTATATCTTGGTTTAAAAGTTACTTTTGATTGAAAACTAGGAAGAAAGTGACTAAAGATCACCTAAAAGAAATCAGTTTTTGTGAGCTGAAACAAAGTGGTAAGGTTTGATAAATTAAATGGGAATTGCTTGTATTTTTTATGTCTTGTTGATGGTTGATTGTTTGATACTTGAAATTAAGTGTTTACGTGGTGTTTTGATGTATATTTGATGGCTGAAATGATGGGCATTGGGCGCCCGCTTTTTGAAATTTTATGGGCGTTAGGCGCCCTCCGTTTAGAACCTTATGGGCATTGGGCACCTTGCCTTTTAAACTTCATGGGTGCTAGGCGCCCTCCCCTAGGAACTCCATAGGTGATGGCACCCTCCTCCTGAAACACTATGGACATTGGTCGCCCCATGATGAATGGATTTTTGATGGTATAGAATTTCACAAATGAATTCTCGTTGCAAGTATAGTTTCTAAACCAACAATAATCCTTTCATACAAAAGATTTTTTGTCACAAGTAACAAACCCCTAAAATTAATAACCGAAGTATTCAAACCTCGGGTCGTTCTCCCTAGGAATTACAATAAAGTGTCTTATTATTGGTTGTGAGTTATTTTGGGGTTTTGATAAGAAGCATGAAAGATAAATGACAAGAAAGTAAACTAAGGCCTAAAAAGGTCTTGGCATGGGTTGGTGGTCAAGGATCTCTATCCTAATCACTAACCACAATATGAGAATTGGCAAGGATTAATCTCATTAAATCATCCTCTAACTAGTAGTAAAGGAAAGTCAAATGAGCTATATCAATCCTAGTCCATAAGTCCTAACTCTCCACTAATTCAATTAGTGAGAACTAGAGTTAATGGATCCCAATCATCAATTACTTGGACATTAGTAACTCAAGAGGTCCTAAGTTACCTTTCCAAGCCAAGAGTATAAAATTCTACTCTAAAATCCAACCAAGCATTTCATCAAACACTTGGAAGGCATAAAAGGAAAGCATAGTAAACTTGCAAGAAAAGTAAATCTACACTACTCAATTGCAAGGAATTAAACAACAACAAATCAAATGAACACAATTATTATGAATTACCTCTAATTGAATTGAAAGAGAATAGGAGGAACAAAAGTAGATATACAACAAAACACAAGAACAACATAAAGGAAATTACAACAAAAGAATGGAAGAAGAAGAAATGTAACAACAAGGAATTGAGAAGATAGAAGTAGAAGAAGATGAATTAAAATCTAGATCTAAGAACTAAACCTAATCCTAATCCTAATTCTAGAGAGAAGTGAGAGCTTCTCTCTCTAGAAACTACTTCTAAAACTAAACTATGACTAATGATCAAAAGTATGAAAAGTCTCCCATTCCTCCTTCAATCCTTGGCTTAAATAGCATCAGAAATGAGTTGGATTGGGCCCACAAGGCTTTAGAATTCGCTGGCCACGTTTTGCTTTAAGTGAACCAGGTGGCAGCAACGGCGCGTGCACGTACTATGCGCGTACGCGTCACCATGCGCGGTTCAACCATAGCAAATCTTATATCGTTTCGAAGCCCCGGATGTTAGCTTTCCAACCCAACTAGAACCGTATCATTTGGACCTATATAGCTCAAGTTATGGTCATTTAAGTGCGAAGAGGTCGGCTTGACAGCTTTCCGGTTCTTTCATTTTTTCATGAGTTCTCCAACTTTTCATGCTTTCTTTCTTCATTCCCTTGATCCAATCTTTGCCTCCTAAACCTTAAATCACTTAACAAACATATCAAGGCATCTAATGGAATCAAGGTGAATTAAATTTATTTATTTTAAGACCTAAAAAGCATGTTTTCACTCTTAAACACAATTAAAGGAGAATATACAAAACCATGCTATTTCATTGAATAAATGTGGGTAAAAGGTGATAAAATCCCCTAAAATCAATACAAGATAAACCCTACAAATGGGGTTTATCAACTGGTGGACGAAATTGTGATTCATTCTTTTCACTTCAACAATCCCAGGTAATGGCTCCAAAAACTTGGTGTCAATGCCATGGTTCACAACTTCGCACAACCAACCAGCAAGTGCACTGGGTCGTCCAAGTAATACCTTACGTGAGTAAGGGTCGATCCCACGGAAATTGTTGGTATGAAGCAAGCTATGGTCACCTTGTAAATCTCAGTTAGGCAGATAAAATTATGGAATTTAGAAAATCAAATAATAAAAAGAAAATAAAAAGGGATAGAAATACTTATGTAAATCAATAGTGGGAATTTTAGATAAGTGTATGGAGATGCTGTGCTCCTCTTGAATCTCTACTTTCCTATTACATTCATCCAATCCTTCTTACTTCTTTCCATGGCAAGCTGTATGTAGGGCATCACCGTTGTCAGTGGCTACATCCCATCCTCTCAGTGAAAACGTTCCTATGCTCTGTCACAGCACGGCTAATCAGCTGTTGGTTCTCGATCATGTTGGAATAGGATCCATTGATTATTTTGCGCTTGTCATCACGCCCAGCAATCACGAGTTTGAAGCTCGTCACAGTCATTCAATCCCAGAATCCTACTCGGAATACCACAGACAAGGTTTAGACTTTCTGGATCCTCATGAATGCCGCCATCTTTTCTAGCTTATACCACGAAGATTCTGTTGGGGAATCTAAGAGATATGCGCCCGGCCTAAGGTAGAACGGAAGTGGTTGTCAGTCACACGCGTTCATAGGTGAGAATGATGATGAGTGTCACGGATCATCACATTCATCAAGGTGAAGTGCAACGTATATCTTGGATTAAGAATAAAATTGATTTGGATAGGAAATAATAGTAATTGCATTGAATCTTGAGGTACAGCAGAGCTCCACACCCTTAATCTATGGTGTGTAGAAACTCCACCGTTGAAAATACATAAGTGAGAGAGGTTCAGGCATGGCCAAATGGCCAGCCCCCAAAACATGGTCACTGGATCAAAATACAATCCAGGGATCAAAACCAAGATGATAATATGATAGTAAAGAGTTCTATTTATAATAAACTAGCTCCTAGGGTTTACAGAAGTAAGTAATTAATGCGTAAATCCACTTCCAAGGCCCACTTGGTGTATGTTTGGGCTGAGCTTGATCTATCCACGAGCTGAGGCTTTTCTTGGAGTTGAACTCCAAGTTATAACGTGTTTTGGGCGTTTAACTCCGGATCATGACGTGTTTCTGGCGTTTAACTCCAAACAGCAGCATGTACTTGGCGTTCAACGCCAAGTTACATCGTCAATTTCCGAATAAAGTATGGACTATTATATATTGCTGGAAAGCTCTGGATGTCTACTTTTCAACGCCGTTGAGAGCGCGCCATTTGGAGTTCTGTAGCTCCAGAAAATCCATTTTGAGTGCAGGGAGGTCAGATTCCAACAGCATCAGCAGTCCTTTGTCAGCCTTGCTTTCAGAGTTTTGCTCAGGTCCCTCAATTTCAGCCAGAAATTACCTGAAATCACAGAAAAACACACAAACTCCTAGTAAAGTCCAGAAATGTGAATTTAACATAAAAACTAATGAAAACATCCCTAAAAGTAACTAGATCATACTAAAAACTACCTAAAAATAATGCCAAAAAGCGTATAAATTATCCGCTCATCACAACACCAAACTTAAATTGTTGCTTGTCTCCAAGCAACTGAAAATAAAATAGGATAAAAAGAAGAGAATATACTATAAATTTAGAATATCAATGAATATTAGTTCTAATCAGATGAGCGGGACTTGTAGCTTTTTGCTTCTGAACACTTTTGGCATCTCACTTTTTCCTTTGAAGTTTAGAATGATTGGCTTCTCTAGGAACTTAGAATTTCAGATAGTGTTATTGATTCTCCTAGTTAAGTATGTTGATTCTTGAACACAGCTACTTTTTGAGTCTTGGCCGTGGCCCTAAGCACTTTGTTTTCCAGTATTACCACCGGATACATAAATGCCACAGACACATAACTGGGTGAACCTTTTCAGATTGTGACTCAGCTTTGCTAGAGTCCCCAGTTAGTGGTGTCCAGAGCTCTTAAGCACACTCTTTTTCTTTGGATCTTTTTTTTTTAAATATATTTCTTTTTTGCCAATTAATTTTTTTTTCACAAGCTTTTGCTTTTTCACTGCTTTTTCTTGCTTCAAGAATCAATTTCATGATTTTTCAGATTGTCAATAACATTTCTCCTTGTTCATCATTCTTTCAAGAGCCAACAATTTTAACATTCATAAACAACAAGATCAAAAGACATATGCACTGTTCAAGCATTCATTCAGAAAGCAAGAAGTATTATCACCACATCAATATAATTAAACTAAATTCTAGGATAAATTCGAAATTCATGTACTTCTTGTTCTTTTGAATTAAAACATTTTTCTTTTAAGAAAGGTGAAGGATTCATGGAATTATTCATAATCTTTATGGCATAGTTACTACATACTAATGATCATGAAGTAGAGACACAAAATATAGATAAACATGAAGGATAAAAACCGAAAAAACAGAGAAAATAAGAACAAGGAATGAGTCCACCTGAGTGAGGGTGGCGCCTTCTTGAAGATCCAATGGTGCGTTTTGAGCTCCTTTATGTCTTTTTCCTTGCTTCTGTTGCATGATCCCTAGTGATTTTGGTGTTTTTATCCTTATTTGCTCCCAATAGTTGTGTGGAGGATAATTTATCCCCTGAGGTATCTCAGGGATCTCTTGATTTGCAGTCAAATATTCTACCACTGAGCTATAAACCCTTTAGATGCGTCTTTCCATCTCCCATGACTCGGAGGTGGGAGCTTTTTGTCTTTCCTTTTTCTTTTTTTTTTCTTCTTCTTTTTTTTTTTTTGAGGTTTCTCTGAATTGTTGATTTTTAGTTTCTCTTGACTTCCTCTTCAGAGTCCTTTCAGGTTCATGATCTGCTTCAATAAGAATGTTCTTGTCCTTGCTCCTGCTCATATAGGGAAGAAGAGAACAAGAAAAGAAAGAGGAATCCTCTATGTCACAGTAAAGAGGTTCCTTATTGTTAGTAGAAGAAGAAAGGAATAAAAGTGGAGAATCCAATCACAATGGTGAGGATAGAGGCAGTGATTGGAGATGAAGAGAGGTGAAGAGAAGTGTTAGTAAATAAATAAAATAAATAGAAAGAGATGAGGGGGAGAGAAATTCGAAAATAATTTTGAAAAATGGGTTAGTAATTTTCGAAAATTAAAACTAAAATTTGAAACAATTAATAAATTAAAAAGAATTTTTGAAAAAGAGGGAGGTATTTTCGAAAATTAGAGAGGGAAAAGTAGTTAGGTAGTTTTGAAAAAGATAAGAAACAAACAAAAAGTTAATTAGTTAGTTAAAAAAAATATTAAAATCAATTTTGAAAAGATAAGAAGATAAGAAGTTAGAAAAGATATTTTAAAATTTTTTTGAAAAAGATAAAATTTTAAAAAAAAATATGATATAAAAGATATGATTTAAAAAGATATGGTTTTGAAAAGATAAGATTGAAATTAGTTTTGAAAAAGATTTGAATTTTAAAATCACAATTAATGACTTGACTCACAAGAAATCACAAGATATGATTCTAGAACTTAAAATTTGAATCTTTCTTAACAAGAAAGTAACAAACTTAAAATTTTTGAATCAAAACATTAATTTTTGATGCAATTTTCGAAAATATGATGTAAAGATAAGAAAAGGATTTTGAAAATATTTTGAAAAAGATTTTTGAAATTTTCGAAAATGATGAAAAAATGGAAAAGATATGATTTTTGAAAAAGATTTTAAAAAGATAAGATTTAAAAAGATAAGATATTTTTTATTTTTGAAATTTTTTTTTTGATGAGAGAGAAAAACACTAAAAATACTCAATGCATGAAAATTTTGGATCAAAACACATGATGCATGCAAGAACACTATGAATGTCAAGATGAACACCAAGAACACTTTGAAGATCATGATGAACATCAAGAACATATTTTTGAAAAATTTTCAAGAAAAGAAAACATGCAAGACACCAAGAAATTTTTCATGTTTAGACTCTATGAATGCAAGAATGCATATGAAAAACACCATACAACACAAAACAAGAAAACATGAAGATCAAACAAGAAAGTTCATCAAGAACAACTTGAAGATCATGATGAATGCTATGAATGCATGAATTTTTCGAAAATTTTATGCAAGAAAAAGATGAACATGCAATTGACACCAAACTTATGACTTGACAAAAGACTCAAACAAGAAACACAAAATATTTTTTATTTTTATGATTTTTCTAATTTTTTTGTATTTTATTTGATTTTTTCGAAAAACATATAAGAAAAGGAAAATAAGAAATTCAAAATTTTTAATATGAATTCCAGGAATCATGCAATGTTAGTCTAAAGCTCCGGTCCAGGAATTAGACATGGCTTAATAGCCAGCCAAGCTTTCAATGAAAGCTCCAGTCCAAAACACTAGACATGGCCAATGGCCAGCCAAGCTTTAGAATACATAGTTCAAGCATGTGAAGAGGAAGCCTCAGTCCAAAAGAATTTAGACATGGCTTTACAGCCAGTCAGGCTTCAACATGCTTCATGAAGCTCCAGAATGCATAGTAAAAAAAAAAAATTTTGAATAATTTTCGAAAATAGGGAGAAGATTTTGAAAAGTTTTTCGAAAAAAAAAATTTTTTTTTTAAATAAAATAAAAATTACCTAATCTGAGCAACAAGATGAACCATCAGTTGTCCATACTCGAACAATCCCCGGCAACGGCGCCAAAAACTTGGTGGACGAAATTGTGATTCATTCTTTTCACTTCAACAATCCCAGGTAATGGCTCCAAAAACTTGGTGTCAATGCCATGGTTCACAACTTCGCACAACTAACCAGCAAGTGCACTGGGTCGTCCAAGTAATACCTTACGTGAGTAAGGGTCGATCCCACGGAGATTGTTGGTATGAAGCAAGCTATGGTCACCTTGTAAATCTCAGTTAGGCAGATAAAATTATGGAATTTAGAAAATCAAATAATAAAAAGAAAATAAAAAGGGATAGAAATACTTATGTAAATCAATAGTGGGAATTTTAGATAAGTGTATGGAGATGCTGTGCTCCTCTTGAATCTCTACTTTCCTATTACATTCATCCAATCCTTCTTACTTCTTTCCATGGCAATCTGTATGTAGGGCATCACCGTTGTCAGTGGCTACATCCCATCCTCTCAGTGAAAACGTTCCTATGCTCTGTCACAGCACGGCTAATCAGCTGTTGGTTCTCGATCATGTTGGAATAGGATCCATTGATCCTTTTGCGCTTGTCATCACGCCCAGCAATCGCGAGTTTGAAGCTCGTCACAGTCATTCAATCCCAGAATCCTACTCGGAATACCACAGACAAGGTTTAAACTTTCCGGATCCTCATGAATGCCGCCATCTTTTCTAGCTTATACCACGAAGATTCTGTTGGGAAATCTAAGAGATATGCGCCCGGCCTAAGGTAGAACGGAAGTGGTTGTCAGTCACGCGCGTTCATAGGTGAGAATGATGATGAGTGTCACGGATCATCACATTCATCAAGGTGAAGTGCAACGTATATCTTGGATTAAGAATAAAATTGATTTGGATAGGAAATAATAGTAATTGCATTGAATTTTGAGGTACAGCAGAGCTCCACACCCTTAATCTATGGTGTGTAGAAACTCCACCGTTGAAAATACATAAGTAAGAGAGGTTCAGGCATGGCCGAATGGCCAGCCCCCAAAACGTGGTCACTGGATCAAAATACAATCCAGGGATCAAAACCAAGATGATAATATGATAGTAAAGAGTTCTATTTATAATAAACTAGCTCTAATGGCTAAAAAGAGAACATAAGTGAGCATGCATTAGTGGGAATTTAAAACATGAAACAAAGATAAAATTAAACACTTATTTTTTGCCTTCTCTTTCTCAAAAACTAAAACCCCAAGAAATGTATCTGAAAAATTAACCAATAACCCAAGAAAATGGATTTGCAAAATTTATCAAAAATCCAAAAATTTAAATGTATCAATAGCCTGAAATTACCGCATATAGACAATAGAACAACTCAAATGCTATAATGAAACAACAGAATAATTAAAATGATAAGGAATCTGTAAGCTTCCCAGTAAGAAAAAAATTAACCAATAATTATTAGGTATTAAAAAGTCAGCAGTAAAAGATATCATCGATCAAAGATGAAAACACAGAATTTGAAAAAGCAAAATTCATAGTTAGCCTAAAATAAAGATAAAAAGAAAGATAAATTACCATGTAAATTGGAGCTTCACGTCTTACTTCAATAGTAAAAGTCATTGCAATGAGAATATCTATTTTAATAGGTCATAAATCAAATTTCTATATGTCAATGATAGATTAGATGACTAAAACTTACATAAAATACCTTGTACAGACAACAAAAAATGCAACAAATATAATAGAATATGACCTAATTCGCATTTCCTGTAAAATGCAAAAATATTTCTTGCTATAGAAAAGATATAAAGAGGATGGTGCTTAGTAACCACAGCTTCTTAAAAGAAATTGTACATTTACATGTAAAAGCATATATATACATATTTGAATATTTTTTAATTTTCAACACAAACATAAACCTCAATTAGCTCCTCAAGAACACTAAATACTAGTGATATGGCATTTTCATCATAGAATCTGCTTGTGAGAAAAATTTTGTGATGTAAACATTTCTATCAGTATCAAACACTAAACCTATAAATTGAAATAAGTATAGATCAAATAAAGCAATTATCAAACACCAAAATACAAATATGAAATTTTGCTTCAACATAATTTAGTTAGCTATCACTTAGTGAAAGAAATTTTTAGCTTCAAGTATATTTTTAAAACAAAGTAAAATAAATAGAAAATAAAAAATAAAACAATGAATATCAACAAAATGAAATAAATTATTAATTATATCATCCTGAAAACAAACCAAAAGCAATAACAAAAAGCTAAATTAAAATAGAAATACCATTTCAAACAAAAATTAGGACATTGATTAAGTAAAAGATCTACAACATAATCAAGACATCAAACAAGTTGAAAATATATATATATATATATATATATATATATATATATATATATATATGTATATGTATATAAGAGAAATAATAACTTCAAAGAACAATTGCAGGATGTTAGTTAATTCCAAAATCAAAAAATAAAGCTAGCAAATAATATGAATGAAGAGGAATATTAAAACACATAAAAATGATAGTCAAATGACAATGACATACTTCTCTGTTACGATAAACTTATAATAACGAATTGATTCAACATTTAATTTCTTAGCAATAATAGTAGTATAGTACACATTCAAAATTTATATCGGAGATCATTTCTTTACTTTGTATTCATTTAACAACAGATTCACCTCATTTTTCAATGATAAAATGCTTTGGATTCTAATATTGTGAATAAAATAGGATTAGTTATTGCTCTTGTAGCACTCACTGTCAGTACTGTCTAATTTATTACTTCATGCTATATATATATAATAGAGCTTCAATGCATCATTTAGAAGTGAATATCAAACATGGGAATACTGCAAATAGCAACTAAAATCAGCCACATTGGCACTCTCCAAATGCTCTTTTAATTCTTCTATTAGAAAGGAAAATATACAAGATGAGATAAAAAGGATTACTGGATTAGGTTCATTTTTACTCCAACTTAAACTGGTAAAATAAAAAAAACACCTTTAGGTAAGAGGCGTCAAAAAGGACATGCCTCATAGAATACAGATCTTGGCAACAATTAGCTTTTATTTTTTTTTCTTTTCAATTTTGTCTAGTTTAGACCCTTTAGAATAAAAAAAATATCGACAAAAGAAATGTTTGAATGTTTACAATTATCAATGAGAAAAAATGAGAATAAATCAAATGATACTTTTCAAAGGAACTATGAACAACCTCAACAAAAAAAGATTACTTTATTCTTTTCCTTCATATAACATCGATTCGACTTACCGGAGTATCAAAATCCTTCAACCCACAATCAACAGGAAATAAACAAACCATCATACAAAATAAAAGTAAACATTATTATCAAAAGCAACTTTTTTTTCTTATTTTCCTTGTTAACCAAAATCAGAAAATCATGTGATTATCTAAACGGAATATCATAAATAATATTGTCAAAAGTAATTACCATAAGAATTGATTGGTAAAATATGAAAAGAACCAAAAAAAGGACTTTTACTGTTAACAATTCTGGGAATCGAAATAAAATTGTTCTTTTCTCGAGATTTTAAATGAAAGAATGAAATTATTTCTAATTTTTTTTAAAAGAAAGAACAAAATGGTTCATCAAAATTGTACGAGAAGACACATTGCATATGTAAGAAAGAAACAAACCATAGTACAAAATTAGAGCAAACAAAGACATAAATCAAAGCAAAGAAACCCAACAAATCACTGCAGAAAAATTTTCAGAAATTTTCAAAACCAAATCCTTTTCCTCAAATCAAAATAAATGATACATGAACTTGCCCTAGTTCAAAAATAGCGAAACACAAATTATCAACACATATATAAGATAAAAAATTTGAAAAATAGAAAATAATGTTTAAATTTTAAAAAACCAAGAAAAAACAAAGGCCAATACAACAACTTTTGGAATAACAAAGAAAAAGGATGAAAATGGGAGAACAAAACCAACTCAAATATAGATTAAAAACTTCATAACTTACGTGACTGATCTGGTTGTGATGAATGGCAGGCACAACCATGGGTGCCGACCACAATGCAGTCACAACAACGACAGGATTAGAGACAACAATGAACATAACAGGAGTCGTCACTTTTTGAAGCTTCAGCTACTGCCACATCAATAGTAGCCAGACCACCAGTAGGAGTAGCCTTCGGAGGACGACTTGGCTTCCTCTTCGAGCCAGGAGGATGCCCTATCTGACACAGTGTAGCAACAATCAGGTCCAGACTCATATACTTAGAATATATACTTTAATTTCATCGCACTGCATCCGTGTCCACCACCTTCATCGCGTAGAAGCACTCGGTGAAATGAGAGAAAAAAAAAGAAGGAATGAGAGCAAGAGAAATTCAAATGATACATTCAAAAGCTTTTTGGGAAAATTTTCCGCTAAGCCAATTTCTAATTTCTAATTTTGTTTGTCATAAAAGCAATGAAAAAGCTGCTAACAGTGGCACAATTCGAACTTCCTTTTCTTCATATCTTTATACATCATTTGTATACTTGATCAATTAGATACCACACTTGTCAAACAATTAGATGAAATACTTGTCAAAAATATAATTATATACTACTCTCCTACTATATATAGAGAGATCTATTCTATTTTATAAATTTCTTAATCTTTATATCATAAATATAAACCTGACTACAATGGGAGAAAAAATAATAGAAAAGAATGAGGAGGACAACATATCTGGAGGGAGGAAGCTCCGACGACACAGGGAGCAACGGTGACAGCGGTGCAGCAGTGGCGGCAGCAAGAATGGTGGGAGTGACAAAAACGGTGGCAATAGAGCATCAAAAAGGACATGCCTCATAGAATACAGATCTTGGCAACAATTAGCTTTTATTTTTTTTCTTTTCAATTTTGTCTAGTTTAGACCCTTTAGAATAAAAAAAATATCGACAAAAGAAATGTTTGAATGTTTACAATTATCAATGAGAAAAAATGAGAATAAATCAAATGATACTTTTCAAAGGAACTATGAACAACCTCAACAAGAAAAGATTACTTTATTCTTTTCCTTCATATAACATCGATTCGACTTACCGGAGTATCAAAATCCTTCAACCCACAATCAACAGGAAATAAACAAACCATCATACAAAATAAAAGTAAACATTATTATCAAAAGCAACTTTTTTTCTTATTTTCCTTGTTAACCAAAATCAGAAAATCATGTGATTATCTAAACGGAATATCATAAATAATATTGTCAAAAGTAATTACCATAAGAATTGATTGGTAAAATATGAAAAGAACCAAAAAAAGGACTTTTACTGTTAACAATTCTGGGAATCGAAATAAAATTGTTCTTTTCTCGAGATTTTAAATGAAAGAATGAAATTATTTCTAATTTTTTTTAAAAGAAAGAACAAAATGGTTCATCAAAATTGTACGAGAAGACACATTGCATATGTAAGAAAGAAACAAACCATAGTACAAAATTAGAGCAAACAAAGACATAAATCAAAGCAAAGAAACCCAACAAATCACTGCAGAAAATTTTCAGAAATTTTCAAAACCAAATCCTTTTCCTCAAATCAAAATAAATGATACATGAACTTGCCCTAGTTCAAAAATAGCGAAACACAAATTATCAACACATATATAAGATAAAAAAATTTGAAAAATAGAAAATAATGTTTAAATTTTAAAAAACCAAGAAAAAACAAAGGCCAATACAACAACTTTTTGGAATAACAAAGAAAAAAGGATGAAAATGGGAGAACAAAACCAACTCAAATATAGATTAAAAACTTCATAACTTACGTGACTGATCTGGTTGTGATGAATGGCAGGCACAACCATGGGTGCCGACCACAATGCAGTCACAACAACGACAGGATTAGAGACAACAATGAACGTAACAGGAGTCGTCACTTTTTGAAGCTTCAGCTACTGCCACATCAATAGTAGCCAGACCACCAGTAGGAGTAGCCTTCGGAGGACGACTTGGCTTCCTCTTCGAGCCAGGAGGATGCCCTATCTGACACAGTGTAGCAACAATCAGGTCCAGACTCATATACTTAGAATATATACTTTAATTTCATCGCACTGCATCCGTGTCCACCACCTTCATCGCGTAGAAGCACTCGGTGAAATGAGAGAAAAAAAAAAGAAGGAATGAGAGCAAGAGAAATTCAAATGATACATTCAAAAGTTTTTTGGGAAAATTTTCCGCTAAGCCAATTTCTAATTTCTAATTTTGTTTGTCATAAAAGCAATGAAAAAGCTGCTAACAGTGGCACAATTCGAACTTCCTTTTCTTCATATCTTTATACATCATTTGTATACTTGATCAATTAGATACCACACTTGTCAAACAATTAGATGAAATACTTGTCAAAAATATAATTATATACTACTCTCCTACTATATATAGAGAGATCTATTCTATTTTATAAATTTCTTAATCTTTATATCATAAATATAAACCTGACTACAATGGGAGAAAAAATAATAGAAAAGAATGAGGAGGACAACATACCTGGAGGGAGGAAGCTCCGACGACACAGGGAGCAACGGTGACAGCGGTGCAGCAGTGGCGGCAGCAAGAATGGTGGGAGTGACAAAAACGGTGGCAATAGAGCATCAAAAAGGACATGCCTCATAGAATACAGATCTTGGCAACAATTAGCTTTTATTTTTTTTCTTTTCAATTTTGTCTAGTTTAGACCCTTTAGAATAAAAAAAATATCGACAAAAGAAATGTTTGAATGTTTACAATTATCAATGAGAAAAAATGAGAATAAATCAAATGATACTTTTCAAAGGAACTATGAACAACCTCAACAAGAAAAGATTACTTTATTCTTTTCCTTCATATAACATCGATTCAACTTACCAGAGTGTCGAAATCCTTCAACCCACAGTCAACAGGAAATAAACAAACCATCACACAAAATAAAAGTAAACATTATTATCAAAAGCAACTTTTTTTTCTTATTTTCCTTGTTAACCAAAATCAGAAAATCATGTGATTATCTAAACGGAATATCACAAATGATATTGTCAAAAGTAATTACCATAAGAATTGATTGGTAAAATATGAAAAGAACCAAAAAAAGGACTTTTACTGTTAACAATTCTGGGAATCGAAATAAAATTGTTCTTTTCTCGAGATTTTAAATGAAAGAATGAAATTATTTCTAATTTTTTTTAAAAGAAAGAACAAAATGGTTCATCAAAATTGTACGAGAAGACACATTGCATATGTAAGAAAGAAACAAACCATAGTACAAAATTAGAGCAAACAAAGACATAAATCAAAGCAAAGAAACCCAACAAATCACTGCAGAAAATTTTCAGAAATTTTCAAAACCAAATCCTTTTCCTCAAATCAAAATAAATGATACATGAACTTGCCCTAGTTCAAAAATAGCGAAACACAAATTATCAACACATATATAAGATAAAAAAATTTGAAAAATAGAAAATAATGTTTAAATTTTAAAAAACCAAGAAAAAACAAAGGCCAATACAACAACTTTTTGGAATAACAAAGAAAAAAGGATGAAAATGGGAGAACAAAACCAACTCAAATATAGATTAAAAACTTCATAACTTACGTGACTGATCTGGTTGTGATGAATGGCAGGCACAACCATGGGTGCCGACCACAATGCAGTCACAACAACGACAGGATTAGAGACAACAATGAACGTAACAGGAGTCGTCACTTTTTGAAGCTTCAGCTGCTGCCACATCAATAATAGCCAGACCACCAGTAGGAGTAGCCTTCGGAGGACGACTTGGCTTCCTCTTCGAGCCAGGAGGATGTCCTATCTGACACAGTGTAGCAACAATCAGGTCCAGACTCATATACTTAGAATATATACTTTAATTTCATCGCACTGCATCCGTGTCCACCACCTTCATCGCGTAGAAGCACTCGGAGAAATGAGAGAAACAAAAAGAAGGAATGAGAGCAAGAGAAATTCAAATGATACATTCAAAAGCTTTTTGGGAAAATTTTCCGCTAGGCCAATTTCTAATTTCTAATTTTGTTTGTCATAAAAGCAATGAAAAAGCTGCTAACAGTGGCACAATTCGAACTTCCTTTTCTTCATATCTTTATACATCATTTGTATACTTGATCAATTAGATACCACACTTGTCAAACAATTAGATGAAATACTTGTCAAAAATATAATTATATACTACTCTCCTACTATATATAGAGAGATCTATTCTATTTTATAAATTTCTTAATCTTTATATCATAAATATAAACCTGACTACAATGGGAGAAAAAATAATAGAAAAGAATGAGGAGGACAACATACCTGGAGGGAGGAAGCTCCGACGACACAGGGAGCAACGGTGACAGCGGTGCAGAAGTGGCGGCAGCAAGAATGGTGGGAGTGACAAAAACGGTGGCAATAGAGCGACCAACGCAACGCAAGGATAGTCCATGCAGCCTTTGAGCGTTGTTGGTGGTGGCCAACGCTGGTGGAGAGGATGCCGGAGGTGGTTTGTAGGTTACAGAGAGAGAGAGATAGAGAGAGGAGAAGCTGAGAGAGAGTAGTTCGAAGATGAGGAGAAGAGGATTTGTGGTTCGAATTTAGGGCAAGATTACTGGCGAATTTACCGGCGAAAAAATTCGATGGTAATTCTTTAAAAATGACCAAAATGCAGGCTGCACTAATCAGGGATTATCGGGGGATAAATCCTACGGTAAATTCCACAGTAGTCTCGGCACTAATTTTCTTGTTTTTCCTCCAATTATTACCAATGAATTTACTGTCGAAAAAACAAATCCGATGGCAAACCTGTCGTTGATGTCCAATGCTAAATTCAACAGTATTCAACATTTTTTTTGTAGTGTGCCATCATAGTAACAGCTAGACCACCAGCAGGAGTAGCCTTTGGAGGATGACCTGGCTTCCTCTTCAAGCCAAGAGAATGTCCTATCCGACACAGCGTAGCAACAATCGGGTCCAGACTCATATAATTAGAATATATACTTTAGTTTCATCGCGTCGTATCCGTGTCCACCACTTTCATCATGTAGAAGTACCCGGTAGAATGAGAGAAACAAAATGAAGGAATGAGAGCAAGAAAAATTCAAATGATAAATTCAAAATCTTTTTTCGCTCAGCCAATTTCTAATTTCAAATTTTGTTTGTCATAAAAATAAGGAAAAAACTGCTGATAGTGGCACAATTCGAAATTTCTTTTCTTTATACCTTTAGACATCACTTGTACACTTCTCTTTTAAATTTATTTAAAAAATATCTTTATTATAATTATATTACAATTATATTATAATTAGCATCTAATGAATAATGTGTGTTTTAATTAAAGCTGTCGCTGTTTCGTTCTTAGTTTCTTCTTGTGCGTAAGTTGTTTTGACTCCAAAAACTCCTCTTTGTCACTGTTCTGTTATAGATTATTGAGTTTTATGCAAATTTAATGTATTAGGATTGAGCTAAGGTTGTGTTTAGAGGATGTGGCTGCTGCGGGGACGGTCGGTATTGATGTTGCTGCTGCGGGATAAGAATAGAAACATAGTTTATCACGTAGTTGAATCGCGAATGAGGTAGGATTTTTCTTAAAATTTATTTTATATTACAGAGTTGTTATAAATAGATATTGTTGTGAAAAATATATTTCTTTGATTATGTTTGTCTTGTGGATGTGGTTGTTTGTTGGACTGAATTACTGATTGCTTGAGTGAAGTGCAGTTGTTGATGAGAAATTGATGTCTAAAGTTATTTTGTTGAATTTTATGAAAAGTGGATTTTCTTGATTTTGGAGTTAATTTGATAATGTAAATCACTACAAGAATTTGACAAATTAGCTACGATTTTTTGCGAAAAATATTTTTTTCACTAATCCGTCACTAATTTGTGAGGAATTAATGACGCACTAATGACAAAATTAATGAGCGGTCACAAAATACTCGAACTTGAGAAAAGCGACTGATTAGCGAGAGATTTACGAGTAAGTTTGTTTCTCGCATATTGACTTTTGTGGATAAAAAAAGATTTGTCACAAATTAATTAGCAAGTGACAATGTTCTAGCAAATCAGTCACTTAAGGGTTCAATCGAATAAAAGTAAAGTAGCGAGGAATATTATTGTCACTATTATATAGGTGAAAGTGATTATTTATTAATTTTAAATCATACATTGAAATCTGAATCCATATTAGTAGTCACTTTAATTTGTTTGATGAGACAAAATCCTAATAGGAGCATAAAGCACTTACCATATTTTAAAAATAAAATTTGTCAAACAAAAATGTGATTCAAGTTGGGTTTATTATACACATATAGATAAACAAATATAATATATCTATAGATTATTTTTGTTTAATTTTATTATATTTTAAAGAGTAAGTCATGGTTCTCATTGCTTGATATGTCTTGGCCACAATAGCTGAAAATTTATTTTGATGTAAAGTACTTGTTTATTTCTTTTTACTATTAGCAATGAGAACCTTGATCAATTTTAAACTTCATGAATTTCTTTTAAGTATTATGTTCCATTTTCTTTATCTAGTTGAATTTCATATATGTGCTTCCTACTAAGTTTATTAGTACAGATATCGTAATTTAATTAGTATAGAACCATCATTTCTCTCCTAATGACATTATTTAACACTTTATACTCTGAGCTATTTAGATACGTCTGTCAGTATTAAAATACTCAACTTTCTACGTATAAGAAAGATAATTGAAATTCTCATCTCTCCCGCACATGTAGATATGATGTGATAACTTTTTGGCATGATGTCATATTAATTTATTATAAACTTTAATTTATGTTCCATCTAATGTCTCATACTTGGCAAAACCATTTAAACACACATGTTCGTTGTACTTATTATATGAAATTTTTTAAGATCCTGTAATTGTATATTCTTTATACAACATAGATCTAACTTTAGTAAATTCCATTGTTCATGACATGTTTTTTGTCCAAATGAATTCTGAGGTTCAATTATTGATGATGATAATATTGATATCATTATATAGTTATGCTAAATTGTTGTAGTTACATTAGATATACATAAACTGTTTAACTCTAGATATGTTAATGCAAATCATGACCACATTTTTCTAGTTATGTTAAAAGTCTGTCTTTTGTAAAAGTCCAAGGATTTTACTTTAGTGCAATACAAAACATTGTCATGACATTACAAACTTAAACATTGCATAAAATATAACCAATAAACTGTGTACTTTGACAATGTAGTAGTGAATAGTTAATGTAGCACATGTTCTTAGGTTCTCAAATATTACAAAATAAAAGACATACAAAATATTTTATAACATTGTCCAACATCCCAACTTATGACTCAATGCTCCACTTGAGTCATATTTGCCTTGATCCTCTTTACATCCTTCCTGCCACCTCTATTAGTTGACAATTGTCCTTCATCCTCATTCTCATTCATACCTTCGTTGGCAGTCTTTAAAAGGCTGGTAGTTCTCTTACCAGAAATTTTGCATTTGAGGGTTGATATATACTCCTCCATGCCATCCTACATAGAAAGATATCTCAATACATACCATGATGTTTTCAAAATAGGAATCTCGCAAAATCTTGATAGATATAAGGATAATTAGTTTGCTTTTTAAACCTTAAACATATCTTTACTTACCAATGTAAATTGAGGATCAATATCAGACTTAATATTAACAATATTTTCTGACATGTCCAAGGAGTTGTTGCGCCCAATTTCCTATTTTGAAAAAAAATATTACTCTATTTAGGTATTATAGTTAACAACCCACATTGAACAATTTATTTTGCTTGACACTTTAAATATAAGTTATAAACGTACAATAACAAATGTAGATGTATTCTCAGTAATCTCTTTGGGCATATTCTTCTCAATGATATCCTCATCATCACAAATTTTTATAACAGTATATATTTGATCAAAACTCTTAGATATTGGCAGACTTCACATTAATCTTAAATAGAACTTTCCTATTCATCATGTTATCAAAGGTGGGTGGACAAGCATCGTCACCTATAACCTACAAATTATGACATGACTCTATAAAACTATAACATGAAAACTATAAGTTATATAATGATATGAGGATGAAATGCCACTTTTTAAATACTATAAAGCCTTTGAGTGTACTGACATCATCTTCCGTTACTTGTTCAACTCTCTTTCCGCAAAGTTGAGTTGTTTCCTTATCCCAAAGCAAGAGGGTGATGCTCCCAGTTCTATTGTGGAGCATGACCTATACCTTGAACTTAATATTACATATTAAAGAATAATATCATTTGAGAATCTAAACACATTTATAGTTTAAGACAATGATATAATTTTATTAATGAAAATAAATTTATCTACACCTCAAAGATGCATAACCATAAGTGTGTCCACACTTGGTACATTCATATCTATTTCCAATAGGAGTATCAACTTTTTTTTAGACACTTCCTGTATGATTTGTAAAACCAATCATCATTGCCAACATTTAAAGATACAATGCTTGCACATATCCATATCGGACCTTCCTAGTTTCATTAACAAATAAAGTATTATCCTTTTAGTAAGACCTCAAAAAGTAACTAATATATAAGGGATGAATTGGAAATTATTATATATTATTTACCTCTTTAACATTAAGTGCTTTCTCAATAGTCTTTCCCAACACAGCACCTTGGTTTATTTCATCGGCTTTAGACCATTCCCCCTGAGATGAAACTTGGCTAATCCTTGAGAAATTTACAGGCACTCCGCTAAGCAATCTACAAAATTCCCAAAGTTCTTTTAATATATTTTTCGCCCAATCTTTATATTTTCAATGTATAAAAATACATTTTGATGTATAATAAGATGATGCTAACCTATTTCGAAATCCAACAACTTCTTTTAAATCATCATTGATGTGCAACTTAGAAACATAGAAATGATTATGGACAGATGTTTTACCTAATTTTTGTGTATTAATCCATCATAATACTTATGTTAGTAGTGGTTAAAATATCATGAAAACTATAGTGATTTTTTCTCATTTGAACAGCATGAAGAAGATATACCATTCCATCTGTTGGGTTTAAATGACTACAGCACTACAATGAGAGGTTCAACCCTTCCATCATGAAGATGAAGTAAAAGCGTGTCTACCATTTTACCAAACAGAGAACAACTAATCTTATTGTTGCTGCCAGTTACACGAAAAAAATGTTACATGAGAAACCATGCACTAATTAAAGATTTATACATGTAAAGCCTTTAGTTATAATTAGCACATACTCTAAATCTTGTAGGATTATGGCCAACCGTTTAGTCTCCACCCCTTTGCTGGTTACCAAATTTCCTAGGATCTTCTTTGCCTACAATCTCACCAATTATATCTACATGTCCAAAAACAAAATAAGCTCAGCTTTAGAAAACAAATCCAAGTTAGGGGGTTGGGGGAAATGTTTATATTAGAAAGCTATGTACACCACCAAAGGATTTCTTGCCAATAAATTCAAATTCGTCCAACTTATCAGTAGTAAGCAATTCCTTAAATGACTTCAAGCGAAAGACATCAAGTGAAAAGCTTGGATGTTCAATGTGATGAACCCTAGTCTGGTGTGAGAAAACCAATATATATTTATCTGGAGTTACCTTGGGGTGTGTAGTGTTATCCGAAACAACGAAATTTTTCATTGTGTACATCTGAAGCTCTACTATGACATCCTTCCACTTCTTAACCAATGGTTTCGGTATCGAAACTTGCAACCTGTGACGCTGCCATTCACAATGCACACGTTTAATCACATTAGGTTCTTTACTAATATATAAACACCTTACAAAAATGAAAAAAAAAGATCAAAAAATTCTAAATGTAGACTACTTGCCTTACTATCCTGAAGCACCAACTCCATGCTTATAACCTCCTTGTCATTGAATCTACTTGGAACATCCCAAGCTCTAACGACAAAGACCTTAAAGCTTTAATAAAGATTATTTTCATTCACATCAGCAAGGTAATCAAAGTTCTTAGCCATGATGATACAATTTACAGGGGGCGAAACCCTTTTTTTCTTTTTGGTGATGGATGTAAGGTCCCACATCGATTGGAGAGGGAAACGAAGCATGCCTTATAAGGGTGTGGATACCTCTTTCTAGCATGACACGTTTTGACAAGTGAGTCTGGGGGACTTCGACCATCATCCCTATTGTCAAAGGCAAAACCGTGAGGCCTTGTGTGCCAAAGCGGACAATATCATGCTAGTGGGTAGTCTGGACTATTACAGATGGTATCAGAGCTGGAACCCAAATTGATGTGTTAGCAAGGGCGCTGGACTTCCTTAGGGGGTGGATTGTAAGGTCCCACATCGGTTGGAGAGGGGAACGAAGCTTGCCTTATAAGGGTGTGGATACCTCTCCCTAGCATGACGCATTTTGACGAGTGAGTGTAGGAGCCTTCGACCATCATCCCTATTGTCAAAGGCAAAACCGTGAGGCCTTGTGTGCCAAAGCAGACAATATCATGCTAGCGGGTAGTCTAGGCTGTTACAGATGGTATCAGAGTCGGAGCCCGGATCGATGTGCCAGCGAGGGCGCTGGGCTTCCTTAGGGGGGTGGATTGTAAGGTCCCACATCGGTTGGTGAGGGGAACGAAGCATGCCTTATAAGGGTATTGATACCTCTCCCTAGCATGACGCGTTTTGACGAGTGAGTGTGGGAGGTTACAATGACCAATAGGTTTGCTATTTATTTATAACATCTTTTTGGTTTAATTATTCTATTGGTCCCTATACTTTTTTCTTTTTAATTGGGTTCCTGCACCAAATTTTTTTTTCAATTAGGTCTCTCTTAGTAGTAATTGGCTTCATTATATAGGGACCCAACTAAAAAAAAATTGGTGAAGGAACTCAAATAAAAAAATTTAGGGACTCAATTGAAAAAAAATTGGTGCAGCGACCCAATTAAAAGAAAAAAAATATAGGGACATAATTGAAAATTTTGCGAAACTATAAGAACTAACAGAATAATTAAACTAAAAAATGTTATAAATAAATAGCAAACCTATTGGTCATTGTAATGTATTTTAACTTTTAACAATTGCCGACTTTTTTTTCCACGATTGTTAAAAAGCATGTGTTTTAAGTTTCACTATTGTTCTAATATATTTTTATAGTTATACAACGGATTTGGTATTACGGTATCCACTACTTCTCTTGTTATATATAAATAAGAAATAAGAATATATATATATATATATATATATATATATATATATATATATATATATATATATATATATATATATATAAACCATTTAAGTTAATAGTATGTAGACCACGTGAAAATAGTATAAGCTGCATACTTGTCAATGAAAGAAAATTTCACTTGTCATGCACCTAATTATCCATTGCTCTCTTATTATATATAAAACTAGTGTGGACTCTCGCGCGGACTGTGTATCTAATCTATCTTATTATATTATTGTACGGTACATTTATAAAATGAATAAAATATATTGAAATTATACTTGAATATTTTGTAATACATTCGAATTTTAATATTGACAAAAAATATTCTTAAATAATTAAAAAATACAATAAAAATAAGTAAAAATAATATTATTTATTTGTAAGTGATAAATAATTTTGTATTTAACGAATTATTTATAAATTTAATTTAAAATTTTATAAAAAATATTTAGATAATTTTAAAATATACATACATAAAATGGGATAAAATTTTGATCTCTTCATTTTTATTTTATCTTTTAAATTTATTTTTGGATATTGATAAAAGAAATCACCAAAAAAATATAGACATAAAAATTATAATATTTTAAGGATTAAAATATCTCTTTTTTTTAGTTATGCTTGCAAAAAAATGTATCAATATTTATTCTCTAAAATATGTTTTGAGAATACATATTTAATATTGGTAATTTTTTTTCCTTTTTTAGTTATTTAAAAAAGTTTTGTTGATAATAAAATTTAAACGTATTTTTATCAACGATAAAACTATTAAGGTACATTTTTTATGGTTTACCCTTAAAAAAATTTGTAATATATTTTTTTTAAAGGGCTAATTTACGAAGTATATATGTAGTATGTTAAAAATTAAACCCATTTGCTATATCAATATAATTTGTTAAAATAAATTCTATGTTTAATTAATTGAAGTAGGATTATTCAACGCCTTTTTGTCCTTGAAAAATAAAATATAAAAAAGGGACAAAATAAGAATTAGCATTATTGTAAATGAAAGATTGATTAATTTTAGTATCATTTTATTTTTTTATTTTTATAATTTTATTTGTTAAAGTTAAGTTGCATAATTTTTCTAGTTGTCTAATTAATGACAATTTGTCAAATTAAAATCAATTTAAAGTAATACATATCATAAAATCATAAAATAAATATTAAATACTGGTTCACGCGTATGATTATAATAACAAAGAATAAACAAATAATTAAATGCTTAGCTATTTAATAAATTTTGACAACAATGTCTTAAAATCTAACAATATTTAAATAATTATAAATATTTAAATAATTATAACAATTTCATTGGGATGTTTTAATGGAATCTAAGACTGCATTAATAAATTTTGTTATTCAAATTTTACTTACAAATTTAACTTCTCTGTTACTTTTTGTTTTTAGCATTGGGACCTCCTGAAGGAGCCACATGCTATGTGATGTATCAATTTCTCACATTGCCTCTTAACACTTGTCTCCATATCAAAGAGACACTTTTAGTATTTTTTCACTCATCTAACCTTTATAAATTCAGCAATTGAAAACAAAAAATAGTAAACGCAAATTATTTATCATCAAGTAATTTGTAAAACTTCTTTTTAGTGTTCTTCTTTGTAAAACTTTTTTTATTATCAAGTGATTTGTGAAACTTGTTTTTAGTGTTGTTTTTTAATGGTCTTATTTTTAAAGAGGAAAAAGTTCAAGCTTCCATGTTTACGTTGAGTGGTGGATAACTTTACTATTTTAATATATCAAAAGTTAGTTTTTCAAAAACGGAAGGTCTGAATTTAAATTATACTCACCAACACCAACCACTCATGAACCATGACTCATCCTACATCTACCAACGGCATTATTTTCAGATCCATCCATAACAAATGAATTGTGAAAACAAATCTCAAATGATCCTAAAGAACAAACCACTTATACAACACCAAAATGATATTAAATCGTGTAACCATGGACTATTCCACTCTGCTTGATGGATCTCAGCATTAATTGGTCCCAGGTAAGCCCAATCATGTCTTAGCGATTATTACTATCTGATTCCTTGTTAATCAAGATCATGTTTTTGTTGTATTGGAATATTCTTTGTTAATTAATCTCACTTCAATGGTTGTCTTTTATTCATCTACTAACATGCATATTTTGTTAACATTTTCCTTTTTTTCTGGGGCCTTATAGAGTTATTATCTTGCTTCATTTCGGGAGTCAACTTGAGTGGATCAAATTACCAAAGCACCTGTTATTCATCACTTCTCCGAAAGCATTTTGGGGGTCATGATAGTCCGAGCATTCAGAAAGCATAAAAGATTTACCTGAAGAGAACATGTACATAAAAGGGTGAATGCTAATTTAAGCATGGATTTCCACAACTATATTTCCAATGAGTGGTTGCGCTTACGCTTTTAGAATTGCTTGGAAGTTTGGTTTTCTGCATTTCCGCCATGTGCATGATCCTCTTACCAAGCAAGATCATAAAGCTAGGTAAGCGAAAACCTCTAAAAGCCTAAATTTTAGTTTTATATTCTTGTTGTTACTGCATTCACTTTGTTCACATGCCACATTTATTGGTTTCAGGATCAAAGTTGGAAATGGACGAATACTCAAGCTGGTCCCAGAGTGGCCTAAAAGCGTAAGTTTCTATAATTTGATAAATATACCATGATATACAGGCCATTAGAATTACTATAAGTTTTCTGATCTGATAGTTCCAATGTATAATAGGTTCAAGACTGGAGCTTCTTAATTGAACCACTGGTTGGCAAGATATTTGAAAATCTATCAAATGCAATTGTTGTGAAACTCTTGATTTATATATGTGAAGACCTAGCAAATGTTGCTAATCTAGTATTGCATCATGTTATGTTGCTGATCTAGTATTGCATCATGTTGTGTTGCATGTTAGAGAATAGACATAATTAGTATATCATGTTATGTTGTGTTAGTTCATCAACAGACCATCTGCTTTGTGATGAGATCTGGCTAATCCTAACTGAAGTAGTTGCTGGTGCATCACTAAGCAACCTAGAACAGATTTACATAATGTATATTTTCTTGATTTAATTATTTTATTATTAGAAATAATATATACTCTTGTAATAAACGTATGGCTCTACCAACCTGCTTTTAAAAGTCTCAATCTCTTTTAGCTGTGAGTTTATGTGAATCTTTGACACTTCAAAGTGACTCTATAGAGAAGTTTTTCCTGCATTTTGACATGATGATATGTTAGTCAAAAATATACCTAAACAGGTATTTTCATACCACAGATTAATGTAAAACAATCATGCAGGATATGCCATTCCACCGTATAGCCTTGAAGAATTGTAGCAGAACAATCACAGGTTCCACCGTTCCATCCTCAAGGTATGGGAGTATTTGATGAACCATCTTTCTAAACAAAATGCAGTCAATCTTGTTGTGCCTACAAAGAAATACCAAATCAGATGAGAAGTGCATCCCAAGTGTTTTGCAGATGGAAAAAATCACCAAATAAACTGTAATCAGAGAATAGCAAAGGTAATGAATGTAGTACATACTCTAAGTCTTTCAAAATAATTACCATCCGTTTAGTCTCTTTTCCCTTAGTGGTAACTGGTAACCAAGTCTCTTGGGTCCTCCTTACCAACCACCTCCTTACTAACCACTTTCGCAATCACATCTTAAAAAAAAAGGAGGAACATTAAAATGTACTCTGAACTTCCCAACTGTATAAATAGAAGGATTATTTGTATCGATTAGGAGTGGAACATACCAAACAAATCGCTCCGGTGAATCTTATCAGCGTTGAGAAGCTCAACTATGGTTCTGAATCTAAAGGCTTTCAACGGAAAGCTTGGTTCTTGAATATGATTTACTGTTGTCCTATGTGAAAATGTCAGTATCCACTGGCTTGAGATTGTCTAAGCTATTTTGGTGTTCTTCACAACAATAAAATTGTTCATGGCATACATTTGGAACTGAACAATCAAACCACTCCACTTTTGGACCAGCGCCTTTGATATTGAAGCAATCATCCTGTTTCCTAGCATTTAACAAAAATATAAAAATGATATGAAGGAAGACAGCTTGTTTGAAAACTATTTAATATGAGAAAAGAATTTTATTTCCTTTAAGAAAAGAATTCATTTCTATTTGAAATTCAATTTCATGATTTGGAATAACTATAATATATTAATGGAATAGAATTCAAGTTTAAAGAGTGTGAGAGTTGATTTGGAAATAAGATCCTTTTTGGTCTGATTTACAAATGAAGGAAAAATGGGAATTGGAATTCTCAAAGGAATTCAAATCATTCATTTTTAGTTGTTCCAAAGCAAGAATCAGAATTCAACTCTCGAGTGAATTCTAATTCCTAGCATTCCAAACAAGCTCAGTAAATTTTTATTTTTTTAAATGCTCTACATATATAAAATGCTCACCTTACTATCTTGCAAGATCATCTCAATGCTTTGCACTTCTTTCTCATTAAATTTGCTTGGAAGTTCCCATTATCTTGATGATATAAACTTTGAAGCTCCACCAAAGTTTCTTTGTATTAATATCACCCAGGAAGTCATAAGACTCCGCCATCTTAATGAGGTTTTTGTATCTCTGTTAAACCAAATGATATACTCTCTCTTGCTCCCACTGGGAATCTAAATTTTTTGTGAACAAATAAAAGTGGAGGCATGCGTGTATATATATAAACACATTTGAAAGAAAATGTTGACCGCTGATAATTTTGTACTTTTACCCATCAGGTTCTGTACTTCTGTGTTTGATGTCTCATTCAAATATATTTGAGATAAAAAAAAATTGTATACGTGTCAACCATTGAAGTATGGCACTTGTTGTTTATTGGGACTACTACTGCTCTCCTTTTATATATAAAGGAGATAAGATAAAGTAAATATATATTAAAAATGCAAAAATGATAGAATTTATTTTTTACGCCTTATTACTTATTTCGTCCTCAAATAGAATGATTTTCTTATAAACGTATCTCATCCTTAGAAAAGACGAGATAAGTAGGGAACATTGACAAAGTATCCAGTCTGCAGACGAAGGTCTCATTTTAAACAGATCTTTTCCATGATGAAGATGAAATATTTGTTTAAAAATAGTTGTTATATGTGCATACGTAATACATACGGGACAAAAAATTTTAACTATATAAAGAACTCATTCATGTCATTATAACACGAATTTCATTTCAATTCTTTTCACAAATTTTCTGATAATGTTTGTGAGTATGTTGTTGTAAATATCTAATCTATTCTTAATATATACAAATAGATACATAAGTTTACTCACATTATTTTTAAACACATTACTTTTAAAACATCTTTTTCTTTTTACTAATGCCACATCAGCAATATCGCTTACTTAGCAAAATATTAGAATCAACTATTCAGTTTTTGCTAAATCAACTATTATTTTCAAAACAACAAAAAAATAAAATATACACAAATTTGTAATGAAATTTGTAACCTACAAAGACATTGAATCCATATCCATATATTTATTATATCTCACCGTTATAAACAATACAATAAATTTATAACTCCAATAATTAATTTATTAATTTTTATAAATAACTTATTAAATATAATAAACATTCATATTACAAATGTAATAATAATATTATTAATCATAATAAATTTTACGTTACAAATATTTAAATTCCATACTATTTGAACTAATTATATAAGTCTCTTATCACTATTCCTTCAAATGACATCAAATTTAGTATAAAAAATTTATTTTCAAACTACACAACATCTCAAACTTACTTAATGGAGCATCATTTTTTAGACAATATCACCAAACAAAAAGACAATTAGTTTATCAAAGTTTGCGTAATTCATCTATGGAAAACATTAACACCCATAAATGAAGAAGAGTCTCTTTGCTTAGAAATATTTATATTAGATGAAAAGGTACAAAACAAACATATTTATTATATTTTTAAATTGAATTTACGAAAAAATACTTTAATTATTTTTGCTTTTTATACTTTTTATATTATTTTATAATACTTTATATATAATTGTATTTTAATATGTTAAAATTATACTTCTTTTAATATGCTATTCATTATTTTTTTTAACTAATTATGAACTATAATTTACTAACACTGCAGGAAAGAAAAAGTCTATACTATAAAAAATTTAAAAATAGAAGATACAAATTATTTGAATAGGCCAATTAAAGGTATAATTAAAGCAAACTTTTTACTCACAATTGTTGTGAAAGAAATTAAAGACCCAATTTTGAACATTTTCTAAGACTATTTTGAATTTGCATCACTTGAGACATTGTCTGACAGAGTGGGTCAAAAAAAGAACTAATATGTAATTTTATTTTATACTATTTCAATTATTCTTATTAAAAATAACTTATTTAAAAAAAATCTATTCATTTTTGTTCTTTTTATTGTAGAAGTCATTGAAAAACTACATCAAGAGATTAAGAAGAAAGAAAACCATACAAATTCAAGACACATTTTTGGAAAAAAAATATACATGTAAAGATGGAACAAACAACATAATAGAAAGCGCATACAACTCAACAATTCATAAAGAATATGCCTTCACAAGAACCTCGACGGAAAGAAGAAAGCAACAATTCTAACAATAACCAATAAAGAAAAAGGAGAACGAGCGCCATATAAAAAGACTAAATTCATCAACTAAAACAAATACAAAAATCAAACTATCAAATAAAAATGTCACTTTCTATAACTCCAACATCCAAATTTTTTATAGTATAAATTATTTTAAACAAAATACTTTTTAAATTTAACTTTAGTTTATACATATTTAATTTAATACAACAAAACATAACTATTTTTAATATTTATTATATACTATCATTAATTTATCGTTTGTACATTACACGAGTCTCATTCTAGTTTATGTAAATGGTTGTAATATAAACAATAATAAAAAAAATTGTGTTTGATTGTCTACATCTAATGTTGTTTCAAACTCTGGGACTTGGTACGCTACAAGATTATTTGAAGAATCTGATATTAATAAAGATAAAAGTTCAAAACTAGAGGGAGATTACTAAAATTAGGTACAAAATCCTTTGCTGCATTAGCAATTCGAGGCTTCAAGTTCAAGCTGGGTTATACACGATGAATACGTATATGCGACTTTTGAGACACATGGAAGAATTCTAACTCATCAAATCATATAATTATATAGTGAGGTAGTTGATATTGACACTGCTGACAACGTAAAACTCACGTACTACTATTATCTTTTTTTTATTTAAATTTTTTTAATTTTAAATTTTATTTTAAAAAATAAAATGTGATTTTTTATTTTTAAATAATTTTTTTTATATTTTTTTAATTTTATTTATAAAATAAATGATGAGAGATTATAATTTATTAATTTATTTTTTAAAATAAAAATTTAAAATTTAGAGGGTGTAATTCTTTTTTCCTTTGACACTCAACTAAATATAAAAGAATTTTAAAATGAGTATACTCTTAAATCATAATACGATGATAATCAGATTTCGCAAATGAAAAGATCAAGACAATTACCCATTTGCCCTAATTGCATTTGGTCACTCAACTCATCCAAAACCCGCAAACAGGGAGGGCCTAACTCCTTTACTCATCTTCAATTTCACGCTTTCCATTGTCCCTTCCAACAACAATCACCGATTAACATCAACACACTCAATAAAAAGAAACCTTTTTATTTATTTATTTATTTATTAAAAGAACAATACATTTGCCCCACATCATTACATCACAATTCACATCAGATCACATAACACACAAAATATAAGCCTCTGACTCTGAAACACTTGCATGCATACACCAGCTCCTAAAACTAAAATATCACCACCCTCCCATCCACTCACTCAATTTCCCTTTCCCTTTCCCTTTCACATTCACATCACATTTCTTTTTACCAAATAGCCTATCTTTCACATTCACCGACACAAACACAAGAAGCATTTCAATTTTCACTGCAACCACTCCAAATTTTACCTTCACCCATACAACACATTACATTACGCACACACACAAACACTGCATTTAAATTCGGAAAGAAAGAAGGAAGCAAAAGAATGAAGCCAAAGCTGAATCACAGGCTGGAGATGCCGAATAGTAATAACAATAATTCAAACCAATATGGCCCTTACTCACCAAAACTCCCAAAACACAATAGATCCCTACCAAGATCCATTAACTACCTTCTAAGAGAACAGCGCCTACTCTTCACCCTCATCGGAATCCTAATCGGCTCGACCTTCTTCATAATCCAGCCCATCCTCTCCAGAATTGGGCCTTCCGAGGCCCATCCGTACACCCGGAGCGGGTTCACCACCCGCCACGACCTCCGCGGCGTCGGGCTCGAGAGAAGGAGCGCGGTTGCTGGGCGGGTTCCGGCGGCGATTGGCGCCAGGAGGCTGAGGGTGGTGGTTACCGGTGGGGCTGGGTTCGTTGGGAGCCATCTGGTTGATAAGCTTATTGGGAGAGGGAATGAGGTGATTGTGGTGGATAATTTTTTCACCGGGAGGAAGGACAATTTGGTACATTTGCTTGGAAACCCTAGGTTTGAGCTGATTCGACACGACGTCGTTGAGCCTATACTGTTGGAGGTGGATCAGATCTATCACCTTGCTTGTCCTGCTTCCCCTGTTCATTACAAGTATAACCCTGTCAAGACTATCATATCCTTATTCATTTATTTATTTTGTTGTAGACTTGTAGTGATTGATTGTGACAGTTAAGTTTAGGGTAAGTTTGTTCCCTTTCCCCTTAATTGGAGTCACAAGAACGGATAGAATTCTTAGTAATAAATTCTGTGGTAAGTACAAAAAATTAGTGCTAAGAAACCATCATAGTTTTTCAAGCTAGGTTAATGTGATTCTAGGTAATAAAATCAAGCGGTTAAGAAATTATAAATTTAATTTGATTCACTGTCAGTCTAAAACAATTTTATCTATGCATCCAATTACGTAATACCACATACCACATCAGTTTAAATAACTACTTTTTATTTTAATGGCGTAGATGATCATCTAGAAGAATGGTGTGATTAGACGAGTTTTTCACTGTCAATGTATCAAGATTATTATTTTTATTATTACAGTGAATGTGAGAGGTAAGTCTGTCCCCTCTCTGGTGGTTTTACGTTGAGTCATAGAAATTGATAAAACTTGCGGTAAGAGACATTCATAGTTTTTCAAACTGCATTAATAGATCTTAGGTAGTAATTACTGGATACTGGTGGCGAAGACAAAAACTCGTGTGAGAGAAAGTCGTCAATCATAGTTTCTCGAAGTAGATTAAATAGATCTGAGGTAATAAAATTCAGATGCCTGTGACAATGTCGAAAGTAAAATTAAAAGAAAAAGAAGTCATAAAGTTGCTAACTTCTAATTTTAGCTGAAGATTGGAAACAAAGGTCCTTGAAGCTTCCAAAAGGTAGTTAAGTCCTTGGAATGAATTAAAGTCAATTGCTAACTTAAGGGGCTAATTTTATTTATTTTATAAATGAAAATTGTGGAACGGTTTTTTTGTGTGTTGCTTACTTGGTGTTTTTGTGAAAGTTTTAGTGTAAAGTGTTTTGGGCTAGATCTTTTTCAAAAGAAAATGTTAATACACTATGTAAGTTGAGAAATTGTTATTCTATGTTTTTCAATCTTAACTTCTTGGCTTTCAACTCTGTTTTTGAATCTAACAAACTGCGTCGTTGAGGCACAGAGTAACAGCTTTTTCTTGTTTTGAGATTATTTAGGAAATTGTCTCTTAGAGTTCCACATTCATTTCAAGGGAATTTATGATGTGTGTCCAACTTAGACTGGAATGATTCTTAGTGAGATATGGTTCAGCAGTATGCGAATATAAATCATTATTTGTGGTGCTTGTAATGTTTCAGCACCATAATAATAGTAAGGACAAATCATGTGATCTCATGTATACAACTTAATTAAGGTGTGCTAATAGATTATAAAATATTCATAGGTCATAAGTGATTTGGGAGCTCGATACTAAGGATTTGAGGGAGTTGGCCTAAGTGCTTGTTTGGGCGCCATTAAGTTGATAAAAAAAGATCTTTTTTCATTGAAAAAAAATCTTCTCTTATTTTTTAGTGTGCTTCGTAAATTTCTTGTCGTAAAAGTAAAAGCACTAGAAAAATCAAATTTAAAATTACTTTTACTAAGGAATGCTTTCACAAGTCTTTTCCTAAGGAGTGCTTTCACACATGTCCATGGCTAGCTATTAATTCCTCATACAACATGTCCATGGAGTTATTCTCAGTTAGGCATGATTTATCATAGGCTTTCAATCGTTGTGTGGATTTTGTATGGTTATAGAGATCATAATTGAAGCTCATTTATCATTAAAATTGGTTTTCTACATGTCAAAAAAATCATTTGAATGAGATGACATGGTAGATCATGCCTAGTGAAGAATTATTTATGTAATGTAGTTCTGAGTTATGCATGATCTATTATTGGCATAAAAATGCTTATTTGACATGTATAATATTGTGGGATCATACTATATTTCTATCTATCATAAAATATGTGTGAATCCATCTAGATAATGATTTGAGTGCCTAAAAGATGACATGGTATAATTTTACATGAAGAATAACCATACATGAAGTTGTAGCTTTAATGGTCTCGGAGAGCATTAAAAACTCTTTGCTTCTGGGATCCTTAATTATATGTGATGTACAAGACAAATGTGATGGGTACACTTAATATGCTGGGCCTTGCAAAGAGGATTGGGGCCAGGTTTCTGCTTACTAGTACTAGTGAGGTTTACGGTGATCCGCTGGAGCATCCCCAGAAAGAGACCTACTGGGGAAATGTGAATCCAATAGGTGAGCTGATAGATTAAAACTGTTAATGAAATGTTAGCTTTATGGGATGGTGGTTCAGTATGCTGAAATATAGTTCAAAATTTTAGGCGAGAGGAGCTGTTATGATGAAGGAAAGCGCACTGCGGAGACCTTAACAATGGATTATCATCGAGGTGATGGTGTTGAGGTAACCTTACATATTTTTCAACATATCGGGAATTGATTTGAGCTAGTGAAGGTTATTTATCTACATGTCTACATTGTTGGATAAATAGGTGGTATAGTTTTACACATTATACTGATCTAATAATTAGTCATTTCATGCTATATGCTTTGTATGCATTGATTTAACTTGAAACTGCATACATGTAATTTAGGAGATTTACATATATGTCTCCATTGCTAATTATTTGCTTGTTGTAGCCATTGATTTTCCAATTAACAACTCATTAAATTATCCTTAGCATTTTTTACTATTTATTCTCCAAGGGCAATGACATGTGCTGTAGTGTTTTTAGCTTAAGGACAATTTGGTCAGTTCATGGTATTGAATTGCTCTGATCCAATGTTTCTATTTTAGTTAGAGAATGATCGATGCATTTAATTTTGACCTTACGGTGCTGGATCCTATAGTTTTCTTCCAGCTAGAGTTGGCAAATTTCCTTTCAAGCTATTATTCAAAGCAGTGAACCTAAGTTTGATAGGAGGTTGTCTTTGACGTAAGCTGTGAGTCGTGAGACCACCAGAGAACTTTATTCTTAGTTTACTATTGATCAGTTTCCAAAAAATTTCTAAAGCCTCTTTCTCTTCCTTCCCAAGGATTTCGTTAAAGGAACTTAGCCCCTGACAAAGGAATAGCTTTGGTTTAATTACTTTTTCTTTCTCTAACCAGATCTGCTATAGGATTGAAATTTTTATTCTGTAAATTGGACTCTAAAGACAAAGTTTGATGCATGGTGAATTCTTCAAGCCACTCAAATTAAATAATTTGGCAAAAGCAGCATTTAAATTTCTTTTCGTAGCTTTGGCAAATTTAATGTTAATGTTGAGACTGATCTGTTTTGCTGCTATATAGGTTCGAATTGCTCGTATTTTCAACACATATGGACCTCGTATGTGTTTAGATGATGGTCGTGTAGTTAGCAATTTTGTTGCACAGGTTTGAAACCCATTTCAATGTTTTTGTCTGCTCTCTTTTTTAACGAAGGTTTTCTGTTTCTCATATACATTCATCACTGCAGGTTATTCGCAAACAACCAATGACTGTATATGGTGATGGGAAGCAAACAAGAAGTTTTCAATATGTCTCTGATTTGGTATGTAGCAACTAGCCAATGATTTTGTTTTTTTAAAACTCCATATCGATGGGGATTTTATCATTTCACTATCAGTCATGTTTGGGCCCTTGTTTTTACTACTACTCTTGGGGATTTAAAGAGATCCTTCATAGTTCACCAATATAAAATGGTTTCTTTTTTATGGAATTACTGTTAAATCCCAATCAAGTTCTAAATAACGAGTACTATCTTCTAGTGTCAGGATGGGTGAAAATCTGTAGCTTAAAGCATAACTGCATGTTTTGTAAAACATCAAACGAAGCCGCAACTTGATTTTCTTATCCTAATTCTCAAACTGAAAAGGACCTTTTAGGATTAACTACTGAGAATACATAAAGCAAAGAGAAACAATTGCTTTGGAATGTTAAATGAAAAATATTGATAATTTCTTTTCATTTGACAAAGCCCATATCATGAAATTTTTTATTTCATCTTTTTTCCCTTCTTTTTTGAACTGGAGAATTTTTAAATCTATGGATGATTTCTTATTTCTACTTTATCATTAGAACTTGTGCCAACTGCTGAATAGGATGCAATGGTGAATTAAATTTCTTTTCCAATTCACAGGTTAACGGATTGGTGGCCTTGATGGATGGTGAACATGTGGGACCTTTCAACCTGGGTAACCCAGGGGAGTTCACCATGTTAGAGCTTGCTGAGGTATTTTGGTGTCTTTTCTTTTGTTAAAACTAAAATAAGGTTAATAGATAATTGGGCCTTCTGCGCTAACTGCTAATGTAATTTTTGGTTCTTGGGACAGAAAATATGGAGATAGTGGGATAGTAGAAATCCATTTCTCGCATCCCTTCTTTTAGAAGCTACAGAAATCGGTTTAAAGATCATCCCTCTATATAAGTTTACAGAATCTCTTAAAGAATAAATTACCAAAATGATACCCGAAAGATTCTAGCGCTGACAAAAATAGCCCTGAAAGATGTGAACGACAAAAGAGCTCCTAAAAGATTAATAAGTTTGACCACCACCAAACGTCAACTGAACATGTTTCCATTAACAGAAAATGCTAAGCTGGTTGATGGAGGAGCTTTATGGAAAACTCTGATCAGTTAATAATTATGTGGCATTATTAATTAACTGATCAGAGTTTGCCAGTTAAGCTCTTCCGTCAGCGTTTTACGTTAACAGAAACGTGATCAGTTGACGTTTGGTGGTTTTTGTCAAACTTATTAATCTTTTAGGGGCTCTTTTGTCGATTGCATCTTTCAAGGTTTTTTTTGTCAGCGCCGTAATCTATCAGGTACCATTTTATGAGCAAATTTATTGTTTTGCTTTCGAGGCCTTCTCCAGACACATTTCTGTTCTCAACCTCTCTGTCTTAGGACAATAACTGAATGCTACTAAGGGAGAGTTCTGGAAGAATTTTCGAGTTCAAGGAAGTGGACTGAGTTTTGTTGTCATTGTCCATTTATATGTGCACAGGTTGTGAAAGCAACAATTGATCCAAGTGCTACAATAGAATTCAGACCAAATACTGCTGATGATCCACATATGAGGAAGCCAGATATAAGCAAAGCAAAGGAGCTCTTGAACTGGGAGCCTAAAGTCCCTCTCAAAGAAGGGTTGCCTCTTATGGTCAACGATTTCCGCAATCGGATCCTAAACGAAGACGAAGGAAAAGGGATGAAATAAGCATAGTAGACTAGTATCAAAACCTTTTATGTATGCATGTATGTATGTATGTATGTACAACAGTATAAGGAGAAGAGCTTGTTTGCACTTCAGTTCTCATTTTCATCGTTCCAGTCATCCACAGTCAAAACCAACAGAAAGTTCTGGTAAGACTTCACTTCTGTAAGGAGATACGTTTACTTTAATTTTTTCATTTAAGTGTTTATGCTTTGCATAGCATATAAAATAGATGTATTTATTAAATTTTGACACAATTCTTTTCAGAAGTCTTTGTCTATTGTATTGATTAATTAGTAATTACAAATATTGTAATACTTGATACTTTCATGCTGGTAATCTCATGAGAATGGAAGTAGTTTTTAGAAAGTTGACTTTGTCAAATGTTATGAAGTGTTACAGCGTACCATATGCAATAGAGGAATATTAGGACTTCTCTTGTTACCCTACTCACTGCTATCCGAGGAGTCATACGAGATACATCGATATAAATTTTTCTAGGGGTATGTATAAATATTCATTTATCTATATAGTTTTTTATATTCATTATAGAATAACAATGAGTCAATGATATCCATTATGGTTATAAAAATTAAAATCATAATTTGTATTTCTATTTTTCTCTTTCATAACATATGTAACACGAGAAGATTCGATTCTACGCATATGGGTTAACGTGTCTTGGGAAAAATTATTATTATATTATATATATTGTAGTTTCTCAGGATGTTAACGTAATTATATACGACTATGATAAATGTTTGAATATTCTATTATTTTTTATAATTTTATTAAAATTTTAAATAAGTTTTTGTAAAAGTTTGAAATTAAACTTTTATATTAGGTATAAATTTTTTATTATATTATTAATTGTTAATAAAAAAATATAATTTTATAATATTCATTTTTAGAATATTTTATAATTTATTTTACATCAAATACAAAAATAAATATTTTTAAAAAATTATAGTTTTAATTAACAATAATTTGAAAGAATTTAATTGAGAATCATAATGTAGGGATTTAATTTGGTCAAGTAGATTGGAGAATCTCTAATTTTAGACATTACATGTATATTTTATACATCTACACAACATACTTACATACATTACATACATTACATGGATACACAGTTACACACTATAGGTTCTTAAATAACATCCAATCTTAAATGGAATTTAAACCCAAGTGCAATACAAAAAATATATAAATATGTCATCTGTGTTAGTCCTTGGCTGCTTAGGGATTTAATTTGGAAGTGGAGCTTAGTTTAGTGATACTATTTATTATAGTCTGGTCCAATGTCAATTTCTTGGAACCCTCAAATGAGATCATTTCATGTGTACATCTCTTTCAAAGCTCATTAAATAATTTTAATCAGACACAACAGATACTATATACATATATCTCATAATAATGTACCGACTTAATTAATTGAGAAACGTAAATTCCTTTAATTTCCAAATAATAATATGTCATTGCTTAAAAAAAGGTATAGTTACTTTTATGCGATGAATTTCAATAGCTTAAACTTGACATAGCAGAATTACAAGCAAAAGAAAATTGTTACATGATGACATGATACTGAACTATCAGCATTATTTCTATCTACTTTCGGTGCGACGGATAATGGGAATAAAAGCATCAGCTTTGGGCATTTTGTTCTCAGGGACCCTATCTGAAAATGAAACCTTATCCTATTCTTAGGAGACATTCTCCGTTGCCTTTTCTTTTTTCCTTTCCAAGTAAATGAATAAAAATATACATCAAAGAATTTAAAATAAATAAAAGTACACATACAAAATTTGTAAATATTATGACATTAGTAAGAGTTTGATATTTATGAAATTTTTGTGTGTATTTTTGTTCATCAAAAATAATTTTTAAGGTGTACTTTGATATTTAATTATTTATGAATTTTAACATGTATTTTTATTTACTCCAAATTTTTTATGTGTATTTTTTTTCATTTACTTTTTTTTTCTACAACTTATATATATTGGGGATCCAAAAAATTTTAGAAGTGGGAGCAAAATAATATAATAAAATAATAAATATATATATATATATTTAGATATTTAACTTTTGGAGTATATTAACTAATCAAATTTTTAATAAATAAATATAATTAATACATCTAAAAGTATAGTAATTTAATTTAAAAATATTTTTTTCATTTCAATATTTCGGTAATATTACATGAGTAATACATTTATTATTAATACTTGCGCTTAGTCAAACATTTAATATTTGTCAAATAACATTTATATTGATTATTTTTTATATGATACAAAAAAGTTTATAACTCAATAGCTAAAAAATCTATAAGGAATATAACTCGAATGAACTAATTAGAATTTTGACTGTTTTTTATTTTGGTGTCTAAATTTTTTCTAAAATTATGCGAGAGAGACAAAAAAATTATGAAAAAAAATAAAAAATCAAATTAAAGAATTACAATTATTTTTATATGTAAGTATAGATAAAATAATATATTTTTTCTATTAAAAAATATTAAATAATTTTTTGATATTTAATTACAAAGTTGATATTTTATAATATTATAATAAATATTTTTTTAATGAAAATAATATTATATGTATGTATACACAAAATTAAATTAAACAAAATAACAAAAAGTAAATAAATGATATATATTATAAAAAAATATTAAATACTAATAATCTCATTTATATTTAAAAATTTAAGCTTAACTTTGGCAATTAAATAATTAGATTATTATTAGTTATTATTAATATTTGTTTTGAATTTATATATAATAATTTTTATTATTGTATTAATATCTAATAATATAAATGTTTCTTACACATAATTTTTTTGAAGTGTGGGGGCAAATAAATTATTGTAATAAGTACAATTCTTTACACATATATACTTATTATTAGTTTTTTAAAAGTTCAATGGGGCGATTGCCCCCACACTTCTGCGCATAAATCCGTCCCAATATATATATATATATATCACTTTAAATGTTAGTTATGCAAATTACCTCTCATAATTGTTCAGTTAGAAAGCGTCTATAATCTTTATTCTTTCGAAATGCTGTCAAAGCCATAAGGCTA
This sequence comes from Arachis stenosperma, assembly GCF_014773155.1. Lineage (NCBI taxonomy): Eukaryota > Viridiplantae > Streptophyta > Magnoliopsida > Fabales > Fabaceae > Arachis > Arachis stenosperma. Next base: position 33,942,834 of record NC_080378.1, read on the forward strand.
TATTTCTTCAATGGTTAAGAGAGCCCATGTATATTAATTGCGGTAAACTCACGACTTTTTAATGATTTTCGCGTTGTATAAATACAGATACATACATACATTATTTTTGAATGTTTTGTATTCGATTCTCATTTCTTTTTCCTAATATGGACCTAGCAATAATTTTTTGTAAGAGAGATTGGAAATGTCATTTTAGTTTTTTATTTGTCATAACGTGAAGGTTCCTTTAACTTACACTAAGAAAATAACGGGTTAGAACCTCTCAAAATAATTTGCAGTACTTAAGAAAATATAATATCCTTAAAAGAAATTATGAAACAAAATAAACTCGGAGCAGCTGGCTTGATGAGCACATGAGTGCATGAACTACGGTTTTGTATGAAAACTAAAATTAGATTAAATTAAAGAGAATAGTTCAGCGATGAGACGATTAGCTTTAACTGAATATAGGGTATACAAGGAAGTTAAGAAAGCCATAGAATTGAAGCATATGATTTCATTAATTTTTAGGATACTTTTCTTTCAATTTTTTTTCTTTTTAAAACAAAAGTGAAGAAGAAAGTGGCTTTGAATGTGTGAAAAAAATTATAAAGAAAAAATGGAGAAAATTATTTCAAGTGGTTTTACTAACTATCTAGCAAAGAATTTGTTCCATTAGAATCTTAACAACGTTGTGGAATTATTTAGCCCACCCGTTTATAGATATTGTCCGTTTTTATCATTCTGATTATGAGAGTTTTTGTTCTTGATTGATAGAAATACAAGAAAAGAATCAGAATGTGTGATTGCATATTGTGTGATTCATTGATACAAGGAGATTATTTATACAACAATTTTAACAATAATGTTAACAATTCTACTAACTAATCCACTAATTTATCAACTAATATTAACAATTCTGCTATCCTAAATCTAATTCACTAATCATATTTTAATAATTTTTTTTCTCAAACTCAAGTAAGAACTAAAAAGACCATCTTAAATTTGGACACTAAATTTTAAAAATGAGTAAAATGATAAACTTTGATAAAGATATCAGCCGTCTAATATAGTTTCAATAGGAATTAGATGAATAATACCAATAAAAAGTTATTATCGTACAAAATGACAGTCATTCTTAATGTGTTTAGTTCGCTTATGAAATGCATTATTATAGACAATGTAAATAACACTTCTGTTATCACAATAGAGATTAGTAGGAGAAGATTGAGTAGCCCCCAAATCCTCAAGAAGCCAATGAATCGCAATGACTTCAGCAGAAGTGTCAGCCAGAACACGTAATGACACATCATCTTAAGTGATTTTTAAACTCCTTATCTTATTCATTTTTTTAGGTTTTAATCAAATTTCTTATGTTTTTTAAAGAAAATTAATGAATAATCAAATATTTTGAGTTGTGATAGTATTTTTATGTTTTCATGAGTTTTTGTCTCAAAAACAAATAAGACTCAAAGCTTTTTGATAAGAAAAATGTAAGACCCGATTAATTAACGGCTAATTAATCCATAAATGAGAATTTATTCTAGAAAGCCCAAAATGTGATTTTTATGCCTTAATATGATAGAGGAGATTGAGGCGAGAATTTCGGTACCAATTTTATAGAATTCGGACTAAGATTGGACCGAACGGGTCAAACCAGGCCAACCGGACCCAAAGTGGGACCTTGACCCAACATAACTAAACCTAAACCCTAGTTTTCAGCACTCTCTCTCCTCACACAACACTAATACACGCTGAAATGGTGGAGGGAGGAGAAGAATACTCTCTCAAACTTCTATCTCTCACTTGATCTTCAAACCACCATAACTTTTGATCTAGAGCTTCGATTGCCGCACCGTTTGCGGCCATGCGTTCACCGCGGAGAGCTCTACAAAACGCATATAATCAATTTTGATGTAAGCCACGTTTTGCTCTTCGAATTTCCAGCATTGTTTTCGAGTTTCATGAGCAAAAATATTGAGATTTTGGGCTCTTTGATGTTATAGGACCCAACTCTCTTGAAGGAGAAGGTTAATCTTGTCTCCTTGGACCTTAGGTATGGTAAGATTCTCAACCCTAGTGTAAATTATTGTTCTATGATGTTTGAGTATTGAGATGTTGTGTATGGGTATGATGATTGTGACTTAGGTTGTGTATGTGTGAATATTGGAGCTTGATTGGTGATTTTGAAAATCTTGAAAAGGGATTTGGTGGTGAAAAATCTGTTCTTGGAGGTGTTGAGGCCTTGAGAGCTTGAGGAGAAGTGGTTTGGAAGTGCTCCGGTTGAGCTTGGGAAATCGGCTAAGGTATGGTCTCGGTTTCCCGTATCTAATATGTAATGTGGTAGGAAATACTTAGGCTAGAGGCCCTAAGATAGGCATTGAATTGTTGATGTTGTTGAATGGTTGAAATATATGATGTGGTCATATATGTGATGATGATTATTGATGCCTTGATGGTATGATGTATGAGAAATATGCATGTTGTGATATATGCTTGATGATTGACTATGGTTGAATTGTGGGTTGAACCATGTTGATGGTGAGTATGATATTGATTGTGTACAATGATGATTTATTGGAATTGGTGTTGTTGAAAATTGGCATGAGGAAGAGTATATGATATGTCAATGTGTTTGGGTTTGAGCCACTTGGGTGAAGTGGGTTAAAATGATGGGATAGTGATTTTGTAAAATGTGGTAATGTGTCAATGTGTGAGCTGAGGAGGCTTGATGTTGAATTTGATATATTTTGATTGATTTCAAAGAAAACGAATGAAATTGGCATGTTTTGATTGATTTTGAAAAGAGTTAAAAATGGCACTTTGTGGTTTTGTATGAAAAATATGGTTTTTGGGCAAACTTTGATGGGACATAACTTGGACTACGGATCTCTATTTTGTGCCAAGTCTGTTTAAAAATGAAATTGGATCCGGGATGTCCATGCCGTTTGAAGAACGGGTGAAAAACGATTTAAAATGAGAAAGTTATGTCCGTTGGAAGATTGGGGGTTGAATCTGTGAATTCTGTAGCTTTTAACTTTGAAATTTTTTAGCAGAATGACCCCCCGCGCGTAGGCGCACTTGGCGCGTACGCGCCGTTCTTCTAGAAAGCCCCATCCACGCGTGCGCGCCGATGTGCTGCACCTAACGCCAAGCCATTTTCTAGAGAATTGTGCCAGAACTGTGCCAGTTTTGTGCCTGGGGCACGAGAGCACCCACGCGTACGCGTGGTTGACGCGGGCGCGTCGCTTGGCTATTTTCCAATTCACGGGTTAGCGTGCATGACGCATACGCGTCGATGAGTTTTGTGACCACCCACGCGTGCGCGTGGAGTGCGCGTACGCGTGGCCCTGTTTTCATCCCAAAGTTGATTTTTGAGTTTTAAAAGCCAAATTTCATACTTCTAAGCCTCCGATCTCACCACTTATATCTTAAATCATTATGATATGCCTAGCAATGAGAAAAGGAGCTAGGGGATGTGGTAACTTGCGAGTGAAGCAAGGGAAAAATAAATGATCAATGAAGATCAAAGATGATTATGTGAGATGCGGAGGATGGCGGTGGAAGTGCTTGTTATGCCATGGGCCGAAGGGCCGTAATTGTTGATCAATTGGCTGGTTATAAATTTAACCGTGAGCCGGATGGCTAGATTATTGCCGTGTTACGGCGGAGCCATGATTATGGCTATGTATAAATGCATATATGCTGTTGAATGAATTGTGAATGTTGCACTTCCACTGTTGGAGATGAGAGTTTCCCTGGGAGGAAGCAGTGACTAGCTGGTGCACGAAATTGCAATCACACTTTTGCAATCCCGTACAACTAACCAGCAAGTGCACTGGGTCGTCCAAGTAATACCTTGCGTGAGCAAGGGTCGATCCCACGGAGATTGTCGGCTTGAAGCAAGCTATGGTTATCTTGTAAATCTTAGTCAGGATATCAGAAATTATCAGGATTGATTGTAAAAAGCAAAAGAACATGAAATGGTTACTTGTATTGCAGTAATGGAGAATAGGTTGAGGTTTGGAGATGCTCCATCTTCTGAATCTCTGCTTTCCTACTGTCTCCTTCTTCAAGCACGCAAGGCTCCTTCCATGGCAAGCTATATGTAGGGTTTCACCGTTGTCAATGGCTACCTCCCATCCTCTCAGTGAAAGCGATTGCATATGCTCTGTCACAGCATAGCGGAATTCAGCTGTCGGTTCTCGGTCAGGCCGGAATAATATCCATCGATACTTTTGCGTCTGTCACTAACGCCCCGCCTGCTAGGAGTTTGAAGCACGTCACAGTCATTCAGTCATTGAATCCTACTCAGAATACCACAGACAAGGTTTAGACCTTCCGGATTCTCTTGAATGCCGCCATCAGTTCTAGCTTATACCACGAAGATTCCGATTAAAGAATCCAAGAGATAACTACTCAATCTAAGGTAGAACGTAGGTGGTTGTCAGGCACACGTTCATGGTTGAGAATGATGATGATTGTCACGGATCATCACATTCATCCGGATTAAGAACAAGTATTATCTTAGAATGGAAGCAAGCATGATTGAATGAGAAACAGTAGTAATTGCATTAATCCATCAAGACACAACAGAGCTCCTCACCCCCAACCATGGGGTTTAGAGACTCATGCTGTGGAAGATACACAAAGAAAACGTGTAAAGTGTCATGAGGTACAGATACAATGTCAAAAGATCCTATTAATAGTAAACTAGTATCCTAAGGTTTACAGAAATGAGTAAATGACAGAAAAATCCACTTCCGGGCCCACTTGGTGTGTGCTTTGGGCTGAGCAATGAAGTATTTTCGTGTAGAGACCTTTTCTGGAGTTAAACGCCAGCTTTCATGCCAGTTTGGGCGTTTAACTCCAAGTTTTATGCCAGTTCCGGCGTTTAACGCTGGAATTTCTGAGGCCGAATTGCTACGCCGGTTTGGGCCATCAAATATTGGGCAAAGTATGGATTATCATATATTGCTGGAAAGCCCAGGATGTCTACTTTCCAATGCCGTTGAGAGCGCGCCAATTGGGCTTCTGTAGCTCCAGAAAATCCACTTCGAGTGTAGGGAGGTCAGAATCCAACAGCATCTGCAGTCCTTTTTGGTCTCTGGATCAGATTTTTGCTCAGGACCCTCAATTTCAGTCAGAAAATACCTGAAATCACAGAAAAACACACAAACTCATAGTAAAGTCCAGAAAAGTGAATTTTAATTAAAAACTAATAAAAATATACTAAAAACTAACTAAATCATACTAAAAACATACTAAAAACAATGCCAAAAAGTGTATAAATTATCCGCTCATCACAACACCAAACTTAAATTGTTGCTTGTCCCCAAGCAACTGAAAATCAAATTAGGATAAAAAGAAGAGAATATACTATAGACTCCAAAATATCAAAGAAACATAGTTTCAAATTAGATGAGCGGGACTAGTAGCTTTTTGCCTCCAAACAGTTTTGGCATCTCACTCTATCCTTTGAAGTTCAGAATGATTGGCATCTATGAGAACTCAGAACTCAGATAGTGTTATTGATTCTCCTAGTTAAGTATAATAATTCTTGAACATAGCTAGTGTATGAGTCTTGGCTGTGGCCCAAAGCACTCTGTCTTCCAGTATTACCACCGGATACATACATGCCACAGACACATAATTGGGTGAACCTTTTTAGATTGTGACTCAGCTTTGCTAAAGTCCCCAATTAGAGGTGTCCAGGGTTCTTAAGCACACTCTTTTTGCCTTGGTTCACAACTTTATTCCTTTCTTTTTCTTTTTCTTTCTTTTTCTTTTTTTTTTTGAATTTTTTTTCACTGCTTTTTCTTGCTTCAAGAATCAATTTGATGATTTTTCAGATCCTCAATAACAGTTCTCTTTCTCCATCATTCTTTCAAGAGCCAACAATTTTAACATTCTTAAAACAACAAATTCAAAAGACATATGTACTGTTCAAGCATTCATTCAGAAAACAAAAAGTATTGTCACCACATCAAACTAATTCAACTAGTTTCAAGGATAAATTTCGAAATCCTGCACTTCTTGTTCTTTTGTGATTAAAGCATTTTTTCTTTTAAGAGAGGTGATGGATTCATAGGACATTCATAACTTTAAGGCATAAATTTTATTAATTATGAATTAAGAACAAGACTCAAATATAGATATAAGATGAAACTAATAAAAATAGGAATAGAAAACAAAAGAGTCAAAAATGCAAAAATAGGCTCCTAATGATAGAGGTGTTCACAGAGTTAGGACTCAACAACCTTGATTTTGAGAAGTGGATGCTCCCTCAGCTTGAGAGGAGAGCTTTTGGCGTTTCATCTCTTGGAGTTCACGCCCTTGCTTCTCTTGTTCCTTCAGCAATTTGCAGAGCATGCAGTTCTGATTCTGCTGTTCTTCCTTCAGTTGCTCCATAGTTTCTTGCAACTTGGAGATAGATGCTTCTAGGCTGGTCCAGTAGTCAATTCTTGGGAATTCAGGGAGGAATTCCTGCGCCCTTCTCTTGATAGAGTTGTCTTGCACTTGTCCTTCCATTGACTTCTTGGTGATTGGGTGTTCAATGGGTATGAACTCATCTACTCCCATCTTCACCCCAGCCTCTTTACAGAGCAAGGAGATCAAGCTTGGGTAAGCCAGTTTGGCTTCAGTGGAATTCTTATTTGCAATTGTGTAAATCTCACAAGCAATCACATGATGGACCTCCACTTCTTTTCCAAGCATAATGCAATGAATCATCACTGCCCTCTTGATGGTGACCTCAGAACGGTTGCTAGTGGGTAGTATGGAACGCCCAATAAAGTCTAGCCAACCTCTTGCAATTGGTTTGAGATCTCCCCTCTTGAGTTGGTTTGGGACACCCTTTGAATTGGTTATCCACTTAGTTCCAGGGAGGCATATGTCCTCTAGAACTTGATCCAACCCTTTATCTACTCTCACCATCCTCCTATTAAAGGAGTCAGGATCATCTTGCAGTTGAGGTAGTATGAAGATTTCTCTTATTTTGTCCAGATGGAAGTACATAACTTTCCCTCTGACCATAGTTCTGTAGGTATGGTAAGCAGTTCCAGTCATTCTCTGCTTATCTGTCAGCCACAGATTTGAGTAGAATTCCTGAACCATGTTCCTTCCAACCTTTATCTCAGGATTGGTTAGAACTTCCCATCCTCTGTTTCGAATTTGCTCTTGGATCCCCGGATATTCATCTTCTTTCAGATCAAATTTAACTTCCGGAATTACTGACCTCAGACCCATTATTTTGTGATAATGGTCTTCATGTTCTTTGGTTAAGAACTTCTCTTGATTCCAAAGATTCTTTGGATTAGTCTCTTTCTTTCCTCTTAAATTGGTTTGTTTTCTCTTAGGAGTCATGATCTTGATAAATCTTGGCTTAGTGATCACGGAAAAGCACACCAAACTTAGAGGTTTGCTTGTCCTCAAGCAAAAGAGAAGAGAGAAGAGAGGGGGAGGAAGAGGAAATTCGAATGGTGTGATGGAATGAGGGAACCAAACGTGAATTTATAAGGTGGGGAGGGGAGTTTTTCGAAAAATTGAAAGGAGATTTGAGAAGATATGGAAAGAAATTGAGAAAAGGATGATTTCTTTTAAACAAAATTTGGAATTGATTTGAGAGATTTGAAGAGTGATTTTGGATATTTGAAATTTTGAAAGTGAATGATGGGAGATTGAAATGTATTTTTGTAGAAAAATATGGGTGAGAAAAGGAAAGTTTGAAAAAATCTGATTTGAAAACAAAATTGTGGTCCCCCCACCTTTCTGGCGTTAAACGCCCAGAATGGCACCCATTCTGGCGTTTAACGCCCACTTGGTGCCCCTTTTGGGCGTTTAACGCCCAGCCAGGTGCCCTGGCTGGCGTTAAACGCCATAAATCCTTTATCACTGGGCGTTTTTCCAAAACGCCCAGGATGCTGCACACCTGGCGTTAAACGCCCAGAATGGTGCCCATTCTGGCGTTTAACGCCCAAAATGGTACCATTACTGGCGTTAAACGCCCAGAATGGGGGCGTTTAACGCCCAAAATGCCCCTTACTGGCGTTTTTTCGCCAGTAAGCTCATTTTCTCTGCTTTTTGAGCTGAATCCTTCTGTAACTCTGTGAATTCCTTCATTTTTGATACTTGCCTCTGTAAGAACAATTCATACTACCTCCTAATGACTGGGTTGCCTCCCAGCAAGCGCTTCTTTACTGTCTTTAGCTGGACCTTCACTGAGAATCACTCAAGTCTCAGTTTTGAGCATTCCTGCTCAAAATTTCCTTCAAGATAATGCTTGATTCTCTGTCCATTAACAATGAACTTTTTGTCAGAATCAATATCCTGAAGCTCAACATACCCATATGGTGAGACTCCTGTAATCACATACGGACCCCTCCACCGGGATTTGAGTTTTCCTGGAAACAATTTGAGCCTAGAGTTAAAGAGCAGAACCTTTTGTCCTGGCTCAAAGACTCTGGTTAACAACTTCTTGTCATGCCATTTCTTTGCCTTTTCCTTATAAATTTTTGCATTTTCAAAGGCATTGAGTCTGAACTCCTCTAGCTCATTTAGCTGGAGCAATCTTTTTTCACCAGCTAACTGTGCATCCATGTTTAGGAATCTGGTTGCCCAGTAGGCTTTATGTTCCAGTTCCACAGGCAAATGACAGGCCTTCCCATACACCAGTTGGTATGGAGAGGTTCCTATAGGAGTCTTGAATGCTGTTCTGTATGCCCACAGAGCATCATCCAAGCTCTTTGCCCAATCCTTTCTCCGGGCTATCACAGTCCGTTCTAGGATTCTTTTTAGCTCTCTGTTAGAGACTTCAGCTTGCCCATTTGTCTGTGGATGATACGGAGTTGCCACTTTATGGCTGATTCCATATCTAACCATAGCAGAGTATAGCTATTTATTGCAGAAATGAGTGCCCCCATCACTGATTAGTACTCTGGGAACACCAAACCTGCTGAAGATGTTTTTCTGGAGGAATTTCAGTACAGTCTTGGTATCATTAGTGGGTGTAGCAATTGCTTCTACCCACTTAGATACGTAGTCCACTGCCACCAGAATGTAAGTGTTTGAGTATGATGGTGGGAATGGCCCCACGAAGTCAATTCCCCATACATCAAACAATTCAATCTCTAATATCCCTTGTTGAGGCATGGCATATCCGTGAGGCAGGTTACCAGCTCTTTGGCAACTGTCACAGTTACGCACAAACTCTCGGGAATCTTTATAGAGAGTAGGCCAGTAGAAGCCACATTGGAGGACTTTAGTGGCTGTTCGCTCACTTCCAAAATGCCCTCCATACTGTGATCCATGGCAGTGCCATAGGATCCTTTGTGCTTCTTCTCTGGGTACACATCTGCGGATCACTCCGTCAGCACATCTCTTAAAGAGATATGGTTCATCCCAGAGGTAGTACTTGGCATCTGAAATTAGTTTCTTTCTCTGCACGTAGTTGTACTCTTTGGGAATGAACCTTACAGCTTTAAAATTTGCAATATCTGCAAACCATGGAGCTTCTTGAATGGCAAAGAGTTGCTCATCTGGGAAAGTCTCAGAAATCTCAGTAGAAGGGAGGGACGCCCCTACTACTGGTTCTATTTGGGACAGATGATCAGCCACTTGGTTCTCTGTCCCTTTTCTGTCTCTTATTTCTATATCAAACTCTTGCAGAAGCAACACCCATCTTATAAGCCTGGGTTTTGAATCCTGCTTTGTGAGTAAGTATTTAAGAGCAGCATGGTCAGTGTACACAACCACTTTGGATCCCACTAGATAGGATCTAAACTTGTCAATGGCATAGACCACTGCAAGTAACTCTTTTTCTGTGGTTGTGTAGTTCTTCTGTGCGTCATTTAGAACACGGCTGGCATAGTAAATGACGTGCAGAAGCTTGTTATGCCTCTGTCCCAACACTGCACCAATGGCATGGTCACTGGCATCACACATTAGTTCAAATGGCAATGTCCAATCTGGTGCAGAGATAACTGGTGCTGTGACCAACTTAGCTTTCAGGGTTTCAAATGCCTGCAGACACTGTGTGTCAAACACAAATGGTGTGTCAGCAGCTAACAGGTTACTCAAAGGTTTTGCAATTTTCGAAAAATCCTTTATAAACCTTCTGTAGAATCCTGCATGCCCCAGAAAGCTTCTGATTGCCTTAACATTGGCAGGTGGTGGTAATTTTTCAATCACCTCTACCTTTGCCTTATCCACCTCTATTCCCTTGCTTGAAATTTTGTGCCCAAGGACAATTCCTTCAGTCACCATAAAGTGACATTTCTCCCAGTTTAAAACCAGGTTAGTCTCTTGGCACCTTTTCAAGACAAGTGCTAGGTGATTAAGACAGGAGCTAAATGAGTCTCCATATACTGAAAAGTCATCCATGAAGACTTCCAGAAATTTCTCTACCATATCTGAGAAGATAGAGAGCATGCACCTTTGAAAGGTTGCAGGTGCATTGCACAGACCAAAAGGCATCCTCCTGTAGGCAAACACGCCAGAAGGGCAAGTGAATGCTGTTTTCTCTTGGTCCTGAGGATCTACTGCAATTTGGTTGTAGCCTGAATAGCCATCCAAAAAGCAGTAATAATCATGGCCAGCTAGTCTTTCTAGCATTTGGTCTATGAATGGTAAAGGAAAATGATCCTTTCTGGTGGCTGTGTTGAGCCGTCTGTAATCAATACACATGCGCCACCCTGTGACTGTCCTTGTAGGAACCAGTTCATTTTTTTCATTATGAACCACTGTCATGCCTCCCTTTTTGGGAACAACTTGGACAGGGCTCACCCAGGGGCTATCAGAAATAGGATAAATAATCCCAGCCTCTGGTAATTTAGTGACCTCTTTCTGCACCACCTCCTTCATGGCTGGATTCAGCCTCCTCTGTGGTTGAACCACTGGTTTGGCATTATCCTCCAACAGGATCTTGTGCATGCATCTAGCTGGGCTAATGCCCTTAAGATCACTTATGGACCACCCAAGAGCTGTCTTGTGTGTCCTTAGCACTTGAATCAGTGCTTCCTCTTCCTGTGAATTTAAAGCAGAGCTTATAATCACTGGAAAAGTGTCACCCTCTCCCAGAAATGCATATTTTAGGGATGGTGGTAGTGGTTTGAGTTCAGGCTTAGGAGGCTTATCCTCCTCCTGAGGAATTTTCGAAAATTCCCTTGCCTCCTCTGGTTCTTCTTGATCAGGTTGAGCATCTTTGAAGATGTCTTCAAGCTCTGATTCTAGGCTTTCAGCCATATTGATCTCTTCTACCAGAGAGTCAATGATGTCAGCGCCCATGCAGTCATTTGGTGTGTCTGGATGCTGCATAGCTTTTACAGCATTTAACTTGAACTCATCCTCATTGACTCTCAAGGTTACTTCCCCTTTTTGTACATCAATGAGAGTTCGTCCAGTTCCTAGGAATGGTCTTCCTAGAATGAGAGTTGCACTCTTGTGCTCCTCCATTTCCAGCACCACAAAGTCAGTTGGAAAGGCAAATGGCCCAACCTTGACAATCATATCCTCTATTATGCCTGATGGATGTTTAATGGAGCCATCAGCAAGTTGGAGGCATATCCTGGTTGGTTTGACTTCTCCAGTCAACCCAAGCTTTCTGATTGTGGATGCAGGCATTAGATTGATGCTTGCTCCAAGATCACATAGAGCTGTCTTGGTGCAAGTGCCTTCTAATGTGCATGGTATTAGAAAGCTTCCAGGATCTTGAAGCTTTTCTGGTAAGCTTTTCAGAATGACTGCACTGCATTCTTCAGTGAGAAACACTTTTTCAGTTTCTCTCCAATCCTTCTTATGACTTAAGATTTCCTTTATGAACTTAGCATAAGAAGGTATTTGCTCAAGTGCCTCTGCAAACGGAATCTTTATTTCAAGAGTCCTTAAATAGTCTGCAAAGCGGGCAAATTGCTTATCCTGTTCCGCTTTGCGGAGTTTCTGAGGATAAGGCATCTTGGCTTGATATTCTTCAACCTTAGATGCTGCAGGTTTATTCCTTACAGAAGTAGTTGAAGAAGCCTTTTTAGAGGGATTACTGTCAGCACTCTCAGGTGTCTGATCTTCCCTTGGCGTTTGAACGCTAGGAATGGGTGAAGTTTGGGCGTTAAACGCCAACTTCTCTTCCTTTTCTGGCGTTTGAACGCCAGAACTGGGCAAGGAATGGGCGTTTAACGCCAACTTTCCTTCCCTTTCTGGCGTTTGAACGCCAACAACATTCCTCTCTGGGCTCTTACTGTCCTCAGAGGGATTTTGAACAGTGGTTTGGTTGTCCTCTGTCAATTGTTCCTTGTTTGGCTTTTTGTTCTTTTGAGCAGTGATATTCAGTGTCTTCCCACTCCTTAGTTGAACTGTGATGAGCGGATAATTTATACGCTTTTTGGCATTGTTTTAAGGTAGTTTTAGTAAGTTTGAGCTACTTTTAGGGATGTTTTCATTAGTTTTTATGATAAATTCACATTTCTGGACTTTACTATGAGTTTGTGTGTTTTTCTGTGATTTCAGGTAAATTCTGACTGAAATTAAGGGATTTGAGCAAAACTCTGAAAAAGGCTGACAAAAGGACTGCTGATGTTGTTGGATTCTGACCTCCCTGCACTCGAAATGGATTTTCTGGAGCTACAGAACTCCAATTGGCGCGCTCTCAACGGCGTTGGAAAGTAGACATCCAGGGCTTTCTAGCAATATATAATAGTCCATACTTTATTCGAAGAATGACGACGTAACTTGGTGTTAAACGCCAAGTACATGCTGCTGTCTAGAGTTAAACGCCAGAAAAACGTCATGATCCGGAGTTGAACGCCCAAAACACGTCATAACTCGAAGTTCAACTCCAAGAAATGCCTCAGCTCGTGAATTGATCAAGCTCAGCCCAAGCACACACCAAGTGGGCTCCGGAAGTGAATTTATGCATCAATTACTTACTCATGTAAACCCTAGGAGCTAGTCTAGTATATATAGGACATTTATCTATTGTATTAGACATCTTTGGTCTCAGTTTTGTTTTATTCTTCATCTTAGGGGATCATTGATCACGTTTTAGGGGGGCTGGCCATTCGGCCATGCCTGAACCTTTCACTTATGTATTTTCAACGGTGGAGTTTCTGCACACCATAGATTAAGGGTGTGGAGCTCTGCTGTACCTCAAGTATCAATGCAATTCTATCTTCTTTTATTCGGTCTCTATCTTATTCTTATTCCAAGATATTCATTCGTACCCAAGAACATGATGAATGTGATGAGTTAGATAACCCTCATTATTATTCTCACTTATGAACGCGTGTGATTGACAACCACTTCCGTTCTACATGCAAACAAGCTTGAATGTGTATCTCTTAGATTCCCCAACAGAATCTTCGTGGTATAAGCTAGATAGATGGCGGCATTCATGAGGATCCGGAAAGTCCAACCTTGTATGTGGTGTTCCGAGTAGGATCCTGGGAATCCGGAAAGTCTCACCTTGTCTGTGGTATTCCGAGTAGGATTCCGGTAATGAATGACTGTGACGTGCTTCAAACTTGCAACCTGCTGGGCGTTAGTGACAGACGCAAAAGAATCAAGGGATTCTATTCCAGTAGGAGCGGGAACCAACCGGTGATTAGCCGTACTGTGACAGAGTGCGTGAGCATTAGTTTTCACTGCGAGGATGGGATGTAGCCATCAACCATGGGTGATGCCTCCAGACTGGTTAGCTGTGCGAGTGACAGCCGCATAGGATATTTTCCCGAGAGGATTGAAAGTAGCCACAGCTGATGGTGAACCCCTATACAAAGCTTGCCATGGAAAGGAGTAAGAAGGATTGAGTAGAAGCAGTAGGAGAGCAGGCGTCCTTGGGCTCTACAGCATCTCCATCCGTTTATCTGAAATTCCCACCAATGAATCTGCATAAGTCTTCTATCCCTTTTATTATTTCTATTTTATTATTTGAATCTAATCAAGTATCATGTTTAATCCCCCTAACTGAGATTTACAAGGTGACCATAGCTTGCTTCATACCAACAATCTCTGTGGATTCGACCCTTACTCACGTAAGGTTTATTACTTGGACGACCCAGTACACTTGCTGGTTAGTTGAACGGAGTTGTGAAAATAAACAGTGCCCTAAGAGTAAAATCATACAAGTATAAAAGAACATGTGATCACAATTTCGTCCACCAAGTTTTTGGCGCCGTTGCCGGGGATTGTTCGAGTATGGACAACTGACGGTTCATCTTGTTGCTCAGATTAGGTAATTTTCTTTTCAAAAATCTTTTTCAAAATTTTTCTTTTATTTTTTTTCGTTTTTCCAGCTTTTATTTTCGAAAATAATTAATAAAAATCCAAAAAAATTCATAAAATTATAAAAATAAAAAATATTTTGTGTTTCTTGTTTGAGTCTTGTGTTAATTTTTAAGTTTGGTGTCAATTGCATGCTTTTAAAAATTTTTCTTGCATTTTTCGAAATTCCCATGCATTCATAGTGTTCTTCATGATCTTCAAGTTGTTCTTGACAAGTCTTCTTGTTTGATCTTGATGATTTTTTGTTTTGTGTTGTTTGTTGTTTTTCATGTGCATTTTTGCATTCACATTTTCCATGCATTAAAGATTTCTAAGTTTGGTGTCTTGCATGTTTTCTTTGCATCAAAAATTTTTTCAAAATTATGTTCTTGATGTTCATCATGATCTTCATAGTGTTCTTGGTGTTCATCTTGACATTCATAGCATTCTTGCATGCATCTTGTGTCTTGATCCAAAATTTTCATGTTTTGGGTCATTTTTGTGTTTTTCTTTAAAAATTTTAAAAATCAAAAATATATTTTCCTTATTTCCCTCCAAAATTTCGAAATTTTGGGTTGGCTTGGTCAAATATTTTCAAAATTAGTTGTTTCTTACAAGTCAAGTCAAAATTTCAATTTTAAAAATCTTATCTTTTCAAAATCTTTTTCAAAAATCATATCTTTTTCATTTTTTTATAATTTTCGAAAATTTCAAAAATCTTTTTCAAAATATTATCAAAATCTTTTTCTTATCTTTACATCTAATTTTCGAAAATTCACTAATAATTAATGTGATTGGTTCAAAAATTTGAAGTTTGTTACTTTCTTGTTAAGAAAGGTTCAATCTTTAAAGTTCTAGAATCTTATCTTGTAGTTTCTTGTTAGTAAAGTAAATAATTTCAAATCTTTGAATTAAATCTTTTTTTATCTTTTATTTGATCTTTTTCAAAAATTTTATCTTTTTCAAAAATTGATTTCAAAATATCTTATCTAACTTGCTAGCTTCTTATCTTCTTATCTTTTTAAATTTTGAATTCAAATCTTTTTCAATCAACTAACTAACTTTTTGTTTGTTTCTTATTTTTTTTCAAAACCACCTAACTACTTCTCTCTCTTCTATTTTCGAAAATATCTCTCTCTCTTTTTCAAAAATTCTTTTAATTAATTAATTGTTTCAAGTTTTAATTTTAATTTTAATTCATCTCTAATTTTCGAAAACACTAACCTCTTTTCAAAAATTATTTTCGAATTCTTCTCCCTCCTCTTCTCTTCTTCTATTTAATTAATTAATCACTAACACTTCTCTTCACCTCCCTTCATCCAAAAATCCGAACCCTCTTCTTCATTCTTCTACTCCCTTCTTTTTCTACTAACATAAAGGAATCTCTATACTGTGACATAGAGGATTCCTCTTTCTTTTCTTGTTTTCTTCTCTTTCATATGAGCAGGAACAAGGATAAAGGCACTCTTGTTGAGATTGATCCAGAACCTGAAAGGACTCTGAAGAGAAAATTAAGAGAAGCTAAATTACAACAATCCAGAAACAACCTTTCAGAGATTTTCGAACAAGAGAAGGAGATGGCCGAAAATAATAATAATAATGCAAGGAGAATGCTTGGTGACTTCACTAAGCCAACGTCCATGTTTGATGGAAGAAGCATCTCCATTCCTGCCATTGGAGCCAATAACTTTGAGCTTAAGCCTCAACTAGTTGCTTTAATGCAACAAAACTGCAAGTTTTATGGACTTCCATCTGAAGATCCCTATCAGTTTTTAACTGAGTTCTTGCAGATCTGTGACACTGTAAAGACAAATGGAGTTGATCCTGAAGTCTACAGACTCTTGCTTTTCCCTTTTGCTGTAAGAGACAGAGCTAGAGTATGGTTGGATTCACAACCCAAAGATAGCCTGGACTCATGGGATAAGCTTGTCACTGCATTCCTGGATGAATTCTTTCCTCCTCAAAAGCTGAGCAAGCTGAGAGTGGATGTTCAAACCTTCAAACAAAAGGATGGTGAATCCCTCTATGAAGCTTGGGAAAGATACAAACAGCTGACCAAGAGATGTCCATCTGACATGTTTTCAGAATGGACCATATTAGATATATTCTATTATGGTCTCTCTTTGTTTTCGAAAATGTCACTGGACCATTCTGCAGGTGGATCTATTCACCTGAAGAAAACGCCTGAAGAGGCTCAAGAACTCATTGACATGGTTGCAAACAACCAGTTTATGTACACTTCTGAGAGGAATTCCGTGAATAATGAGGTACCTCAGAAGAAAGGAGTTCTTGAAATTGATGCTCTGAATGCCATATTGGCTCAGAACAAAATGTTGACTCAACAGGTCCACATGATCTCTCAAAATCTGAATGGATTGCAACATGCATCCAACAGTCCTAGAGAGGTAGCTTCTGAAGAAGCTTATGATCCTAAAAACCCTGCCATGGCAGAGGTTAATTACTTAGGTGAACCTTATGGAAACACCTATAACTCATCATGGAGAAATCATCCAAATTTCTCATGGAAGGATCAACAAAAACCTCAACAAGGTTTTAACAATGGTGGACGCAACAGGCTGAACAATAGTAAGCCATATCCATCATCTTCTCAGCAACAGACAGAGAATTCTGAACAAAACACTTCTAATTTAGCCAATATAGTCTCTGATCTGTCAAAGGCCACTTTCAGTTTCATGAATGAAACAAGATCCTCCATTAGAAATCTGGAGGCACAAGTGGGCCAGCTGAGTAAGAAAGTTATTGAAACTCCTCCCAGTATTCTTCCAAGCAATACAGAAGAAAATCCAAAAGGAGAGTGCAAGGCCATTGACATAGTCAACATGGCCGAATGAACAAAGGAGGAGGAGGACGAAAATCCTAGTGAGGAAGACTTCCTGGGACGTTCCTCAAGCAAGAAGGAGTTTCCGATTAAGGATCCTGAGGAATCTGAGGCTCATCTAGAGACCATAGAGATTCCTTTAAATCTCCTTCTGCCATTCATGAGCTCTGAAGAATATTCATCCTCTAAAGAGAATGAAGATGTGACTGGAGAGCAAGTTGCTCAATACTTAGGAGCTATCATGAAGCTGAATGCCAAGTTATTTGGTAATGAGACTTGGGAAAGTGAACCTCCCTTGCTAATTAATGAACTAGATACTTGGATTCAGAAAACTCTACCTCAAAATAAACAAGATCCTGGCAAGTTTCTAATACCTTGTACCATTGGCACCATGAGCTTTGAAAAAGCTCTATGTGATCTGGGGTCAGGGATAAATCTTATGCCACTCTCTGTAATGGAGAAGCTGGGGATCATTGAGGTACAACCTGCCTTGTTCTCATTACAATTGGCAGATAAATCCATAAGACAAGCTTATGGAATAGTGGAGGACGTGCTAGTAAGGGTTGAAGGCCTTTACATCCCCACTGATTTCATAATCCTAGACACTAGGAAGGAAGATGATGAATGCATCATCCTAGGAAGACCTTTCCTAGCCACAGCAGGAGCTGTGATAGATGTCAACAGAGGTGAGTTAGTCCTTCAATTGAATGGGGACTACCTTGTGTTTCAAGCACATGGCCATCCCTCTGTGACAAAAGAGAGTAAGCATGAAGAGCTTCTCTCAGTTCAGAGTCAAGAAGAGCCCACACAGTCAAACTCTAAGTTTGGTGTTGTGAGGCCACAACCAAATTCTAAGTTTGGTGTTCAAACCCCATATCCAAACTCTAAGTTTGGTGTTGGGACTACACACTAAATTGACCTGATCACCATGTGGCTCCATGAGGGCCACTGTCAAGCTATTGACATTAAAGAAGCGCTTGTTGGGAGGCAACCCAATTTTATTTATCTTGTTTCTTGTTTATTTTTGTGTTTTATTAGGTACATGATCATGAGGAGTCACGAAAAAAATCAAAAAAATTAAAAACAGAGTCAAAAACAGAAGAAAAAAAATTTTCACCCTGGAGGTAGCGCAGACTGGCGTTCAACGCCAGTAAGGTGCATCTGGCCGGCGTTCAACGCCAGAACAGAGCACCATTCTGGCGCTGAACGCCCAAAACAAGCAACAACCTGGCGTTAAACGCCAGGATGATGCACAGAGAGGACAAACTGGCGCTGAACGCCAGGAACAAGCATGAAACTGGCGTTCAACGCCAGAAACATGCATTACATGGGCGTTGAACGCCCAGAACATGCACCAATGGGCGTTTGAACGCCAGAATGATGCATGAAGGCAATTTACATGCCTATATGGTGAAGGAATGGTATTTGTTTTCACCTCAGGATCTGTGGACCCCACAGGATCCTCACCTTAGGATCTGTGGACCTCACAGGATCCCCACCTACCTCGCCCTCTCTCTCTCCATTCTTGGTCATCCCTTCTATTTTTCATTCACCACTCACTCTCTCCCCATACACCTCACCTACCTTTACAATTCAACTTCTCTCTCCCGCCCATTCCCACCCATATAGCCGAATTCATCTCCTCTCACTCACCTCCATTTTCTTCTTCTTCTTCTTCTTCTTCTTCTTCTTCTCTTCTTTCTTCTCTTGCTCGAGGGCGAGCAATATTTTAAGTTTGGTGTGGTAAAAGCATAGCTTTTTTGCTTTTCCATTACCATTAATGGCACCTAAGGCCAGAGAAACCTCAAAGGGAAGACAAAAGCTTCCACCTATGAGTCATGGGAAATGGAAAAGACTCATATAAGCTGGAATAGCTCAGTTGGGTAGAACATGTGGCTGCAAATCAAGAAATCCCTGAGATACCTCAGGGGATAAGTTATCCTCCACACAAATATTGGAAGCAACTAAGGGTGGAACATCATGAGCACTCCATCATTCTCCAAGAAATAAGAAAAGATCAAAGAGCAATGAGGGAGGAGCAACAAAGGCAAGGAAGAGACATAAAGGAGCTCAAAAAGCACCATTGGACATTCAAGAAGGCGCCACCTTCACTCAAGTGGATTCATTCCTTGCTCTTATTTCTTTCTGTTTTCGGTTTTTAATTATTGTGTTTATCTATGTTTTGTGTCTTTATTTCATGATCATTAGTATGTAACCATGCCTTAAAGCTATGAATAAATTCCATTAATCCTTCACCTCTCTTAAAAGAAAAATGTTTTAATTCAAAAGAACAAGAAGTACATGAATTTCGAATTTATCCTTGAATTTAATTTAATTATATTGATGTGGTGACAATACTTTTTGTTTTCTGAATGAATGCTTGAACAGTGCATATGTTTTTTGATCTTGCTGTTTATGAATGTTAAAATTGTTGGCTCTTGAAAGAATGATGAACAAAGAGAAATGTTATTGAGGATCTGAAAAATCATGAAATTGATTCTTGAAGCAAGAAAAAGCAGTGAAAAAGAAAGCTTGCGAAAAAAAAAAAAGAAGGAGCAGTAGAAAAATCCAATAGCCCTTAAAACCAAAAGGCAAGGGTAAAAAGGATCCAAGGCTTTGAGCATCAATGGATAGGAGGGCCTAAGGAAATTAAATCCAGGCCTAAGCGGCTAAATCAAGCTGTCCCTAACCATGTGCTTGTGTCATGAAGGTCCAACTGAAAAGCTTGAGAATGAGTGGTTAAAGTCGTGATCCAAAGCAAAAGAGTGTGCTTAAGAGCTCTGGACACCACTAACTGGGGACTCTAGCAAAGCTGAGTCACAATCTGAAAAAGTTCACCCAGTTATGTGTCTGTGGCATTTATGTATCTGGTGGTAATACTGGAAAACAAAGTGCTTAGGGCCACGGCCAAGACTCATAAGTAGCTGTGTTCAAGAATCAACATGCTTAACTAGGAAAGTCAATAACACTATCCGAAATTCTAAGTTCCTAGAGAAGCCAATCATTCATAAACTTCAAAGGAAAAAGTGAGATGCCAAAACTGTTCAGAAGCAAAAAGCTACAAGTCCCGCTCATTTAATTATAATTAATATTCATTGATATTTCTGAATTTATAGTATATTCTCTTCTTTTTATCCTATTTGATTTTCAGTTGCTTGGGGACAAGCAACAATTTAAGTTTGGTGTTGTGATGAGCGGATAATTTATACGCTTTTTGGCATTGTTTTTAGGTAGTTTTAGTAAGTCTGAGCTACTTTTAGGGATGTTTTCATTAGTTTTTATGATAAATTCACATTTCTGGACTTTACTATGAGTTTGTGTGTTTTTCTGTGATTTCAGGTAAATTCTGACTGAAATTAAGGGATTTGAGCAAAACTCTGAAAAAGGTTGACAAAAGGACTGCTGATGCTGTTGGATTCTGACCTCCCTGCACTCGAAATGGATTTTCTGGAGCTACAGAACTCCAATTGGCGCGCTCTTAACGGCGTTGGAAAGTAGACATCCAGGGCTTTCCAGCAATATATAATAGTTCATACTTTATTCGAAGAATGACGACGTAACTTGGCGTTAAACGCCAAGTACATGCTGCTGTCTAGAGTTAAACGCCAGAAAAACGTCATGATCTGGAGTTGAACGCCCAAAACACGTCATAACTCGAAGTTCAACTCCAAGAAATGCCTCAGCTCGTGAATTGATCAAGCTCAGCCCAAGCACACACCAAGTGGGCCCCGGAAGTGAATTTATGCATCAATTACTTACTCATGTAAACCCTAGGAGCTAGTCTAGTATATATAGGACATTTATCTATTGTATTAGACATCTTTGGTCTCAGTTTTGTTTTATTCTTCATCTTAGGGGATCATTGATCACGTTTTAGGGGGGCTGGCCATTCGGCCATGCCTGAACCTTTCACTTATGTATTTTCAACGGTGGAGTTTCTGCACACCATAGATTAAGGGTGTGGAGCTCTGCTGTACCTCAAGTATCAATGCAATTCTATCTTCTTTTATTCGGTCTCTATCTTATTCTTATTCCAAGATATTCATTCGTACCCAAGAACATGATGAATGTGATGAGTTAGATAACCCTCATTATTATTCTCACTTATGAACGCGTGTGATTGACAACCACTTCCGTTCTACATGCAAACAAGCTTGAATGTGTATCTCTTAGATTCCCCAACAGAATCTTCGTGGTATAAGCTAGATAGATGGCGGCATTCATGAGGATCCGGAAAGTCCAACCTTGTCTGTGGTGTTCCGAGTAGGATCCTGGGAATCCGGAAAGTCTCACCTTGTCTGTGGTATTCCGAGTAGGATTCCGGTAATGAATGACTGTGACGTGCTTCAAACTTGCAACCTGCTGGGCGTTAGTGACAGACGCAAAAGAATCAAGGGATTCTATTCCAGTAGGAGCGGGAACCAACCGGTGATTAGCCGTACTGTGACAGAGTGCGTGAGCATTAGTTTTCACTGCAAGGATGGGATGTAGCCATCAACCATGGGTGATGCCTCCAGACTGGTTAGCTGTGCGAGTGACAGCCGCATAGGATATTTACCCGAGAGGATTGAAAGTAGCCACAGCTGATGGTGAACCCCTATACAAAGCTTGCCATGGAAAGGAGTAAGAAGGATTGAGTAGAAGCAGTAGGAGAGCAGGCGTCCTTGGGCTCTACAGCATCTCCATCCGTTTATCTGAAATTCCCACCAATGAATCTGCATAAGTCTTCTATCCCTTTTATTATTTCTATTTTATTATTTGAATCTAATCAAGTATCATGTTTAATCCCCCTAACTGAGATTTACAAGGTGACCATAGCTTGCTTCATACCAACAATCTCTGTGGATTCGACCCTTACTCACGTAAGGTTTATTACTTGGACGACCCAGTACACTTGCTGGTTAGTTGAACGGAGTTGTGAAAATAAACAGTGCCCTAAGAGTAAAATCATACAAGTATAAAAGAACATGTGATCACAATTTCGTCCACCAAACTGCTTGACACTCTTCTGTTATCTGTTTAGATATTTGCTGTTTTGCTTGATTCAACTGCAGTTCTATGCTCTTGTTAGCAACTTTAGTTTCATAGAGCATCTCTTTAAATTCTGCTAACTGTTCTGTCATCAGGAGCAATTGTTGATTAAGCTCAATTATCTGTTCTTGAGGATTAGGGTCAGTGACTACTACCATGACTTCCTCTTTTGGAGAGAACTCATTGCTAGAGTACAAATATTGGTTTCTAGCAACAGTGTCTATAAGCTCTTGAGCTTCTTCAATTGTCTTTCTCATGTGTATAGATCCACCAGCTGAGTGGTCTAAAAACAACTGAGCTTTTTCTGTAAGCCCATAGTAGAAAATGTCTAACTGTACCCACTCTGAAAACATTTCAGAGGGACATTTCCTTAGCATACCTCTATACCTCTCCCAGGCATTGTAAAGGGATTCATTATCCTCTTGTTTAAAGCCTTGGATGTCCAGCCTTAGCTGTGTCATCCTCTTTGGAGGGTAAAAATGATTCAGGAATTTGTCTGATAACTGTTTCCATGTCTTTATGCTTGCTGTAGGTTGGTTATTCAACCACCTTTTAGCTTGATCTTTCACAGCAAATGAAAACAGTAATAGTCTGTAGACATCCTGATCTGCCTCTTTATCATGTACTGTGTCAGCAATTTCTAAAAACTGTGCCAGAAACTCAGTAGGTTCTTCTTGTGGAAGACCGGAATACTGGCAATTTTGCTGCACTATGATAATGAGTTGAGGATTTAGCTCAAAGCTGCTTGCCTTGATGGGAGGTGTACAGATGCTACTCCCATATGCAGCTGTAATGGGGTTAGCATATGACCCCAGAGTCTTTTTGGACTGATCAATCCCACTTATGTCCATAATGGACAAAAGGGAAATGACTATGATTGCAAACAGATAAATTTTGTTTTTTTTTTTGAATTAACCGAAAATAAAATAAAATAAAATAAAACAAAAGAAAACTAAAATAAAAATTCGAAAATAAAAATAAAATAAGATCAAAGCAAATTGAGAACTGAATCAATTAGTTAATTAAAAAGATTTTGAAAACAGCAATTAAAAAGATATGATTGAAAAAAATTTTTATGAAAAAGATTTGATTTTTGAAAAGAGGAAAGAGAAAAACACAAAAAGACACCAAACTTAAAATTTTTAGAAAATCAAACACTAATTTTTCGAAAATTTTAAGAGAAAAACACAAAGAGGACACCAAACTTAGAATTTTTATGAATCAAAAAGGGACTAAGAACATGCAAAAATCGAAAATTAAAAGAAAAACAAAAGCATGCAATTGACACCAAACTTAAAATGTGAAACTAGACTCAACTAAAGGACTCTAAACCAATAAAAACAAAACAGTCCTAATCTAAGCAACAAGATAAGCCGTCAGTTGTCCAAACTCGAACAATCCCCGGCAACGGCGCCAAAAACTTGGTGCACGAAATTGCAATCACACTTTTGCAATCCCGCACAACTAACCAGCAAGTGCACTGGGTCGTCCAAGTAATACCTTGCGTGAGCAAGGGTCGATCCCACGGAGATTGTCGGCTTGAAGCAAGCTATGGTTATCTTGTAAATCTTAGTCAGGATATCAGAAATTATCAGGATTGATTGTAAAAAGCAAAAGATCATGAAATGGTTACTTGTATTGCAGTAATGGAGAATAGGTTGAGGTTTGGAGATGCTCCATCTTCTGAATCTCTGCTTTCCTACTGTCTCCTTCTTCAAGCACGCAAGGCTCCTTCCATGGCAAGCTATATGTAGGGTTTCACCGTTGTCAATGGCTACCTCCCATCCTCTCAGTGAAAGCGATTGCATATGCTATGTCACAGCATAGCGGAATTCAGCTGTCGGTTCTCGGTCAGGCCGGAATAATATCCATCGATACTTTTGCGTCTGTCACTAACGCCCCGCCTGCTAGGAGTTTGAAGCACGTCACAGTCATTCAGTCATTGAATCCTACTCAGAATACCACAGACAAGGTTTAGACCTTCCGGATTCTCTTGAATGCCGCCATCAGTTCTAGCTTATACCACGAAGATTTCGATTAAAGAATCCAAGAGATAACTACTCAATCTAAGGTAGAACGGAGGTGGTTATCAGGCACACGTTCATGGTTGAGAATGATGATGATTGTCACGGATCATCACATTCATCCGGATTAAGAACAAGTATTATCTTAGAATGGAAGCAAGCATGATTGAATGAGAAACAGTAGTAATTGCATTAATCCATCAAGACACAGCAGAGCTCCTCACCCCCAACCATGGGGTTTAGAGACTCATGCTATGGAAGACACACAAAGAAAACGTGTAAAGTGTCATGAGGTACAGATACAATGTCAAAAGATCCTATTAATAGTAAACTAGTATCCTAAGGTTTACAGAAATGAGTAAATGACAGAAAAATCCACTTCCGGGCCCACTTGGTGTGTGCTTTGGGCTGAGCAATGAAGTATTTTCGTGTAGAGACCTTTTCTGGAGTTAAACGCCAGCTTTCATGCCAGTTTGGGCGTTTAACTCCAAGTTTTATGCCAGTTCCGGCGTTTAACGCTGGAATTTCTGAGGCCGAATTGCTACGCCGGTTTGGGCCATCAAATCTTGGGCAAAGTATGGACTATCATATATTGCTGGAAAGCCCAGGATGTCTACTTTCCAATGCCGTTGAGAGCGCGCCAATTGGGCTTCTGTAGCTCCAGGAAATCCACTTCGAGTGCAGGGAGGTCAGAATCCAACAGCATCTGCAGTCCTTTTTGGTCTCTGGATCAGATTTTTGCTCAGGACCCTCAATTTCAGTCAGAAAATACCTGAAATCACAGAAAAATACACAAACTCATAGTAAAGTCCAGAAAAGTGAATTTTAATTAAAAACTAATAAAAATATACTAAAAACTAACTAAATCATACTAAAAACATACTAAAAACAATGCCAAAAAGTGTATAAATTATCCGCTCATCACTAGCCACCATGTGCTCCAGGTTGAGACTCGAAGCTCTTTTGACGCTATGTTGTAAGTGTGGCCGGGCACTGTGAAAGACCCGGATGAGCTCGCTCCCGTAAATATTCACCAGTGAGGGTGATGGATATGGATCATGATTATGATCAAGTTTATGATGAGTATAACTCGAGTTGGGGATGCGCGACAGAAGGACAGTCCAATGGTTAGCTACCAGGACTTGTTGGGTTGGCTCTATAACCGACAGATGATATCATCAGCCACTAGGGACAGGCATTCATCATATGCATACTATATGAATTGTTTGAGATTGCCTATTTGATTGTATATTACTTGCTAATTGTCTAAATGCCTTAATTGTTCCTATTTGTATATTCCTTGTTTGATATAACTGTGTTTGCTACATTATACTCCTGCTAGTGGTTGGGAGGTGTGAAGGAATTAGAAAGGGAAGTATTAGTTAGACTGAAGAATCTTTAGTCAGTCGCCACATATGGTTTAACTTGTTTATAAGCTTTGATATTATCTGGAGGAAGTTCTAGGATTGCCTTTG
Organism: Arachis stenosperma; assembly: GCF_014773155.1. Taxonomy (NCBI): domain Eukaryota; kingdom Viridiplantae; phylum Streptophyta; class Magnoliopsida; order Fabales; family Fabaceae; genus Arachis; species Arachis stenosperma. The sequence continues at coordinate 33,968,432 of NC_080378.1, forward strand.
GCTTTCCTCTATTATTATGTATTATATATGTGGAAGCTGTTACCATGCTGGGGACCTTTGGTTCTCACCCATGCGGATTTTGTGGTTTTCAGATGCAGGACGTGAGGTTTCCCGCTGAGGCATGCTGGAGACTTCTAGATTCGCGAAGATCCTTTGTTTTTGGGACTATGTTTTGGGTTATATGTTTTGCTTAGATACTTTTATCTCCATTAAATAATACAAACTATGATGACTCCTCTTATAGGAGATTTTGGAGAATAGGTTTTATGTATTTGTGTCCCTTTGGATTTCCTTTGGGGTTTTCCTTATTTTATCATATGTATATATTGCTATATGCTCGGACCGGTTATCTTCGCAGCCGGATTTTGAGTCTTGATATTCCTGTTTTTGACACTCCTTTGTATATATATAATCTCGCGTTGGTTTATTCTTGTTCATTACGTTATCGATCGGAGTGTTGCGCTTTCAAGTTGCAATTTTTTTTGTTTACCCCTTTTTCTACAAAGGCTCCTAGTTATAATCAATCATTCATATTACTATACGTACTAAATTTTTATTTTAGAGGTCGTAATACCTTGCCATCTCTGAATTATGACTTAAGCATAAGACTCTATATGGTAGGGTGTTACATTATGGTATCAGAGCAGTTCGTTCTTGTAGAGCCTGAGGGACGAACTGACTATGCTTCTGTGCATTCTCTGTATGTGTATTATGTGCTATTAGTATATCTACTTGATATAATTGGCATAAACGTTTATCAGCATGCATTTGGGACTTTGAAGCACTAGCCTTCCGATATTGAGACTGATCAACTTAATATCGATTGTTTGGTGTGTATAGGAACCAGATGGCGCCTCGTGGACGCGGTAGAGGTCGTACTAATGCTCGTGCGCCGGAGATTAACCCTAATGACCCGGTGAACTTTATGACGGCATTGGAGAATATGGCTGCTGCTATGTAAGCCACTGTTGAGGCTCTTGGTCAACAGATGAACAACCATGGTAATGATGGAGGTGGAGTTCAGGGCCCGATGACACTGGCAAACTTTTTGAAGGTTAATCCACCTAAGTTCAAGGGAACTGCTAGCCCGACTGAGGCTGATACATGGTTTTAGGCTATAGAGCGAGCACTGCAAGCACAAGTGGTACCTGAAGGACAGCGTGTCAAGTTCGCTACCTATATGCTCACTGGTGAAGCGTCGCATTGGTGGCAAGGAATCCGACGCCTCCTGCAGCAGGGTGATGATTATATCACCTGGGATGTCTTCCAAGAGGAGTTCTATAAGAAGTACTTTCCGACTTCTGCTAGGACGGCCAAGGAGCTTGAATTGTTGCAGCTGAAGCAGGGTACTATGTCCGTATCTGAGTATACTGACAAGTTTGAGGAGCTGTTCAGATTCTCTCGTATGTGTCAAGGGACTCCGGTGGAATATGAGGAATGGAAGTGTGTTAAGTACGAAGGAGGACTCCGGAGCGATATTTTCAGTTCAGTGGGACCAATGGAGATTAGGACTTTCTCCGAATTGGTGAACAAGTGTAGGGTTGCTGAAGAGTGTGTGAAGAGGGCAGCCGCTGAGAAAGGAAGTCACAAAGGATCATTCCCACAGAATTGAGGGAAGAGCTTTGCAGCTAGGGGTCTGCCTTTCAAGAGGGGAGGTTCCTTTAGGAGGCCCAACAACAACAACTCCCAAGGGAAGAAGTTTGGGAAGCAGCCTCAGAATGATCAAGCTTGTACTAGATGTGGGATTCACCATCCGGGGGCACCATGCAATGCCGGATGGGGCTTGTGCTACAATTGTGGAAAAGCGGGGCACAAAGCCGCCAACTGTCCGGAAAAGCAGAAACAAGGTGCCGGGAAAGCACAACAGACTGGTCGGGTGTTCACCACTTCAGCTATAGGTGTTGAGGGATCTGAGGCACTTATTCGAGGCAACTGTGAAATGGCTGGTCAAACTTTAAATGCTTTATTTGATTCAGGAGCATCGCATTCATTCATTGCATTTGAAAAAGCCCATGAGTTAGGATTGAAGATTGTAACTTTAGGTTATGACCTAAAAGTGTATAATGCTACCCATGAAGCCATGGTAACTAGGCTAGGATGCCCGAAAGTTTCCTTTAGGTTCAAGCAGCGTGATTTTATTCATAATTTAATCTGCTTACCGATGATCGGTCTTGATCTTATCTTGGGATTGGACTGGTTATCTATGAACCATGTCCTGCTTGATTGTTCTACAAAGTCGGTGTACTTTATGCCGGAAGATACAGAAGGGACGGTCGTGGTGAATAATTATTACTTGAATTCAATGATGGTAAACTGTTCTGGAATCGAATGTCAGGGTATCCTGTTGTTAACCGCGGGCGTTTCGGGCAATGATCAAAGGTTGGAGCAGATTTTGGTTGTGTGTGAGTTTTCGGAAGTGTTTCTCGATGATATTGATGAGTTTCCACCTAACCGAGAGGTTGAGTTTGCTATTGAATTGGTGCCTGGGGCAGGACCAATCTCAAGTGCTCCTTATAGGATGTCACCGTTAGAGATGGACGAGCTAAAGTCTCAGTTAGAGGATTTGTTGGGTAAGAATTTTATACGACCAAGTGTCTCTCCGTGGGGTGCTCTAGTGTTACTGGTAAAGAAGAAAGATGGGAGTATGCGGCTCTGTATAGATTACAGGCAGCTAAACAAGGTCACAATAAAGAATAAGTACCCATTGCCGAGAATTGATGATCTCATGGATCAGTTACAAGGAGCTGGGGTTTTCTCCAAGATCGATTTGCGATCCGGTTATCACCAGATAAGGGTGATGGGTGAGGATATCCCTAAGACCGCTTTCAGGACTCGTTATGGTCATTACGAGTACACTGTGATGTCTTTTGGATTGACGAACGCTCCTACAGTGTTTATGGATTACATGAATAGAGTGTTCCGTCCGTTTCTGGATAAATTCGTTGTTGTTTTCATTGACGACATACTATTTTATTCCAAGACTGAAGAAGAGCATGCGGAACACTTGAGGACCGTGTTGCATATTCTAATGGAGAAGAAACTCTATGCAAAATTGTCTAAGTGTGAGTCTTGGAAGAGTGAGGTGAAGTTTTTGGGCCACGTGGTGAGTAAGAAGGGAATAGCCGTAGATCCAACTAAGGTGGAGGTTGTGATAGATTGGAAGTAACCAACCACCGTAACGGAGATAAGGAGTTTTCTGGGCTTAGCTGGCTATTACCGAAGGTTTATCAAGGGCTTTTCACAGATAGCCTTGCCAATGACAAAGTTAACCCGCAAAGACACTCCGTTTGTTTGGACTCCTGAGTGCGAGGAGAGCTTTCAGGCATTGAAGAAAAAGTTGACCACTGCACCTGTGTTAGTGTTACCTGAGCCGAACAAGCCTTTTGAGGTGTACTGTGATGCCTCATTAAAGGGTCTAGGGTGCGTGCTGATGTAGCATCATAATGTGGTGGCGTATGCCTCACGACAGTTGAGACCTCATGAAGTTAGTTACCCTACGCACGATTTAGAACTCGCTACGGTTGTGTTTGCGGTGTGGAGGCATTATCTCTATGGGGTTAAGTTCCAAGTCTTCTCCGATCACAAGAGTTTGAAATATCTCTTTGATCAAAAAGAGCTTAATATGAGGCAGAGAAAGTGGATGGAATTATTGAAGGACTACGACTTTGAGTTGAATTACCATCCGGGAAAGGCAAATGTAGTGGCGGATGTGTTAAGTCGGAAGTCATTATATGCGGCTTGGATGATGCTTCAAGAGGAGAAGTTGCTCAAGGGATTTGAGAGTCTGAAAATTGGTGCTCGAGAAGTATCCGGAACTTTGTGTTTGAGCCGATTAGAAATCTCAAGTGACTTTAAGTCCGAACTCCAAAAGGCTCATCAAAATGATGAAGATTTATGGAAGGTGTTACCGGCTATTGAGCAAGGAAAACAGTGGAGAGTGTCAGAAGAGAAAGATGGGTTATGGAGATTCAAGGGTAGGATCATTGTGCCGGATGTTGGCACTTTGAGGCAAGATATTTTAAAGGAGGCACACAAAAGCGGATTCTCCATTCACCCGGGAAGTACTAAGATGTACCATGATTTAAAGGCGATGTTCTGGTGGCCGGGTATGAAGAATGATATGGCGGAATATGTTTCAAGGTGCTTAACTTGTCAAAAGGTAAAGATTGAACATCAAAAACCTGCCGGGATGTTGCAACCTTTAGAGATTCCTCAATGGAAGTGGGAAAGTATTGCAATGGACTTCGTTTCAGAATTGCCAAGGACTAGGGCTGGTTTTGATGCTATCTGGGTGATTGTGGACCGATTGACAAAGTCAGCTCACTTTTTACCGATTCGTATGACCTACACCCTTGAGGAGCTAGCGCGGTTGTACATAAAGGAGATTGTGAGACTTCATGGTGTACCTGCTACTATAATCTCTGATAGAGATCCTCGTTTCACTTCAAGGTTTTGGGGTGCATTTCAAAAAGCTTTTGGAACCCGACTAAGCTTGAGCACGACTTACCATCCTTAAACAGATGGTCAATCCCAGAGGACGATCCAAACACTAGAGGATATGTTGAGAGCTTGTGTTTTGGATCAACCGGCAAGTTGGGATCGGTATATGCCATTAGTGGAGTTTGCATACAATAATAGTTACCATGCGAGCATCGGAATGACTGCGTATGAGGCCTTGTATGGGAGGAAATGTCAATCTCCGCTATGTTGGTATGAAGCAGGGGAGAAAGGCTTGTTGGGACTGGAAATGATAGCTGAGACTACTGAACAAGTTAAGAAAATCCGAGATAGGATGCTTACGGTGCAGAGTCGTCAAAAGAGTTATGCCGATCAGAGGCGAAAGCCCTTAGAGTTTGAGGAAGGAGACCATGTTTTCCTTAAGGTTACTCCAACCACGGGAGTAGGTAGGGCGATTAAAACAAAGAAGTTGAATCCTCGATACATTGGTCCATTTCAGATCCTGGAGAGGATTGAACCGGTGGCGTATCGGATGGCTCTACCACCACACCTTTTGAACCTGCACGACATATTTCACGTGTCGCAGCTTCGAAAGTACACTCCTGATGCTAGCCACGTGTTGGAACCTGAGTCGGTTCAGTTAAGGGAAGATTTGACGCTTCTAGTGGCTCCAGTCAGAATTAATGATACTAGTATCAAAAGGTTGTGTGGAAAAGAGGTTTCATTTGTCAAAGTGGCATGGAGTCGAGGCAGCGTTGAGGAACACACTTGGGAACTTGAGTCAGAGATGCGAACGGATTATCCGCACTTATTCTCAGGTAATTGCATTTGAATTTTGTGGGCAAAATTCTCAATTAGGTGGGTAGAATGTAAGACCCGGTTAATTAACAGCTAATTAACCCATAAATGAAAATTTATTCTAGAAAGCCCAAAATGTGATTTTTATGGCTTAATATGATAGAGGAGATTGAGACGAGAATTTCAATACTAATTTTATAGAATTCGGACCAAGATTGAACCGAACGGGCTAAACCGGGCCAACCGGACCCAAAGTGGGCCCTTGGCCCAACATAACTAAACCTAAACCCTAGTTTTCAGCACTCTCTCTCCTCACACAACACTAATACACGCTGAAATGGTGGAGGGAGGAGAAGAATACTCTCTCAAACTTCCATCTCTCACTTGATCTTCAAACTACCATAACTTTTGATCTAGAGCTCCGATTGCCACACTGTTTGTGGCCACGCGTTCAACGCGGAGAGCTCTACAAAACCCATACAATCAATCTTGAGGTAAGCCACGTTTTTCTCTTCGAATTTCCAGCCTTGTTTTCGAGTTTCATGAGGAAAAATGTTGAGATTTTGGGCTCTTTGATGTTATAGGACCCAACTCTCTTGAAGGAGAAGGTTAATCTTGTCTCCTTGGACCTTGGGTGTGGTAAGATTCTCAACCTTAGTGTAAATTGTTGTTCTATGATGTTTGAGTATTGAGATGTTGTGTATGGGTATGATGATTGTGGCTTAGGTTATGTATGTGTGAATATTGGAGCTTGATTGGTGATTTTGAAAAGCTTGAAAAAGGGATTTGGTGGTGAAAAATCTATTCTTGGAGGTGTTGAGGCCTTGAGAGCTTGCGGAGAAGTGGTTTGGAAGTGCTCCGGCTGAGCTTGGGAAATCGGCTAAGGTATGGTCTCGATTTCCCGTATCTAATATGTAATGTGGTAGGAAATACTTAGGCTAGAGGCCCTAAAATAGGCATTGAATTGTTGATGTTATTGAATGGTTGAAATATATGATGTGGTCATATATGTGATGATGATTATTGATGCCTTGATGGTATGATGTATGAGAAATATGCATGTTGTGATATATGCTTGATGATTGACTATGGTTGAATTGTGGGTTGAACCATGTTGATGGTGAGTATGATATTGATTGTGTACAATGATGATTTATTGGAATTGGTGTTGTTGAAAATTGGCATGAGGAAGAGTATATGATATGTCAATGTGTTTGGATTTGAGCCACTTGGGTGAAGTGGGTTAAAATGATGGGATAGTGATTTTGTAAATTGTGGTAATGTGTCAATGTGTGAGCTGAGAAGGCTTGATGTTGAATTTGATATATTTTGATTGATTTCAAAGAAAAGGGATGAAATTGGCATGTTTTGATTGATTTTGAAAAGATTTGAAAATGGCTTGTTTTGCAAATGGCACTTTGTGGTTTTGTATGAAAAATTTGGTGTTTGGGCAAACTTTGACAGTTCATAACTTGGACTACGGATCTCTATTTTGTGCCAAATCTATTTAGAAATGAAATTGGATCCGGGTTGTCCATGCCGTTCAAAGAACGGGTGAAAAACAATTTAAAATGAGAAAGTTATGTCCGTTGGAAGATTGGGGGTTGAATCTGTGAATTTTGCAGCTTTTAACTTAGAAAATTTTTAGCAGAATGACCCCCCGCGCATAGGCGCACTTGGCGCGTACGCGCCGTTCTTCTAGAAAGTGCCATCCACGCGTGCGCGTGGTGTGCGCAGGCGCGCCGATGTGCTGCACCCAACACCCAGCCATTTTCCAGAGAGTTGTGCCAGAACTGTGCCAGTTTTGTGCCGGGGCACGAGAGCACCCACTCGTACGCGTGGCTGACGTGGGCGTGTCGCTTGGCTATTTTTCAATTCACGCGTTAGCGTGCATGACGCATACGCGTCGATGAATTTTGTGACCACTCACGCGTGCGCGTGGAGTGCGCGTACGCGTGGCCCTGTTTTCATCCCAAAGTTGATTTTTGAGTTTTAAAAGCCAAATTTCATACTTCTAAGCCTCCGATCTCACCACTTATGTCTTAAATCATTATGATATGCCTAGCAATGAGAAAAGGAGCTAGGGGATGTGGTAACTTGCGAGTGAAGCAAGGGAAAGTGAATGATCAATGAGGATCAAAGATGATTATGTGAGATGCGGAAGATGGCGGTTGAAGTGCTTGTTATGCCATGGGCCGAAGGGCCGTAATTATTGATGAATTGGCTGGTTATGGATTTAACTGTGAGCCGGATGGCTAGATTATTGCCGTGTTACGGCGGAGCCATGATTATGGCTATGTATAAATGCATATATGCTGTTGAATGAATTGTGAATGTTGCACTTCCACTGTTGGATATGAGAGTTTCCCTGGGAGGAAGCAGTGGCTAGCCACCATGTGCTCCAGGTTGAGACTCGAAGCTCTTTTGACCCTATGTCGTAAGTGTGGCCGGGCACTGTGAAAGACCCGGATGAGCTCGCCCCCGTAAATATTCACCAGTGAGGGTGATGGATATGGATCATGATTATGATCAAGTTTATGATGAGTATAACTCGAGTTGGGGATGCGCGACAGAGGAATGGTTAGCTACCAGGACTTGTTGGGTTGGCTCTATAACCGACAGATGATATCATCAGCCACTAGGGACAGACATTCATCATATGCATACTATATGAATTGTTTGAGATTGCCTATTTGACTGTATATTACTTGCTAATTGTCTAAATGCCTTAATTGTTCCTATTTGTATATTTCTTGTTTGATATAACTGTGTTTGCTACATTATACTCCTGCTGGTGGTTGGGAGGTGTGAAGGAATTGGAAAGGGAAGTATTAGTTAGACTGAAGAATCTTTAGTCAGTCGCCACATATGTTTTAGTTTGTTTATAAGCTTTGATATTATCTGGAGGAAGTTCTAGGATTGCCTTTGGCTTTCCTCTATTATTATGTATTATATATGTGGAAGCTGTTACCATGCTGGGGACCTCTGGTTCTCACCCATGCGGATTTTGTGGTTTTCAGATGCAGGACGTGAGGTTTCCCGCTGAGGCATGCTGGAGACTTCTAGATTCGCGAAGATCCTTTGTTCTCGGGACTATGTTTTGGGTTATATGTTTTGCTTAGATACTTTTATCTCCATTAAATAATACAAACTGTGATGACTCCTCTTATAGGAGATTTTGGAGAATAGGTTTTATGTATTTATGTCCCTTTGGATTTCCTTTGGGGTTTTCCTTATTTTATCATATGTATATATTGCTATATGCTCGGACCGGTTATCTTCGCAGCCGGATTTTGAGTATTGATATTCCTATTTTTGACACTCCTTTGTATATATATAATCTCGCGTTGGTTTATTCTTGTTCATTACGTTATCGATCGGACTGTTGCGCTTTCAAGTTGCGATTTTTTTTGTTTACCCCTTTTTCTACAAAGGCTCCTAGTTATAATCAATCATTCATACTACTATACGTACTAAATTTTTATTTTAGAGGTCGTAATACCTTGCCATCTCTGAATTATGACTTAAGCATAAGACTCTGTATGGTAGGATGTTACAAAAAACACAAGTACAAAAAAATCGTAGCCTAAAGAGCAAAATTGTGCCCTAAGAGAAGAAATAGAGCCAAAACACGTAAGGAAGCACGTCTGGTAGACCACCCCACGCTCGGCGGACCATTCCCATGCCTGGCAAATGATGGTGTTTTTGTGGAAAAACGAATTTCCAACACACATAGATCCAACCGGTAAGTATACCGGGTCGCATCAAGTAGTAATAACTCACAAGAGTGAGGTCGATCCCACAGGGATTGATGGATCATGCAACTTTAGTTGGTGATTAGTTTAGTCAAGCTAACATTGAAGTGAAATTGGATGTAATGTAGCCAACAGAAAGTAAAATAGCAAGGAAAATTAAAGTGCAGAAAGTAAAATTACAGAAACTTAAAGTGCAATAAATGTAAATTGCATGAAAAGTAAAGGGGCTGGGGTGCTGAAAATTAAATAAAGCAATAGATCAGAACTCAAAACTCTTGTAGCAAGCTTAAATTGCAGGAAAGTAAATTGGGAGCAATGTAAACAGAGAAGCAAAATTGTAGTGAATCGGAACTTAGAGAAATTGCAGAGAAATTAGAATTGTGCAGGAAATGTAAATGAGATTTGCAGCAAGCTTAATGTAAACTGAATTGAGGAACCAAACAGAAAGTAAAATGCAGCTCAATTGCAATAGCTAAAGGAAAGTTGAAGATCTCAGGGGTGGAGGAGACTAGGAAACAAGTCTAGATCTCAATCCCTTCCTTGATCCAACAATAAACAAGATGCAGGAAAATTAAAGATGAAAGCAATAAATGAAAACTCAGATTCAATTCTCAATTCTCTGAAATTATGCAGAAGAACAACCAAGAGAGATCTTAGACCAAGAGGGAAACAGAATTCCTTCACTTCTCAATCCAAGATTTAAATTCAAAGAAAGAAAAACTAAGAGAGAGAGAGCTCTCTACCACTACTACTCCCTAATGGAGCTAGCCTTCTTAATTCAGCTCTCCTCTCTGAACTGAGAGTGATGCCTTTATATAGGCTTTTTATAAAATGAAAATAAAATGAAATTAAAATTAAAAACAAATTCACAAAAATGAAATTCCTAATCTAGCTTCTCTGTGTGCCTTTGAGTCATGTTGAGTGGGCTTTGCTTGCTTTGGATTTGAGGGAGAATGGGTCTTGGATGGCCTTGATTCAATTTGGTGAGGAATTGAATTAAATTGAATTTTGGTTGATTTTGGCCCATATGTTGCTCCCAGGAGGCTGCCCTGCTCTTGTGGAGGGCAGAGCAGGGAAACTTTGTGTGGGTATCCAATTTGCGTGCCAAGGCTTGGAAGCATCAGGATGCTGCCCTGCCCTTTGGGAGAGCAGGGCAGTGGTGTCATGGTGTGCCTTCTGTCCGTGTCAAGTGCTGCGCTCCTCACTCCCCTTAGGTGCTTGGTTCGAAACCCATAGGTGGCACTTGGAGTTGATTTTTCTTGGATTTTCTTCAAGAAGAGCACGACATTGCCCTGCTCTCCAAGAGGGCAGAGCAGAATAATGAGCGCTACTTTGCTTTGGAGTGAGGCTCCAGCTTCGAACCTTGGTGGAAGCACTTTGGTTTATTTTTGCTTATTTTTGGCTCTTAAACATGCCTTTCATTCATGCCTCAATTGTATGCTAATTATGGATTGCTATATATCGTTGGAAATCTCTGAATGTCAGCTTTCCAACGCAACTGGAAGCACATCAATTGGACGTCTGTAGCTCAAGTTATAGCCCTTTGAAGTAGGCTTGGTCATGCTGTGAACGCCCAGATTTTAACTTAGCGAAAATTTGCTTCCAACCTCACTTTGCATCACGATATTGCCCTGCTCTTGGCAAGGGCAGAGCAGTGTGCGTGATGGTTGCTTTCTTCTTTGATTTGGTCATGGGCCACGCTTTTAAAAGTGTGGCCTAAGGCTCCAAAGCGTGGTCCAACTTCAAAGTGTTCCCCAAAGCTCTTTTTTTTTTTCTCCTTTTTAGCTTATTTTGTGCTTCTTTACTTCTTTTTCTTCTTATTTCCTACAAGATTTTTAAAATTAAAAGATCAAGAAAATATATCATTTAAGTACAAAAGCATTCAATATTTAAGCACAAATCATCAATTTCTTGTACGAAAAAGCATAGAAAAATAGGTATATGATGACATGTCATCAGCAAACTTCCCTGTGCCCGGCAGACATGCCCTACGCCCGACGGACCTTCCTTGCTCCTTCCTTCTGCCGAGCGTCCTCCAGGACTCCAAATCACAAACGGAAAGACATCTTGGGCTTATGCCTAAATCCATCTATGCTTAAAGGCCATTAAAAAACTCTCAAGATTCAATAATTAAGACCCAAACTTAATTATTCACATCATTAGAAGTCTTAATCATATCCAAAACCATTGAAGACTCTAGAAGATTAGTTACTAAATCTTTCTCGAAACATAAGAGATTTGGATGTTAGAATTTGATTTGAATTATTATTTTGAATTTAAAATTAAAGTTAGTAAAGTAGTTATCTTATCTTTCTCTCTGAGAGATAAGATTAGGATAGTTTGAATTTGAATTCTAGAATTTAGGATATAAATAAGTGAATCTAGTTCACAAAGAGGATATTCCGTTCCTCAGCATGTTTCCTTCTTGTTTTTCTTTTACTTTTCCATGGGTAACTAATCCTTTGTAAAAGGGTTAGGAGCTCTATTTATGTTTTCTGTGGGTTATTAATCTAACTTTATTTTATTTTGAAGTCTTGTATTGATCTATTTTATGATTGAGTTATTCGTTCTTCATTCGGATTACTGGTATCGGAAGGTATGCTAATCTATTTTGAATTATTTTATTATAATTGAAAATTTTAATATTTGAATTAAAACTTGAAAACTCTTTTATATGACTTTTTGAATTTGTTTAGGAATAATGATTTAATTAGTGTACCACATATACATGTGGTGCACGGAATTGTAATCACACTTTTCACAACTCTGAACAACTAACCAGCAAGTGCGCTGGGTCGTCCAAGTAATACCTTACTTGAGTAAGGGTCGATCCTACGGAGATTGCCAGCTTGAGGCAAGCTATGGTTATCCTGTAACTCTTAGTCAGGAGATTAGTGGTAAAAAATGATTTTGTTTGTAAAAAGTAAAAGAACATGAAATGAATGATACTTGTGATTTAGTAATAAGGAACAGGTTGAGGTTCCGGAGATGCTCTGTCGTCTGAATCTCTGCTTTCCTACTTTCTTCTTCTTTAAACATGCATGGCTTCTTTCCATGGCAAGCTGTATGATCCTCTCAGTGAAAATGGTCCAGCTACAGTTTCTGTACAGCTAATCAACTGTCAGATTTCTCGTCTCGAATGAAAAATACCAGGCACAGCTACCGCACGGCTAATCATTTGTCGGTTCTCCCTTGTGTCGGAATAGGATCTCTCTATCCTTTTGCACACTATCACTGCACCCAACATTCATGAGTTTGAAGCTCATCACAGTCATCCCGTTCCAGATCCTACTTGGAATACCACAGACAAGGTTTAGACCTTCTGGATCTCAGGAATGCTGCCAATTGATTCTAGCCTCTACCATGATGGTTCTGATCTCACGAGTTTGAATGCTCTATTGTTAGAAGATGCAAGTCAAACTCATAGATTAGAAACCCAAGAGATACGCACTCAAGCTGTCGCCCAATGACTACGTTGAGCTCAGATAGAACGGAAGTGGTTGTCAAGCACGCATTCATAAATTTGAGAATGATGATGAGTGTCACGGATTATCACATTCTTCATATTGAAGTACGAGTGAGTATTTTAGAACAGAAGCAAGCGTGATTGAATAGAAAACAATAGTAATTTGCATTAATCCATTGAAACACAGCAGAGCTCCTCACCCCCACCTATGGGGTTTAGAGACTCATGCCGTAGAAGATACAATATGAAATGTAAAATATCATGAGTTACAAAATGAATCTCTAAAAGTGGATTTTATACTAAACTAGTAACCTAGGTTTACAGAAAATGAGTAACTAAGTGCAGATAGTGCAGAAATCCACTTCTAGGGTCCACTTGGTGAGTGTTTGGGCTGAACTTTGAAGCTTTCACGTGCATAGGCCATTCTTGGAGTTAAACTCCAGCTTGGGTGCCAGTTTGGGCGTTTAACTCCAGTTTTGGTGACAGTTCTGGCATTTTACGCCAGAAAAGGGTCTCTGGCTGGCGTTTAATGCCAGTTTGGGCCATCCAATCTCAGGAAAAGTATGGACTATTATATATTGCTGGAAAGCCCAAGATGTATACTTTCCAACGCAAGTGAGAGCGCGCTAATTGGGTCTTTGTAGCTCAAGAAAATCCACTTTGAGTGCAGGAGGGTCAGAATCCAACAGCATCTGCAATCCTTTCTCAGCCTCTGAATCAGATTTTTGCTCAGGTCCCTCAATTTCAGCCAGAAAATGCCTGAAATTACAAAAAAACACACAAGCTCATAGTAAAGTCTAGAAATGTGATTTTTGCATAAAAACTAATAAAAATATACTAAAAAGTAATTAAAACATACTAGAAACTATGTAAAAACAATGCCAAAAAGCGTATAAATTATCCGCCCATCACAACACCAAACTTAAATTGTTGCTTGTCCCCAAGCAACTAAAAGTAAAATAGGATAAAAAGAAGAGAAAAAACAATAAATTTCAAAATATCAATGAAGCTCAGTTCCAATTAGATGAGCGGGACTAGTAGCGTTTTGCTTCTGAACAGTTTTGGCATCTCACTTTATCATTTGAAGTTTAGAATGATTGGCATCTGATGAGCGGATAATTTGTACGCTTTTTGGCATTGTTTTTAGTATGTTTTTAGTATATTTTAGTTAGTTTGTATTATATTCTTATTAGTTTTTAGTTAAAATTCACTTTTCTGGACTTTACTATGAGTTTGTGTATTTTTCTGTGATTTCAGGTATTTTCTGGCTGAAATCGAGGGTCCTGAGCAAAAATCTGATTCAGAGGCTGAAAAGGACTGCAGATGCTGTTGGATTCTGACCTCCCTGCACTCGAAGTGGATTTTCTGGAGCTACAGAAGCCCAATTGGCGCGCTCTCAACGGCGTTGGAAAGTAGACATCCTGGGCTTTCCAGCAATATATAATAGTCCATACTTTGCCCGATATTTGATGGCCCAAACTGGCGTTGCAAATCAGCTTCAGAATTCCCAGCGTTTAACGCTGGAACTGGCATAAAAATTGGAGTTAAACGCCCAAACTGGCACAAAAGCTGGCGTTTAACTCCAAGAAGAGTCTCTACACGAAAATGCTTCAATGCTCAGCCCAAGCACACACCAAGTGGGCCCGGAAGTAGATTTTTCTGTCATTTACTCATTTCTATAAACCCTAGGTTACTAGTTCACTATTAATAGGATCTTTTGACATTATATCTTTACCTCATGACACTTTACACGTTTCTCATTGTATCTTCTACAGCATGAGTCTCTAAACCCCATGGTTGGGGGTGAGGAGCTCTGTTGTGTCTTGATGGATTAATGCAATTACTACTGTTTTTCATTCAATCACGCTAGCTTCTATTCTAAGATATCACTTGTTCCTAAACCCGATGAATGTGATGATCCGTGACACTCATCATCATTCTCACCTATGAACGTGTGCCTGAAAACCACCTCCGTTCTACCTTAGATTGAGTAGATATCTCTTGGATTCCTTAACCAGAATCTTAGTGGTATAAGCTAGAATTGATGGCGGCATTCAAGAGAATCCGGAAGGTCTAAACCTTGTCTGTGGTATTCTGAGTAGGATTCAATGATTGAATGACTGTGACGAGCTTCAAACTCGCGATTGTGGGGCGTTAGTGACAGACGCAAAAGAATCACTGGATTCTATTCCAACAGGATCGAGAACCGACAGCTGAATAGCCGTGCCGTGACAGGGTGCGTTGAACATTTTCACTGAGAGGATGGGAGATAGCCATTGACAACAGTGAAACCCTACATACAGCTTGCCATGGAAGGAGCCTTGCGTGTTTGAAGAAGAAGACAGTAGGAAAGCAGAGGTTCAGAAGACAGAGCATCTCCAAAACCTCAACCTGTTCCCCATTACTGCAAAACAAGTACTTAATTCATATTCTTTTGCTTTTTACAATCAAACCTGATAATTTTTGATATCCTGACTAAGAGTTACAAGATAACCATAGCTTGCTTCAAGCCGACAATCTCCGTGGGATCGACCCTTACTCACGTAAGGTATTACTTGGACGACCCAGTGCACTTGCTGGTTAGTTGTGCGGGATTGCAAAAGTGTGATTGCAATTTCGTGCACCAAGTTTTTGGCGCCGTTGCCGGGGATTGTTCGAGTTTGGACAACTGACGGTTTATCTTGTTGCTTAGATTAGGATTGTTTTATTTTTGTTGGTTTAGAGTCTTTTATTTGAGTTTAATTTTATACTTTAAGTTTGGTGTCTTTTGTGCTTTTATTCACTTAAAAATTTTTCAAAAATTTGTTCTTGGTGTTCATCTTGATCTTCAAAGTGTTCTTGGTGTTCATCTTGATGTTCAAAGTTTTCTTGTTTGTTCTCTTTGTTTTGATCTAAAATTTCTAAGTTTAGTGTCGTTTTTTTGTTTTTCTCTTTCCTCATTAAAATTTAAAAATAAAAAAATATCTTTTCCTTGTTTTACTCATAATTTTCGAAATTTTGCATTAAATTAGTCAAAGATTTTCAAAATCATATCTTTTCAATCATTTTTATTTGCAATCATATCTTCTCAATCATATCTTTTTCAAAGTAATTCTCAATCATATCTTTTTAATTGCTAATGCCAAAATCTTTTTAATTAACTAATTGATTCAGTTTTCAATTTGCTTTGATCTTATTTTCTGTTAATTTTTTAAATTTTATTTTGACTTCCATTTATTTTATTTTATTTTATTTTTTTTCTTTCGGTCACTTTTAATAAAAAAAATAATATCCACATAATCTCCCTTTCTCCATCATGGATCTAAGTGGAATTGAGCAGTCCAGAAGGACTCTGGGGTCATATGCTAACCCCATTACAGCTGCATATAGGAGTAGCATCTGTATACCTCCCATTAAAGCAAGCAGCTTTGAGCTAAATCCTCAACTCATTATCGTGGTGCAGCAAAATTGCCAGTATTTCGGTCTTCCACAGGAAGAACCTACTGAGTTTCTGGCACAATTCTTACAACTTGCTGACACAGTACGTAATAAAGAGGTGGATCAGGATGTCTACAGATTATTACTGTTTCCATTTGCTGTAAAAGATCAAGCTAAGAGGTGGTTGAATAACCAACCTACAGCAAGCATAAAGACATGGAAACAGTTATCAGACAAATTCCTGAATCAATTTTACCCTCCAAAAAGGATGACACAGCTAAGGCTAGACATCCAAGGCTTTAAACAAGAGGATAATGAATCCCTTTATAATGCCTGGGAGAGGTATAGAGGTATGCTAAGAAAATGCCCCTCTGAAATGTTTTCAGAGTGGGTACAGGTAGACATCTTCTACTATGGGCTTATAGAAAAAGCTCAGATGTCTCTAGACCACTCAGCTGGTGGATCTATACATATGAGGAAGACGATTGAGGAGGCTCAAGAGCTTATAGATACTGTTGCTAGAAATCAACATTTGTACTCTAGCAATGAGTTCTCCACAAAAGAAGAAGTTATGGCAGTAGCCACTGATCCTAATCCTCAAGAACAGATGATTGAGCTTAATCAGCAATTACACCTGATGACAAAACAGTTAGCAGAATTTAAAGAGATGCTCCAAGAAACTAAAATTGCTAACAAGAACATAGAATCACAGTTGAATCAAGCAAAACAGCAGCTATCTAAACAGATAACAGAAGAATGCCAAGCAGTTCAACTGAGGAGTGGGAAGACATTGAATAACACTGCTCAAAGTAGCAAAAAGCCAATAAAGGAACAATTGACAGAGGATAGCCAAACCACTATCCAAAATCCCTCTGAGGACAGTAAGAGCCCAGAGAGGAATACTCTTGGCGTTCAAACGCCAGAAAAGGGGGGAAAGCTGGCGTTAAACGCCCATTCCCTGCCCAGTTCTGGCGTTCAAACGCCAGAAAAGGGGGAAATGTTGGCGTTAAACGCCCATTTTCCACCCAATCCTGGCGTTCAAACGCCAATGGGGAATCAGACACCTGAGAGTGCTGATAGTAACCCCTCTAAAAAGGCTTTTCCAACCACTTCTGTAAGGAATAAACCTGCAGTAACTAAGGTTGAAGAATATAAAGCCAAGATGCCTTATCCTCAGAAACTCCGCCAAGTGGAGCAGGATAAGCAATTTGCCCGCTTTGCAGACTACCTAAGGACTCTTGAAATAAAGATTCCGTTTGCAGAGGCACTTGAGCAAATACCTTCTTATGCTAAGTTCATGAAAGAGATCTTAAGTCATAAGAAGGATTGGAGAGAAACTGAAAAAGTATTTCTCACTGAAGAATGCAGTGCAGTCATTCTGAAAAGCTTACCAGAAAAGCTTCAAGATCCAGGAAGCTTTATGATACCATGCACATTAGAAGGTGCTTGCACCAAGACAGCCCTGTGTGACCTTGGAGCAAGCATCAATCTAATACCTGCATCCACTATCAGAAAGCTTGGGTTGACTGAAGAAGTCAAACCAACCCGGATATGCCTCCAACTTGCTGATGGCTCCATTAAATATCCATCAGGCATAATTGAGGACATGATTGTCAAGGTTGGGCCATTCGCCTTTCCAACTGACTTTGTAGTGCTGGAAATGGAGGAGCACAAGAGTGCAACTCTCATTCTAGGAAGACCTTTCCTAACAACTGGACGAACTCTCATTGATGTACAAAAAGGGGAAGTAACCCTGAGAGTCAATGAGGATGAGTACAAGTTGAATGTTGTCAAAGCTATGCAGCATCCAGACACATCAAATGACTGCATGAGCGCTGATATTATTGACTCTTTGGTGGAGGAGGTCAATATGACTGAAAGTCTTGAATCAGAGCTAGAGGACATCTTTAAAGATGTTCAGCCTGATCTGGAGGAACTAAAGGAAATAAAAGAAATTCTGAAAATTCCTCAAGAAGAAGATAAGCCTCCTAAACCGGAACTCAAGCCACTACCACCATCCCTGAAATATGCATTTCTGGGAAAAGGTGACACTTTTCCAGTGATCATAAGCTCTGCTTTAAATCCACAGGAAGAGGAAGCACTAATTCAAGTGCTAAGAACACACAAGACAGCTCTTGGGTGGTCCATAAGTGATATTAAGGGCATTAGCCCAGCAAGATACATGCACAAGATCCTATTGGAGGATGATGCTAAGCCAGTGGTTCAACCACAAAGGCGGCTAAATCCAGCCATGAAGGAGGTGGTGCAGAAAGAGGTCACTAAGTTACTAGAGGCTGGGATTATTTATCCTATTTCTGATAGCCCCTGGGTGAGCCCTGTCCACGTTGTCCCCAAGAAGGGAGGCATAACAGTGGTTCATAATGAAAAGAATGAACTGGTTCCTACAAGAACAGTTACAGGGTGGCGTATGTGTATTGACTACAGAAGGCTCAACACAGCCACCAGGAAGGATCATTTTCCTTTACCATTCATAGACCAGATGCTAGAGAGACTGGCAGGTCATGAATATTACTGCTTTTTGGATGGCTATTCAGGTTACAACCAAATTGCAGTAGATCCTCAGGACCAAGAGAAAACATCATTTACATGTCCTTCTGGAGTATTTGTCTACAGAAGGATGCCTTTTGGTCTGTGCAATGCACCTGCAACCTTTCAAAGGTGCATGCTCTCTATCTTCTCAGATATGGTAGAGAAATTTCTGAAAGTCTTCATGGATGACTTTTCAGTATTTGGAGACTCATTCAACTCCTGCCTTAACTATCTAGCACTTGTTCTGAAAAGATGCCAAGAGACCAACCTAGTTTTAAACTGGGAAAAATGTCACTTCATGGTGACTGAAGGAATTGTCCTTGGGCATAAAATTTCGAACAAAGGAATAGAGGTGGATCAAGCTAAGGTCGAGGTAATTGAAAAATTACCACCACCTGCCAATGTTAAGGCAATCAGAAGCTTTCTGGGGCATGCAGGATTCTACAGAAGGTTTATAAAGGATTTTCCAAAAATTGCCAAACCTCTGAGTAATCTGCTAGCTGCTGACACTCCATTTATCTTTGATAATGAGTGTCTGCAGGCATTTGAGACTCTGAAAGCTAAGCTGGTCACAGCACCAGTCATCTCTGCACCAAACTGGACATTACCATTTGAACTAATGTGTGATGCCAGTGACCATGCCATTGGTGCAGTTTTGGGACAAAGGCATGGTAAGCTTCTGCACGTTATTTATTACGACAGCCGTATTCTAAATGATGCACAGAGGAACTACACAACCACAGAAAAGGAGTTACTTGCAGTGGTTTATGCCCTTGACAAGTTCAGATCTTATTTAGTAGGATCAAAAGTGATTGTGTACACTGACCATGCTGCTCTTAAATATCTACTCACAAAGCAGGATTCAAAACCCAGGCTCATAAGATGGGTGTTGCTTCTGCAGGAGTTTGATATAGAAATAAGAGACAGAAAAGGGACAGAGAATCAAGTAGCTGATCACCTGTCCCAGATAGAACCAGTAGCAGGAGCATCTCTCCCTCCTACTGAGATCTCTGAAGCCTTTCCGGATGAGCAATTATTTGCTATTCAGGAAGCTCCGTGGCTTGCAGACAGTGCAAACTATAAGACTCAAGGTTCTCCTTCTGTAACCATGGAGAGGAAGCATGAAGAGCTTCTCTCAAAACAGAGTCAAATAGAGCCCCCACAGTCAAACTCTAAGTTTAGTGTTGGGAGGTCACAACCAAACTCTAAGTTTGGTGTTGGAGAGGTTCCAACATTGCTCTGAACATCTGTGAGGCTCTATGAGAGCCCACTGTCAAGCTACTGACATTAAAGAAGCGCTTGTTGGGAGGCAACCCAATGTTATATTTATTATTTTCCTTTGTTATTTTATGTTTTCTATAGGTTGATGATCATGGAAAGTCACAAAATCAATTGAAAAAGCAGAAACAGAATGAAAAAACAGAAAGAAAAACAGCTCACCCTGGAGGAAAACCTTGCTGGCGTTTAAACGCCAGTAAGGGCAGCAAATGGGCGTTTAACGCCCAGTCTGGCACCATTCTGGGCGTTTAACGCCAGAAAGGGGCACCAGACTGGCGTTAAACGCCAGGAATGGGCACCAAGCTGGCGTTAAACGCCAGAAATGGGCACCAGCCTGGCGTTTAACGCCAGGATTGGCAGTAGGAGCATTTTTGCTTGCCACTTGGTGCAGGGATGAATTATCCTTGACACCTCAGGATCTGTGGACCCCACAGGATCCCCACCTACCCCACCACTCTCTCTCTTCTTTCTTCTTTTGCTCGAGGATGAGCAAACCTTCTAAGTTTGGTGTGGTAAAAGCGTTGTGATGAGCGGATAATTTGTACGCTTTTTGGCATTGTTTTTAGTATGTTTTTAATATCCTTTAGTTAGTTTTTAGTATATTTTTATTAGTTTTTAGTTAAAATTCACTTTTCTGGACTTTACTATGAGTTTGTGTGTTTTTCTGTGATTTCAGGTATTTTCTGGCTGAAATTGAGGGATCTGAGCAAAAATCTGATCCAGAGACTCAAAAGGACTGCAGATGCTGTTGGATTCTGACCTCCCTGCACTCGAAGTAGATTTTCTGGAGCTACAGAAGCCCAATTGGCGCGTTCTCAACAGCGTTGGAAAGTAGACATCCTGGGCTTTCCAGAAATATATGATAGTCAATACTTTGCCCAAGATTTGATGGCCCAAACTGGCGTTCAAAGTCACCTCAAGAAATTCCAGCGTTAAACACCGGAACTGGCACCTAAATGGGAGTTAAACGCCCAAACTGGCACTAAAGCTGGCGTTTAACTCCAAGGAGAGTCTCTACACGAAAATGCTTCATTGCTCAGCCCAAGCACACACCAAGTGGGCCCGGAAGTGGATTTTTATGTCATTTACTCATCTCTGTACACCCTAGGCTACTAGTTCTCTATATATAGGACCTTTTACTATTGTATTTAAAAAGGGGAAGACTTTGGTAGCTATCTTCGTTTTATGCTATCTTAGATCATTGGGAGGCTGGCCATTCGGTCATGCCTAGACCTTATGCTTATGTATTTTCAACGGTGGAGTTTCTACACACCATAGATTAAGGTGTGGAGCTCTGCTGTACCTCGAGTATTAATGCAATTACTATTGTTCTTCTATTCAATTCCGCTTGTTCTTTGTCCAAGATATCACTTGTTCTTCAACTTGATGAAGGTGATGATTGACGCCCATCACCATTCTCACCCATGAACAAGGTGACTGACAACCACTCTTGTTCTACAAGCATCTGAGGCTTAGTGAATATCTCTTGGATTCCTGATTGCACGATGCATGGTTGATCGCCTGACAACCGAGTGCTCGCCTGAAAAACGAGCCAGCCATTCCGTGAGATCAGAGTCTTCGTGGTATAGGCAAGAACTGATGGCGGCATTCAAGAGAATCCGGAAGGTCTAACCTTGTCTGTGGTATTCTGAGTAGGATTCAATGATTGAATAACTGTGACGTGCTTCAAACTCCTAGCAGGCTAGGGCGTTAGTGACAGACGCAAAAGTATCAATGGATATTATTCCGGCCTGAACGAGAACCGACAGATGATTAGCCTATGCTGTGACAGAGCATCAGGGACGTATTTTTACTGAGAGGATGGGAGGTAGCTGCTGACAACAGTGAAACCCTACACGAGCTTGCCATGGAAAGGAGTAAGAAGGATTGGATGAAGGCAGTAGGAAAGCAGAGAGACGGAAGGGAAGGCATCTTCATACGCTTGTCTGAAGCTCTTACACCAATGATATACATAAGTATCTCTATCTTTATCTTATTGCTTTATTCGTTTATCACTATACCCATTTGAGTCTGCCTGACTGAGATTTACAAGATGACCATAGCTTGCTTCATACCACCAATCTCCGTGGGATCGACCCTTATTCGCGTAAGGTTTATTACTTGGACGACCCAGTGCACTTGCTGGTTAGTTGTGCGAAGTTGTGTTTATGCCATGGTATTGAGCACCAAGTCTTTGGAGCCATTACTAGGGATTGTTTATGTTTTGAAAAGTATTGATCACAATTTCGTGCACCAAGTTTTTGGCGCCGTTGCCGGGGATTGTTCTTGTGTATGGACAACTGACGGTTCATCTTGTTGCTTAGATTAGGCATTTATTTTTTTTTTGAAATTCTTGAAGATGAGTTCTAGAGTTTCATGATGATTTGTTGAAATCTGGCTGGCTGAGAAGCCATGTCTAATTTCATTGGACCGAGGTTTCAACTTATCATCACAAGAGCTTGATGATTTTTATCAATCTTGCTTTTGGAGCAGTGATCTGCTAAGGATTGGCTGGCCATTGGCCATGTCTAGTGTTTTGGACCGAAGCTTTCTTTGAAAGCTTGGCTGGCTGTGAAGCCATGTCTAATTCCTGGACCGGAGTCTTAGACTAGCATTGCACTGATTCCTGGAATTCTCATTAAGAATTTTGATATCTTTTTCCACTTAATTTTCGAAAAATACAAAAAAAAAATTACAAAATCATAAAAACCAAAAATATTTGATGTTTCTTGCTTAAGTTTAGTGTCTCATCTTAAGTTTGGTGTCAATAGCATGCATTCATTCATGTGTCTTAAGGATCTTCAAGTACTTCTTGATGATTTCTTACTCTGATCTTTGAATTCTTTTGACTTGAGTGTTTATGTGTCTCATATAGTGTCAGTAGTATACAAACTGCGAAGTTTGGTGTCTTGCATGCATTGTTATTTGATTCTTGTTGCATTTTGATTATTAAAAATCCAAAAATATTTTTTATTTGTGTCTTTTCAAGTCAATAATACAAGGAATTGAAGATTCAGAACATACTGCAGAGGAATTATACAGAAAAAGCTGGGCATTCAAAAATGCCCAGTGAAGAAGGCAGACTGGCATTTAAACGCCAGCCAGGGTACCTGGTTGGGCGTTTAACGCCCAAAAAGGGTGCATTTTGGGCGTTAAACGCCAGAATGTATACCATTCTGGGCGTTTAACGCCAGGATGGTGCTAGGGGGAGAATTTTGTTTTCAAATCAATTTTTTTTTCAAGTTTTCAAAGTTTTCAAAATCAAATCTTTTTCAAATCATATCTTTTCAATCAAATGTTTTCAAAATCAATTTCTTTCCTTTTTCAAAGATACTTACTAACAATTAATGATTTGATTGAACATTTTTTGCCTTTTCTGTTAAGGAAGGTTTTATGTTTGATTCATATCTTTTCTTGTTAGGTAAGTCACTAATTTTCAAAATCAAATCTTTTAAAATTGTTTTCAAATCATATCTTCTCAATCACATCTTTTTAAAACCATAACTTTTCAATCAAATCTTTTTAATCACATCTTTTTTCAAAATAGTTTTCAATCAAATCCTTCTAATTTCTAATTTCAAAATCTTTTTCAAAAATCACTTGATTTCTTTTCCATTTTCAATTTTCGAAAATTATCAACATCTTTTTAATTGAATTTTTGAAAATTCTCTTCCCTCCTTCCCACATCCTTCTATTTATGGAGTACTACTCCTTCTTAATGCACAATTCGAACTCTATCTAATCAAGTTCGAATTCTTCTACCTTCTCTTCTTCTATTTTTCTTTTCCTCTGACACTTCAAGGAATCTCTATACTGTAACATAGAGGATTCCACATTTTCTTGTTCTCTTCTCTTTCATATGAGCAGGAGCAGAGACAAAGGCATTCTTGTTGAAGCTGATCCTGAACCTGAAAGGACCTTGAAGAGAAAGCTAAGAGAAGCCAAAGCACAACTCTCTTTAGAGGACCTGACCGAATTCTTCAAGGAAGAAGAACACATGGCAGCCGAAAACAACAACAATGCCAACAATGCAAGGAAGGTGCTGGGTGACTTTACTGCACCTACTCCCGACTTCTATGGGAGAAGCATCTCTATCCCTGCCATTGGAGCAAACAACTTTGAGCTTAAACCTCAATTAGTTTCTCTAATGCAACAGAATTGCAAGTTCCATGGACTTCCAATGGAAGATCCTCATCAGTTCTTAGTTGAATTCTTGCAAATCTGTGACACAGTCAAGACTAATGGGGTAGACCCTGAGGTCTATAGACTGATGCTATTCCCTTTTGCTGTAAGAGACAGAGCTAGAATATGGTTGGACTCTCAACCTAAAGAAAGCCTGGACTCTTGGGAAAAGCTAGTCAATGCCTTCTTGGCAAAGTTCTTTCCACCACAAAGATGGAGTAAGCTTAGAGTGGAAGTCCAAACCTTCAGACAGAAGGATGGAGAATCCCTCTATGAAGCTTGGGAAAGATACAAACAATTAATCAGAAAGTGTCCTTCTGACATGCTTTCTGAATGGAGCATCATAGGTATTTTCTATGATGGTCTCTCTGAACTATCCAAGATGTCTTTGGATAGCTCTGCTGGAGGATCTCTTCATCTGAAGAAGACGCCTACAGAGGCTCAAGAGCTAATTGAAATGGTTGCAAATAACCAATTCATGTACACTTCTGAAAGAAATCCTGTGAACAATGGGGCTAGTCAGAAGAAAGGAGTTCTTGAGATTGACACTCTGAATGCCATATTGGCTCAGAACAAAATATTGACTCAACAAGTCAATTTGATTTCTCAAAGTCTGTCTGGAATGCAAAATGCACCTGGCAGTACTAAGGATGCTTCATCTGAGGAAGAAGCTTATGATCCTGAGAACCCTTCAATGGAAGAGGTGAATTACCTAGGAGAACCCTATGGAAACACCTATAATTCTTCATGGAGAAATCACCCAAATTTCTCATGGAAGAATCAAGAGAGACCTCAACAAGGTTTCAATAACAATAATGGTGGAAGAAACAGGCTTGGCAGTAACAAGCCTTTTCCATCATCTTCTCAGCAACAGACAGAGAGTTCTAAGCAGAATACCTCTGACTTAGCAACAATGGTCTCTGATCTAATCAAAACCACTCAAAGTTCCATGAATGAAACAAGGTCCTCCATCAGAAATTTGGAGGGACAAGTGGGACAGCTGAGCAAGAAAGTTACTGAACTCCCTCCTAGCACTCTCCCAAGTAATACAGAAGAAAATCCAAAAGGAAAGTGCAAAGCCATAAACATGGCCGAATATGGAGAGGAAAGAGAGGAAGTGGACGCCACTGAGGAAGACCTCAATGGGCGTGCACCAACCTCCTCTGAGTTCCCCAATGAGGAACCATGGGAATCTGAGGCTCAAAATGAGACCATAGAGATTCCATTGGACTTACTTCTGCCTTTCATAAGCTCTGATGAGTATTCTTCCTCTGAAGAGGATGAGTATGTCACTGAAGAGCAAGTTGCTAAATATCTTGGAGCAATCATGAAGCTAAATGACAAGTTATTTGGAAATAAGACTTGGGAAGATGAATCTCCCTTGCTCACCAAAGAACTGGATGACTTGTCTAGGCAGAAATTACCTCAAAAGAGACAAGATCCTGGGAAATTCTCAATACCTTGTACCATAGGCACCATGACCTTCAAGAAGGCCTTGTGTGACTTAGGGTCAAGTGTGAACCTCATGCCTCTCTCTGTAATGGAGAAGCTAGGGATCTTTGAGGTACAAGCTGCAAGAATCTCATTGGAGATGGTAGACAATTCAAGAAAACAAGCTCATGGACTTGTAGAGAATGTTTTGGTAAAAGTTGAAGACCATTACATCCCTACTGATTTCATAGTCCTAGAGACTGGGAAGTGCATGGATGAATCCATCATCCTTGGCAGACCCTTCCTAGCCATAGCAAAGGCTGTGATTGATATTGATAGAGGTGAATTAATCATTCAAGTGAATGAAGAATCCTTTGTGTTTAAGGCTCAAGGATATCCCTCTGTCACCATGGAGAAGAAGCTTGAAGAGCTTCCCTCAAATCAGAGACAAATAGAGCCCCCAAAGTCAAACTCTAAGTTTGGTATTGGTAGGCCACAACCAAACTCTAAGTTTGGTGTTGAACCCCCACATTCAAACTCTAAGTTTGGTGTTGGGAGGTTCCAACATTGCTCTGAGTATCTGTGAGGCTCCATGAGAGCCCTCTGTCAAGCTACTGACATTAAAGAAGCGCTTGTTGAGAGGCAACCCAATGTTATATTTTATATAGTTTCCTTTGTTATTTTATTTTATTTTGTAGGTTGATGATCATGAGAAGTCACAAAATCAATGAAAAAAAGCAAAAACAAAATGAAAAACAGGAAGAAAAACAGCACACCCTGGAGGAGAGGAAGCTGGCGTTCAAACGCCAGTAATGCTAGCTGTTGGGCGTTTAACGCCCAGTCTGGCACCATTCTGGGCGTTAAACGCCAGAAAAGGGCTAGAACCTGGCGTTAAACGCCAGGAATGGGCACCAGCCCGGCGTTTAACGCCAGAAATGGCTCAAAACGTGAATTTTGATGCCATTTGGTGCAGGGATGACTTTTCCTTGACACCACAGGATCTGTGGACCCTACAGGATCCCCACCAACCCCACCACCACTCTCTCTCTTCTTTCCCTATTCACCAATCACCTCAAGACCTCTTCCCCAAAAACCCTTCACCTATCAAATCCCATCTTTCTCTTCACCACTCACATCCATCCTTCATAAATCCCCACCAACCTCACCCTTCAAATTCAAACCACTTTCCCTCCTAAACCCACCCATACATGGCCGAACTCTTTCTCCCCTCTCTCCTATAAATACCCTTCTTCACTTCTTAATTTTCCCACTACCTAAACACCACTTCTCCCCTTTCTTTGGCCGAACACACCACCATCTCCCTCTTCCTCATTTCTTCTTCTTCTACTCTCTTCTTTCTCCTTTTGCTCGAGGACGAGCAACCATTTTAAGTTTGGTGTGGTAAAAGCGTTGCTTTTTCGTTTTTCCATAACCATTATGGCATCCAAGGCCGGAGAAACCTCTAAAAAGAGGAAAGGGAAGGCAAAAGCTTCCACCTCCGAGTCATGGGAGATGGATAGATTCATCTCAAGGGTGCATCAAGACCACTTCTATGAAGTTGTGGCCTTGAAGAAGGTGATCCCCGAGGTCCCCTTTTCACTCAAAAAGGGTGAATATCCGGAGATCCGCCATGAGATCCGAAGAAGAGGTTGGGAAGTACTTACCAACCCCATTCAACAAGTCGGAATCTTGATGGTTCAAGAGTTCTATGCCAATGCATGGATCACCAAGAACCATGATCAAAGTGTGAACCCGGATCCAAAGAATTATCTTACTATGGTTCGGGGGAAATACTTGGATTTTAGTCCGGAAAGTGTGAGGGTGGCGTTCAACTTGCCTATGATGCAAGTAGATGAACATCCTTACACTAGAAGGGTCAACTTTGATCAAAGGTTGGACCAAGTCCTCACAGTTATATGTGAAGAGGGCGCACAATGGAAGAGAGATTCAAGAGGCAAGCCGGTTCAATTGAGAAGGCATGACCTCAAGCCCATGGCTAGAGGATGGTTAGAGTTCATTTAACGCTCAATCATTCCCACTAGCAACCGGTCCGAAGTTACTCTAGACCGAGCCATCATGATTCATAGCATCATGATTGGAGAAGAAGTGGAAGTTCATGAGGTTATAGCCCAAGAACTCTATAAGGTGGCGGATAAGTCCTCTACCTTAGCAAGGTTAGCCTTTCCTCATCTCATTTGTCACCTCTGTTATTCAGTTGGAGTTGACATAGAAGGAGATACCCCCATTGATGAGGACAAGCCCATCACCAAGAAAAGGATGGAGCACACAAGAGACCCCTCTCATCAAGAGATCCCTGAGATGCCTCAAGGGATGCACTTTCCTCCACATGACTATTGGGACACCTCCCTAGGAGAATTGAGTTCCAACATGGGACAACTAAGGGTGGAGCACCAAGAACACTCCATTCTCCTCCATGAAATTAGAGAAGATCAAAGAATCATGAGAGAGGAGCAACAAAGACAAGGAAGAGACATTGAGGAGCTCAAGCACTCCATAGGACCTTCAAGAGGAAGGAAGAGCCGCCATCACTAAGGTGGACCCGTTCCTTGATTTCCTTGTTCTTTATTCTTCTGTTTTTTCGAATTTTAGTGCTTATGTTTATCTATGTTTGTGTCTTGTGATCATTAGTGTCTTAGTGTCTATGCCTTAAAGTTATGAATGTCCTATGAATCCATCACCTTTCTTGAATAAAAACGTGCTTAATTAAAAAGGAAAGAATTGCATGAATTCTGAATTTTATAATAGTTTAATTATTTTGATGTGGTGGCATTACTTTTGTCTTCTGAATGTATGCTTAAACAGTGCATATGTCTTTTGAATTTGTGGTTCATGAATGTTGGCTCTTGAAAGAATGATGAAAAAGGAGACATGTTACTGAGGATCTGAAAAATCATAAAAATGATTCTTGAAGCAAGAAAAAGCAGTGAATACAAAAAAAAAAGAAAGAAAGCAAGCGAAAAAAAAAAACCGAAAAAGAAAAAAAAGGAGAAAAAGAAAGAAAAAGAAAAGAATAAGAGTTGTGATCCAAAGCAAATAAGAGTGTGCCTAAGAACCCTGGACACCTCTAATTGGGGACTCTAGCAAAGCTGAGTCACAATCTGAAAAGGTTCACCCAATTATGTGTCTGTGGCATGTATGTATCCGGTGGTAATACTGGAAGACAGAGTGCTTTGGGCCACAGCCAAGACTCAATAAAGTAGCTGCGTTCAAGAATCATCATACTTAACTAGGAGAATCAATAACACTATCTGGATTCTGAGTTCCTAAAGAAGCCAATCATTCTGAGTTCCAAAGGATAAAGTGAGATGCCAAAACTATTCAGAGGCAAAAAGCTAAAAGCCCCGCTCATCTAATTAATACTGATCTTCATAGATGTTTTTGGAGTTCATTGCATATTCTCTTCTTTTTATCTTATTTGATTTTCAGTTGCTTGGGGACAAGCAACAATTTAAGTTTGGTGTTGTGATGAGCGGATAATTTGTACGCTTTTTGGCATTGTTTTTAGTATGTTTTTAATATCCTTTAGTTAGTTTTTAGTATATTTTTATTAGTTTTTAGTTAAAATTCACTTTTCTGGACTTTACTATGAGTTTGTGTGTTTTTCTGTGATTTCAGGTATTTTCTGGCTGAAATTGAGGGATCTGAGCAAAAATCTGATCCAGAGACTCAAAAGGACTGCAGATGCTATTGGATTCTGACCTCCCTGCACTCGAAGTGGATTTTCTGGAGCTACAGAAGCCCAATTGGCGCGCTCTTAACGGCGTTGGAAAGTAGACATATTGGGCTTTCCAGCAATATATGATAGTTCATACTTTGCCCAAGATTTGATGGCCCAAACCGGCGTTCAAAGTCACCTCAAGAAATTCCAGCGTTAAACGCCGGAACTGGCACCTAAATGGGAGTTAAACGCACAAACTGGCACTAAAGCTGGCGTTTAACTCCAAGGAGAGTCTCTACACGAAAATGCTTCATTGCTCAGCCCAAGCACACACCAAGTGGGCCCGGAAGTGGATTTTTATGTCATTTACTCATCTCTGTACACCCTAGGCTACTAGTTCTCTATATATAGGACCTTTTACTATTGTATTTAAAAAGGGGAAGACTTTGGTAGCTATCTTCATTTTATGCTATCTTAGATCATTGGGAGGCTGGCCATTCGGCCATGCCTAGACCTTATGCTTATGTATTTTCAACGGTGGAGTTTCTACACACCATAGATTAAGGTGTGGAGCTCTGCTGTACCTCGAGTATTAATGCAATTACTATTGTTCTTCTATTCAATTCCGCTTGTTCTTTGTCCAAGATATCACTTGTTCTTCAACTTGATGAAGGTGATGATTGACGCCCATCACCATTCTCACCCATGAACAAGGTGACTGACAACCACTCTTGTTCTACAAGCATCTGAGGCTTAGTGAATATCTCTTGGATTCCTGATTGCACGATGCATGGTTGATCGCCTGACAACCGAGTGCTCGCCTGACAAACGAGCCAGCCATTCCGTGAGATCAGAGTCTTCGTGGTATAGGCAAGAACTGATGGCGGCATTCAAGAGAATCCGGAAGGTCTAACCTTGTCTGTGGTATTCTGAGTAGGATTCAATGATTGAATGACTGTGACGTGCTTCAAACTCCTAGCAGGCTAGGGCGTTAGTGACAGACGCAAAAGTATCAATGGATATTATTCCGGCCTGAACGAGAACCGACAGATGATTAGCCTATGCTGTGACAGAGCATCAGGGACGTAATTTTACTGAGAGGATGGGAGGTAGCTGCTGACAACAGTGAAACCCTACACGAGCTTGCCATGGAAAGGAGTAAGAAGGATTGGATGAAGGCAGTAGGAAAGCAGAGAGACGGAAGGGAAGGCATCTTCATACGCTTGTCTGAAGCTCTTACACCAATGATATACATAAGTATCTCTATCTTTATCTTATTGCTTTATTCGTTTATCACTATACCCATTTGAGTCTGCCTGACTGAGATTTACAAGATGACCATAGCTTGCTTCATACCACCAATCTCCGTGGGATCGACCCTTATTCGCGTAAGGTTTATTACTTGGACGACCCAGTGCACTTGCTGGTTAGTTGTGCGAAGTTGTGTTTATGCCATGGTATTGAGCACCAAGTCTTTGGAGCCATTACTAGGGATTGTTTATGTTTTGAAAAGTATTGATCACAATTTCGTGCACCACGTTGCTTTTTGTTTCTCCATAACCATTTTTGGCACCTAAGGCCGGAGAAACCTCTAGAAAGAGGAAAGGGAAGGCAAAAGCTTCCACCTCAGAGCCATGGGAGATGGAGAGATTCATCTCAAGGGATGCATTTTCCTCCACAAAACTATTGGGAGAAAATCAACACCTCCCTAGGAGAATTGAGTTCCAACATGGGACAACTAAGGGTGGAGCACCAAGAACATTCCATCCTCCTCCATGAAATTAAAGAAGATCATAGAATCATGAGAGAGGAGCAACAAAAGCAAGGAAGAGACATTGAGGAGCTCAAGCACTCCATAAGATCTTCAAGAGGAAGAACAAGCCGCCATCACTAAGGTGGACCCGTTCTTTAATTTCCTTGTTCTTTATTTTCTTGTTTTTTCGAATTTCATGCTTATGTTTATCCATGTTTGTGTCTTGTGATCATTAGTGTCTTAGTGTCTATGCCTTAAAGTTATGAATGTCCTATAAATCCATCACCTTTCTTAAATGAAAAATGCTCTTAATTGAAAAAGAGAAGAATTGCATGAATTTTGAATTTTATAACAGATTAATTATTTTGATGTGGTGGCAATACTTTTGTTTTCTGAATGTATGCTTAAACAGTGCATATGTCTTTTGAATTTGTTGTTCATGATTGGTTGGCTCTTGAAAGAATGATGAAAAAGGAGACATGTTACTGAGGATCTGAAAAATCATAAAAATGATTCTTGAAGCAAGAAAAAGCAGTGAATACAAAAAAAAAAAGAAAAAAATGGAAGCGAAAAAAAAAGGGAGAAAGAAAAAAAAGAAAGAAAAAGAAAGAAATAAAGTTGTGATCCAAGGCAAAAAGAGTGTGCTTAAGAACCCTGGACACCTCTAATTGGGGACTCTAGCAAAGCTGAGTCACAATCTGAAAAGGCTCACCCAATTATATGTCTGTGGCATGTATGTATCCGGTGGTAATACTGGAAGACAGAGTGCTTTGGGCCACGGCCAAGACTCATAAAGTATCTGTGTTCAAGAATCATCATACTTAACTAGGAGAATCAATAACACTATCTGGATTCTGAGTTCCTATAGAAGCCAATCATTCTGAATTTCAAAGGATAGAGTGAGATGCCAAAACTGTTCAGAGGCAAAAAGCTAAAAGCCCCGCTCATCTAATTAATACTGATCTTCATAGATGTTTTTGGAATTCATTGCATATTCTCTTCTTTTTATCTTATTTGATTTTTAGTTGCTTGGGGACAAGCAACAATTTAAGTTTGGTGTTGTGATGAGCGGATAATTTGTACGCTTTTTGGCATTGTTTTTAGTATGTTTTTAGTATATTTTAGTTAGTTTTTATTATATTCTTATTAATTTTTAGTTAAAATTTACTTTTCTGGACTTTACGATGAGTTTGTGTGTTTTTCTATCATTTCAGGTATTTTATGGCTGAAATCGAGGGTCCTGAGCAAAAATCTGATTCAGAGGCTGAAAAGGACTGCAGATGCTGTTGGATTCTGACCTCCCTGCACTCGAAGTGGATTTTCTGGAGCTACAGAAGCCCAATTGGCGCGCTCTCAACGGCGTTGGAAAGTAGACATATTGGGCTTTCCAGCAATATATAATAGTCCATACTTTTTCCGAGACTTGATGGCCCAAACCGGCGTTGCAAATCAGCTTCAGAATTCCCAGCGTTTAACGCTGGAACTGGCATAAAAATTGGAGTTAAACGCCCAAACTGGCACAAAAGCTGGCGTTTAACTCCAAGAAGAGTCTCTACACGAAAATGCTTCAATGCTCAGCCCAAGCACATACCAAGTGGGCCCGGAAGTGGATTTTTCTGTCATTTACTCATTTCTGTAAACCCTAGGTTACTAGTTCACTATTAATAGGATCTTTTGACATTGTATCTTTACCTCATGACACTTTACACGTTTCTCATTGTATCTTCTACAGCATGAGTCTCTAAACCCCATGGTTGGGGGTGAGGAGCTCTGCTGTGTCTTGATGGATTAATGCAATTACTACTATTTTTCATTCAATCACGCTTGCTTCTATTCTAAGATATCACTTGTTCCTAAACCCGATGAATGTGATGATCCGTGACACTCATCATCATTCTCACCTATGAACGTGTGCCTGACAACCACCTCCGTTCTACCTTAGATTGAGTAGATATCTCTTGGATTCCTTAACCAGAATCTTAGTGGTATAAGCTAGAATTGATGGCGGCATTCAAGAGAATCCGGAAGGTCTAAACCTTGTCTGTGGTATTCTGAGTAGGATTCAATGATTGAATGACTGTGACGAGCTTCAAACTCGCGATTGTGGGGCGTTAGTGACAGACGCAAAAGAATCACTGGATTCTATTCCGACATGATCGAGAACCGACAGCTGAATAGCCGTGCCGTGACAGGGTGCGTTGAACATTTTCACTGAGAGGATGGGAGGTAGCCATTGACAACAGTGAAACCCTACATACAGCTTGCCATGGAAGGAGCCTTGCGTGTTTGAAGAAGAAGACAGTAGGAAAGCAGAGGTTCAGAAGACAGAGCATCTCCAAAACCTCAACCTGTTCCCCTTTACTGCAAAACAAGTACTTAATTCATGTTCTTTTGCTTTTTACAATCAAACCTGATAATTTTTGATATCCTGACTAAGAGTTATAAGATAACCATAGCTTGCTTCAAGCCGACAATCTCCGTGGGATCGACCCTTACTCACGTAAGGTATTACTTGGACGACCCAGTGCACTTGCTGGTTAGTTGTGCGGGATTGCAAAAGTGTGATTGCAATTTCGTGCACCAGCATCCATAGGAACTCAGAATTCAGATAGTGTTATTGATTGTCCTATTTTAGTATGTTGATTCTTGAACACAGCTACTTTATGAGTCTTGGCCGTGACCCTAAGCATTTTTGTTTCCAGTATTACCACCGGATACATAAATGCCACGGACACATAACTGGGTGAACCTTTTCAGATTGTGACTTAGCTTTGCTAGAGTCCCCAGCTAGAGGTGCCCAGAGTTCTTAAGCACACTCTTTTTTGCTTTGGATAACGACTTTAACCACTCACTCTCATGCTTTTCACTTGGACCTTCATGACACAAGCACATGGTTAGGGACAGCCTGATTTATCCGCTTAGGCCAGGATTTTATTCCTTTGGGCCCTCCTATCCACTGATGCTCAAAGCCTTGGATCCTTTTTACCCTTGCCTTTTAGTTTAAAGAGTTACTGGCTTTTTCTGGTTGCTTTTTCTTTTTCTTTCTTTTTCTTTATTTTTCACCTTTTTTTAATTTTTTTCGCAAGCTTTGTGTTTTTCACTGCTTTTTCTTGCTTCAAGAATCAATTTTATGATTTTTCAGATTATCAATAATATTTCTCTTTTTTCATTATTCTTTCAAGAGCCAAAAATTTTAACATTCATAAACTTCACTATAAAAAATATGCAATGTTCAAGCATTCATTCAGAAAACAAAAAGTATTGCCACCACATCAAAATAATTAAACAAATTTCAAGATAGATTTCGAAATTCATGTACTTCTTTCTCTTTTTCAGAAAACATTTTTCATTTAAGAAAGATGAAAAATTCATGGAACATTCATAGCTTTAAGACATAGACACTAAACAGTAATGATCATGTAATGAAGACATAAACATAGTCAAAACATAAAGCATAAAAACTGAAAACAGAAAAGAAAATAAACAAGGAGATTAAAGAACGAGTCCACCTTAGTGATGGTAGCTTCTTCTTCCTCTTGAAGAACCAATGGAGTTCTTGAGCTCCTCTATGTCTCTTCCTTGCCTTTGTTGCTCATCTCTCATGGCCTTTTGGTCCTCTCTGATTTCATGGAAGATGATGGAGTGCTCTTGGTGCTCCACTCTTAGTTGCTCCATGTTGGAACTCAATTCTCCTAACGAGGTGTTGAGTTGCTCCCAGTAATTGTGTGGAAGGAAATGCATCCCTTGAGGCATCTCAGGGATTTCTTGATGAGGGACTTCCTCATACTCTTGTTGAGGTCCATGAGTGGGCTCTCTTGTTTGCTCCATCTTTTTTCTAGTGATGGGCTTTTGAGATGAATCTCTCCATCTCCCATGACTCAGAGTTGGAAGCAACTTCCTTCCCTTTCCTCTTTCTAGAGGTTTCTCCGACCTTAAGTGCCATTAATGGTTATGGAAAAATAAAAAGCATAGCTTTTTCCCACACCAAACTTAAAAGGTTTGCTTGTCCTCGAGCAAAAAAAGAAAGAAAAGAGGAGAAGAAGAAGAAATGGAGGAGATAGATAGGTATTTTGAATTCGGCCAAGGGGGGTTTAAGTGTTTATGATGTGTGAAATTGAAGGTGGTACGAAGGGGTATTTATAGGGTAAGAGAGAGAGGGAATTCGTGTAAGAAGGGGTTGGGTTTGGGAGGGAAGTGTTTTAAATTTGAATGGTGGGGTACGTGGGGATCCTGTGGGGTCCACAGATCCTGAGGTGTCAAGGAATTTTGGTCCCTGCACCTTTCTGGCATTTAAACGCCCCTGGATAGCCCTTTCTGGCATTTAAACGCCAGTCTGCCGCCTTTCCTGGCGTTAAACGCTAGGTTGATGCCCCTTTCTAGTGTTTAACGCCAGCCAGATATTATTTTTTGGCGTTAAACGCTAGTCTATCTGCCAATTCTGGCATTTAATGATAGCCAGACACCATTTTCTGGCGTTAAATGCTAGTCTGTCTGCTCATTCTGGCGTTTAAAGCCCAGAATGCTGCCAGACTGGGCGTTAAACGCCTATTCTACTATTCTTACTGGCATTTAAATGCTAGTACACCTGTCCTCCAGAGTGTGCTATTTTTGATGCTGTTTTTTATTCCGCTTTAATTCTGCAGCTGTTTTTGTGATTCCACATGATCATCAACCTAAAGAAAATATAAAATAATAATGGAGAATGAAATAAAAAAAAAGTAATTAACATAGATAAATAAGATTGGGTTTCATCCCAATAAGCGTTTCTTTAATGAACTTTTTGTCAGAGTCAATATCCAGAAGCTCTACATATCCATATGGTGACACACTTGTAATCACATATGGTCCCTTCCACCGAGATTTCAATTTCTCAGGGAACAATCTGAGCCTAGAGTTAAACAGCAGAACTTTCTATCATGGCTCAAAGACTCTAGATGACAGCTTTCTGTCATGCCACCTTTTTGCTTTCTCCTTGTAAATTTTAGCATTTTCGAAAGCATTGAGTCTGGACTCCTCTAGCTCATTCAACTGGAGTAATCTTTTCTCTCCAGCTACCTTAGCATCAAGGTTTAGGAACCTGGTTGCCCAGTAGGCCCTGTGTTCCAATTTCACTGGCTGATGACAGGCTTTTCCATATACAAGCTGATATGGAGAGGTCCCTATAGGAGTCATGAATGCGGTTCTGTATGCCCACAGAGCATCATCTAGACTTCTTGCCCAATCCCTTTTACGGGTACCTACAGTCCGTTCCAGGATTCATTTTAGTTCTCTATTTGAGACTTCAGCCTGCCCATTTGTCTGTAGATGATATGGAGTTGCCAATTTATGGTTAATTCCATATCGGATCAGAGCAGAGTCAAGCTGTTTATTGCAGAAATGAGTGCCTCCATCACTGATCAGTACCCTAGGGACACTGAACCTGCTGAAGATATGCTTCTGGAGGAACTTTATCACTGTCTTAGTATCATTAGTGGGTGTTACAATTGCCTCTACCCATTTAGATACATAGTCTACTACCATTAGAATATAAGTATTTGAATATGATGGTGGGAAAGGCCCCATGAAGTCAATACCCCATACATCAAACAACTCAATCTCTAAGATCCCTTGCTGAGGCATGGCATAACCGTGAGGCAGATTACTAGCCCTCTGGCAACTATCACAGTTACGTACAAACTCTCGGGAGTCTCTATAGAGAGTAGGCTAGTAGAAGCCACATTATTGGAGAACCCTTGTGGTTATTCGCTCACCTGCGAAATGTCCTCCATATTGTGATCCATGGCAATGCCATAGGATCTTCTGTGCCTCTTCTTTAGGCACACATCCACGGATTATTCTGTCTGCACATCTCTTAAAGAGATATGGTTCATCCCACAAGTAGTACTTTGCATCAGAAACCAATTTTTTTGTTTGCTGCCTACTGTACTCTTTGGGTATGAATCTCACAGCTTTATAGTTTGCAATGTCTGCAAACCACGGTACTTCCTGAATGGCAAAGAGTTGCTCATCTGGAAAGGTTTTAGAGATCTCAGTAGAAGGGAGGGACGCTCCTGCTACTGGTTCTATCCGGGATAGGTGATCAGCTACTTGGTTCTCTGTCCCTTTTCTGTCTCTTATTTCTATATCAAACTCTTGAAGAAGCAACACCCATCTTATGAGTCTGGGTTTTAAATCTTGCTTTGTGAGGAGATATTTTAGAGTAGCATGGTCAGTGTACACAATCACTTTTGATCCTACTAAATAAGATCTGAACTTGTCAATGGCATAAGCCACTGCAAGCAACTCCTTTTCTGTGGTTGTGTAATTCTTTTGCTCGTCATTTAGAACACGGCTAGCATAATAAATGACATGCAGAAGCTTGTCATGCCTCTGTCCCAATACTGCACCAATGGCATGGTCACTAGCATCACACATTAGTTCAAATGGTAATGTCCAGTCTGGTGCAGAAATGACTGGTGCTGTGACCAACTTAGCTTTCAGAGTCTCAAAGGCCTGCAGACACTCTGTGTCAAAGACAAATGGTGTATCAGCGGCTAGCAGATTTCTCAGAGGTTTTGTAATTTTTGAAAAATCCTTTATAAACCTCCTATAGAATCCTGCATGCCTTGGAAAGCTTCTGATTGCCTTAACATTGGCAGGTGGTGGTAATTTTTCAATTACCTCTATCTTAGCTTGATCTACCTCTATTCCCTTGTTCGAAATCCTATGCCCAAGGACAATTCCTTAAGTCACCATAAAGTGACATTTCTCCAGTTTAAAACCAGGTTAGTCTCTTGGCACCTTTTCAGAACAAGTGCTAGATGGCAAGACAGGAGCTGAATGAGTCTCCAAATACTAAGAAGTCATCCATGAAGACTTCCAAAAATTTCTCTACCATATCAGAGAAGATAGAGAGCATGCACCTCTGAAAGATTGCAGGTGCATTGCACAGACCAAATGGCATCCTTCTGTAAGCAAATACTCCAAATGGACACGTGAATGTTGTTTTCTCTTGGTCTTGAGGATCTACTGTAATTTAGTTGTAACAGAATAGCCATCCAAAAAGTAGTAGTACTCATGACCTGCTAGTCTCTCTAGCATCTGATCTATGAATGGTAAAGGAAAATGATCCTTTCTGGTGGCTGTATTGAGCCTTCTGTAGTCAATACACATTCGCCACCTGATAAACCCCATTTGTAGGGTTTATCTTGTATTAATTTTAGGGGATTTTATGACCTTTTACCCACATTTATTCAATGAATTAGCATGATTTTGTGATTGTCTCCTTATTTGTGCTTAGATGTGAAAACATGCTTTTTAGGCCTTTAACTTGATGATTTTAATCTCCCTTTGATTTCACTAGATGCCTTGATGTGTTTGTTAGTAATTTTAGATTGAAAAGGCTAGGAATGGATCAAAGGAGTGAAGAGGAAAGCATGCAAAGAGGAGAAATCATGAAAAGTCAAAGAGTTGAACTCGCCCATGGACGCGCACGCGCACCTTGCGAATTACCCCATGGACGCGAACGCGTGCTGTGCGCGTACGCGTCGATGCTGGAATATGATTTTTTAATGAA
This sequence comes from Arachis stenosperma, assembly GCF_014773155.1. Lineage (NCBI taxonomy): Eukaryota > Viridiplantae > Streptophyta > Magnoliopsida > Fabales > Fabaceae > Arachis > Arachis stenosperma. The sequence goes on from NC_080378.1 coordinate 34,006,754, forward strand.
AACGTGGCCAGCAAATTCAGAAGGGTTGTGGGGTCCAATCCCAACCAACTTTGGCGCCAAAGATGCTATTTAAAGCCAAGGATTGAAGACCAAAGGGACTTTTGTTTATACACACTCATTAAAATTAGTAAGAGTTAGTTTTAGAGAGAGAAGCTCTCACTTCTCTCTAGGATTAGGATTAGGATTAGGTTTAGTTCTTAGATCTAGATTTAGATTCATGCTTTCTTCTACTTCTTCTTCTCAATTCCTTGTAGTTACATTCATTCTTCTTCTATTCTTTTGTTGTAATTTCTTTTATGTTGTTCTTGTGTTTTGTTGTAGATCTACTTTTGTTTCTTCTACTCTCTTTCAATTCAATCAAGGTAATTCATAATAAATGTGTTTCTTTTGATTGTTGTTGTTAATTCCTTTCAATAATTGTTGTTAGATTTCATTCTAATTGTCAATTTACTATGCTTTTCTTTCATGCCTTCTATGTGTTTGATAAAATGCTTGGTTGGATTTTAGTATAGGTTTTGTTCCTCTTGGCCTAGGTAGAGTAACTAGTGACTCTTGAGTTATTTAATCCCTTTGTTGATTGATAATTAGAAGTTGCTAATTGATTTGAATACCTCTAAAGCTAGTCTTTCCTTTAGGAATTGATTAGGACTTGAGGAATCAAATTAATTCATCCACTTGACTTTACTCCATGGTTAGAGGTTAACTAAGTGGTAGCAATGGACAATTTGTGGTCATAATTGAGGAGGATAACTAGGATAGGACTTCTAATTCTCATATCTTACCAAGAGCTTTGTTAGTTGTTAGTTTATTTTCTTTGACATTTATATTTCTTGTCTAAAATCTCAAAAATCCCAAAATAACTCACAACCAATAACAAGACACTTCATTACAATTCCTAGGGAGAACGACCCGAGGTTCAATACTTCGGTTTATAAATTTAGGGGTTTGTTTTAGTGACAAACAACTTTTTGTATGAAAGGATTATTGCTTGGTTTAGAAATTATACTTTACAATGAGATTTCATTAGTGAAATTCTAAACCGTCAAAAACCCAATCATCAAAATGGCACCGTTACCGGGGAATTGCAATGGTGTTATGTTATTGGTTATTGTATATATGTGAATATTGTGAATAGCTTGTTAGTTTTTGCTAGTCTTAGTATTTTGTTTCATTATTTCTTATTAGCTTTTGTTTCTTATTTTTTCTTGCTACCATGAATTCTCATTTTGGCTATGAGTGTGATTACAACTATGTTGTAGGTGATGAGAACTTCAATGAGAATGTGTATCAAGGATGGAACAATCAAAGGTGGGAGGAGCCATATGCATATGATCAATCTTCATGGCAACAACCTCCACCAATGCATTATGAAGAAGAGCCATTCTATGATGCATACCAATCAAATGGCTATGGTAAATCTTCTTGTGCCTTTCAAGAACCACCACCATATGCCTATGAGTTATATCCTCAACATGAACCATACTCACAAGCCCTCTACAACCAAGCACTTTCATATGACCCTAATCCATATCCACCATACCAACCACCTATTGACCAATATGAACCACACATAGAACCACTCCCATTCCAACCTCAATACTTCCAAGAACCACCTTTAATAAATGAAAATTTTCAACCACAAGATGAATTCTACCTTCCACCACAACCGCACATGGAAGAATATTCATTTTCATCGATCCAAGAGCCATATGATCCCTATCATGATATCCAAGCGAAACAAGAGTCAAGGGATCATCTCAAGGAAGCATTGGAGCAATTTCAAGCAACCATGGAGCATGTTGTGCAACAAGTGGAAAAAATGGAGAATATTGAACCACCACACCCTAATTATGATGAACCACCTTCCTATTATGAATTCTTCCCCTAATATGATGAATCCTCCCATCCACCCCAACCTCTAATAGATGAAACCCTCGGTGTTCTTCTTCAAGGACAAGAGGAGATGACAAGGGATGTGCAACAATTCATAACCGCCTTGGATGAGGTGGTAAACTGGCTAGCATCCCAACTTTTGGACACTCAAGGAACTCCCATGGCTACATGTGGAGAATCTAAAGAAGAACATAGCATGAAGGAGGGATTGGAAACTCCGATAAAAAGGAGGAATTCCACTTTGTGTTAGAACAATTGAAGGAACCTACGATTATTGAACAAGAGGAAGAAGTGGTTGAAGATTTAGGAGATGCAGAACCTCCATGGAAATCTAGAGTTGAAGAAAACCCCTCCAAGAAGATTGAAGTTGATGTTGAGGAGGAACGTGCACAACCTCCAAGGCATATCCCATATGAAGACTTGGAAGGAATGAAGGAAGAATTGAGTTCCCTTGGTGATGAAGATCAAGCATCAAATCCTAATGGTGGTGAATCCTTTGAACTTGAAGAACCTTCTCCCGATGAAGAAGAGAGCGATGTGGAGGTAGATTTCTCTCAACCTCCTATCTATGATTTGAGTGACGGAGAAGAGTTAGATGAAATTGATGAACAAAGGATTGAATTTGAAAAATCTTACGAAGAGGTGGAAGTTCTTAGAAAAAGAGGAACGGGAGTTAAGTATGCTTTATCAAAATCCTTGGAAGCTTCTTTGCCTAGGTTGTCATATATTCCTTTACTTGAGTGGGTAAAACTCATTTCTATTAGCTTTATTGTCCTACTTGAGTATGGTTTGCTTGAAACAGATGGTCAACTTAGGATGATTTGTGGGGTAAAGCGTAAGAGAAGAATGTTTAGCGGTTGGCGTTGTAAATCAAGGCTTATTTTGGTTGATACCTCAAGGCTTAGATGCAAGGATTCGGCTAGTGCTCACTTGAATGGGTCTAAAAGGAGAGTTTGGTATCACCTTGAGAATTCATCTTGCTTACCACTCGGATGGATTAATAATGATGATCAACTTCAAGACGGCTGTGAAAATAAAGTGTGGGATCCCGGATTAGAAAAAGAGGATCAACATTGGGAGCCCCAAGCTTGTGAAGAACCCCATCAACACTTGGCTCAATCCATGAGAAATCTTGGGGCACAATGGAGAACCAAGCATTGTTGGGAGTTCCAATATGAATTCAAGCACAAGCCACCTTGAGAGGAGCTCCCCATAAGTCCAACTTAAGGACAATAAACAAAAGTGCTAGGTGGGAGACACCCCACCATGGTAAATTCTTTTCATTTTTCTCTTTTGTAAATACTGGTAGAACTAGTTTAATTTCATGTTTTGTTTAGTTAGTTGAGTATATTTGGTAGTTTAGTATGTTAAATAAGGTTTTAAGGTGTTTTGGTAGATATTTGGAGGTTTGGAATGCTTGAATTGGTGCAAAAACATAGAAAAATTTTGAAAAACAGAGCACCATCCACGCGCACCTACCGTGTACGCGCAATCCATCATTTTCGACCATCCATGCACACGCCCACTATATGCGTACGCGTGGATGCCAAAAATTTCCACCCCCAGCCAAAAACCCGAGAGTTAGGCCTGCACTGTGCGAAAATTGGGCCTAAGACACAAACCATTTTGTGCGTACGCGCCCCTTTTGGCAACTTGCAGATTGACGCGCAAGTGCACCATGCGCGCGCGCGCCGATAGTGCTACCTGCCCTCGTGGTACATTTTCCAGAGAGTTATGCCCACGCTTCGCCAACGTTGTGCCTTTGGCACAAACCCACTCTTGCGTACGCGCACATGCCGCGTACGTGCCACTCTCGGAATAAGCCATCGGTGCGGATGCATCTTGTACGCGTACGCGTTGCGTCCATTACACCACCAGTCGCGCGCGTGCGTGTGCGCGTACGCTTGGACGCCTTTCCTTCACTACACTTCTTTTCTTCTCCTTTTTCCATTTCTTTCCTTCTCCTTTCTTCTTTCCTTCTTCTACCCCTCATCCAACACCTCCAACCACCATTGATAACCATTTATTTTAGTTAGCTATTAGTTAGTTAGTTAGTTACTAGTCAGTTAGTCAGTTGATTAGTTAGTTAGTTCAATTTTCATTTAATTTTCTCTTTTTCATTGTAAGTGTTGGATTGTTATTCTTGTTTACCATTAATTGCGGCTGAGTATTAAAAAGGGATGTTTTCTTAAATCACTATGTTTATATCCTTTGTTGGATTCTATGATTGAGGTTATATTTTGCTACTTGGTTTTGAGTTTTTCATGCTCACCTTTTAAGAATGCCAAGTGATGAGAATTGCTTTCGAGCTTGTGACTCTTTTGAATTGCATGATTTGGCCACCATATGATTTGAACTCTCTCTTTGAGTGGGCAACCTCTTGATGGATGATGTTGTGCATTTACCTTAATGCATTGTGTTCATGATTATATGCATCCATATATGTTTGACTTGAAGGCTTTCATGCTTTTTTATTGCTTGTCTTACCCTACAAGTTTACTTAAAGCATCTCAAGCACACCAGGATAAGTGATGTGCATGCTTCTTTTGTGACATGACTTTTATGCTAATGTGTGTTCTAAACCGTGCAATTTAGAATTTACATACCTAATATTTCTTAATGTCACATTAATCTACTCACCTCATTCTAGTGATCATTACCTCATTCCAACAATTATGCTTCCTTGCTTTTGTCCCTTCTTATCTTATGGTGTTGTTTTCTATTTTTCATGAACAATGCACCACAAGAAATAATGGAAGCAAGATAAAGAACACACATCGACCGATTGATCTACCAGTTGAAGGTAGCAATCCGGAGATTCGCCGTACCCCCTTGCTCATCTTTGCATGCACCGAGTACGGTGCAAACTTTTAAGTGTGGGGAGGTCATCTGACCGGTCGGCGATTTTGGGTGACAAATTTCTAATCCCAAGACTTTTGCATTTCATATTTTTTTTAGGATTTTAGGATTTTTACTTGCATTTTCTTATTTTTGCATATGTATACACAATAAGGTTAGTCAAAATAATGAAATTTTTCAAGGATTTCTATCTATAGGGCACCAATTGATTCGAGTGAAAATTCTTCATAGAACTTGCTTGAACTATATATATTGTGGAACATGAATTTGAGCTAAGAACACAAGCTTGTGAGATTTGAGCCTAATGATGTGGTTACATCTTACAACCACTTATTTTCCCTTCTTGTGTGCATTATTCTCTTTCTATGATTGTAATCTTTGATTTGTTTGATTCTCTATGTCCATTACTTTGTGTATTCATGCATTTATATGATTGAGGCCGTCAATTCATTAGCTCACTTACCCATATAGCCTACCTTTTATCAACCATTGTTAGCCAACTTTGAGCCTACGCTTAACCCACTTGTTCTTTAATTTAGCACATTACAAGCCTTAAAGTGAAAAACTAATAAATGTCCTTATTTGGATCTTTGATTAGCTTAGGCTAGTGTGTGAGAGTATCATTCAAGTGTGGGAATCTTGGGACATTGGGAGAATAAAAGGGTAGTTTTGTATTTTTGTTGGAAATATTAGGAATTGGGTACATACTCATGTATTAATTAAAATGTATAGACCTTATGCATTGATGCTCTTGTATATAGAAAGGAAAAAATGAGAAAAACAAAAGAAAAAATAGAAAAAGAAAGAAACAAAGAAAAATAAAAGGAATAAAAAGAGGACAAAATACCCCAAAAGTAAAGTCCAATAAGGGTCAATGCATAAGTGTTGTGAAATGAAAAAGAAAATGCATGAGTATGTTGAAAAGTGAGAAAAATAGGTAGTTAGGTTAGCACTTAATTGTATAGGATGTCATAGGTTAGGTGGGAAGTTTAAGCTTATCAAAGGTTCAAATTTCAAGCTCACTTGACCATATATGTATCCTACCTTGACCCTAACCCCATTACAACCTAAAGAAAAGACCTCATGATACTTGTATGCATGCATGAAATATATGTCGATTGTTAGAAGAAAAATAAATCTTGGAAAGCATGATCAGGAGAGAATTGAGAGAATCAACCCTAAACACTTGAGCGAAAAGAGTGCAAACACATCCGGTGAGGGTTTGATGCTCAATTACATGCCTCCACCTACGATCATCACTTTTGATGCAAGTTTATAAAAGATTTAATAAACTCAATCCAATTGTGAATTAGACTTGCTAGTCCTTAGCCCTTGTGCATATATGCTTCTTGGGAATTGATTTATTTTGACCAAGCAATTACATTCATTTAGATAGGTTACATATAGTTTAGTCCCATTGAATAAATGCCATACCCTTACTTCATTCTTAGTTTAAGCACGAGGACATGCTTGGTTTAAGTGTGGGGAGGTTGATAAACCCCATTTGTAGGGTTTATCTTGTATTGATTTTAACAGATTTTATGACCTTTTACCCACATTTATTCAATGAATTAGCATGATTTTGTGATTGTCTCCTTATTTGTGCTTAGATGTGAAAACATACTTTTTAGGCCTTTAACTTGATGATTTTAATCTCCCTTTGATTCCACTAGATGTCTTGATGTGTTTGTTAGTAATTTCAGATTGAAAAGGCTAGGAATGGATCAAAGGAGTGAAGAGGAAAGCATGCAAAGTGGAGAAATCATGAAAAGTCAAAGAGTTGAACTCGCCCATGGACGCGCGCGCGCACCAGGCGCTTACGCGCACCTTGCGAATTACCCCATGGATGCGTACGCGTGCTGTGCACATACGCGTCGATGCTGGAATATGATTTTTTAATGAAAATATGGCCAGCAAATTCAGAAGGGTTGTGGTGCCCAATCCCAACCAACTTTGGTGCCAAAGATGCTATTTAAAGCCAAGGATTGAAGAGCAAAGGGACTTTTGTTCATACACACTCATTAGGATTAGTGAGAGTTAGTTTTAGAGAGAGAAGCTCTCACTTCTCTCTAGGATTAGAATTAGGATTAGGTTTAGTTCTTAGATCTAGATTTAGATTCATGCTTTCTTCTACTTCTTCTTCTCAATTCCTTGTAGTTACATTCATTCTTCTTCTATTCTTTTATTGTAATTTCTTTTATGTTGTTCTTGTGTTTTGTTGTAGATCTACTTTTGTTTCTTCTACTCTCTTTCAATTCAATCAAGATAATTCATAATAAATGTGTTTCTTTTGATTGTTGTTGTTGATTCCTTTCAATAATTGTTGTTAGATTTCATTCTAATTGTCAATTTACTATGCTTTTCTTTCATGCCTACTAAGTGTTTGATAAAATGCTTGGTTGGATTTTAGTATAGGTTTTGTTCCTCTTGGCCTAGGTAGAGTAATTAGTGACTCTTGAGTTATCTAATCCCTTTGTTGATTGATAATTAGAAGTTGCTAATTGATTTGAATGCCTCTAAACCTAGTCTTTCCTTTAGGAATTGATTAGGACTTGAGGAATCAAATTGATTCATCCACTTGACTTTCATCCATGGTTAGAGGTTAACTAAGTGGTAGCAATGGATAATTTGTGGTCATAATTGAGGAGGATAACTAGGATAGGACTTCTAATTCTCATATCTTGCCAAGAGCTTTGTTAGTTATTAGTTTATTTTCTTTGCCATTTATATTTCTTGTCTAAAATCTAAAAAACCCCAAAATAACTCACAACCAACAACAAGACACTTCATTACAATTCCTAGGGAGAACGACCCGAGGTTCAATACTTCGGTTTATAAATTTAGGGGTTTGTTTTAGTGACAAACAAATTTTTGTATGAAAGGATTATTGCTTGGTTTAGAAACTATACTTTACAACGAGATTTCATTAGTGAAATTCTAAACCGTCAAAAATCCAATCATCACCACCCTGTAACTGTTCTTGTAGGAACTAGTTCATTCTTTTCATTATGAACCATTGTTATGCCTCCCTTTTTGGGGACAACTTGGACAGGACTCACCCAGGGGCTACCAAAAAATAGGATAAATAATCACAGCCTCAAATAATTTAGTGACCTCTTTCTGCACCTTCTCCTTCATGGCTGGATTCAGCCGCCTTTGTGGTTGAACCACTGGCTTAGCATTATCCTCCAATAGGATCTTGTGCTTGCATCTGGTTGGGCTAATGCCCTTAAGATCACTTATGGACCACCCAAGAGTTGTCTTGTGCGTCCTTAGCACTTGAATTAGTGCTTTCTCTTCCTGTGGCTCTAAAGCAGAGTTTATGATTATCAGAAAAGTGTCATCTTCTCCCAGAAATGCATATTTCAGGGATGGTGATAGTGGTTTGAGCTCGGGTTTAGGAGGCTTCTCCTCTTCCTGAAGATTTTTTAGAGATTCTTCTATTTTCTCTGGTTCCTCCAGATCAGGCTGGACATCCTTAAAAATGTCCTCTAGTTCTAATTCGAGACTATCAGTCATATTGACCTCCTCCACCATGGAGTCAATAATATCAACGCTCATGCAGTCTTTAGATGTGTCTGGATGCTGCATAGCTTTGACAGCATTCAACTTAAACTCATCCTCATTGACTCTCAGGGTTACCTCCTCTTTTTGGACATCAATGAGAGTTTGTCCAGTTGCTAGGAAAGGTCTTCCTAGAATGAGAGTTGCACTCTTGTACTCCTCTATTTCCAGCACTACAAAGTCAGTGGAAAAGGCGAATGGCCCAACCTTGACAATCATGTCCTCAATTATGCCTGATGGAAATTTAATAGAGCCATTAGCAAGTTGGAGACATAATCGGGTTGGTTTGACTTCTTCAATCAAACCAAGCTTTCTGATAGTGGATGCAGGTATCAGGTTGATACTTGCCCCAAGATCACATAAAGCTGTCTTGGTAGAAGCATCCTCTAATGTGCATGGTATCATAAAGCTTCTGGGATCTTTAAGCTTCTCTGATAAGCTTTTTAAAATGACTGCACTGCATTCTTCAGTGAGAAAAACTTTTTTAGTCTCCCTCCAATCCTTCTTATGACTTAAGATCTCTTTCATGAACTTAGCATAAGAGGGTATTTGCTCAAGTGCCTCTGCAAACGGAATCTTTATTTTAAGATTCCTGAGATACTCTGCAAAGCGGGCAAATTGTTTATCCTGTTTCGCTTGGCGGAGTTTCTGAGGATAAGGCATCCTGGTTTTATATTCTTCAACCTTAGTTGCTGCAGTTTATTTCCTACAGAAGTGGTTGGAAAAGCCCACTTAAGGGGGTTATTATCAACACTTGTAGGTGTCTGATCCCTCACTGGCGTTTGGACGCCAAAATTAGGTGTTGTATGGCATTTAACGCCAGATTGCCACCCTTTTCTAGTGTTTGAACGCCAGAATTGGCTGCTGTATGGGCGTTTAACACCGACTTCTCCCCCTTTTCTGGCGTTTGAATGCCAGAATCATTCCTCTCTAGGCTCTTACTGTCCTCAGAGGGATTTTGTGCAGTGGTTTGGTCATCCTTTGTCAGTTGTTCCTTTCTTGGCTCTCTGCTACTTTGAGTTGAGACATTTAATGTCTTCCCACTCTTTAAATGAACAGCTTGGCACTCTTCTGTTATCTGTTTAGATAGCTGTTGTCTTGTCTGATCCAATTGCGCTTCCATATTCTTATTAGCATTTTTGGTGTCTTGTAAAATCTCTTTAAATTCTGCTAACTGTTTTGTTAGAAAAAGCAATTGCTGATTGAGTTCAGCAACTTGTTCTGGAGGATTAAGTTCAGTGGATACTACTTTATCCTCTTCTTTCATAGAGGACTCACTACTTAAGTACAGATGCTGATTTCTAGCAACTGTATCTATAAGCTCCTGAGCCTCTTCAATTGTCTTTCTCATGTCTATAGATCCACCAGCTGAGTGGTCTAGAGACATCTGGGCCTTTTCTGTAAGCCCGTAGTTGAAGATGTCTAACTGCACCCATTCTGAAAATATTTCAGAGGGGTATTTTCTTAGCATCTCTCTGTACCTCTTCCAGGCATTATAAAGAGATTCGTTATCCTCTTGTTTAAAGCCTTGGATGTGCAGCCTTAGCTGTGTCATCCTTTTTGGAAGGAAATATTGATTCAGGAATTTGTCTGACAACTGTTTCCATGTTCTTATGCTGGCTCTGGGTTGGTTGTTTAACCACCTCTTAGCTTGATCTTTTACAGCAAATGGAAACAGCAATAATCTGTAGACATCCTGATCTACTTTCTTATCACGCACTGTGTCAGCAGTTTGTAAGAACTGTGCCAAAAACTCAGTAGGTTCTTCCTCTAGAAGACCGGAATACTTGCAATTTTGCTGCACTATGTTAATGAGCTGAGGGTTTAGCTCAAAATTGCTGGCTCTGATCGGAGGTATACAGATACCACTCCTATATGAAGTAGTAGTGGGGTTAACATATGACCCCAGAGTCCTTCTAGACTGTTCATTTTCACTTAAGTCCATGATGGAGAAAGGGAGATGATGTCGATAAAAATATTTATTTATTTATTTTCTTTTTGAAAATTGAAAATAAAATAAAATAAAATAAAATAAAATAAATGAAAAATTGAATATAAATTCGAAAAAAACACAATTAGAAGAAAAATAAATAAAAGAAAATTAAAAACTAAAATAATTAATTAATTAAAAAGATTTGAAAAATTGTGGGTGTGAATTTTCGAAAAATGAAGAGAGAGAGCGGTTAGGAAGTTTTGAAAAAGATATGTCTTAAAATTAAAGATACTTGTAAGAAACTAAATAAAAGAAAGATTTTGAAAAAGATATGATTTTAAAATTTTAAAGATTGAAACTTTCTTAACAAGAAAATACCAAGCTTAAAATTTTTCAATCAAAATAATAAACTAAGACAAGTAATTCAAAAATTATATATTAAAAAAAGGAAAAAGATTTTGAAAAATTTTATAAAGGATTTTCGAAAATTATAAAAAGAAAATTGAAAAAGAATTTGTTTTGAAAAAGGATTTAAAAAGATAAATTTTAAAATTGAAATTTTGACTTGACTAACAAGAAACTACCAAATTTTAAAAATTTTGACTAAGTCAACCTAAGGAATTCAAAAATGATGATTAAATTAAGGAAAAGATAGTTTTTATTTGAATTTAATGAGGAAAGAGAAAAACACTAAAATGACACCAAACTTAAAATTTTTAGATCAAAACAAAGAAAACAAATAAGAAAATTTTGAATGTCAAGATGAACACCAAGAACAAATTTTGAAAATTTTTAAGGAAATAAAGACACAAAATAACACCAAACTTAAAAATGTTTATACTTTGGACACTAATAATTCAAAAATACACAAGAAAAACAAGGAAAGGACACAAGACAAGAAAAACTAAAGATCAAACAAGGAAAATAAACAAGAACAACTTGAAGATCAAGAAAGAAAACAATGCATATATTTTTGAAAATTTAAGAAAAATTAAAACATGCAATTGATACCAAACTTAAAATTTGACACAAGACTCAAACAAGAAACACAAATTTTTTTTCAAAATTATTTTTGAAAAATGAAAAGAAAGAATTTTTTTTGAAAAGAAAATAAAAGTTGAAACAAGAAGAAAATTACCTAATCTAAGCAACAAGATGAACCGTCAGTTGTCCAAACTCGAATAATCCCCGGCAACGGCACCAAAAACTTGGTGCACGGAATTGTGATCACACTTTTCACAACTCTGCACAACTAACCAACAAGTGCACTGGGTCGTCCAAGTAATACCTTACGTGAGTAAGGGTCGATCCCATGGAGATTGCCGGCTTGAAGCAAGCTATGGTTATCCTGTAACTCTTAGTCAGGAGATTAGTGGTAAAAAATGATTTTGTTTGTAAAAAGTAAAAGAGCATGAAATGAATGATACTTGTGATTTAGTAATGAGGAACAAGTTGAGGTTCCGGAGATGCTATGTCGTCTGAATCTCTGCTTTCCTACTGTCTTCTTCTCTAAACACGCATGGCTTCTTTCCATGGCAAGCTGTATGATCCTTTCGGTGAAAATGGTCCAGCTATAGCTTCTGTACCGCTAATCGACTGTCAGATTTCTCGTCTCGGATGAAAAATACCAGGCACAGCTACCGCACGACTAATCATCTGTTCGGTTCTCACTTGTGTCGGAATAGAATCTCTCTATCCTTTTGCACACTGTCACTGCGCCCAACATTCGTGAGTTTGAAGCTCGTCACAGTCATCCCGTCCCAGATCCTACTTGGAATACCACAGACAAGGTTTAGACCTTCCGGATCTCAGGAATGCTGCCAATTGATTCTAGCCTCTACCACGAAGGTTCTGATCTCACGAGTTTGAATGCTCTGTTGTCAGGAGATGCAAGTCAAACTTGTGGATTAGAAACCCAAGAGATATGCACTCAAGCTGTCGCCCAATGACTACATTAAGCTCAGATAGAACGGAAGTGGTTGTCAAGTACGCGTTCATAAATTTGAGAATGATGATGAGTGTCATGGATCATCACATTCTTCATATTGAAGTACGAGTGAGTATCTTAGAACAGAAGCAAGTGTGATTGAATAGAAAACAATAGTAATTGCATTAATCCATTGAAACACAACAGAGCTCCTCACCCCCACCTATGGGGTTTAGAGACTCATGCCGTAGAAGATACAATATGAGATGTAAAATGTCACTAGTTACAAAATGAATCTCTAAAAGTAGTTTTTATACTAAACTAGTAACCTAGGTTTACAGAAAATGAGTAACTAAGTGCAGATAGTGCAGAAATCCACTTATGGGGTCCACTTAGTGAGTGTTTGGGCTGAGCTTTGAAGCTTTCACTTGCATAGGCCATTCTTGGAGTTAAATGCCAGCTTGGGTGCCAGTTTGAGCGTTTAACTCCAGTTTTGGTGCCAGTTTTGGCGTTTTACGCCAGAAAAGGGTCTCTGGCTAGCGTTTAACGCCAGTTTGGGCCATCAAATCTCAGGCAAAGTATAGACTATTATACATTTCTGGAAAGCCCAAGATGTATACTTTTCAATGCAATTTAGAGCGCACCAATTGAGTATCTGTAGCTCCAGAAAATACACTTCGAGTGCAGGAGGGTCAAAATCCAACAGCATCTGCAGTCCTTTCTCAGCCTCTGAATTAGATTTTTGCTTAGGTCCCTCAATTTCAGCCAGAAAATACCTGAAATTATAGAAAAACACACAAACTCATAGTAAAGTCTAGAAATGTGATTTTTGCATAAAAACTAATAAAAATATACTAAAAAGTAACTAAAACATACTAGAAACTATTTAAAAATAATGCCAAAAAGTGTATAAATTATCTGCTCATCAACATGATCTTTAATCACTCTAATATTGAATAAGTGACATATAATTAGGATGAGAATAACTTTTGAAAATTGTGTTTTCTTCTAAGATTTAACTGGATAGGACTAGCTTAAATATGTGACATGTAATTTGACTTAAGGACTACTTTTAAAATCTTATTAGAAACTAAATCAGTTCTTATGTGTAACCTCTTTAATTAATTAATTGACAACTATTTGATTAAAGAGAAACTGAGAAATTAAGGAATTGAAAATTAGTTGCTAAAGGTTTGTCATGAAAGATCTTTGCATACTTCAAAATAAGTAAACAAGGTTTGATTTCCCTAAGAGAATAAACATCTCTGAAGCCCTTGACTCTTATCATCATTGTCTTCTCTCAAATCAAGATTCAAGTTCTCTATCCGTAAGTATTCTAGCACTCAAGCATTCAAGTTCTAAAGTTCTCAAGAAGACTCAATCTTGCCCTTTTTCACTCCAGGTTCTTTTAATCTAATTAGACATTTAATCTGACAATTGTTTGCTCAATCCTTTAATCCTCATGGGAACGATATCTACTCACAGTGGTATTACTTCAGCGATCTGGTGTACTTGCCGGTATCTGTGAGCTTTAATTTTCACTCATCAAATTTTTGGCGTCATTGACAGGGATTAATTGAGATTGTCAACATAATATCCGATTAAATCCTAACTTAGATCTCGGTTACTTTCTTGTCTTTTAACTCACCTTTAATTTCTTTATTTTCTTCTCTTACCTTCTACATTCTTTTTCTTTTCCTTTATTTTCATTATTTTTCTACAGTTCTGGTATACCACAAGGTACGTTTGATTTTCTTTATTATTGCACATGCAAGGGGAAGAAGAAGAAAGAATGACGGTTGGTAATAAAATTTTATCCAATTAAGGAAGGAACTCGCTTCTTTTTTTCAAAAGGAGAGCGAATCATTCTATGAAGCATGGAAAAGATATAAAAGACTATTCAAAGGATGTCCACATCATGCTCTATCCGATTGGCTGATAATCTACTTCTTTTATGATGAGGTCTCTCAAATCTCAAGAACGATAATTGATTCATCAATAAGACGTTCACTACTAAAGAGGACATCTAAAGAGGTATTAGTAGCAATAGCAATTACAGCCAACAATATGAGAAAAGAAAGCCATAAAGAGTTGAATAAGACACACAGCACTGAAGGCTGTTGTGAAACAATCCGAACCTCAATCTAGAAAACTCAACGTCAAGCTAATGTTGTTAAAGAAGTACTTGTTGGGAGGCAACCTAACTATTGGTTCACTTTGGTTTTATCTTCTTTGTTTTAGCATAGTCTTCTTTACATTACAATATCAGCCTCTTTTGCATGCATGCATAATAGTTTATTCCACGTTAAAACCAAAAGGGGGGGAGGCACGCCCGGCAGATGGATTTCACGCCTGGCGGATGGAGGAGCACAAGAGAGCACGCCTGGCGGCCAACCAAAATTCACAAGGCACCCCTAGCCTATGGTATAACACATTCCCAGGAAAGGAAACAAACCATGCTTTGAATGCCTAGCTTACCTTTCCCTTAGTTTTTCTAACGGGTTGGACCGGGTCTAAGTTGGACCCAAGCCTAACATATATAAGTTCAGTAATGAACTCATCTTGGCCTCATAAACACAAAATCCAGCTGCAAGAGTGAAGTGAGAGGGGAGAGCTAAAATACTATTCACTTTCTTCTTCAATCCACCATATCTCAAGCTACGGTGCTCTGATTCATGTACCATCAGCGGCTACGTGAAGCTCTCAACGAGCCCGTTACTTTCATCTAATCTTTGTTGGTAAGATTTTGAATTTTTATCTCCTTTTATTTGCCCTAAAAATTTTGAGGTTTTGAGTTTTGTATTGAGTAAAATTTTGTGATTTTGGGTATTTAGGTACACTCTAGCCTTTGGTTCCTATTGGGTTTAACCCAATCAATCTTGGACAAGGTGAGTTTATTCTCAATCCTTGTGAAATTGTGATTTTGATGAACCCTAGGTTGATTTAGTTATGAATTATGTGTATATAGCTTGAATTGGTGTTGTATGGAAAATGTTAGTGACTTGAATAGCTTGGAAGTGGATTTGGTGACTTTAGAACTTGTGGAAGCTTGATTTGTACTCAATCTTGGTATTTAGTGCATATTGGGAATTGGCCAATATATGGTTTCGGTTTTTTCTATGTAAAATATAATATTTTTGGACATTTAGGCTACTGACCCATTAGATAGGTTGGATTGAAATGGCTTGTTGAATTGGATGATTGATGATGTATGATGACTTGACAAATTTAAATGATTTTGATGAATAATGATGTTGATGTGGATAAATAGTGTTGAATATTGTTGTTGAGAACAAATGAAATTGATTAAGATGACTGTTAATGATATAATGATGATTGATGATTGTGTTGTGTGAGGAATTATTTTAGTGTAATACAATTGATCATTGAAGTTGAAGAGTGTATAATGTGAGTTCAAATTTGGTAAGAGTGGTGAATTGTGACCAAAAAGGGTAGGATTTGATGTGAATTGGAGTTGGTTTGGTTTTAAATTGGTTTTGGTTATGAATTTTGGAAAGTTGAGAACCTTGTGATTTTTGGTAAAAACTAGTTTTTGGTGAACTTTAACAGAGCATAAATGGAGCCTCAAAGCTTGAAATTGAATGAACTTTATTTTAAACTAAAGGTGGCTTTGAGAGCTTTAAATTGATGTAAAGATTGTAGGAAATGAGTTTTTGTAAAGAAAGTTATGACTGTTCAAAGTTTGGTGCCAAAAACTGAATTCTAACCCTTGCGTACGCAAAATACTGCTGTGTACGCAAGCAAGCAAATTTTAACCCTTGCGTACGTGAACTTCAACACATGACGTGAGCAACCCATTCAGGTTGAGACATTCACGTACACGAGCAGGTGGTTGCATATGCGACCACCCCTTTTCAAACAGCATACGTACAAGAGATAGAGGCTTGCATACGCGAGACCCCTGTTTTGCAAAAAAAGTGATTTTTTATGTTTTTAAAAGGTTCTCTAATCTTTCTAAACTTTCCTAAAATGCAGTTTGAGGGTAATGTGGTATAGTTAAGCCTAAGGATTAATAGAGGATAATTAATAACTTAAGTAGATGGATTTTGTATAAATTTTAGAAGACGGAGACTTAGGTTTCTGGTGTACTAAGGACGGATTAGTTGAGAGAGATGACGAAGTACTATAATAATGACTGATATAAAGAATTGTGAAAATTATAAATTGATAGTGGTTGAGATGAGTCTGGGACTCAGAATGGAATGATGGATTATTGATATACTGAAAAAATGATTTTCTGAAAACCACTGGATTATTGTTATATACTGAGATTTGTTGAGACGCTATGCGCCTGACAAGGACAGTGGTTAATCCCGCTTGTCAGGGTCACAGTGGCGGTGTAAGGACGGTGGTTAATCCCATTTACGTTGAGATGTGAGGTCGATGGCAAGAGTATCCCGCTTGCATCCCTTTGGAATCACTATAGTGTGCAGGCACAGACATCCTGGACCGTGATCCGGGCACGATATCTCGGGGGTTCCCAATATGAGACCGAAGGGTGACGTCTCCATAGAAATGTGTCGGGTTGGCAGTTGAACTGACAATGTGATATCCAATCCAAATAGGACAGGCATTCATCATGTGCATCTTTTATTTGTTTGCTTCCTTTGCCGACTTGTATTATTTGGCTAATTGTGTAACATGTCTAATCTCCTATCTGAATTACTTGATATACATGCTTATACTTATGCTTTACTTGCATTGCTATTATCTGTGTATTCTACTGGGATTGAGGAGGTTCGGAAGGCGATGGCGATGGGATCGCATGGAGGATAGGTTGGTAAAGGCTGTGGGATAGCGGTGAAATGAATAGATTAGAAACTCCACTAAGTTAGATTACCCCTTTATTTTTATGGTTTTAAGTTATGTTTTAAAGTTTTAGTTATGCGTTAAGTTGAATCTCATGATGGACATGAAGCTCTAGGATTGCCTCTAGCGTCCAGGAGTCTTATATCTTACATCACTGGGCACTGTTACCATACTAAGAATCTCCGGTTCTCATTTCATACTCTGTTACTGTTTTTTAGATGTAGGCCACAACCCACCTCGGTGAGTTTTTTTGATGGTGACAGCATGGAGGATCCTGGCTATGTTTTGAAGTCTTTTTTATTATTTTGTTTAGCTTCTCTCACTTTTGTATTTATTTTTCTTAGAGGCTTACTTTGAGAGGAAGTTTGTATAAGCTGTTTTACTTTCAAAACTCTGTATGTTTGTCTATAACTAGTCAGCTTAAACTCTGCGAGCTTTGGCTAGACTCTTATGACTATTATACCCTTATATATCTATATATGCCTTGATATCTGTATGTATATCTTGTGCCTCGTTTAGTATAGCTTTGTGAGAATGTTTTGCACTTTTCGAATTCTGTTTTTGAGCTTAAATCCTTCATCGGGCTTCTAGAATATATTATTTCCTTCTATATAATATGTATAAGCTTTAGACTTGTCGTAACCTTTTATTAACCTTTGCTTTACGACGCGAGGTAAGGCTTAGGGTAATTAGGGTGTTACACTAGTAAACCCCATTATCAAGAGGGACATGAGCTTTAAAGAGATTCAATCCTTCTTCATTAATTCAATTCTTTTCTTCTCTTTTCTTTTACTTGGGAACAAGTAAAGTTTTAAGTTTGGTGTTGTGATGTGTCCGCATCTTTAGTAGTTTTAATTATATTTTTCATATGTTTTCTTAGGTTTAAATGTATAATCTTCTCTCAAATCTCATTAATTTCAATATCCTTTTCTACTAAACATTTTCAAAGTATTTTTAAATAAATACAGGGTTTAAAGATGAGAAAAACAAGTAGCAAAGCAAGGAGGATCAAGGAGCAACACGATAAAGCTTCTCAAAATAAACAGAAGGTTGTGCGTACACACGAGACTTGAAAAAATGCCTGGTTGTGCGTACGCATCTCCCATGCGTATGCACATGTTCACTTCAAGAATTGAAGCGTGCCACGCTGTGCAGGGCGTGCCCCGCTATACAGTACGTGCCACGTCCTAGAAGAGAAATTCAACTTGTATGTACGCATCTCCCATGCGTATGCACGATGCATGAAAGTTTGCCAAGTTGTGCGTAGGCATTTCCCATGCGTATGTAAGAATCGTGAAAGTTACCAAGTTGCACAGATGCATCTTCCATGCCTACGCATGAATCTAATTTTTTTCAGGGAACATCCCACTCTATGTAGTATGTGCCACGCCCTACAAGGAACTTCAACAAGGACGTTCCACATTAAGAACAAGCGTGCCACGCTTGGGAAGGAGAACACCCCTAGGGCCACCTTCATGCCTGGTGTTCCACGCTACAGAAATATGTACCATGCCAAAGCCCAATTTCCTCAGTAAAATGCCATGCCAGAGAAGCCCATTACATGCCAGTAAAGGTATGATTTGATTCCATTTTGAAGATTGAAGAAGATTCTATTTTTGATTAGATTTGAATTCTATTTAATTCTGTTTTGATTCTTTCTTTAATTCTGTTATTTGAATTAGGATTATCTTAATTACTTCTGATTAAGATAAGATTTAGTTTTGAATTTGAATTTGAATTAGGAAAGCTAAGATTTAAATAAGTGAGAATAGCTCGCATAAGAAGGAAACCGTGAGGGGAGGATCTTTGGACCCCTCACATGTCTCTCTTTTTTTCCTTTCTTTTCTTTTGTTTTTCAATTCTCCATGAGTCACTAAACCTTTGTCAAAAGGTTAGGAGCTCTGTTCATGTTTTAATGGTTTATTAATCTAAGTTTTCTTTGATTTTAAAGATTTGCCTTAAATTATTTATGATTGAGTATTTTGTTCTTTATTAATAAAGGATTAGAAGTATTGACAGGTGTCCTAATCCCATTTTGGGTTTGTTAACTGATTTGACAGAATAGTTTTTCAAATCGTGCTTAAAAAATCTTTCACATAGCTTTTTAAATCAACTAGGCATTGGGGATTTTGTAAGCGTGTAACAATATATGATTTTTTTATTATCCTAGTTTTGAATACGTGACATATAATCCAGATTAGGACAATTCTCAAAAATTGTGTTTTCTCTTTGAGAAATTGAATTGGATTTTTGAACTTAACCTCTTTGATTAATAAATTGACCGAGACATTGGCGGTTGATTAATTAAAGAGAGACCGAGAAGCCTTGACATCAAAAATCGGTTACTTTAAATTCTTCGTAAACAAAGATTTGAAAACTTTAAAATTAGGTTAACAAGGTTGATTTTCATATGAACATGAACATCTTTAAGCCCTAGACATTCACCACCATTGATTTTTTTCCAATTCAACAAGCATTGTCTGAAGCCTTCAGCACTCAAGCAACCATAAATTCAAGTCTTTCAAGTTTCCATCAAGTCATAAAAATTCTCAATTCCATGTTCTTTTGAGCTAATTGGTAGTTTAATTCAATATTTGCGTGCTCAATTCTTTAATCCTCGTAAAAACGATATCCACTCACCATGGTATTACTTGAATGATCTGGTGCACTTGCCAGTATCCATGAGCATTAGTTTCCGCTCATCATAAGGGAACATAGGAATGAACAAGAAACAATGCAAGGAAGTTAGCACATTAACTAGAATGGAAAAGGGTGCCACCCAAAATATGTCACCAAGGAGGAATAAAGATATTGATGTGGAACTGTCAGAGTTTAGAAAAACCCCTCACAGTTCACAATATACAAAGGATCATGAGATCTCATTCTCCAGAGGTATTATTTCACACAGTGAAACTAAATGGTTTGTCAGGAGGTTTGGTTGTTACTTAGAAAGAGGGGCTGAAAATCCAGAATCTTGATCAAGACAATTAGTATTTACATTTTAAGTACAAAAATCAGCAAAATAAGAGTTCTTTTCAGGATGCTTTTTATGAAAGTTTTTCATTTCAAATGTAAGAAAATTAGCTAAGGGAGATAATAGAGAAAGGCAGCAATAAGGTGATTATTATGGGTGACTTCAACGTAATCAAATTACACCATGAAAAGGACGATGGTAGAACCAAATCAAACTCTTCCGTTCAAGATTTTAATGATTTTATTAATTATGGAAACTTAATTGTTTTGAGCTACGAATGGGAGAAGTTCACTTGGTGTACTAGACAGTTTAGAGGAAACTTATTTCGTGAAAGGTTCGATACGGTGCTTGTGAGTAGTTTTTAGCGAGAAGAATTTTCAGATGCTTTAATTTTGTTACACATTTGGAGGACCTTGGATCATATCATAGACCCATTCTTGTGAATGATGAAAGAGGAGAAAGGAAGGTTAAAAGAAGATTCTGGTTCCAAGAGAGGTGGTGTGAGAATGAAGTGGTGATCAAACAAGTTAAACTAGCTTGGAATTAGAAAATTAATGGCTCGCTCATGTTGAAGCTTGCTAGAAAATTGAAAAATTACAAGCATAAACTAGTAGAATGGCAATAAAATAATTCAGAGAATTCCCAAATCAGAACCTACAGCATTAAAGAAAAACTTGCTACAGAAATTGACAATGGAGAGCTAGTTGACTCGGTGGCTATCCGTGTTATGGAGGCTGAGTTAGAGGACAAATTGGTGAATGAGGAGAGGTATTCGAGAAATAATCCAAAGTTCAGTGGCTTTGGTGGGGGATCAAAACACAAAATTCTTCCATTCGAAGTTTAAAGTAACAAAAAGAGGATGAAAATAGGAATTCAGCCACTGATGCTAAAGGTATTGGGAAGACTTATAAGTGATAATGTTCTTATAGCACATGAATTTATGCACTGTCTTAAAAATAAAACATATGGAGAAAATGTTCTAGCTCTGGAACTTAATATGAGTAAGGCTTATGACAAAGTCAAGTGGTCTTTTATGTGGGATGTCATGTAGAAATTTAGTTTTTGTGAAAAATGGTTGGGTTGGATAAAGGTGTGTGTGACGATAGTCTTTTATTCTGTTATTATGGATGGACAACCTTATAATTTTTTCAAATTATGTAGAGGGTTGCAACAAGACGACTTTCTTTTCCCTATCTATTCTTGTTTTGTGCAGAGGGACTTTCGCATTCGCTCCACAAAAGAGAACAGATGTAGGAAGTTTCTGATTTGAGATTGAATCACACATGTCCTAGAACAAGCCACCTATTTTTCGTAGATGACTCTATTCTTTTCAGCAGGACAATAGAAGAGGATTGTCAGAACCTAATTTAGATTCTAGGGGTTTATGAAGAAATAAGCAGCCAAGTAGTTAATCTGAATAAATCGCCGATGTTTTTTAGTAAAAATACCCCAATCCAAACCCGAGACATATTGACTACTACCTTACAAGTTCCACATGTAAAAAATCAGAATAAGTACTTAGGTCTACCAGTGGTTGTTCAGAGATTCAAGAGAGCAACTTTCAACTATATAAAAGATAAAGTCAATCAGAAACTTTAGCATTAGAAGAAAGGCCTTTTATCTATGATAAACCCCATTTTGAGGGTTTATCTTGTGTTGATTTCAGGGGTTTTATCAATGATTCCACACGCTTTCTATATGAAAATACAAGACTTTGTGTTCCTTTCCTAATTTTGCCTCATGGATGAAAACATGGTTATTTTGCACTAAATTAGATACATTTCTAATCTTCTCTTGGTGCCATTCGATGCCGTGACCTGTGTGTTAAGTGGTTTCAGAATATAGGGCAGAGATGGACCGGAAGAGAGAACGAGAACGGGCGCAAAGGAAGGGAGCATGAGAATTGAGATTCGGAAATCTCAGCATGGGCGCGTGCGCGCACTTGACGCATCCGCGTGGATTGAGCAGCTAGAAGTCGAAGCCAAGAGCCAAGCCATGAGCCGGCTTGCGTAGCAGCTAGGCCATGATCTTCAGTGGTGCGCACGCGTACATTACGCCTCCGCGCACATTACAAGATGCCTCAGTGGCGCGCACGCGTACATTGCGCGTGCACGCCGATGTTCGAATGTGATTTTTTAAGAGCCACGTGACTTTGGCGTGGAAGCAGTTGGGAATCCCATTTTGGGGAAGTGCCTTGGCGGGAAAAGCTTAAGAAGACCAAAAGAGACAAGGGTTAAGGGACTTTTAGCTCATTTTTCTAGATTCTAGTTATTTTGAAGATAGTTAGTTACACTCTTGGAGAAGGAGAGAGAGATTTCAAAGCTCTCACTAGGGTTCCTCTTCATCCAATTTCTGAATTTTCAATCACTCTTTGGTGAGATCCATTGCAATTCTCAATTCACTTTGTTCATGTCATAGATCTTCTTCTCCAATCTCAAGTAGTACTTGTAATTGCTCAATTCTCATAGATCTAGGATTCAACTTTGTAGTTTTAGATTTTATCAATTCCTTGAGAATTTGATTTTCATTGTTGTTCTTTGTTAATTGTTGTTAGTTCCTTGTGTTGCAATACTTTTAATTCTATTTTCTTCTCATTTTTACTATGACTTTCATTCTTGCTCATCAAATGTTTGATAAAATGTCAACACTAGTTATGGAGTAGAAGTTTCTTACTTGGCATAGGGTTTGGGCCATTAGAAGAAGTTGAATAGTTGTGTCAATTGTTGATTTGGAATTAGGGATTGCTAATTGACTTGGAGTGCACTAAAGCTAGATTTCCATAAGATGAAGCTAGGACTTCTGACTCAAGTTGATTACTCTCATTTGACTTTCCTCTATGCCTAGGGGTTAACTAAATGAAGAAAGGCCTAATTGTTGTCATCATTGAAGGAACTATAAGGACAAAATTTCTAATGCCAACCCTAAGCCAAGTCTTTTAAGGATTGATTGTTTGTTTCCTATTATTTTGCTAAACCTTCAAGAAATCATAACAAGGCTTTCTAATCAATAAGATGCATACTTTAGCAATTCCAAGGGAGGACGACTCGGGAGACTAGTACTCTCGGTTATAGACTGTAGGCTTGTTTGGTGCGAAGTTTAAGTTTCGATTAGACTATACTCACGATCATATTCATCATTGAATTCTAAATCGGCATGCTAAATTTCGTTAATCAAAATGGCGCCGTTGCCGGAGAAATTTGCTTAGTGTGCCATGTTATTGTTTGGAATAAATGTGTGTATATATGTACATAGTTGCATTTCATTGTAAATTGTTCAAGTGACTAACCCCTCATCGTTACCATGAATCTCATTTTCCCTTCATTGCATGACGCGTTCATAGCCGAATCCGAGCTTAGTCCCCTTTGATCCGGAAATAGAACGAACTTTGTTTCATATTAGACAAGCTCGGAGGCGGCTAAAGTTTGGGAAAGGTGAAGAGGTTTTCACCACCTCAACCACCTTACTAAAAGTGAACATTGAACCGTCACTCAAAGAAGGCATTAGTCATACTTCCATCAATATCACTAACAACTCTTCTTTTGTTCTAGGTACTAACACCATGGATGCTCCGAGGAGAGTTACCATCAAGGAAGCGGGTGCACCGGATTATGTCCTTCAACCCCTTCATGTAACTCACCCCAACTTGAATGCAAACTTTGAATTGAAGACCGCTTTGATCAACCTCCTACCTAAGTTTCACGGGCTTCCCGCACAAGACCCTATTCGACATCTCAAGGACTTTCATCGTATATGCTCAACAACTAGATGGGAAGGATCCGATGAAGTTGCTATATGGTTGTTTGCTTTCCCTTTCTCTCTTGAGGACAAGGCTAAAGAATGGTTCTACACTCTATCTAGTGAAGTCACCTCCGATTGGGACTTACTTAGAAGAGGATTCTTAGATAAATTCTTGCCCCCGGAGAAGATGGATAGGCTAAGGAAGGAAATATTTTGTATTGTGCAAGGTGAAACGGAACCGCTATACTAGTATTGGGAACGGTTTCGTAAGCTACTAGACGCATGCCCTAATCACATGCTTGACACTCAAGTGTTGCTTGGATACATATGTCAAGGGATGCGAGAACAAGATAGAACTCTCTTGGACACCTCTAGCAATGGTTCTTTGTCTAAATATAAAACAGCGGAGGAGGCATGGCAACTTATCATTGACTTAGCCGAATCCAATCAACATATGAGACGAAGAGTCAACCGCCCAAGAACCGTGAATGAGGTATCAACTAGTAGTGAAACCACCGCTCTAACTCAATCCTTGAGCGAAATGACATCCATCTTGAGGCAACTCCAATTGAACCAACAACAACCACAACAACCTCAATCATACCAACAACAACCCCCACCCCCTCAACAACACAACCAACAATTGGTTCCTCAAAAAGTGTGTGGCATTTGTTCTTGCTATTCCCACTACACGGATGAGTGCCCAAGCCTTCAAGAAGATAACACTTTGGCGGCTACCCATAATTTCTATGACCGCCCAAATCAAGGGTACTACCAAGGCGGTAATCCTAACCAAGGGCACCCTTATCAAGGAGGAAGCTACAATCAAGGGAGTGGGTACCATAATCAAAATTGGAGAGACAATCATCAACAAGGGAATAGGGACAACAACAACAATGGAGGAGGTCAAAGATGGAGCAACAACTCACAAAACTTCTCACAAAACCGGCCACCATACAACCAACAAAATCAACCATACAACCAACAAAACCCACAAAGAAACTACCAAACATACCAACCACCACATCAAAGATCACCACCCAACCAATCACAAACCTCTCAACTCACATATGCAACCACCCCCTCCAACCAAGACGAAACACTCCGGACCATCATCCAAGGCCAAAAGGAACTACAAAACACACTTGCTTCCGGCCTTACCGGCCTCACCTCTACACTACAAGCTCTTCTTGCACGAATGGATACACCAAAAAATCCCACTCCTCAACCCCCAATTTAAAGCGTCATTCCCTCTCAACCTCAACCCAATCCTAAAGGGGGCATCAATGCCATCACCCTTAGATCCGGAACACAATTAAAAGAGAAGAAAACAAAGGACTCAAATCCTATCACAATCACTCAAGAGGAGGAGAGAATAGATATAGAAGAGGTAGTGGAAGAGGAGACACCACAAGTCATAGTGGAGGATGAAGCTCAACCAACAAAGGAGACCCCCAAGGTCAAGAGAACCTTAGAAGAAGAAATTGCTCAACCACTCCCATTTTCAACACTTGCAAAGAAAGCTAGAAAGCGCATAGAACTCGACCCCAAAATGGTAGAAATGTTCAAGAAAGTTGAGGTAACCATCCCCCTCTTTGATGCTATCCATCAAGTTCCTAGATATGCAAAATTCCTTAAAGATCTATGCATGAACAAGGATAGAATTCTTGAATTGGAAACCATCCCATTGGGGAGTTCTATTTCCGCTTTAATGGGAGCATTGCCCGAGAAGTGTGATGATCCGGGCCCTTGTATGGTCACTTGCACCGTCAATGGAGTTCAATTTATAGATTGTATGTGTGACCTCAGAGCATGTGTTAGCATCATGCCGCTCTCCGTCTACCGGGTATTGAAGTTGCCACCACTAAAAAGGTCGACGGCAAGATTTGTCCTAGCGGATAAAAGCATAATAACCGTGACGGGTGTTGCGGAAGACGTATTGGTGAATATCAAAGGGTTGGTGTTTCCGATTGACTTTTATGTCCTTGAAATGCCATCAAGCGAAACCGAGAGAGCATCAGCTATCCTACTTGGAAGACCATTTTTGAGAACTTCTAGATTTAAGCTAGATGCCTACTCGGGAACCTACTCATTTGAAATAGATGGGAGAGTCGTAAGTTTTAGCCTAGAAGAAGCAATGAAGCATCCACCGGAGAATCACTCTCTATTCCGGTGTGACCCAATTGACAACATGGTTGCCGAAGTGCACCTTGCAAAGTTAGATGAGAAGTACATGATTGAAGAAGCAAATGAAGGTCCAAGCAAATTAAACACCACACACCATACAAACCATCCGGAAACTCAAACTTCAAAGAATGACAAAAAGATGGAATTGAAGCCACTACCACCCCACTTAAGGTACTCATATCTTGATGAAGCCCAAAAGCTCCCCGTGATAATTGCAAAAGAGTTAACTCCTCAACAAGAAGAAAAGTTGCTAGATGTATTGAGGAAAAACAAAAGGGCAATTGGGTGGAGTTTGGCGGATCTAGTGGGAATAAGCCCCCAAGTATGCGAGCACCGCATATTTCTTGAAGAAGGAGCAAGACCGGTCCGACAACCTCAAAGGAGACTTAATCCAACCATTCTTGAGGTTGTGAAAAAAGAAGTCACTAAGCTACTTGAAGCGGACATCATCTATCCTATCTCGGATAGCAAGTGGGTAAGCCCGGTCCAAGTGGTGCCAAAGAAATCCGGGGTGACAACAATCAAAAATGAAAGTGGTGAACTTATAGCAACAAGAGTGCAAAATTCTTGGAGAGTATGCATAGACTACCGAAGGTTGAATGCGGCCACAAGAAAAGATCACTTCCCACTACCATTCATTGATCAAATGCTTGATCGATTAGCCGGTAAATCATATTATTGCTTTCTTGATGGTTATTCCGGATACTTCCAAATCCACATTGCTCTAGAGGACCAAGAAAAAACCACATTTACTTGCCCTTTTGGAACGTATGCTTACAAGCGTATGCCATTTGGCCTATGCAATGCGCCGGCAACATTTCAAAGATGCATGATGAGCTTATTTGCGGACTTTCTAGAACAATGTATGGAAGTTTTCATGGACGACTTTAGTGTGTACGGTGATTCATTTGATCATTGCTTAGGTAACCTTGAAAAAGTCTTAGAGAGATGCACCAAAACAAACCTTGTCTTAAATTTTGAAAAATGTCATTTCATGGTCAAACAAGGCATTGTTTTGGGACACATAGTCTCAAAAGAAGGCATCTCCGTAGATCCGACAAAAATAAATGTCATATCTAGTTTACCTTACCCCTCCTCCGAGAGGGAAGTCCGCTCTTTTCTTGGACATGCAGGATTCTACCGGAGATTCATCAAAGACTTTAGCAAGGTGGCCTTACCCCTCTCTCGACTACTACAAAAGGACACTGAATTTGAACTGAGCAAGGAATGTATGGAAGCATATGATAAACTTAAAGTAGCATTGACACAAGCTCCTATTGTGCGAGGACCGAATTGGACTCAACCATTTGAAATCATGTGTGATGCTTCAAATTATGCGATAGGAGCCGCGTTAGCACAACGCAAGGGTAAGATTCCCTATGTCATAGCTTATGCTTCCAAAACACTAGACGGAGCCCAATCCAACTACACTACTACCGAAAAGGAACTCCTAGCTATTGTTTTTGCTTTGGACAAGTTCCGAGCCTATCTTCTTGGTTCCAAGGTTGTAGTGTACTCGGATCACGCGGCACTAAAGTATTTGTTGGCCAAAAAGGAATCAAAACCGAGATTAATTCGTTGGGTGCTTTTGTTACAAGAATTTGACTTGGAGATCAAGGATAGGAGTGGTTCCCAAAACCTAGTGGCGGACCATCTAAGTCGCCTCGAACACACAAAAGGCGACACCACTCCTATCAATGACTCCTTTCCTTTAGATGCTTTGCATGCAATCTCGGAAGTAGTTCCTTGGTATGCCCCAATAGCAAACTACTTGGTTTCACGCACTCTTCCCCCAATCTCAACAAACACCAAAAGGATAAGCTGAAAAGCGAATCCAAATACTATGTTTGGGACGATCCCTATTTGTGGAGGTGTGGAACGGACCAAATAGTGCGACGGTGCATACCCCAAACCGAATTCCAAGCAATCTTGGACGCTTGCCATGCTTCCGAAGGAGGTGGCCACTACGGCCCCCAAAGAACGGCAAGAAAGGTCTTTGATTGCGGATTTTGGTGGCCAACCCTTCTCAAAGATTCTTCTCTCTATTGCAAATCTTGTCCCCAATGCATTCGGTTTGGAAATATTTCTAAGAAGGACGAAATCCCCCAACAAAATATGCTTTTTTGTGAAATCTTTGATGTATGGGGAATTGACTTCATGGGACCATTTCCAAACTCCAATGGCTTTCTCTACATCTTGTTAGCCGTCGATTATGTGTCAAAATGGGTGGAGGCAATCCCCACCCGAACGGATGATGCTCATGTTGTTTATTCTTTTGTGAGGAACAATATCATTTGTCGCTTTGGCTCCCCAAGAGCAATCATAGGTGACCAAGGATCCCACTTTTGCAACAAAAAAAATGGACGGCCTCATAAGAAAGTATGGCATCATACACAAAGTCGCCACGGCTTACCACCCTCAGACAAATGGCCAAGCCGAGGTTTCTAACCGGGAAATCAAACATGTGTTGGAAAGGATTGTGAAGCCGAATCAGAAGGATTGGAGTGCCAAACTCTCCGATGCACTTTGGGCTTATCAAACGGCTTACAAAACACCCATTGGCATGAGCCCCTTTAGGCTTGTATATGGTAAAGCATGCCACTTACCGGTAGAAATCGAACACAAAGCTTATTGGGCCATAAAGGAATGTAATATGAGCTTGGGTGGAGCCGGAGTAGAGAGAAAGCTTCAATTAGCGGAATTCGAATGCTTAAGATTAGAAGCTTATGACAACTCTAGACTTTACAACGAAAAGATGAAGGCCATCCATGACAAGAACATTAGGAGAAGGGAATTCAGACCCGGTGAACTAGTCCTTCTTTACAACTCAAGGCTGAGATTACTACCCGGAAAGCTTAGATCAAGGTGGGATGGACCCTACCAAGTAGAGAAAGTAGAACCTTATGGGGTCTACCACTTGCACCACCCATCAAGTCCGGACATTTTCAAGGTAAATGGGCACCGTCTCAAATTGTACCATGGTGAGCAAAGAAAGAATTCCAAGGAATTTGAAGTATTCCTCTTGAGGGATGCATCTCTTGAACAAGAACTTTGAGCTAGTGGAAGTCCAACTTAAGGACGGTAAACAAAAGTGCTAGGTGGGAGACACCCCACCATGGTAAGATCTTCCTTTGTCCATAACCACTGCATCATTCTTTGATTGACACTTGCTTAACACTTGACTTCATGTTTGGTAGCTAGGTAATAGATGTAGTTGTAGCTAGATTTCAACTCTAATTTTGATTCATTTGTTAAGTTCATTTGATAGTTTATCAAGTTAGAACATCCTTCTATAGTGCTTAAGTAGCTGTTCAGAGAGTTGGAATGCTAAAAGTGGTGCGAAAACATGCAAACTTTGAAAAAGGCACCCTTCTGCGCGTGCGCGCACCTGGCGCGTGTGCGTCCATGAGGCATTTGACGACTATCCACGCGGACGCGCACCGTGCGCGGACGCGTGGGTTGCAAAAAGCACCCCTCCATACATTTTCCAGAGAGTTACGCCCACACCACGCCATCACCATGCCTGAGGCATAGGCAAATCACGCGTGCGCGCACATGGCGCGTACGCGCGCTTTGGCGAAATCTGCAGATCGACGCGCTAGCGTACTGTGCGCGTCCGCGCCGATCACCCTTGTGCACTCCTGGTACATATTCCAGAGAGTTAGGCCACTCTCGGGCCTGCACTAAGCCACCAGCCCAGCACCTTTGCCGCGTGCGCGCACCTGGCGCGCACGCGACCATATGCTTGCAATACAATGTGCGCGCGCGCGCCTAGGCCGCGCACGCGTCCCTCGTCCTGCGCCCTCCTCTAGGCCACTTCACAGAGAGTTAGGCCCACCCCAGGCCCATCTAATGCCTGGGGCATAACCACATTGCCGCGCACGCGCACCGTGCGCGCGCGCGCCAATTGCCCTGGAGCCAACTTCTGGTACTTCGTCCAGAGAGTTGTGCCACCTTTAAGCCACCCTTGTGCTGCCAGCACAAATGCATGGGCGCGTACGCGCAACGTGCGCGCGCGCGCCACCACATCACTCCGCTTCCTTGCGCGAGCGCGCACCATACGCGCACGCGTGGGTGAGCAACGTCAATAAAACAGGGAGCACACTTGCCCCCCTTCATTCTTCCTCTTCCTTTTTCTCTTCTCACCCCCTCTACTACCCATCCACCTATTACCACTTCTTCTCCCATTCAACCACCTCCTACCACCTACCTCCGGTGGCCCCTACATTGCTCCTCCACTCTCCATTACTCCACTCTACAACTTCTTCTTCCATACCCTTTCCCATCTCTCAAGGTACTTGATGAGCGGATATTTTATACGCTTTTTGGGGGTAATTTCATGTAGATTTTAGTATGTTTTAATTGGTTTTAGTAGAATATTATTAGTTTTTAGGCAAAAAGCATATTTCTGGACTTTACTATGAGTTTGTGTGTTTTTCTGTGATTTCAGGTATTTTCTGGCTGAAATTGAGGGAGCTGAGCAAAAATCTGAGTTAGGCTGAAAAAGGACTGCTGATGCTGTTGGATTCTGACCTCCCTGCACTCGAAATGAATTTTCTGGAGCTACAGGAGTCCAATTGGCGCGCTCTCAACGGCGTTGGAAAGTAGACATCCAAGGCTTTCCAGCAATATATAATAGTCCATACTTTGCGTGAAGATAAACGACGTAACATGGCGTTGAACGCCAAGTACATGCTGCTGTCTGGAGTTAAACGCCAGAAACACGTCATGATCCGAAGTTGAACGCCCAAAACACGTCATAACTTGGAGTTCAACTCCAAGAAAAGTCTCAGCTCGTGGATAGCTTTAGTCTCAGCCCCAGCACACACCAAGTGGGCCCCAGAAGTGGATTTATGCACCAATTATCTTAGTTTACTCATTTTCTGTAAACCTAGGTTACTAGTTTTCTATTTAAACAACTTTTAGAGACTTATTTTGTACCTCATGACATTTTCAGATCTGAATTTTATACACTTTGACGGCATGAGTCTCTAAACTCCATTGTTGGGGGTGAGGAGCTCTGCAGCGTCTCGATGAATTAATGCAATTGTTTCTATTTCACTCAAACGTGTGTGTGTTCCCATCTAAGATGTTTATTCGCGCTTAATTATGAAGGAGGTGATGATCCGTGACACTCATCACCTCCCTCAACCCATGAACGTGTGCCTGACAAACACCTCCGTTCTACATCAGATTGAATGAGCATCTCTTAGCTTCTTTAATCAGAATCTTCGTGGTATAAGCTAGAATTGATGGCGGCCACTCTTGAGGATCCGGAAAGTCTAAACCTTGTCTGTGGTATTCCGAGTAGGATTCAAGGATTGAATGGCTGTGACGAGCTTCAAACTCACGATTTCTGGGCGTGATGACAAACGCAAAAGGATCAATGGATCCTACTCCAACATGATCGAGAAGCAACAGCTGATTAGCCGTGCTGTGACAGAGCATCTGGACCGTTTTCACTGAGAGGATGGGAAGTAGCCACTGACAATGGTGACACCCTACATACAGTTTGCCATGGATGGAACTTCACAAACAATTGAGTTGAATATTACATTACAGGAATAAATGAGACAAAGCATCTCCAAAACTCCAACATATTCTCCACTACTGCACAACAAGTAACTGTTCTTCACTCTTTTATTTTTCTAATAATTCCAGACACTTTTACTTCTTACAATTAAATCCAAATAATCTTATTGGCTTCCTGACTAAGATTAATAAAATAAACATAGTTCATTTCAACAACAATAATCTCCGTGGGATCGACCCTTACTCACGTAAGGTATTACTTGGACGACCCAGTGCACTTGCTGGTTAGTGGTACGAAGCTGTGTTAAATAGTCTATTAATATTGGCATACACAATTTCGTGCACCAGTACTATACTAAGCTTCCCTCTTGCTCTACCCCTCTCTTTTTGATTCTTAGTCATTTAGTTTTATTTTCTTTTAGATAGTCTCTTTCCTTCTCTCCCCCCTCTTTTTAGTTACTTCTTTAGGGTGTTTTTATTTTTTTTCCATTTAACTCTTCATAGGCATTTGGGTCCTACATTCTCTTGCATTGGTAGATGAGATGTGTTGCTTGATTTTCTTACAACCACTGTGCACTGTAGTCACTAATAATGGATTGTGGAATGTTACATTGCTTTCACCTTCATCTATTTACATACTACAAAAAGGATGCATGCCAAGTGTTTGAGGAAAGGCATACTTGAGTTTTGAGCTCATTTTGACTAATTGCCTCTTAACTAATCACTTTTGGGTGCATTCCACATTCTCCAACCCATCCACTCACCTTTTCATAAATTGATTCCCACTTTGGTATTTGAAGGTGTATGCTTCTCATGCTTCTTACTCGCATGCTTAAACTACCCTTGCACCACATGCAAATGATTTGCCTTGCTCTTCACATGTTATCTTAGTTACATGTTGCAGCTGTCATGTAATAATGATACCCATATTCTTATGGCACAACTTTTCATTTGTGTAATCGCATTCAATTACGCTTCTTTGGGTTTGATGTTACCCCCTTTCTTTGCTATCACAGGATGGTCATCAAAAAGAACAAAGGAAAAGCCCCGAAGAAGCTAGCTTTCAATAGGGCACGCCAAGAACTAACGGCCAAGCCACTCTTGAAGAAGGCTAAGGGCCCCGTTGATGTTCTAGAGAAGGACAACCCTCCAAAGGATTCAAATAAGTTCCCTAACCGCTACTGCGAACTTGTTTACTCAAGAATGATTGAAAGGAATTATCACCCGGAGCCTCTTCTAGTCCTACCGGCTCACCTCACTCCGATAGTGATGCCACACATTTACCGGAGGCAATGGAGGTTCCTCTTGAGGCAACCAAAGGAGGCCAATCTCTCATGGGTGGTGGAATTCTACTCCAACTACCACTCACCCCTTCTCACATCAATATTTGTGCGCCGGAAGCAAGTGTCAGTCACAGTGGAAACCATCCGAGAAGTACTTGGGATTGGGCCGTTAACGGATGGATATGATGCCTATCAAGACGTTTTGACTGCATGCGATGACCGTGCGTTCGATTGGAGCGTGATCCTCCGCGTAATTGCTTTACCCAACGCATATTGGATTCGGGGGACCATAAAGCAAAGACCAAAGGGTTTAGATGCCCGCCACCTCACTCAAGAAGTCACGGCATGGGCCCAAATTCTAGCTCACTACGTGCTCCCGAGCACCCATGGGTCGTCCATTACCGCCGAGCTTGCATTATTGATATGGTGCATCTTAACCGAGAAACCGGTCGACATTTCACATGCCATTCGCCAATCCATGGGGCGCATTCATGCCAAGGGAAATCTACCATTCCTCGCTATGGTGACCGAATTAGTTGCAATGGCCGGCGTCAACCGAGAGGCTAAGGATAGGAAAACCTCAATTCCGGTCGAGGGCGATGTTATTCCGACCAAGAGGTGCCTCAAGCCTCCGGAATTCACCAAGGACATTAGACTACCCACACCAACTCGCAACACTACCACATCATCTACACCACAAAAATCAGCCACCCAACGCCTTGAAGACCTTCACAAGAAGTTGGACCGTTATGAGAGGCGTAACCAACGCCGATATGCTCATGTGAAGAAACTTCTAAGCGTAGTCACCCCACCTATGGAGGAACCAGATATCTCCACATTCACC
Source organism: Arachis stenosperma (assembly GCF_014773155.1). NCBI lineage: Eukaryota > Viridiplantae > Streptophyta > Magnoliopsida > Fabales > Fabaceae > Arachis > Arachis stenosperma. The sequence continues at coordinate 34,040,318 of NC_080378.1, forward strand.
GCAACTTCAAGCGGAGATAGCGATGATATTGGAGATGAGGGACACTCGGGACTCGACCACCCATTGCGCCTAACCTATAGCACGGAGGACCGTGCTGAGTTTTAAGTGTGGGGAAGTCGGCCGACCGATCTCCATAGGTAACATTCGAATAAATTCTTGTTCCTTGAACTCCTTTGTAATTAGGATAGGTTGCATGATTAAGTCTTATTTGACACCATTTGCATGATAAATTTACTTGGTTGGAACAATGAAACTCTTTCTTAGGAAACCAATACTTTGGGGCAACCGTGGCATTGCCAATTTTAAATACTTTGATGCCAAATTTGCATGAAGAATTATATTTTGAAACATGGATTTTGAGTTAAGAACACAAGCTAGTGAGCTTTGAGCCTTGTTTTGTGGCTACATCTTATAGTCACCTACTGTCCTTCTTGTGTGCAATTGTTTTCTCTCTATGAGTGTGATCCTTGATTTGTTTGATTCTTTATGTCCATTATTTTGCGTATTCATGCATTTATATGATTGAGGCCATCATTTTATTAGCTCACTTACCCAAATGGCCTTACCTTTTATCTTCCTTTGTTAGCCAACTTTGAGCCTACGCTTAACCCACTTATTCTTATTTTAGCACATTACAAGCCTTAAAGCGGAACACAATGAATGTCCTTTATTTGGATCTTTGATTGGCTTAGGCTAGTGAGTGTGAGTGTCATCCAAGAGTGGGAAAACTTTGGGACATTGGTTGGGATAAAAGGGTGTTTGTGTTTTGTATTTTTATATTGGGGAATTGGTACATACTCATGTATTGATTAAATGTAGAGACCTTATGCATTGACGTTCTTGTGTATAGTTTGAAAGAAAAAAAAAAGAAAAAAAAGAAAAAAAAGAGAAAAAATGAAAAGAAAAAGAAATGAAAGCGAAAAAAAAAAGAGAAAAGAAAAAAAAAGGGGTATATAGAAAAAAAGATAAGAAAGAAAAAGAAGAGCAATAAAGGGGACAAAATGCCCCAAAGTGAAGCTCAATAAGAATCAATGCATAAGTGTTGTGAAATGAAAAGAAAATGCATGAGTATGTGAAAAAGTGAGGAATGGGTAGTTAGATTAGTGCTTAATTGTATAGGATGTCATAGGTTAGGTGGGAAGTCTAAGCCTATCGAAGATTCAAACTTCAAGCTCACTTGACCAAATACGCATCCTACCTTAACCCTAGCCCCATTACAACCTAAAGAAAAGACCTCATGATAATTGTATGCATACATTGAATAATTGTTGATTGTTAGATGAAAAAACAAATCTTGGAAAGCATGACTAGGGGAGGATTTAGTGAACCAACCCCAAACACCGAGCGACTAGAGTGCAAACACTTCCGGTGAGGGTTCGATGCTCAATTCCTTGATTCCCGGCTCTCACGAGCGTTCCTCATGCAAGGTTGCATATATTGCATTTGATGCTTAAAATTGGTAAAACCTATATATTGACCATCATCGGACCCTATGTGCTTGCATATATCTTAGGAGGGTCGATTCGCTCCTAACCAAGTAGATATTAGTACTAGTCATAGTTGCATTCGTATAAATAGGTTGCACTTCATGAGTCTTATGTCTTTATGATCCCTCGGTCTTTTGTGTTTCCTTTGCATTTCTCTAAGCATGAGGACATGCTAGAATCTAAGTGTGGGGAGGTTGATAAACCCCATTTTGAGGGTTTATCTTGTGTTGATTTCAGGGGTTTTATCAATGATTCCACACGCTTTCTATATGAAAATACAAGACTTTGTGTTCCTTTCCTAATTTTGCCTCATGGATGAAAACATGCTTATTTTGCACTAAATTAGATACATTTCTAATCTTCTCTTGGTGCCATTCAATGCCGTGACCTGTGTGTTAAGTGGTTTCAGAATATAGGGCAGAGATGGACCGGAAGAGAGAACGAGAACGGGCGCAAAGGAAGGGAGCATGAGAATTGAGATTCGGAAATCTCAGCATGGGCGCGTGCGCGCACTTGACGCGTCCGCGTGGATTGAGCAGCTAGAAGTCGAAGCCAAGAGCCAAGCCATGAGCCGGCTTGCGTAGCGGCTAGGCCATGATCTTCAGTGGTGCGCACGCGTACATTACGCCTCTGCGCACATTACAAGATGCCTCAGTGTGCGCGTGCGCGCCGATGTTCGAATGTGATTTTTTAAGAGCCACGTGACTTGGGCGTGGAGGCAGTTGGGAATCCCATTTTGGGGAAGTGCCTTGGCGGGAAAAGCTTAAGAAGACCAAAAGAGACAAGGGTTAAGGGACTTTTAGCTCATTTTTCTAGATTCTAGATATTTTGAAGATAGTTAGTTACACTCTTGGAGAAGGAGAGAGAGATTTCAAAGCTCTCACTAGGGTTCCTCTTCATCCAATTTCTGAATTTTCAATCACTCTTTGGTGAGATCCATTGCAATTCTCAATTCACTTTGTTCATGTCATAGATCTTCTTCTCCAATCTCAAGTAGTACTTGTAATTGCTCAATTCTCATAGATCTAGGATTCAACTTTGTAGTTTTGGATTTTATCAATTCCTTGAAAATTTGATTTTCATTGTTGTTCTTTGTTAATTGTTGTTAGTTCCTTGTGTTGCAATACTTTTAATTCTATTTTCTTCTCATTTTTACTATGACTTTCATTCTTGCTCATCAAATGTTTGATAAAATGTCAACACTAGTTATGGAGTAGAAGTTTCTTACTTGGCATAGGGTTTGGGCCATTAGAAGAAGTTGAATAGTTGTGTCAATTGTTGATTTGGAATTAGGGATTGCTAATTGACTTGGAGTGCACTAAAGCTAGATTTCCATAAGGTGAAGCTAGGACTTCTGACTCAAATTGATTACTCTCATTTGACTTTCCTCTATGCCTAGGGGTTAACTAAATGAAGAAAGGCCTAATTGTTGTCATCATTGAAGGAACTATAAGGACAGAATTTCTAATGCCAACCCTAAGCCAAGTCTTTTAAGGATTGATTGTTTGTTTCCTATTATTTTGCTAAACCTTCAAGAAATCATAACAAGGCTTTCTAATCAATAAGATGCATACTTTAGCAATTCCAAGGGAGGACGACTCGGGAGACTAGTACTCTCGGTTATAGACTGTAGGATTGTTTGGTGCGAAGTTTAAGTGTCGATTAGACTATACTCACGATCATATTCATCATTGAATTCTAAATCGGCATGCTAAATTTCGTTAATCAATCTACAGGTGGCAATGCAAAGAAATTCTTATTAAAGAAGTGGTTACAGTTGTTCCATTTACATATTGAGTTGTTTCAAACTATCAAAAATATTTTTGGACGATCAATAAAGATCTATGCTAAAATTTTAGTAGGGACAAAAGGACACAGAGAGAAGAATGCAATGACTTGGCTGGCAAACTACATGTAGTAGGCCAAGGAACCAGAGAAGACTTAACTTCAAAGACCTCAAGACCTTTATCCTTGCTATATTGGTTAAGCAATGTTGGAGACTTTTGATGCGTCCTAATTCTTTCATTGCTAAAGGCTATAAATCCAAATAGTATAGACTAATGACTACTTTCCTAAGGGTAGAATATGGTAATAATAATTCTTCTTGGGGATGGCATAGCATGATGGGGGAAAAAAAGTACTAGAGAAGGAAACTTTGTGAAAAATTAAGAATAGACAATCAATTTTCATTCGAGAAGATTTATGGGTTAAAGACTACTTGGCCATAATCCCAAACTCTACTCCAACCTCAGACTACTCTCCTAAGTGGGTTTCAAAGTTAATTCTTAGTAACAGACAGTGGAATCAACTTTTAATCAGACAACTATTCAACCTAGTCATTGCAAAATATATAATCAACACACCTATTCAAGAAGAAGATGATACAATTACCTGGTTGAGAGATAAGAAGGGTAGTTATTCTGTGGCATATGGATACAATCTTGCACTCCAGTTCTTTCAACCCCCACTAGAGTTTCTACCTGAGCAGTGCAAAGAAAAATCATTGTAGTCAGAAATCTGAAAATTAAAAGTTGAACCAAACATAAAGAACTTTATCTAAAAAATCATACATGAGAGTATATATACCTGTCCGAAATAAAATCAGAGATAAAATTCTATCAGTAGACTCGAGCTGCCCGTGATGTCTGGAGATTGAAGAATCGGTCACTCATTGTCTAATTACTTGTCCAGATTCCATAAAAGCTTGGAATCAAACTCATCTCCCGCTGCCAGCTTTGTCAACTTCGATGTAGCGGTGGTGGTCTAAACTGCATAGCAAGTTAACAAACTCAAGAAGAAACCAAATGGTGAAAATGATTTGGATCTATCCGCAAATCTCCTCTGACAACTCTGGAAGACGTGGAACACACTAATCTTTCTAGACACAAAAAAAGCCCTTGCTCTTTGTGTGAAAATGACATCGAAGATGGTGGAATTGAAGAAAAAGATGAATTGAAGTCCCAATAGAATTTCTCTCTCTATTGTTATTTTCTTTTTATTTTGGTGAAAGTATTCCCTTTTTGTCCCTGCCTATTGTCTAATTCATACCTTTTGATTTTTCTATCAATAAAATTCTTTCTATCACAAAACAAAAAAAAAAAAGTTAAGCATATGAGAAATTTCAAACCAGAAACATTTTTGTTTTGATTTTGCATTAGGGCCATTTAATATAGCACCGTTTAAAAACTAACGGTCTTCAATTTGATTTTAATTTTAGATAAAATTTCAAGTGTAATCGACTATACTTAATGATCTTCTAATAATTTTTTCTTGTGTAGTAGGAGTACAAGAATCAATAAATGTTGAAGTGTACTAAAATATGTTTGGTGTATTATATTAAAATTATGGGCCCTCGTTCTTACCAACAATTTCTTTCACAAAACCATATACTGTCATATCTGTGAACTTAGCACATGTAAACTGCTGCAAAAAAATATATGCTGCCGTTGCTGTGTTTTCATGTGACCAAGTTTTCTGTCACAAATTCGAATAGCAGATTTCCTAAAGATTCCTGTCAAATTGCTTGATAACTATTTAAACATGTAGGCCACGCCCAAGTATACTGAAATAATTCAGTGATTTAATACTAAGGGTTTTGGTAACAAATGTTTACGACAATTTTTAACGATATAAAAATAATTGACTTAAGTTTTTTTGTATATAATATTGGGTTTACTTGTTAAGGATTCAATTTTTTCAAAAAAATAAAAAATAAATTAAGTTTACAATAAATTTTATAAAAATATAATGTTAAGGTATTTATTAGCAAATTTTTTATATTATTACCTTTTTGAATATATATATAAGAGTTGAATTTTCATATATTGATACACGGTCACGACTAATCATATCTATTTTTAATGATTGTTTATGTGATCAATGTAAAGAATAATTATTTATAATTTAGTTTTTATCAACTAAGTTTTATACAAGAGTTCTATATTATTTGGTACTAAATATTTATATAAATTATCTTAAATTCTGACTTAAATTTTAGAATTTAAGATTTAGATTTTAAAACTTAAAGAGTTTATATTCCTCATTTTCTTCGAAACGTATTAACATCAGCAATTGTTTTCTATATTTGCTTAGAAAAATATTTAGAGTTTTAATTTATTTTTTAATCATTTTCAAAATTTTTAAATAAATAAAATTTTAAATATTTTATTCTTTTGATATTTTAAAAACTAACATATATAGTTAAAAAAATTAAATATTAAGAAAATTAGAACTTTTAATAATCATTGCTCATTTGTTTATGCTTAATTTTGTACTCTTTCAAACATTTAAAATTATAAGGTTCACATATTCCCTGATCTCAAATAAATTAATCAGAGGAAGAATACAATACATAAATACAATACAAAAGAACATTCTTTTTAAGAGAAAAATATTTTCATATTATTTATAAACTTTAATTGAGTCTAAATAAAGCTAAAATATATGAGACTTCTTTAAATAAATATATCCACAGAATTTTTTTTAGTCTATTTCCAGAAGGAGATAGAGTATTATTTAGTGTGTTCATCCACGATAGGTATGTCAATATGTATCTTATATGTTTAATGTTTTAAGAGTAGTTAACTAATACTTGTGCTGACATGCTACTAAAGAGCGATGCTGATAGGATGGAAAATTTTGTTTTTCTTAAACAACCTTCTATTGAGAAGAATGGATGTGACATTAAAGTTAAGTACAGCTTTAGATCATACTTAATGAACATTTATACATTACTTATTAAAAGAATTCATATAATAGTAGAAAATATTTAAATTGCTATTTTTGTAGAATATGTTTCAAACATTTAATAAAGAATAAATACTAAAGTTTAAATCTTAAATTTCAACTGTGTCTATTAATTTATTTTTTTACTTATTAAATAATAATAATAATAATAATAATAATATAATAATAATAATAATAATAATAATAATAATAATAATAAATGTTAATATAGTTAGACAATGACAAGTACTTTGCACTCTAATGAAGAAATTTTTAGGTTCAAGTCTTAAAAATAGTAAAATATAATATTATAAAAAAAGTTGTACATACATCAAACCCTTTTTAATTCCTAATATATATAAGACTGAATAATGGAGATTTTACACTAATAACAACCAAAATATTTGATAACTTGAATTAAAAATTTTAGGATGTGTTTGATTTGTAATTTTTTTAATATTTTTTATTTTTAGAATTTTATGAAAAAAACAAAATAAAAAATTATTACTTTTACTATTTTGTCTTTTTTTTTTTCACAAAATTTTAAAAATAAATAATATTAAAAATCAAAACAAAAAAAATACAAATACAAATTGAACGCCCTCTTAGTTTTCTGCTTATGGATTTACAATCTCCACAACATTTATACACATATACAAATTAAAGTTCTCAATATCAATAAATGCTCTAAATGATTGAAAGAACTTGAAAGGAAAATAGACAGGATAATGGTTCAATGAGTTTGTTGGTTTATATGAAAACAAGCAAGGAGTTAAGGCAATACAGCGTCCATACTACCATGCATCATTTTCATTCTTTAAAGCAATTGAAATTGTTAGTTGGCTCTCATAAAGTTCACTGAACATAATATGGTGCATAATATTTGATGCTCCTGTACTCCCTATCTCCATTTTTCTCATAGAATGCGAAAAATATCAGTAATTATATATTATGGCCATTGAGGACATTCTTTCTTTCCCTTCCAAATATGCTTAGTGTTTTTTAGAACATTCTTTCTAAAATACTAGTTTATTCTGTTTTATAGAGAATTGGCAAGTTCATAGACTAGTCCCTCTAACTCTTTTTTTTAATATTTAAATTAATTAAAATTAATCTAATAAAAAAGACAAAAAAATCATAATTTAAACACAAATAAAATATAATCAATCACAAGACAAATAAAAATAAGTTTTCAACGTCAATAGGACTGTACATCACAATATCTGTTCTTAATTTAATAACAATTCTAACTTAATTTTCAATTGAAAAATAGTTCTGAAAGAAATACAAAAATAGAAACAAAATTTTGTAATAGAAAAACAAAATAACTATCTTTGATTTAAGGATTTACGATTTTGGTCTCTAAGGTAGGGGCTAAAAAATTGTTTCGTCTCCGCCTTTTTTTTTTTGTTATAAAATAGTCCCCAAAATTTAACTTAATCTTAAAATCGTCCTTTTTATCAAAAATTTAATTTTTATTACCAAATTATCCTTAACTAAATAAATTAAAAAAAAAGAAATAAAACAAAGGAGAAGGGGAAGGGGGAATCATGCGGAGGGTGGGGGGCAGGGAAGAAGAAGGGGGAAAGGGAAGGGGAGAGGTCATACCAATGAAACCACTGAAACCACCATCCACCACCGCTGCAACTCCTCTCCGTCGTCGCACCAGTACAACTGCAGTTGTTGGCGTCACCGCTGGCTTGGATTCGCGTCACTATGAGCAGAGAAAGAGAGAGAGAGAGAGAGAAGCAGAGAGGAAGAGAAGAGAGGCACAGAGGTGTTGAGGAAGACCGCGTTCAGCTGCGAACCGCCGTCGTCATCGCTGGAGTGAGGCCACGTCACCATCGAGCCCAATTGTTGTTTTTGTTTTATGCTTCTGCTTTTTGCCTTCTGCTTCTACTTCTGCTTCTATTTTTACTTTTGTTGTTGCTGTTGTTGATTCACCATTCACATTGTTGTTGTTGTTTTATTATTGTTGATTATGCTTCTGTTTTTGCTTTTATTGTTGCTGTTGTTGATTCTATTTTTACTTTTGTTATTGTTGTTGTTGTCTTGTTGATTCACCATTGTTGATGTTATTGATTCTTCTTCTACTTTTATTTTTTCTTTTGTCTCTGTATCACTACAAAAAAAAAAGGCCTATGGCCACGGTAAAAAACCGTGAGCATAGCTAGTAAAAAGGGTGACTATAGATCTATGGTCACGGTTTTTTACCGTGGTCTATTCTCTCGTGGCTATAGGTCTATGGTCACGGTTTTTATGGTCACGGTTTCAATTTTCAAAATCTGACACTTTAGGCCACGTTTTTTTACCGTGACCATAGGTTAATCTATGGTCAGGGTAAAAAACCGTGACCATAGCCTCTATGGTCACCCCTCCTTAAAACCGTGACCATAGATAAGGCTATGGTCACGGTTTTCACCGTGGCCATAGCCTCTGTGGTCACCCTTCCTTAACAAATAAATATACCTTTATCTTCAAGCTTATCCCAATCTTCATCCCAGTCAACACCTTTATGAAATCCTCTCTAAACCTTGAACAAATCAAACACGTTACTCATTATTAACATACACACATTAATTGATTCTATTCTTTTTCACCTTGCACAACATCTAGTTGATCAGGTGTGCAATTGCTTATGTCATCCCTGCAGTTTGCGAGCTCCACCGGTGGCGACTGGGTGCGGTGGTGGTGACGGAAATCGGCTCCCCTTCTCTCACTGGCTTCCGTCAATCTCTCTCAGCGTCGCTCTCCCTTTCTCCTCAGTTTGCGATTCCAACAACGGTGGTGGTCTCCATAGCTGCGACAACAAGGCGTGACAGTGACGGCGCAAGACAGCGCCCTTCCTCCTCTTCTCTCGCGCTGGCTTTCTCTCTTTCTCTTCTTGTCTGCAGTAGCGCTGACGAGGAACCCAGCAGCGACAACGAGCGACGGCCCGTGATGAGAGCGGCGACAGCTCCACGGCGATGAGCTGGGCGCGACGCCGGCACGCTCTTCTCCCTCTCCTTCCCTGGCCTTCTTCTTCCCCCTCGAGCTCCCCCTGTTTCTCGTTTCCTTCCCTTTCTGAATGTGTGTGTGCGTTGTGTTTTGAGTTAGGGATTGGGGAATTAAGGTTTTATTTAGGAATTTTAGAGTAACAATTTTATAAAATATTTGTGATAGAATAATAATCTAGAATTTAAATATAATATTGTAAGGATTATTTTTAGAATAGATAAAATTTATTTATTAAGATATCTTTGAGTTTAAATAATTATTTCTAATTTAAATTATAAAGTAAACATACTAATTATATTTTATAAACCACGGTTAAATTTAAAATATCAATTACCTAAATTAAATTATATGACCTTTCATTATTTTCTATCATAACTTTAATTTTGATTTATATAAAATAACTAATTAAAATAAAAGTTGTACATAAATGTTAATTAACTTAAATCTAAAGTATTTACAAAAATTCATTTAATCATTCCTAATCTCTAACTCTAAGAACTCAATTTAATAAATAAACCATAATTTATTCATAATAGAAATTTTTTAAATTTAATTATATAACACTTTCATTATTAAGTTATTAAATCATTTTTTATGTTATTAAGTTTTAAATCTTTTTTTAATTTAAAATTAATAGTATTCAACTTAATTTTTTATTTATAAAATTAAATTTAAAATTTTTTAATATTTAAAATAAATCATATAAAATTATTATTAGTTTTAATTATTAAATTTTTAAAAGATAAAATATTTAAAATTATAAAAAATACATAAAAATCTTAATTAATTTAAATTCAAATGATTAAAACTATGACCAAAGACTCCTTTAGGTCACCCCCCAAAACCGTGACCATAGACCTTTTTAGGTCACCCTTTTGAAAAACTGTGACCATAGACACTTTTTAGTCACTGTAAAGAATCGTGACCATAGAACCCTTTAGGTCACGCCCCAAAACCGTGACCATAGACCCTTTTAGGTCACCCTTCCAAAAAATCGTGACCATAGATCCTTTTTGGTCACTGTAAAAAATCGTGACTATAGATACCTTTAGGTCACCCCCAAAACTGTGACCATAGACCCTTTTAGGTCACACCCCATAACCGTGACCATAGACCCCTTTAGGTCACCCTTTTTTGAAAAACCGTGACCATAGCTCCTTTTTGGTCACTGTAAAAAACCGTGACCATAGACCCTTTTAGGTCACCCCTAAAACCGTGACCATAGACTCTTTTAGGCCACCCTCCAAAACCGTGACCATAGACCCCTTTAGGCCACCCCCCGAAACTGTGACCATAGACCCTTTTAGGCCACCCTCAAAACCGTGACCATAGACCCCTTTAGGTCACACCCAAAACCGTGACCATAGACCCCTTTAGGTCACCCTTTTTTTAAAACCGTGACCATAGCCCCTTTTTGGTCACTGTAAAAAACCATGACCATAGATCCTTTTAGGCCACCCCCAAAACCGTGACCTTAGACCCTTTTAGGCCACCCCCCAAAACCGTGACCATAGACCCTTTTAGGCCACCCCCAAAACCGTGACCATAGACCCTTTTAGGTCACCATTTTTTGAAAAACCGTGACCATAGACCCTTTTTGGTCACTGTAAAAAACCGTGACCATAGACCCCTTTAGGTTACCCCTTAAAACCGTGACCATAGACCCTTTTAGGCCACCCTTTTTTAACAAACCGTGACCATAGGTACTCTATAGTCACTCTTTCCAAAAAAACCGTGACCATAGGTTTTTTTTTTGGTCACCCTAAAAAACTGTGACCATAAAGGGTCTATGGTCACGGTTTTTTACCGTGACCAAAAAAACCGTGGCCATAGACCCAAAATGTTGTAGTGTATCTATCTCTACTTTGTGGTTGATTTTGGAGAAGAAAGGGAAAAAGTATTTTTCTCTAAAGGATGATTTTAAAACTAAGTTAAATTTTAGAAACCATTTTATAGCAAAATAAAAGTTAAAAATGAAACAAATTTTCACCCCTACCTTAGAGACTAAAATCGTACTTAACCATTGATTTAAAGAACAAGCCGAGTCACATAGCATAAAACGTATATATGAGGATAAAATAAAATAAATAAAAATAACAAAAAATAATTAAAAGAATTGTATTTAAAAGTTTTAATTTTTAATTTTTGTTACATATTCAGCAGTCATCTCCTTATATATATATATATATATATATATGGTAAATTCTAGCCTACCCTTCCTATAATAACATGTAATTTACTCTCTGTGACATGTCATTTTTTAATTGGTTGCTATGTTAACTATAGTTAAATTATTGGTAATTAAATTATAGCCCAAAGTGGGTAATTATGTAATTAAATACCTCCAAATTTAATTTCAATGCCATCTAAAAATCCCATATCATCATCACCATCACTATCATTATCATCGTCATCATCATTATTTTCATCTTCTTTTTCGTCTTTCCCTTCTACACTATCATCATAAAAAGCCATCATAATCGATTTCACGTTCTTAAATTTTAAGATTTTTTGAATTTCGCAAACGTAAACTTAGTCTCACCTGGGCTAGGTTCACAAAACAAAAGCAGTTTTTATAACTAAACACAAAGAACACAAAACACAGAACACGACCTTACTTGAACAGGATCTGTTCTATAGGCTCGTACATCTGTATCCTTGAGTTTTAAGAAGACAGGAACCAAAGTCTGGCGGATGAACTATGACCGTGAGGTCAGAGCGTGATTAATTGTTCCAAAGCGCATGCCATCTGAACGGTAGAGGATCGTTCGCGCTACAACCTTGTGGTCGAGATGGTCTCACGGTGTTCTGACAGACTCAAATCTTTTTTTCCTGGCCATTTAATTAGTTATTTTCTCTAAATACTTATTTCCTGGTTCATCAAAATATGGAACACTCAATGAGTTGATTTTTTCTTTCAATTTCAGAGAGAAATGGGACCGGGGTAAATTGAATTTTTACACAATGATAAAAATATAACTTTATTTTTTAATGTTTATAGAAATTATATATTTATCCCTCTTATAAAAATATTTAATTACAAAATTACTCTACTTTAGTTAACATATTAACTCTTATTGAGTTAAATTAACTCAAACTAAAACTAAGCATCCAATTAAAGTATGTCACGTCACGAGGGATAATTTACATGTTGAAATAGAGGAGGTTGGGTAGAACTCACCTATATATATATATATATATATATATATATATATATATATATATATAAAAAATTAAACTGGTTCGTCATGTCTATTCATCTTATTTCGTCTTACTAAAATCTCTATATTTGACCGTACGGATTAGTAGATTCAAAATTTTAATTCAACTTATCTTTATTTTACAAATTTGATATGTTAATCTGAGATGTTACACGCCCATTTTTCTACTCCTACTAGTTTTACATTGATTATTAATTTAATTTGTTTATTTTATGGCACTTGATTCTAACGTGCACCATTATATTACTATGCTAAAATCATTGACAACTATATGATGACCCTTGTTGTGTACATCATATATCATTATCTTGGGTACCTTTAAATGGTTGAGGTCCCCACTACAATAATAATCCATTGTGCCATCAATTCAGCTTATTAGGTGTTAAACTATTAGACATTTAGATGTTAGAACATTGATCAAAACTCATCCTATCTTAGGAAAATTATTCAAACTTATCATCTTATCATCAACTTTAATATTGGAAAAAGAAAGCTTATGGATTTTTCAATTTCTTTCCCAACTGCCAACTTTTATTTGAGTTCCGTTTCTCTAAACTATCACTCATCATATTCATACAGTCCTGTATCTCTTAAAAAGAAAAAAGAGGAAATTCAATTATTTTAAAAAAGAAATAAAACAATGCTAGAATAAAACAGATAAATAATTGATCATTTCCATGATTTTTTACTTGTATATAGATGCAAAATGAAGGATATACAAAAATATATATGTAAAGACTAAAGAGTAGTATAAATGTCAAAGAATGGTATTTGTGATGGTGGAGAGAGAAGATGATGGTGTTGGTTTGGTTTTGTTGGTTGTAGTGACAACAGAATTGGAAGAGATTGAAAAGGAAAGTTAACATGTACAATTCAAACTTATCAAATATTAAGAAAAATTAAATCAAATTAAATATTACAAACTTTAAAATATAAAAATATTTAAGATGCAATAAAAAATTAATTAAAAATATTTTAAAGTTATTTTCTTTTGTATTGTTTTTAATTTTATATTTTCTAATTATTGTTGAAATAATTGAACAAGAAAAAAATCAAGAGCCATTAATTTTAATCTATATTTGTCAACACTTTTAATTAGCAATCTAATATTTTTAGTTTACTGATTTAATATCATACTTTTAGTTGACACTTTTAAATATTATTTTCTAACTACTGATTTTAAAAACAAAAATTTTTGCTAGTCATATAGTACTGTTTATTGAATAATTTTAAATATAATTAGTATGTAATAATAATGGATGTTGCATGAATGAAATTATAGATATTAAGAGTTTAATTTTAATACATTAATAATGTAATATATTTTACATAATTATATAATTATTATTAAAAAACACAATTATATAATATATTTATTTTTTAGATGATTATTTTCTTAATTAATGTAAAATATAATTATATGTAATGATATAATATTATGTAATTAAATTTATGTATAAAATAATTAATAGAATATCAAAATTAAATTTTTAAATTAAATAAGATAACTTTAAATTATTATTTTTTAAATATTACTGAGAACAAAAATGCTTTATCCCATTATTTAACATAGCACTTAGGCAAATATAATTAAAATTTGATCAGTATTTAACTAGCAAAAAAAATAAGTAATTTCACACTATTAAATATAATCTCACACTATTAAAAATATCAATAATAACTAATTAATAATTATAAATTACAAAACCTACTTACCCTGCCAATGTTTTTAAGAAATTTTTGAATAACCCCATCACAAAGGATTGAAGTATGCAACAAAAAGCCAATAAGTAGCAATCCCGTTTCCATTTTTGTTCCTACTTTGTTGTCTCTTTCTTTTCTTCTCTCTCTCTCTCTCTCTCTATTCTCACACTCTCTTAGCTTCTTCAACCAAAGACATGTTCTGTGCTTCACAAGCCTCAACGGCAATTTGTGCCGCCATGGATGAAGCCTCATGCTCTTCTTCCACCAACACCATTCAACTCGGAGGCAAAGCCATCGACCGCCACAACCCCATCATCTGCCATTCTAGAAGAGCAAACCTCTCCTCCTCCTCCTCCTCCTCCTCTTCTTCTTCTCACCCACCAATCAACCCTCAGAAGAAAAGATCTTCTTCAAAACCATCATCAAGTAATGCAGAGAATAAGAACAAGAACAGTGCTAAAAAGGGTGGTCATCATGATCAAAAGAAGAAAAACGTAGCAGAAAATAATGTCTACTCTTCTAAGCAGATTGATAGCGTTCTGGCAAGGAGAAGTTGGATTAAGCAAAACAATAATAATGGTGATTTATTCACTACTACTCCTCCTGTTGGTTCAACAAGGTGTTTGCTCAGTGACACTGCTTTCTTCGATGATAACAATGATGGTGTATCAGATTCTTATGATCCAGCTTTGGTATTAAATAATAATAATAAAAAGGGTCAAGATGAAATTCAAACTGAAACCAACACTTTATCTAAACCTTCTACCTCTTCCCATCATCCCAAGTCTGCTTCTTCGGACCAGGTTAGTTTTCTCTGAAACCAACTTTTTCTTTTTCGTTTTCTTTCTCTCGGATGAATTCATAGGTATCTTCTACTTAATGGACATAGATAATCCTGTTCGAGAATTAGAGATCCTATATCATACTTAGATTTACATAAAAAATTAACTACTAACCGAGGTATGTATAAATTAGTGGGTGATTTTCGGTGTACAGATACATAGCATTTTTGTTAGCGATCTCATAGGCACGTGACTCTCTTGTGCCTCAAGGCTCAACCTTAACTTGAGATTATTGGTTAACTAAAATAATATCTGTGGATCGGGATGTAACTGGCCCTATTGACTTGTATTTTATGGAACTACTCATCTTCAAATGACTAGTCCACTACAGTTCAATTCAGTCTTAATTTTTAAATGTTTTAAAAATTCTAAGAATAATGTTTTTAAACATCGAACGCTAGTTGGTTTATGAGTCTAGACGCGTATTGTATGTTCCAATACAATTTCTTTATGGATATGATTTATGATGGACTATAACGAAATCTATATTGTGTAGTCCATAGCATATTTTTTTTCTTCTAATGAGAAAAAATTTGGGAAACGTTTCCCTTCAAGCCCTCTCCACTTCTACTAGACTGCTGTATACAGATGCACATTGGCAAATATTTTAATTTATGGTAATTTTCATGAAAAGTAAAAAGAACGAGTGTACTCTCGGGAAATAAGTGTTTGTCTTTAAAAATCATCAAAATCTGACTTACTTTCACAAAAACAATTGACAGCAAATAATTATGTTTGAATAAAATTTTAAAAATAGAATATAATTGAAACTAATAATGTTTAGGAATAAATTATCATAATATCATTTATAATCACAAATGTTGAAAATACTAACAATTTTGTCCAAGAAAAATAAAATTAATGTTATACTCATAAAAGATAGATTCCAACTCGCAAGTGGTGAAGAACAAATTAAAGTGTTGATGTGAAAAGGGAATAAGAGAGAGAGAAAGTAACTTGGAAGGTAGCTTTGTTAGTATTTGAATCCTTCCAAAAATAGTGTATGCAACATGAAAACGAAAATGACCAATATATGAGATTATACGAGATTTTGTCGAAGTGCTACACGAAGATTTCAAAGATATCTAGTTGAGAATTTCTTACAATAACAATGATATTTCAGCTAGGAATGACAACTACACGAAGATTCCAAAGATACTAGTTGAGAATTTCTTACAGCGACAGTGATATTTCAGTTAGAAATGACAACAGTTCCCCATATTCGTGATAGGTAGTGGGTACCCGATAACCTCCAGATATTTGATCCTCGCGGATATCTCCAAAAACATAATCCTTCATCATAATACAAATACAATCCATAATATCCCCTTTTGTTCACAGGCTATGTCCAGCAAAAACCTTTAATACTAGATTAATTACTACATCTAATATCAATCAATTTTAAATTTAGAAAATTAATAATTAAATAAATTCTGAATTTCCAAATAAAAATTTAACAACAATTGCACAAACAATTGAATAAACAGAAATATAAACTCCAAAAATTAAGAATTTCAAACAATTGAACAAACCCTAAATCCTCAAATGTTGAAAAAAACTCAGAAACTAATCAGAGAAAGACACTTAGTACAGATGATGGCGACAAACGAGAGGTGGTGACGACAAAAGGAAGGAATAATGCGGCGACAGCGACAAGGCTACGAGAAGCAGCGACAATGAGCAGCGAAGAGGCTGTTAGAGGCAGTGACAACACTGCTTGTGGCGGTGAAAATTCTTCTGGAAGCGCGACGATGAGAAAGTTCAAATTAGAGGTCGTGACGATGATAAAAGAACATGGAGCATGAGGCATTGACGCTGTTGAACAAGCGCGATGCAGGATGCGGCGACGATGAGGCGGCGATAGTGAGTGAGGAGGCGGTGACCGGCGGTGGGAATGAATGAGGGTGGAAGTGACCGACAATGAGGCTTGAGCTGAGATGTTCTATGTATGGTTGTAAAAGTGAGAAAGCGTTGGTATAATCTGAGGGAAGGAAGGGATGCAGCATAGAAAAGATGATGGAAAAGTAGGGTTATATATATATATATATATATATATATATATATATATATATATGTATGTATATATATATGGGATAATTTAGTCATTTAATATAAATGGGTACCCATGGGGCAGGGATCTCCTAACGGATAGAAAATTTCTCCATATCCATTTCTCGGCGGGTAAATCCTCGGGGATACTAACCCTGCTGAGAAAAATTGCCATCCTTAATTTCAATCGGTTCGACTCCACAAACTTATATTCTTCATTTCGCCGAATGTTATACTTCTTCACTTTCATAAGAACATCATTTCCACTCCTAAACATGTATCCCACCCGAAATTCAACCCCACGCACCATGCATTTTACAATCTTTTCCTTTGACAATATTTAAAGGATAATTCACTTGCATGGCATCCAAGTCAATAGTATGATAATAACTTGAAACATCTGAAACTTGAGGAATAGCCAATTATGGAGAGGGAGGAACTGAGGACTCCACCATTGGAGACTTTGACATATGCTCATCTGATACATTACTCTCACTAGATGACCCAGTGTCAGTAACATACACCGAGACAAACTCACTTTCCTCCTCCTCTACCTGATCTCTCAGTTTGGCGTAGTGAATCGGATTTGCTGTTAGAAGTAGGCCTAACTTGATCAAAGAAAAAGACCCACCACCACTACTAATGTCACGAACCTCAGTATAGCATTTCATCGCATGGTTCAACATTAGCTTCGGATGCACGTCGAACATTACATGCACATGGTCATAACCTTAGACCCAAAATGTCCTATTTCAAACCCACAATTGGGCATCGTTGATAGAAATTTGTATTCGATGTTCACATTCTCCTTAGAACCAGCTATACCCATATTCATTAACACGAGATTCTTCAGCGCATCGAGAGAATTTAGACGATAAGTGCACAACATCACAGAAGAACTACACTCAAATATCACTCTCTCACCATTTTTTATGACCACATTTAGGTAAAAAACAACAAAAAAAAAACTCACTACTAAGACATATCTATGAATATATATAGAATTGTAGTATATGAATTGAGTGTGAAATGTGTACAACCAATTTTATAAAGTAGTGTCGGATACACCCATGATCTGTGGTTAAGAATTTCCGACACATCTCAGATGCATAACGTTTGAGATATGCAGATAAATTTTTTTTAGCCACTACATCCAAGATGTTACACGGCAATTTAAAATGGTAAATACTCTACTAATTATACAAAATATTAAAATAAAACATTTATTTTATTTATATAAAAAAATTATTTTATCAATCAAAGTCCATCTATTATTTGGGTGCAACATCAATTTTCTTTTTTTAGAATTATCAACATTCTAAATATTTATAAGTACAAATGGCATGTTATTCTAATTTTAAGTTATATGTAGTTTATAAGTGAAAATAATATTTTGAAGTTTATTAATTTTTAAATTGTTATAATTTTATCGATTTGACCTTAAGTATCAATATTAAATAATATAAACAATATTTTATATTCACTTTTGTAACTATTATACGACTTAAAATGACTTATTTTATTACATTCTATACATGATAAATTATCTTAAAACTACTTTTCAGTTAAGTAGTCAAACTTAAATAAATGGTCACATAATAGATTATTTTAAAAAATGATTATACAAATAAAAATTATTGAAATAAGTTTAATTTTATAACGTTGTCAAACACACCTAAGACTATTTTTGGAGTAAGTTCTTTTTTGTTCCCTTGAAATGTTTACTCAACTCTAACAATAGAAAAGGTAAAAAAAAAGAGTTCCATGTAACACATACAACAAATGTAATGACGTTTTTTCTTTTTTTTTTAATTATTTTTATTTTGAATGAATTTTGTAGCAGGAAGTTGTCCTAAGGGTTTCTTTGCACTGCAAGGGTTGTGAAGGAAAAGTGAGGAAACATCTCTCCAAAATGCAAGGTATTTATTGTCGCACCTAAAAAATGGTTTCTTTTAATTTCTAATTAATTAACAACATTTTAGGCCATGCCCCTAATTAAGGGTGATAATAATTTTAATTTTGGCAGGAGTTAGTTCCTTTAAAATAGATTTTGCTTCAAAGAAGGTGACAGTTATTGGGGATTTGACTCCATTAAGTGTGTTGACAAGCATATCAAAAGTGAAGAGTGCGCAATTTTGGTCAGCAACTACTGATTCCGCTGTTGGATCTAGTTATTATGGTACTTTAGAAACAAACAACAAATATGTTATCTAATTGAAATGGGTATGAAGTGGAATAGTGATGTTGTTACTGTATAAGGTATATGAGTGAAACTGGACATTAGTTTGTTTATTGCATATGCAAATGTTAGAAGTGTAGCCGACTAGCTGTGGGTTTTATGAATTAATTTTCTTATGCGATGCATTCATAATAGTGTATAAAACAATGTCTTTTGTTCAATAAAAACTTAACAACATATCATCTTACTGTTGGGCTTCATTTTGAAAACCATGACAGGATAGTTTGCTGAATTCTTATTGAACAGAAAGATAATTATCGACAACTAATAAGATTTTGTGTAATATCTAGTACGTAATTGATGTTATTCACTGTCTCATTTAGCTTTACAACCACAACTATGTATATATTGTGAGATATATTTTCAAAGGTAGATGCAGTCGATTTCACATGAAGTTGATAGCTAAGAGCCTTAGATGAAAATTTAGTCAAATCAGTCAAATTATCTAACCACTCTCAGTTATCAACTTCACGTGAAGTCGACTGCACCTGAGTTTCTACCATTTTCAAAATATGTGAAAAGCTATTTTGAAGAGTTACATATCTTCATAGAGTTGAGACTTATTCAAAGGTTGTAACTATTTGAAAAGTTATGTCTGTTGAAAAGTTGTAACTATTTTAAAAGTTATGTCCATTGAAAGGTTGTAACTATTTGAAAAGTTACGAATGTTGAGTACGTAGCTGCATGTTGCATGTACTCCGTACCTATAAATTTTCCTCATTTTATTATTGTCATAGATCCATCTCAACACTTTCTTTATGCGCAAAAGACATAATAGAGAATATTATTCTGTAAATTATTATTTAGTGTAAGGCTTAACTGTGTGAGTGCATAAACAAGTCAAGTATTCTTCATTGTATCCTACAGAAAATCTATTTTACACACAATTGTACATTAGTGGGGTGAATTAAGCCTAAAGGAAAGTGTGTGTAACACACGCCTTGAAGAATTGCGCTATTTGTTTCACTAACCCCTTCTCTTATAAATCACAATCTTTAGGCTTAATTGTTCACCAATAAAACAAAAATGGCCACCTCATCAATTACGGAGTTGACGTAGGATTTTGTCAAGTTAGAAATATTTGATGGTGAAAATTTCATATGATGGCAAAAGAAGATGCACTTCCTTCTCACAACACTTAAAGTGGCATATGTTCTTGCCATACCAAGACCTCCAAAAATTAAAGAGGAGGCCATTGTAGAAACTCGAGCCAGACAAAAATGGGACAACGATGACTATATATGCAATGGGCACATATTAAATGGCATGGCTGATGCACTGTTTGATGTCTACCAAAATATTGGGAGCCCAAAAGAATTATGGGACAAATTAGAAGCAAAATATATGGCCGAAGATGCAACAAGTAAGAAATTTCTTGTCACTCGCTTTAATAATTATAAGATGGTTGATGGTAGATCTGTCATGAAACAACTGCATGAAATTGAGCATATTTTAAATAATTTTGAGCAACATAACATACACATGGATAATATCATTATTGTATCTTCAATTATTGACAAACTGCCTCCATCATGGAAAGAGTGATATTTCTTATGAGCAATTAAGTAATCAATTTCGTCTTGAAGAAGAGTATCATAAACAAGACGATACTAAAGAGCAAAGTATTCATGCTAATCTTCACATAATGAAAGATGGAAAATCCAATCAACCCAACAAGAAAAGATACCAAGATTTTAATAAATCTCAAGGTAACAATGGTGATATCAGAAAGAATAAAAAGAAGGAAAATTGTTTTCATTGTGAAAAACTATGACACTTTAAGAAAGAATGTCGTTTCTTAAAAAAGAAGAAAGAAAAGAATGACATAGCAATAAAAGATAATCTTATTGATGTTATTTCTAAGATCAACATGATTGAAGACATTGGGTCATCGTGGATGGATTCTGGTACAACTCGACATGTTTGCAAGAATAGAAATTTTTTCAAGACATTCAAAGAAGAGAATGGGGCTATTTTGTACATGGAAAACACATCAACTGTTCATGTAATGGGCAAAGGAACCGTGGAACTTGAATTCACTTCTGGAAGAGTACTGACTCTTACTGATGTATATTATGTACCCGAAATCAGAAAAAATTTAGTTTTGTACTTTTACTTAACAAGTATGGGTTTAAGTCTGTATTTTAAGGAGACAAATTTATTCTGTCTAAGTGTGGAGCGTTTGTGGGTAAAGGATATCTATGTGAGAATATTTTTAAATTAAATATTGTAAATACTATTAATAATAATAATGTTTCTGTGTATATTGCTGAGTCCTGTGATTTAAAGCATAATCGTTTAGAACATGTTAATTTTCATAAATTAAATGATATGATAAAATATGATCTTATTCCAAATCAATTAAAAATTCATATGCATGTACAACTTATATGTTAACCAGGATAACAAGACTTCCTTTTCAAAGAGTACAAAGAAATTCTAAATTATTAGAATTAATACATTCTGATGTATATGTATGTGATTTGCATGGTTGGCCAATTATAGGCGGAAAGAAATATTTTGTCACTTTTATTGACGCTTTTAGTAGATATTATTACATATATTTGATGCATTCTAAAGAAGAAGTCTTGGATGAATTTAAGATTTTTAAAACCAAAGTTGACCATGAAACCTTTATTAAATGAAGAATATTCGGTGAGTACTTCTTTTGATCTAAGTATTAAATTAGTACCCAACGCAAATTCATCTATTTCACAAATTGAGTATGCAAAAATAATTGGATGCTTAATGTGTGCTATGAGTTGTACTAGACCAGATATAGCCAGGGACGGATGCATTCATTGAGTAGTGGGGGCAGTTGCCCTCAGTAAAATTTCAGAAATTACTTAGTAGTTCTTGGTAAAATGTCTTAAATGCCCCCACTATATAATTTGTTTTGACCCCACCCCAAATCAAATCCCTAACCCTTCTTTTTGCCTAATCTTCTTCATCTGCTCCAGGCCTCCAATCTTCGCAGCCTCTAGCCTTCGCACTTCGCAGCCTCCAGCCTTCGCAACCCGCACTCGGCACTCTTGTCTCCAGAGACCAGAGCCACTCCGCGTCTCAGCCAGTGTCACGGCTCTCTCTCTGCTAACGTCTCTGGCTCTCTGTCCTCCTGTCTCCAGAGTCACTTCTGTGTCTCCACATCTCGCATCCCCTTCTGCATTCTTCTTCATCGATCAGTTCTGTCCGTCCTTCTTCTTCGAATACTATAAATTTGCGATCCTCTTCTCTCTTCGGTTTTCACTCTTCACATTTCAGGCTTCAGCAGAGAACTCCTGCGTTTCGTCCTACTGCCGCTAAACCAGGGACGGATGCATTCATTGAGTAGTGGGGGCAGTTGCCCCCAGTAAAATTTCAGAAATTACTTGATAGTTCTTAGTAAAATGTCTTAAATGCCCCCACTATATAATTTGTTTTGACCCTACCCCAAATCAAATCCATAACCCATCTTTTTCCCCAATCTTCTTCATCTGCTCCAGGCCTCTAAGCTTCGCAACCTCCAGCCTTCACACATCGCAGCCTCCAACCTTTGCAGCCCGCACTCAGCACTCTTGTCTCCAAAGACCAGAGCCACTTCGCATCTCAGCCAGTGTCACGGCTCTCTCTCTACTGATGTCTCCGGCACTCCGCCCTCCTGTCTCTAGAGTCACTGCTATGTCTCCACATCTCCGCATCCCCTTCTGCCTTCTTCTTCATCGATCGGTTCCATCCGTCCTTCTTCTTCGAGTACTACAAATCTGCGATCCTCTTCTTCTCTCTTTGGTTTTCACTCTTCACTCTTCAGGCTTCAGCAGAGAACTCCTGTGTTTCGTCCTGCTGCCGCTGAACACTGCATAGAGACATCACTGGCTACTGCCTACTGGGTTCTACACCTTTGCTTCCTAGTTCCTAGAGTTCAGCTGTTCAGATTCAATCTTAGATTTTTTTTGGTACATTCATGAATCATGATTCATCGATCTGCAATTCTGCTTATTCACTTATTTGCTTCATTGTTGTTTGATAATTGATTTAGTTGGTTTGTTAATTGTGAATTTGTGATTGAATATTTGAATTTGTTTTGATGTAATTGCAAGTTTAGTTTGATTAATTTCTTTGTTAATTGTTTTTGTACATTGATTTAATTGTTTTTGTGTTTTTGAAGACTTAATTTAGTTTGATTAAATCAGTCAGTAATCAACTAATATTAATTTTGAATTTTTGGAAGTAGAAATCTTCTGACGATTCCTTTTAATGATCTGATACATATTTGTTGATTAACATAAAGCATTCTATTTGTTGCATCAGATATGGTATTTTTAATTCTTTCATAGCGGCTTGATTACCTTCCTCTTGATTGGAATTCACAAGCATCCTCTTTAAATAATGATAAGACAAAGAAATGAGTGGATGACAAGAGAGACTGGAAATTATTTTGTTGTTGTTGGAAAATTATTTAAATGACATATGTTTATCAATTTTGTATTTATAATTTTATATTGTAATTTTTAATTTGTGTAGAATTGTGAATTTTTTTATTAATTAATTAACTTAGATTTATAATTTTATCTTATTAGTAATGGAGAAATATTTCAAAAGAACCTCATCATTGGAGATTGGATCCCAAAACAATTCATCGACCTCTTCTAATAAAATGAGGTTTTTATAATTCGGAGTAGATGGTCTTATAGCAGATCCAGGACAACGACCAAAGATTTCAAGTTATCACCCGAATGACAGAGACAAAGTTAGATGTGCATATTAGTAAAAAGGTCCTTGTCAACCAAGGACTCATGATTTTCCGTAAACTGCTTGTGGTTCTTCTTTTCGAAGATTTAATCCTAATTGGTTTGATGACTATGGCAACTGGTTAGAGTATAGTATATCAAAAGATGCTGTTTTTTGTCTTTGTTGTTATCTTATGAAACTTGAGACTGAAGGTGGTGATACTTTTGTAACTAATGGCTTTTCAAATTAGAAAAAAAAGAGAGACTACAAATTCATGTGGGATTCATTATAGCGCTCATAATCAAGCTTGGAGAAAATGTGAAGCACTTATGAGACCAAAACAACACATCACTACTGCTATTGAAAAACAATCTGAGCAAGCTAAAAAGAATTATCAAATTCACTTGACAGCAATAATTGATTGTATTAGATTTCTTTTGCGACAAAGATTGGCCTTTCGTGGTAATGATAAGACAAATGATTCTGTTAACCAAGGAAATTTTTTGGACCTTCTAAGCTTTCTTGCACAACATAATGAAGAGATTGGTTGTACTTTCAAAAATGCTCGTGGGAATCTTAAACTAATAGCACCCTCAATCCAAAAAGACATTGTAAGAGCTGCTGCAAGGAAAACGACAAAAGTTATTGTAGATGATCTTGGAGATGAATTATTTGCTGTATTGGTTGATGAAGCCCACGACATTTCTATTAAGGAGCAAATGTCAGTTTGCTTAAGATATGTGAACAAAGAAGGACAAGTTAAGGAGCATTTTCTTGATCTTGTTCATATTTCTAATACTAATGCTTTATCTCTAAAGTTAGCATTGGAGTCATTATTAGAAACATATAATTTAAGTTTATCAAGAGTACGTGGACAAGGATATGATGGTTTAAGTAACATGCAAGGAGAATTTAATGGTTTGAAAACTTTGATATTGAAAGAAAATTCTTATGCTTTCTATGTACATTGCTTTGCCCACCAACTTCAGTTAGCTCTTGTAACGGTTGCAAAAAATAAGTTGAAATTATTTTGCTTTTTAATTTGTTAACTAATTTGTGCAATGTTGTTGGAGCTTTGTGTAAACGAAGAGATATGCTTCGTGATAGTCAGATGACTAAGACAATTGAAGCACTAAAAAGTGGAGAAATTTTTAGTAAGCGTGGTTTGAATCAAGAAACAGCTTTAAAAAGAGCTGGAGACACTAGATGTGTTTCACACTATGAAACTATACTTAGATTAATTTCTTTATTTTCTTCTATGGTTAATGTTCTTGAATATGTTGAGGAAGATGGAAATAATTCAGAACAAAGAGGTGAAGCATGTCATTTATTGAATGTCATTCAATCCTTTGAATTCATTTTCAACTTGCACTTGATGAAAAATATCTTGGGAGTTACTATTGAGTTATCTCAAGCATTACAAAGGAATGATCAAGACATTGTAAATTATATGGCATTAGTCAAAGTGTCTAAGCAACGGTTGCAAAATATAAGAGATGATGGCTGGCCTCTTTTACTTGACAAAGTCTCACTGTTTTGTGACAAACATGATATTACTGTTTCAATCATGGATGATATATTTGTGTCACAAGGAATATCAAGACGCAAAACTCAAAAGATATCAAATTTGCATCATTTTCAAGTTGAGATATTCTATCAAGTAGTTGATAGACAACTTCAAGAACTCAATAATCATTTTACAGAGATGAATACTGAATTGTTTCTTTGCATAGCTTGTTTGAATCTAAGACACTCATTTTTTGCATTTGATAAGGAGAAGTTGATCCAGTTAGCTCAATTCTATCCATTAGAATTTTCTTCCACTCAACTTTTGGCACTTGACAGTCAACTTGAGAACTTCATACTAGATGTGCGTTTTGATGATCAATTCTCAAACTTAAATGGAATTGGTGTTCTTTCTCAGAAGTTGGTTGAGACTCGAAAAAATATTGTTTATCCATTAGTGTTTCTTCTTTTGAAGTTAGTTTTAGTTTTGCCCGTAGCAACTGCATCAGTTGAAAAAACTTTTTCTACTATGAACATCATAAAGAGTCGACTTCGTAACCATATGTGAGATGAATTTTTAAATGATTTTTTAGTGACATACATAGAAAGAGAGACATTTGATTGTATTGACAATGAAAAGATTATTCAATCTTTTCAAAATATAAAACCTAGAAGAATGGAATTCTAAATTATTTGTTATTATTTTGAATTATTATTTTATTTTAATTTATTGGTTAAATAATTTAAAGAATATTCCTATTTTATAACATCATAGTATAATTATAAAAATTATTATTATATTATATATATTTTGCCCCGACTGAAAAAATTTTCTGGATCCGTCACTGGATATAACATATGCTGTAGGTCGCTTAAGTCGGTATACAAGCAATCCAAATAAAGATCATTGGCATGTTGTCTGAAGAATATTAAAATATTTGAAAGGAACAATAAACTATACTTTGTTGTATAGTGGTGAACCTTTTGTTTTAGAAGAATATACTGAAAATCATGCATCAACAAGTGGTTGGATCTTTACCCTTGGTGGGGGTGCTGTTTCTTGGAGATCCAAGAAACAAACTTGCATAACAGACAGAATTTGTTGCTTTGGCAGCAGCAAGCAAGTAAGCTGAATGACTTAGAGATTTATTACATAAAATTTTAATTTGGCCAAAACTAATGGCACCAATCTCTATATATTGTGATAGCCAAGCAACATTATTAAAGACTTATAGCCAAGTTTATAATGAAAAAATCTAGATATATTAGAGTAAGACATAGTTATGTTAAAAATCTTATTGGCAATGGAGTTATATCTATAAATTTGATAAGGTTAGAACAAAATCTTGCAGATCCTTTCACGAAAGGACTGACAAGAAATTTGGTGTTTAAGATATCAAAAGGGATGGGACTAAAATTTGTATTTTAAGTAATTACCAATGGTGAAAATCCAACTCACACTTGAGTAACATCAAGTCTTGAGTTTAATGCGATAAAGTACACTATTAGAGTAATTGTAAGTACTCATAATTATTTCTTTCATCCCAATGTAAAAAGTACTTGAAACTATAATGATATAAAGGAATATGGTAAGTTTTTGCTCTTAATAGACCTATAGCAAGTATATTATTTCTAAAGTATTTAATTATGGGATACTTTTGATAGAGTCTACCTATATGAGTGTGAACTGAGGCTGGTTCTTGGAGGTAAGATTTTACTCTTAAAGTACTCACGAAAGGATACAAGACGCAAGGCCATGTAGTATACTAAATTTGTCATATTTAATATAACATCTAAATGATACCAAAATTTTATGTGTTATCAGTACACGCTTGTTCATATAAGTTAAATGGTTCAAAACTTGTCTACCATTTTAAATTTGGATGAGTGAATACCACTGGTTACTAGGTAAGGGTTCAAATCGCAAGATACCTCTACTGAAAGCATAAAACTTTCAGAATGATAGGATTGGAAAAGAATTTTGAAAATGGTAGGGGATTGTGAGATATATTTTCAAAATATGTGAAAAGCTATTTTGAAGAGTTACATCTCTTCATAGAGTTGTGACTTATTTAAAGGTTGTAACTATTTGAAAAGTTATGTCTCTTGAAAGGTTGTAATAATTTGAAAAATTATGTCTATTGAAAGGTTGTAACTATTTGAAAAGTTATGAATGTTGAGTACGTAGCTACATGTTGCATATACTCCCTACCTATGAATTTTCCTCATTTTATTATTGTCATAAATCCATCTCATCACTTTCTTTATGCGCAAAAGAAAGAATATAGAATATTATTCTATAAATTATTATTTAGTGTAAAGTTTGACTGTGTTAGTGCATAAACAAGTCAAGTGTTCTTCATTGTATCCTACAAAAAATTTGCCAGTAACCCATTTTACACACCATTGTATATTGATGGGGCGAATTAAGCCTAAAAGAAAGTGTGTGTAACACACGCCTTGAAGAATTACGATATTTGATTCACTAACCCCTTCTCTCGTAACTCAATATATTCACTTCCATTATATATCATGGAATTCGAAAAAGGTTTTATGGAAAAAATTTGTTTTTTTAAGTATTTTTTATTATATATTTATAAAAATACTTTTTTGTTATTTTTTAAATTTAAATTCAATTTTTTTAATATGTATTGTTCGGATAACACTAACCTTTTGATTTAGTATTTAGGAACTTGTCAACTAATATAAGAGTAGATCCATGTCAAAAAAGATACCTGCAAGAACACTTTGATATTTAAGTTAGTTAATATGTGTTTCGTAATATTGGCGATCCAATTTATCTCTTCCAGCTCCTTCTTCTCTTTTATAGTATCTTATCAAATTCTTACTTTAGGGACAATTTACTCTCACTAATAAAATTTCATATATGTTTATTATACCCGTTACGTGTATCACCATTATTTTGAGTATCGACTTGTTAGTTTTGAATTATTCCACGTGCCAAAGCTGAGGTATTCATAAAATCTTCCCCTTTACTTCTTCATGGTTTGCTTTTCCTACCTCAGATATGTTTGGTTTGAATGTATCTTTTTCATATTTTTTTAAACGTAGGTTAGGGTGCCATTGTTTTTTGTATTTTTATTTTAGGATTATTTTAGGCTTTTCTTCAAATTACATCATTTTTACACCCTTATTCAAAAGGTTATAACGATAATTCTTACTTGAGAAGTGATTTCTCCAACTAGATGAGCAACCATAATGCATAATTTTATCTTGCCTAACTCGGTTCCTTTCACTATAAGAAAATATTGAATACCGTCGGATTTAGTTTTTTGATGATAAATTTACCAATAATAATTGGAAAAAAAGAAATTGGCACGATCATTACTGGAAGATTTAATCTGAATTATTATAATGTAACATTTTGGTCATTCGCAAAGCATTACTGTTGGATTTATCCGTCAATAAATCTAACAATAATCTTGTCCGAAATTTGAATCACGAACTCTCTCTCCCCCCAAATTTTTGAACCATTCTCTCTCTCTCTCTCTCTCTCTCTCTCTCTCTCTCTCTCTCTCTCTCTCTCTCTCTCTCTCTCAAACCACCTCCGATCAACTCTTCCATCAGTGTCACCCACAACCAACAATGTTCAAAGACTGCGTGGACTCCTTGGGGTATGTTGGTTACTCTATTGTCGTCGTTGTCGTTGCTCCTGCCACTATTGCCGCCGCCACGGCTGTTGCCGCTGCTCCCTATGTCGCCAGAGCTGCCTCTTTTCTCCCTCCAGGTATATTGCCATCCTCCTTCTTCTTATTATTTTTTAATTTGTTTAAGAAAAACCCTAATGAAGCCCTGTCAGTTGGTCACTACCACCGCCATGCACTTTGTCGTCCATGCTGCCACCACACCAAAAGAGTCCTCTGTGCTGCCACTGTCTCCAAGTAACTCACTAATTAGTTTTGGATAGTTGATGAGCGGATAATTTATACACTTTTTGGCATTGTTTTTAGTATGTTTTTGGTAGTTTTAGTTGAGTTTTTAGTATATTTTTATTAGTTTTTAGTTAAAATTCACTTTTCTGGACTTTACTATGAGTTTGTGTATTTTTCTGTGATTTCAGGTATTTTCTGGCTGAAATTGAAGGTTCTGAGCAAAAATCTGATTCAGAGACTGAAAAGGACTGCAGATGCTGTTGGATTCTGACCTCCCTGCACTCGAAGTAGATTTTCTGGAGCTACAGAAGCCCAATTGGCGCGCTCTCAACGGCGTTGGAAAGTAGACATCCTGGGCTTTCCAGCAATATATGATAGTCCATACTTTGCCCAAGATTTGATGGCCCAAACTGGCGTTCAAAGTCACCTCAAGAAATCCCAGCGTTAAACGCTGGAACTGGCACCCAAATGGGAGTTAAACGCCCAAACTGGCATAAAAGCTGGCATTTAACTCCAAGAAGAGTCTCCACACGAAATTGCTTCATTGCTCAGCCCAAGCACACACCAAGTGGGCCCGGAAGTGGATTTTTATGTCATTTACTCATTTATGTAAACCTTAGGCTACTAGTTATCTATAAGTAGGACCTTTTACTATTGTATTAGTAGACTTTTGGTAGCTATCTTCGTTTTATGCTATCTTAGATCATTGGGAGGCTGGCCATTCGGCCATGCCTAGACCTAATGCTTATGTATTTTCAACGGTGGAGTTTCTACACACCATAGATTAAGGTGTGGAGCTCTGCTGTACCTCGAGTATTAATGCAATTACTATTGTTCTTCCATTCAATTCCGCTTGTTCTTGTTCTAAGATATCACTTGTTCTTCAACTTGATGAATGTGATGATCCGTGACACTCATCATCATTCTCACTTATGAACAAGGTGACTGACAACCACTTTTGTTCTACAAGCAACAAAGGCTCTAGTGTTTATCTCTTGGATTCTTTAATCGGAATCTTCGTGGTATAGGCGAGAACTGATGGCAGCATTCAAGAGAATCCGGAAGGTCTAACCTTGTCTGTGGTATTCTGAGTAGGATTCAATGACTGAATGACTGTGACGTGCTTCAAACTCCTAGCAGGCGGGGCGTTAGTGACAGACGCAAAAGTATCGATGGATATTATTCCGGTCTGACCGAGAACCGACAGCTGAATTCCGCTATGCTGTGACAGAGCATATGCAATCGCTTTCACTGAGAGGATGGGAGGTAGCCATTGACAACGGTGAAACCCTACACGAGCTTGCCATGGAAAGGAGTAAGAAGGATTGGATGAAGACAGTAGGAAAGCAGAGAGACGGAAGGGAAGGCATCTTCATGCGCTTATCTGAAGTTCTTACCAATGAATTACATAAGTATCTCTATCTTTATCTTTTATGTTATTATCGTTCATCACCATATACATTTGAGTCTGCCTGACTAAGATTTGCAAGATGACCATAGCTTGCTTCATACTAACAATCTCCGTGGGATCGACCCTTACTCACGTAAGGTATTACTTGGACGACCCAGTGCACTTGCTGGTTAGTTGTGCGAAGTTGTGTAATGCCATGGAATTGAACTACCAAGTTTTTGGAGTTCATGACCGGGGATTATGAGAGTTGTGAAAAGTATTGTTCACAATTTCGCGCACCAAGTTTTTGGCGCCGTTGCCGGGGATTGTTAAGTTTGGACAACTGAAGGTTCATCTTGTTGCTTAGATTAGGTATTTTTTTTCGAAATTCTTGAAGATGAATTCTAGAGTTTCATGATGATTTGTTGAAGTCTGGCTGGCTGAGAAGCCATGTCTAATCTCATTGGACCGAGGTTTCAACTTATCATCACAAGAGCTTGTTGATTTTTATCAATCTTGCTTTTGGAGCAGTGATCTACTAAAGCTTGGCTGGCCTTTGGCCATGTCTAGTGTTTTGGACCGAAGCTTTCTTTGAAAGCTTGGCTGGCTGTGAAGCCATGTCTAATTCCTGGACCGGAGTCTTAGACTAACATTGCACTGATTCCTGGAATTCTCATTAAGAATTTTGATATCTTTTTCCACTTAATTTTCGAAAAACACAAAAAATCAAAAAAAAAATTTCATAAAAACCAAAAATATGTTATGTTCCTTGTTGAGACACAAGTCTCATCTTAAGTTTGGTGTCAATTGCATACATTCATTCATGTATCTTAAGGATCTTCAAGTAATTCTTGATGATTTCTTACTCTGATCTTTGAATTCTTTTGGCTTGAGTGTTTATGCGTCTCATATAGTGTCAGTAGTATACAAACTGCTAAGTTTGGTGTCTTGCATGCATTGTTATTTCATTCTTGTTGCATTTTGATTATTAAAAATCCAAAAATATTTTTTAATTTGTGTCTTTTCAAGTCAATAATACAAAGAATTGAAGATTCAAAACATGCTGTAGAGGAATTATACAGAAAAAGCTGAGCATTCAAAAATGCCCAGTGAAGAAGACAGACTGGCGTTTAAACGCCAGCCAGGGTACCTGGTTGGGCGTTTAACGCCCAAAGAGGTAGCATTTTGGGCGTTAAACGCCAGAATGGAGGCCATTCTGGGCGTTTAACGCCAGGATGGCAAAGGGGGAAGATTTTGTTTTTCAAATCATTTTTTTCAAGTTTTCTAAGCTTTTCAAAATCAAATCTTTTTCAAATCATATCTTTTTAATCAAATGTTTTCAAAATCAATTCCTTTCCTTTTTCAAAGATACTTACTAACAATTAATGATTTGATTGAACATCTCAAATATGTTGCCTTTTCTGTTGAGAAAGGTTTAATGTTTGAATCATATCTTTTCTTGATAGCCAAGTTACTAATTTTTAAAATAAAATCTTTTTAAAATTGTTTTCAAATCATATCTTTTCAATTACATATTCTTAAAATCAATCATATCTTCTTAACCTCATCTTTTTCAAAATAGTTTTCAATCAAATCTTTTTGATTTCTAATTTCAAAATCTTTTTCAAAAATCATCTTATTTCTTTCCCACTCTCATTTTCGAAAATTAAGTAATGTTTTTCAAAAATATTTTCAAAATCTTTCACTTAATTTTCGAAAATTACTTCCCTTCTCCTCACATCCTTCTATTTATGGACTAACACTATCCCTTAATGCAAAATTCGAACTCCATCTTCTTTGATAAGTTCGAATTTTCTACCTCTGTCTTCCATTTTTCTTTTCCTCTGACACTTCAAGGAATCTCTATACTGTGACATAGAGGATTCCACGATTTTCTTGTTCCCTTCTCTTTCTTATGAGCAGGAGCAAAGACAAAAGCATTCTTGTTGAGCCTGATCCTGAACCTGACAGGACCTTGAAGAGAAAGCTAAGAGAAGCCAAAGCACAACTCTCTTTAGAGGACCTGACCGAATTCTTCAAAGAAGAAGAACACATGGCAGCCGAAAACAACAACAATGCAAACAATGCAAGGAAGGTGCTGGGTGACTTTACTGCACCTACTCCCGACTTCTATGGGAGAAGCATCTCAATCCCTGCCATTAGAGCAAACAACTTTGAGCTTAAGCCTCAATTAGTTTCTCTAATGCAACAGAATTGCAAGTTCCATGGACTTCCACTGGAAGATCCTCATCAGTTCTTAGCTGAATTCTTGCAAATCTGTGACACAGTCAAGACTAATGGGGTTGACCCTGAGGTCTACAGACTGATGCTATTCCCTTTTGCTGTAAGAGACAGAGCTAGAATATGGTTGGACTCACAACCTAAAGAAAGCCTGGACTCATGGGAAAAGCTAGTCAATGCCTTCTTGGCAAAGTTCTTTCCACCTCAAAAATTGAGTAAGCTTAGAGTGGAAGTTCAAACCTTCAGACAGAAGGATGGAGAATCCCTCTATGAAGCTTGGGAAAGATACAAACAATTAATCAGAAAATGTCCCTCAGACATGCTTTCTGAATGGAGCATCATAGGTATTTTCTATGATGGTCTCTCTGAACTATCCAAGATGTCTTTGGATAGCTCTGCTGGAGGATCTCTTCATCTGAAGAAGACGCCTACAAAGGCTCAGGAACTAATTGAGATGGTTGCAAATAACCAATTCATGTACACTTCTGAAAGGAATCCTGTGAACAATGGGACAAGTCAAAAGAAAGGAGTTCTTGAGATTGATACTCTGAATGCCATACTGGCTCAGAATAAGTTATTGACTCAACAAGTCAATTTGATTTCTCAAAGTCTGTCTGGAATGCAAAATGCACCTGGCAGTACTAAGGATGCTTCATCTGAGGAAGAAGCTTATGATCCTGAGAACCCTTCAATGGAAGAGGTGAATTACCTAGGAGAGCCCTATGGAAACACCTATAATTCTTCATGGAGAAATCATCCAAATTTCTCATGGAAGAATCAAGAGAGACCTCAACAAGGTTTCAATAACAACAATGGTGGAAGAAACAGGTTTAGCAATGGCAAGCCTTTTCCATCATCTTCTCAGCAACAGACAGAGAGTTCTAAGCAGAATACCTCTGACTTAGCAACAATGGTCTCTGATCTAATCAAAACCACTCAAAGTTTCATGAATGAAACAAGGTCCTCCATCAGAAATTTGGAAGGACAAGTAGGTCAGCTGAGCAAGAAAATTACTGAACTCCCTCCTAGTACTCTCCCAAGCAACACAGAAGAAAATCCAAAAGGAGAGTGCAAAGCTATTAACATGGCCGAATATGGAGAGGAAAGAGAGGAGGTGGACGCCACTGAGGAAGACCTCAATGGGCGTGCACCAACCTCCTCTGAGTTCCCCAATGAGGAACCATGGAAATCTGAGGCTCAAAATGAGACCATAGAGATTCCATTGGACTTACTTCTGCCTTTCATGAGCTCTGATGAGTATTCTTCCTCTGAAGAGGATGAGTATGTCACTGAAGAGCAAGTTGCTAAATACCTTGGAGCAATCATGAAGCTAAATGACAAGTTATTTGGAAATGAGACTTGGAAAGATGAACCTCCTTTGCTCACCAAAGAACTGGATAACTTGTCTAGGCAGAAATTACCTCAAAAGAGACAAAGATCCTGGGAAGTTTTCCATACCTTGTACCATAGGCACCATGACCTTCAAGAAGGCCTTGTGTGACTTAGGGTCAAGTGTGAACCTCATGCCTCTCTCTGTAATGGAGAAGCTAGGGATTTTTGAGGTACAAGCTGCAAGAATCTCACTAGAGATGGCAGACAACTCAAGAAAACAAGCTCATGGACTTGTAGAGAATGTTTTGGTAAAAGTTGAAGACCATTACATCCCTACTGATTTCATAGTCCTAGAGACTGGGAAGTGCATGGATGAAACCATCATCCTTGGCAGACCCTTCCTAGCCACAGCAAAGGCTGTGATTGATGTTGATAGAGGTGAACTGATCATTCAAGTGAATGAAAAATACTTGGTGTTTAAGGCTCAAGGATATCCCTCTGTCACCATGGAGAAGAAGCATGAAGAGCTTCTCTCAAAACAGAGCCAAACAAAGCCCCCACAGTCAAACTCTAAGTTTGGTGTTGGGAGGCCACAACCAAACTCTAAGTTTGGTGTTGAACCCCCACAATCAAACTCTAAGTTTGGTGTTGGGAGGTTCCAACATGACTCTGAGTATCTGTGAGGCTCCATGAGAGTCCTCTGTCAAGCTAATGACATTATAGAAGCGCTTGTTGGGAGGCAACCCAATGTTTTATAATTAACTATTTCCTTTTGTTATTTTATCTTTTTTTGTAGGTTGATGATCATGAGAAGTCACAAAATCAATGAAAAAAGCAAAAACAAAATGAAAAACAGGAAGAAAAACAGCACACCTTGGAGGAAGATGTTGCTGGCGTTTAAACGCCAGTGAGGTTAGCTGTTGGGCGTTTAACGCCCAGTCTGGCACCATTCTGGGTGTTTAACGCCAGAAAGGGGCACCAGACTGGCGTTAAACGCCAGAAAAGGGCAAGAACCTGGCGTTAAACGCCAGGAATGGGCACCAGCCCGGCGTTTAACGCCAGAAATGGCTCAAAACGTGATTTTGAGCAACATTTGGTGCAGGGATGACTTTTCCTTGACACCACAGGATTTGTGGACCCCACAGGACCCCCACCTACCCCACCACCACTCTCTCTCTTCTTCCCCCATTCACCAATCACCTCAATACCTCTTCCCCAAAAACCCTTCACCTCTCAAATCCCATCTTTCTCTTCACCACTCACATCCATCCTTCATAAAACCCCACCTAACCTTCCATTCAAATTCAAACCACTTTCCCTCCCAAACCCACCCATAATGGCCGAACTCCATCTCCCCTCTCTCCTATAAATACCCTTCTTCACTCCTTCATTTTCACACAACCTAAACACCACTTCTCCCCTTCTTTGGCCGAATACAAAGCCATTCCCTTTCTCCTCATTTCTTCTTCTTCTACTCTCTTCTTTCTTCTTTTGCTCGAGGACGAGCAAACCATTTAAGTTTGGTGTGGTAAAAGCGTTGCTTTTTCGTTTTCCATAACCATTTATGGCATCCAAGGCCGGAGAAACCTCTAGAAAGAGGAAAGGGAAGGCAAAAGCTTCCACCTCCGAGTCATGGGAGATGGAGAGATTCATCTCAAGGGTGCATCAAGACCACTTCTATGAAGTTGTGGCCTTGAAGAAGGTGATCCCCGAGGTCCCCTTTTCACTCAAAAAGGGTGAATATCCGGAGATCCGACATGAGATCCGAAGAAGAGGTTGGGAAGTTCTTACCAACCCCATTCAACAAGTCGGAATCTTGATGGTTCAAGAGTTCTATGCCAATGCATGGATCACCAAGAACCATGATCAAAGTGTGAACCCGAATCCAAAGAATTATCTTACTATGGTTCGGGGGAAATACTTGGATTTCAGTCCGGAAAGTGTGAGGGTAGCGTTCAACTTGCCTATGATGCAAGGAGATGAACATCCTTACACAAGAAGGGTCAACTTTGATCAAAGGTTGGACCAAGTCCTCACAGTCATATGTGAAGAGGGCGCACAATGGAAGAGAGATTCAAGAGGCAAGCCGGTTCAATTGAGAAGGCATGACCTCAAACCCGTGGCTAGAGGATGGTTGGAGTTCATCCAACGCTCAATCATTCCCACTAGCAACCGGTCCGAAGTTACTCTAGACCGGGCCATCATGATTCATAGCATTATGATTGGAGAAGAAGTGGAAGTTCATGAGGTTATAGCCCAAGAACTCTATAAAGTGGCGGACAAGTCTTCCACCTTGGCAAGGCTAGCCATTCCCCATCTCATTTGTCACCTCTGTTATTCAGTTGGAGTTGACATAGAAGGAGATACCCCTATTGATGAGGACAAGCCCATCACCAAGATAAGGATGGAGCAAACAAGAGACCCCTCTCATCATGAGATCCCTGAGATACCTCAAGGGATGCACTTTCCTCCACAAAACCATTGGGAGCAACTAAACACCTCCCTAGGAGAATTGAGTTCCAACATGGGACAACTAAGGGTGGAGCATCAAGAACACTCCATCATCCTCCATGAAATTAGAGAAGATCAAAGAATCATGAGGGAGGAGCAACAAAGACAAGGAAGAGACATTGAGGAGCTCAAGCACTCCATAGGATCTTCAAGAGGAAGAAAGAGCCGCCATCACTAAGGTGGACCCGTTCTTTAATTTCCTTGTTCTTTATTCTTCTGTTTTTCGAATTTTATGCTTATGTTTATCCATGTTTGTGTCTTGTGATCATTAGTGTCTTAGTGTCTATGCCTTAAAGTTATGAATGTCCTATGAATCCATCACCTTTCTTGAATAAAAACGTGCTTAATTGAGAAAAAAAGGAAAGAATTGCATGAATTTTGAATTTTATAATAGTTTAATTATTTTGATGTGGTGGCAATACTCTTGTTCTCTGAATGTATGCTTAAACAGTGCATATGTATCTTGAATTTGTGGTTCATGAAGGTTGGCTCTTGAAAGAATGATGAAAAAGGAGACATGTTACTGAGGATCTGAAAAATCATTAAAAATGATTCTTGAAGCAAGAAAAAGCAGTGAATACAAAAAAAAAAAGAAAGAAGAAAACCGAAAAAAAAAGAGAAGAGAAAAAGAAAGAAAAAGAAAGAATAAAGTTGTGATCCAAGGCAAAAAGAGTGTGCTTAAGAACCCTGGACACCTCTAATTGGGGACTTTAGCAAAGCTGAGTCACAATCTGAAAAGGTTCACCCAATTATGTGTCTGTGGCATGTATGTATCCGGTGGTAATACTGGAAGACAGAGTGCTTTGGGCCACGGCCAAGACTCATAAAGTAGCTGTGTTCAAGAATCATCATACTTAACTAGGAGAATCAATAACACTATCTGGATTCTGAGTTCCTAAAGAAGCCAACCATTCTG
Organism: Arachis stenosperma; assembly: GCF_014773155.1. Lineage (NCBI taxonomy): Eukaryota > Viridiplantae > Streptophyta > Magnoliopsida > Fabales > Fabaceae > Arachis > Arachis stenosperma. Next base: position 34,078,078 of record NC_080378.1, read on the forward strand.
AATTTCAAAGGATAGAGTGAGATGCCAAAACTGTTCAGAGGCAAAAAGCTAAAAGCCCCGCTCATCTAATTAATACTGATCTTCATAGATGTTTTTGGAATTCATTGCATATTCTCTTCTTTTTATCTTATTTGATTTTCAGTTGTTTGAGGACAAGCAACAATTTAAGTTTGGTGTTGTGATGAGCGGATAATTTATACACTTTTTGGCATTGTTTTTAGTATGTTTTTGGTAGTTTTAGTTGAGTTTTTAGTATATTTTTATTAGTTTTTAGTTAAAATTCACTTTTCTGGACTTTACTATGAGTTTGTGTATTTTTCTGTGATTTCAGGTATTTTCTGGCTGAAATTGAAGGTTCTGAGCAAAAATCTGATTCAGAGACTGAAAAGGACTGCAGATGTTGTTGGATTCTGACCTCCCTGCACTCGAAGTGAATTTTCTGGAGCTACAGAAGCCCAATTGGCGCGCTCTCAACGGCGTTGGAAAGTAGACATCCTGGGCTTTCCAGCAATATATGATAGTCCATACTTTGCCCAAGATTTGATGGCCCAAACTGGCGTTCAAAGTCACCTCAAGAAATCCCAGCGTTAAACGCTGGAACTGGCACCCAAATGGGAGTTAAACGCCCAAACTGGCATAAAAGCTGGCGTTTAACTCCAAGAAGAGTCTTGGCTGTGGCCCTAAGCACTTTGTCTTCCAGTATTACCACCGGATACACAAATGCCACAGACACATAACTGGGTGAACCTTTTCAGATTGTGACTTAGCTTTGCTAAAATCCCCAGTTAGTGGTGTCCAGAGCTCTTAGGCACACTCTTTTGCTTTGGATCACGACTTTAACCACTCAGTCTCAAGCTTTTCACTTGGACCTTCATGACACAAGCACATGGTTAGGGACAGCTTGATTTAGCCGCTTAGGCCCGGATTTAATTTCCTTGGGCCCTCCTATCCATTGATGCTCAAAGCCTTGGATCCTTGCTTTAGAATTTTCGCCCCTTCTCTCTTTTTTTTTTTCACTGCTTTTTCTTGCTTCAAGAATCAATTTCATGATGTTTTTCAGATCATCAATAACATTTCTCTTTGTTCATCATTCTTTCAAGAACCAACAATTTTAACACTCATAAACAACAATATCAAAAGACATATGCACTGTTCATTCATTCATTCAGAAAACAAAAATTATTGCCACCACATCAATATAATTAAATTAAATTTACTAAAAATTTCGAAAATTATGTACTTCTTGTTCTTTTGAATTAAAACATTTTTCTTTTAAGAGAGGTGAAGGACTAATGGAATTTATTCATAGCTTTAAGGCATGGTTACATACTAATGATCATGAAGTAGAGACACAAAAACATAGATAAACATAGCATTAAAAACCGAAAACAGAAAGAAAACAAAGAATAAGGAATGAATCCACCTTAGTGGCGTCTTCTTCTTGAAGGACCCATAATGTTCTTCAACTCTTCTATGTCCCTTCCTTGCCTTTGTTGCTCCTCCCTCATTGCTCTTTGATCTTCTCTTATTTCTTGGAGAGTGAGGGCGTGTTCATGGTGTTCCACCCTTAGTTGTTCCACATTATGGCTCAAATCCTCTAAAGAGGTACTGAGTTGCTCCCAATAGTTGTTGGGAGGAAAGTGCATTCCATGAGGCATTTGTTGATGATGAATTTCCTCATGTTCTCCTTGGGGGCCGTGAGGAACTTCTCTTGTTTGCTCCATCTTTTTCTTGGTGATGGGCTTGTCTTCTTCAATGGAGACATCTCCTTCTATGATAACTCCAGCTGAGTAACATAGATGGCATATAAGGTGGGGGAAGGCTAGCCGTGCCATGTATGAAGGCTTGTCAGCTATTTTGTAGAGTTCATTGGAGATGACTTCATGAACTTCCACCTCCTCTCCAATCATGATGCTATGAACCATGATGGCCCGATCCACAGTAACTTCAGATCGGTTGCTTGTAGGGATGATGGATCTTTGAATGAACTCCAACCATCCTCTAGCTACAGGCTTGAGGTCCAGTCTTCTTAGTTGGACCGGCTTGCCTTTGGAGTCTATTCTCCATTGGGCGCCTTCCACACAAATGTCCCTTAGGACTTGGTCCAACCTTTGATTAAAGTTGACCCTTCTTGTGTAGGGGCGTTCATCACCTTGCATCATGGGTAAGTGAAACGCCAACCTCACATTTTTCGGACTAAAATCCAAGTATTTCCCCCTAACCATTGTGAGATAATTCTTTGGGCTTGGGTTCATACTTTGGTCATGGTTCCTAGTGATCCATGCATTGGCATAGAACTCTTGAACCATTAGAATTCCGACTTGTTGCATGGGGTTGGCTAAGACTTCCCAACCCCTTCTTTGAATTTCATGTCGGATCTCCGGATACTCATTTTTCTTGAGCTTGAAAGGGACCTCAGGGATCACTTTCTTCTTTGCCACAACATCATAGAAGTGGTCTTGATGGCTCTTGGAGATGAATCTCTCCTTCTCCCATGACTCGGAGGAAGAAGCTTTTGCTTTCCCTTTTCCTTTTCTTGAGGAAACTCCGGTCTTAGGTGCCATTGATGGTGAATGAAAATCAAAAAGCTTAGGCTTTTTACCACACCAAACTTAAAATTTGCTCGTCCTCGAGCAAGAAAAGAAAAGAAGAGTAGAAGAAGAAGAAGAAAATATGGTAGAGAGGGAGAAGAGAGGGTTCGGCTATGTGGGAGAATGTGGGTTTGTGATGTGTGAAAATGTAAAAGAAAAGAAGGGTATTTATAGGGAGAGGGGAGGGTGGGAGTTCGGCCATTTTGGGTGGGAAAGGGTGGGAAATTGAATTTGAATTTGATGGAGGTAGGTGGGGTTTATTGGGAAGAGGAGGTTGATGTGAATGGTGAATGGGGTAATTGGGAAGAGGAATTGAGGTGATTGATGAAGAAGATGTTGAGATTTGTGACATGGGGAATCACATCACAAAAACTAGGATTGGGAAGTAAGGTGGGAATATGTTAGGTGGGGATCCTGTGGGGTCCACAGATCCTGAGGTGAAAACAAATACCATTCCTTCACCATATAGGCATGTAACATGCCTTCATGCATTATTCTGGCGTTCAAACGCCCTTTGATGCACGTTCTGGGCGTTAAACGCCCATGTAATGCATGTTTCTGGCGTTGAACGCCAGTTTCATGCTTGTTTCTGGCGTTCAGCGCCAGATTGTCCTCTGTGTGCGCATCCTGGCGTTTAACGCCAGGTTGTTGCTTGTTTTGGGCGTTCAGCGCCAGAATGGTGCTCTGTTCTGGCGTTGAACGCCGGCCAGATGCTCCTTACTGGCGTTGAACGCCAGTCTGTGCTACCTCCAGGGTGAAAATTTTTTTTTTCTTCTGTTTTTGACTCTGTTTTTAATTTTTTTGATTTTTTTCGTGACTCCTCATGATCATGTACCTAATAAAACACAAAAATAACAAAGAAACAAAATAAAATAAAATTAGATAAATAAAATTGGGTTGCCTCCCAACAAGCGCTTCTTTAATGTCAATAGCTTGACAGTGGCTCTCATGGAGCCACAAGGTGATCAGGTCAACTTAAGTGTGATATTCCCAACACCAAACTTAGAGTTTGGATATGGGGTTTGAACACCAAACTTAGAGTTTGGTTGTGGCCTCACAACACCAAACTTAGAGTTTGACTGTGTGGGCTCTTCTTGACTCTGAACTGAGAGAAGCTCTTCATGCTTACTCTCTTTTGTCACAGAGGGATGGCCATGTGCCTGAAACACAAGGTAGTCCCCATTCAATTGAAGGACTAACTCACCTCTGTTGACATCTATCACAGCTCCTGCTGTGGCTAGGAAAGGTCTTCCTAGGATGATGCATTCATTATCTTCCTTCCTAGTGTCTAGGATTATGAAATCAGTGGGGATGTAAAGGCCTTCAACCCTTACTAGCACGTCCTCCACTATTCCATAAGCTTGTCTTATGGACTTATCTGCCAATTGTAATGAAAACAAGGCAGGTTGTACCTCAATGATTCCCAGCTTCTCCATTACAGAGAGTGGCATAAGATTTATTCCTGACCCCAGATCACATAGAGCTTTTTCAAAGCTCATGGTGCCAATGGTGCAAGGTATTAAGAATTTGCCAGGATCTTGTTTCTTTTGAGGTAGAGTTTTCTGAATCCAAATATCTAGTTCACTAATGAGCAAGGGAGGTTCACTTTCCCAAGTCTCATTACCAAACAGCTTGGCATTCAGCTTCATGATAGCTCCTAAGTATTGAGCAACTTGCTCTCCAGTCACATCTTCATTCTCTTCAGAGGATGAATATTCTTCAGAGCTCATGAATGGCAGAAGGAGATTTAAAGGAATCTCTATGGTCTCTAGATGAGCCTCAGATTCCTCAGGATCCTTAATAGGAAACTCCTTCTTGCTTGAGGAACGTCCCAGGAGGTCTTCCTCACTAGGATTTTCGTCCTCCTCCTCCTTTGTGCATTCGGCTACTTTGATTAAATCAATGGCCTTGCACTCTCCTTTGGGATTTTCTTCTGTATTGCTTGGGAGAGTACTGGGAGGAGTGTCAATGACTTTCTTACTCAGCTGACCCACTTGTGCCTCCAAATTTCTAATGGAGGATCTTGTTTCATTCATGAAACTGAAAGTGGCTTTTGACAGATCAGAGACTATATTGGCTAAATTAGAAGTGTTTTGTTCAGAGTTCTCTGTCTGTTGCTGAGAAGATGATGGATATGGCTTACTATTATTCAGCCTGTTGCGTCCACCATTGTTAAAACCTTGTTGAGGTTTTTGTTGATCCTTCCATGAGAAATTTGGATGATTTCTCCATGATGAGTTATAGGTGTTTCCATAAGGTTCACCTAAGTAATTAACCTCTGCCATGGCAGGGTTTTCAGGATCATAAGCTTCTTCAGAAGCTGCCTATCTAGTACTGTTGGATGCATGTTGCAATCCATTCAGATTTTGAGAGATCATGTTGACCTGCTGAGTCAACACTTTGTTTTAAGCCAATATGGCATTCAGAGCATCAATTTCAAGAACTCCCTTCTTCTGAGGTACCCCATTATTCACGGAATTCCTCTCAGATGTGTACATGAACTGGTTGTTTGCAACCATGTCAATGAGTTCTTGAGCCTCTTCAGGCGTTTTCTTCAGGTGAATAGATCCACCTGCAGAATGATCCAGTGACATTTTCGAAAATTCAAAGAGACCATAATAGAATATATCTAATATGGTCCATTCTGAAAACATGTCAGATGGACATCTTTTGGTCAGCTGCTTGTATCTTTCCCAAGCTTCATAGAGGGATTCACCATCTTTTTGTTTGAAGGTTTGAACATCCACTCTCAGCTTGCTCAGCTTTTGAGGAGGAAAGAATTTATCCAAGAAGGCAGTGACAAGCTTATCCCATGAGTCCAGGCTATCCTTGGGTTGTGAATCCAACCATACTCTAGCTCTGTCTCTTACAGCAAAAGGGAAAAGCAAGAGTCTGTAGACTTCAGGATTAACTCCATTTGTCTTTACAGTGTCACAGATCTGCAAGAACTCAGTTAAAAACTGGTAAGGATCTTCAGATGGAAGTCCATAAAACTTGCAGTTTTGTTGCATTAAAGCAACTAGTTGAGGCTTAAGCTCAAAGTTATTGGCTCCAATGGCAGGAATGGAGATGCTTCTTCCATCAAACTTAGACGTTGGCTTAGTGAAGTCACCAAGCATTCTCCTTGCATTGTTATTATTATTTTCTTCTGCCATGTCTTTCTCTTGTTCGAAAATTTCAAGAAGGTCTCTTCTGGATTGTTGTAATTTAGCTTCTTTTAATTTTCTCTTCAGAGTCCTTTCAGGTTCTGGATCAATTTCAACAAGAGTGCCTTTATCCCTGTTCCTGCTCATATGAAAGAGAAGAAAACAAGAAAAGAAAAGGAAGCCTCTATGTCACAGTATAGAGATTCCTTTATGTTAGTAGAAGAAGAAAGGGGTAGAAGAAAGAAGAAGAAAAAAAAAAAGAAACACAACTGTGAGGATGGCAGAGATGTGAGATGAGATGTTAGGATATGAATGAAGAGAGGTGAAGAGAAGTGTTAGTAATTAAATAATTAAATAGAAGAATAAAAGAGGAGGGAGATTTCGAAAATAATTTTTGAAAAAGAGTTGGTGATTTTCGAAAATTAGAGATAACATAAGATTAAAATTAAAATTTAAAACATGAAACAATTAATTAATTAAAAAGAATTTTTGAAAAAGAGAGAGATATTTTCGAAAATAGAAGAGGGAGAAGTAGTTAGGTGGTTTTGAAAAAGATAAGAAACAAACAAAAAGTTAGTTAGTTGATTGAAAAAGATTTGAAATCAAATTTTGAAAAAGATAGGAAGATAAGAAGTTAGATAAGATATTTTGAAATCAAATTTTGAAAAAGATAAGATAAAGATAAAATAAAAATTTTAAGAAAAAGATATTTTGAAAAAGATTTAATTTTTAAAATTACTTAACTAACAAGAAATTACAAGATAAGATTCTAGAACTTAAAGATTGAACCTTTCTTAACAAGAAAGTAACAAACTTCAAATTTTTGAACTAATCACATTAATTGTTAGCTAGTTTTCGAAAATTAGATAAAAAGATAAGAAAAAGATTTTGAAAATATTTTGAAAAAGATTTTTAAAATTTTCGAAATTAATAAAAAAAATGAAAAAGATTTTGAAAAGATAAGATTTTTAAAATTGAAATTTTGACTTGACTTGTAAGAAACAACTAATTTTTAAAATTTTTGACCAAGTCAATCCCAAAATTTCGAAATTTGGAGGGAAATATGGAAAAGATATTTTTTTGATTTTTGAATTTTTAATTATGAGAGAGAAAAACAACAAAAATACTCAATGCATGAAATTTTTAGATCAAAACAATGAATGCATGCAAGAATGCTATGAATGTCAAGATGAACACCAAGAACACTTTGAAGATCATGATGAACATCAAGAACATAATTTTGAAAAAATTTTTAATGCAAAGAAAACATGTAAGACACCAAACTTAGAAATCTTTAATGCATGGACTCTAACAAACGAAAAATGCATATGAAAAACAACAAACAACACAAAACAAGAAATCATCAAGATCAAACAAGAAGACTTGTCAAGAACAACTTGAAGATCATGAAGAACACTATGAATGCATGGGATTTTCGAAAAAATGCAAGAAAAATTTTTAAAGCATGCAACTGACACCAAACTTAAAAATTGACTCAAGACTCAAACAAGAAACACAAAATATTTTTTTTTATTTTTATGATTTTCTAATTTTTTTGTATTTTTATTTTAATTTTTTCGAAAATAATGTTAGGAAAAACGAAAAATAAAAGAAAAATTTTTGAAAAAGATTTTTGAAAAGAAAAGTACCTAATCTGAGCAACAAGATGAACCGTCAGTTGTCCATATTCGAACAATCCCCGGCAACGGCGCCAAAAACTTGGTGGACGAAATTGTGATCAAAATTCTTGTATCATTTGTGATCAATGTTCTAATTATGGCACTGGTTGAATTCACAACTCCGTTCAACTAACCAGCAAGTGTACTGGGTCGTCCAAGTAATAACCTTACGTGAGTAAGGGTCGAATCCACAGAGATTGTTGGTATGAAGCAAGCTATGGTCACCTTGCAAATCTCAGTTAGGCGGATTAAATATTGATTTATGGGTTTCGAAAATAGAAATAAGAAAACAAATAATAAAAGGGATAGAAATACTTATGTAGATTCATTGATAGGAATTTCAGATAAGCGGAATGGAGATGCTGTAGAGCTCACGGACGCCTGCTCTCCTATTCCTTCTACTCAATCCTTCTTACTCCTTTCCATGGCAAGCTTTGTATAGGGGTTCACCATCAACTGTGGCTACTTTCATTCCTCTCGGGGAAATATCCTATGCGGCTGTCACTCGCACAGCTAACCAGTCTGGAGGCATCACCCATGGTTGATGGCTACATCCCATCCTCGCAGTGAAAGCTAATGCTCACGCACTCTGTCACAGTACGGCCAATCACCGGTTGGTTCCCTCCCCTACTGGAATAGAATCCATTGATTCTTTTGCGTTGTCACTACGCCCAGCAGGTTACAAGTTTGAAGCACGTCACAGTCATTCATTACCGGAATCCTACTCGGACACCATAGACAAGGTAGACTTTCCGGATTCCCAGGATCCTACTCGGAACACCACAGACAAGGTTGGACTTTCCGGATCCTCATAAATGCCGCCATCTATCTAGCTTATACCACGAAGATTCTGTTGGGGAATCTAAGAGATACACATTCAAGCTTCTTTGCATGTAGAACGGAAGTGGTTGTCAATCACGCGCGCTCATAAGTGAGAATAATAATGAGGGTTATCTAACTCATCACATTCATCATGTTCTTGGGTACGAATGAATATCTTGGAATAAGAATAAAAGAGGAATTGAATAAAAGAAAATAGAACTTCATTAATACTTGAGGTACAGCAGAGCTCCACACCCTTAATCTATGGTGTGCAGAAACTCCACCGTTGAAAATACATAAGCATAAGGTTCAGGCATGGCCGAATGGCCAGCCCCCTAAAACGTGATCAATGATCTCCTAAGATGAAGAATAAAACAAAACTGAGACCAAAGATGTCTAATACAATAGATAAATGTCCTATATATACTAGACTAGCTACTAGGGTTTACATGAGTAAGTAATTGATGCATAAATTCACTTCCGGGGCCCACTTGGTGTGTGGTTGGGCTGAGCTTGATCAATCCACGAGCTAAGGCATTTCTTGGCGTTGAACTTTGAGTTATGACGTGTTTTGGGCGTTCAACTCCGGATCATGACGTTTTTCTGGCGTTTAACTCCAGACAGCAGCATGAACTTGGCGTTTAACGCCAAGTTACGTCGTCAATCTTTGATTAAAGTATGGACTATTATATATTGCTGGAAAGCCCTGGATGTCTAGTTTCCAACGCCGTTGAGAGCGCGCCATTTGGAGTTCTGTAGCTCCAGAAAATCCATTTCGAGTGCAGGGAGGTCAGAATCCAACAGCATCAGCAGTCCTTTTGTTAGCCTTTTTCAGAGTTTTGCTCAAATCCCTCAATTTCAGTCAGAATTTACCTGAAATCACAGAAAAACACACAAACTCATAGTAAAGTCCAGAAATGTGAATTTAACATAAAAACTAAGGAAAACATCCCTAAAAGTAGCTTAAACTTATTAAAAACTACGTAAAAACTATGCCAAAAAGCGTATAAATTATCCGCTCATCAGGGCTCACAAATCTACTATCCGAATTGAAGATACTTTTAAAGACAATACAATTTTTTGTGATAACCTCAATACAGCTCTAATTACATCACCAACCTTGTACTGTACAATCGTACCAAGAGTATTCAATTTGATGTTCAAATTATTAGAGAGAAGCTTAAGCCGAACTCATTGCATGTAGTACACATCCCACGTCATGAACAAGTGGCAGATTCTAACCAAACCTCTCTCAATGACTGCTTTTCAGTGATTGAAAGACAAATTTTGAGTCATTTAGAGGTCTCACTCAAGTTTGAGGGGACTATTAAGGCAAATAAAGAAAAGCAAGATCAATTAAAAATCAAGGCCAAGAAAGTGTAAATAGTTGATAACTAGTTGTACTTACTGTTATGGGTTAGGTAGTGTGAGTCTTGGTCTCATTTTTCAGCTTTGGTCACTCTATATAAGTCTCGAAGAAGTGGTGTGAAAGATCGATTTTTACATTTTACTTTTATTTAGTCATTAATACAAATTCTGAATTCCAATTCTGTTTTGTTCAAGTTTTCTCTATCTTGTTTGTTAGGGCAAGCTTTTCTTTTGCAATACTTCTTTAAAAGGCACTATGTTCCATGGTCTTTGCTCACTCTTCTTTGATCCTCTAAGCATATTCTAATACTGATTGGGTTGATAACCCTATTGATCGTCATTCTATTATTGACTATTGTTTGTTTTACTTTTCTCCCGAATGTTGAGATGCAAACATTTGCTACATGATCAAGCACCTAAGTAGAATATCATGTTCTTGTTGACACTTCTGTTGAAGTAGTCCCAATTTGTTGTCTTCTCTCTAAGACATGAGAGTCTTCAATCATTTCCTACTAATTTATATTATGATAAGAAGTTCTATTTAGATTGCTCATAATGAGATTTTTTTAAATAAATAATAATATCATTATTTTCTAAAAAACAAAGTGATTTTATTTACCCAAATCCAATTTTTTGGCAGGTTTCACACATACCAGGTGGGCCAGGCCAGATCTGGCTTCAGATTGGGGAAGACTATCCTAATCTAGTAGTAGTTTAGGGAAGATGTTCTCGATCTAACATCGATGCAGCAGCAGTTCGAGAAAGATGTTCCTGATTTGACAGTAATTCATACGTTTAAAATAAAAATTTAAAAATGATAATATTAAGTAAATTTAAATTTAATTAAAAAAATAAAAATAAAATCCTAACATATCACAAAACTCAAAAATAAGATGAAATCAAAATAAAAATTCAGATTGGTGCATAGCCATTTTACATAAAGATCAACAAATGGAAAAATAACACTAAAAAAATGTAAAAGAATCTATGCATCGTTTATAAAAAAAGAAAAAAAAAATGGGAGAAAGGAAGAAAGAAAGAGAAGTAAAAATAATAGTATGTTGAACTTGGAAGTTGAAGGAGGAAAAAAAAGAGAGAAGAAAGAATCAAACTTGAGATGTATTGGCAAAATCGAAAAGTTAAAAAAGGGAGAAGAGAAAAGAAAAAATTATGATATATTGAAACTAAAAATTAAAGGAGGGAAGAGAAAAAAAATCATGGCATCTTAAAAGTTGAAACTAAAAGTTGAAAGAGATAAGAGACAAAAGAAAAAATAAAAGTAGGATGAGTAAGTGGGAGCCAGATCGAGATAGCCTTTTTAGATCAAGGCTAGATCGAGTCTGACCCACCCAATCTTCATGTAACTTGAAAAAAAAAACATTTGGATAAATAAAATAATTTTTTTGTTTTAGAAAATAATTTTTTATTTATTGAAAAAACCTTATAATGATGTCTTTCACAATTACACTAAACACGTAGAGAATAATTGTCAGTTTGTCCGTCAATGACTTTTAGTTAGTGTCATTCTATTAAGACTATAGATTAGACTACTGATATATTATTTAGTAAGGTCCATCATATCACTAGATTTCAGATTTCGTATCCAAACTCAAAATGATTTCGTTAGCTCCTACTTGAATTCGAAAAGAGAGGGTTGGGGAGGTATTAGAATTTACTTAGCGTACTTGTATATTGATTAGCTTAAAAGAAGATGTTAGTCTGATTGCTTTCTAATTTTTTTATCACCTATTAATAAATTGTACATTATATCATATCAACACACGACTCATATACAAAATTATTTCTTCAATCTTTTCTTTTGGTTTCTAACAATGTTTATGTTTTATGTTTTTAATTTGTATTTTTTTTGTTCAATATAACCATTAAAGGGGTCAATTCAGTCCGACTCAATAATTTATTCAGAAACTATTAAAAATGTGCAGCCTTAGTAGAGTAGTAGTCATCACCTCACCTTCTTCTCCTACTTCGTTATTATTCTAAAGTAATTACCTAAAAGCAAGGATGGAATGTTGGGCCTAGATGTGAGGTCCAAATGTCTTGAAAGAGGTCTCTGTCGTCCTTTCTTGAACAGTGGTTAGGAGTACCTGAAAAAAATTTGATACTTAAGTTAGCAAAAGTTTTAATAGGTTGTGCAAAAAATTGGATAGAAAAAATACCTGACTGTTGGAGTATTTATATAGTAAGGATAAGATTGAGTCATATCTTGAGATAACTTCAGATTATATAAGATGGTTTCCCTTGCAGTATGTAGGGGTGGAAACAGGCCAGGCCAGGCCAGGCTTTGCTCTTAACAGGCCTGGCCTGCAGCCTGTTATAGGCTCTTTATAAAGTACTAGGCCTGACCTGTTATTCAGCCTAGCCTGGCCTGAAGCCTGTTAAAAGGCCTGATTATTTTTTTTTTACAAAAATAAAAATATTATTTAAAAAAATTATTTTTTAATAAAAATAGTTATATGTAATATGTCATATATTTAATATTTATAAAAAATTTTAAACTTTTAACATATTTAAAATATACAAAAATATTTATAATAAAATATAATAAATTTAAAATATCTCATAATTTTATTAATAATAAATAATTATTTATATATTTAATTATATTTTAACAGGTCCAAGCAGGCCTGACAGGCCTATAAGGCTAATTAGTAAGCCAAGGCCTGGTCTATTAACGTATTAAGGCTTTTAAAAGAGCTTGAGCCTGTACCTATTTTATAACAGGTCAGGCCAAACACAGGTCAGGCTGCAGGCCCCTGACAGGCCGCCTGGCCTTTTTCCACCCCTAGCAGTATGTGAAGTTACCCTATATTGAAGTGGTTATCATAAAAGTGGTGATAACTAAAGTAGTTATTTTGAAACCCATATCTAGCTGATCCGACCCATTTAGAGTTGGCCGAAGAAGACAGGGAACGTGTTGTTGGGCCGAGTTATGATAAAGCAACCTAATTTATAAGAGGTGCTGCAAGATCAAGTTTGGATTGGGTTACCCCAGGTCTTTTTGTATGAACAGTTACCTATAGAAGACCAAAGCCTGACAATAGAAAAAGGCACAACAAACTAAACAAGCACATTAGAGAGAACATATAGAGAAGAGAGTGCAAGGGGAGGTGAAAATTACAAAGAGGTCTCAAGTTCAAACCTCATCTAGTGCAAACTTGACCAAAAGAAGGGGATATTATGTGTGTGTGGGTGTGGTGTGTGTGAGTGTGTAACCTAGGATTGGGGGTTGTCCAATCCATTGACCAAAAAAAAAAAAAAGAAGTAGATCGAAGTAACCCAGGTGAAGTGAAGACTAAAGCAGATGGTCGATGACGCTATTTTGGATCCATTATATTTTTTTCTTTTCGTTTTTAGTGTAAATTACTAAAATAGTACTGAAATTTTTATTGCAAACAAAAAAGTTATAAACTTGAATACTTTAAATGTGACAAAATGTTTTTTTTTTTACAAGTGAAAAATGACTTTCATACTTGGCATGTGCATTTAGGGTAACCATTCAAAATGTGTTTACAAAAAATTAAAACAAATCTCTTTTTTATTTTTTAGAAAACTTTTTGACTATTTACCAAAAAAAAAAATCGATTTGCCTAAAATTACAAAAATTCGATCTCTAAAGTGTTTTTAGTCATATATATCCAACATCTAATTTTTTGTAATTTTTTAAATTCTCTAGTGACTTATTTATCGTTCGTATTCTGAAATTATTTTTGTCAATTAAATAAAATTTGAAGTATCCATTTATTAGTGAACTCTTTCTTTTTTTTTTAATTCAAAATCCGATTAGGTTTCGAGTCAATTTGATTCTATTGTTTCTAACAAGTTTAATTACTCGTGCTATACACGTGATAAGATTGAAATTATAATTTTAAATTATTTTTTAAAATTAATTTGAATTCTAATTTGATTAATAAAAAAATAATATGTTATGCATTGTTTGATTTTTTTGAATCTAGTGTTAATTGGATTAACTCTAAAATAATTATTAATCGATTTTAATAATTTATTTTTTTCAATAAATCAGACATATATATTGAATGTGATAATAAATATCATATAGTAATAGTCAAATCCACCAACAAATATATTGGCTATTATCACAATATAAAACAAATTAAATATAAAAGTTATTAGCACTTATAAATCTATAAAATTACACTGTCTTTAATTCGTGCAAGAGTTTACTTATCAAATAAACTTAAAATATGAACATAAAATAATTATAAAATGGACTTAGCATTACTTGAAATAATCATGAAAAATAATCAACTTACCTTATCATCCATGAGAATCATTTCTATGTAAGTCGTCTTGTTCTCGTATATTTGGATGGGACTTTCCATAACCTTATAATTCTTGTCTTTATTTTTCAAACTTTTTCATTATATAATCTACCATAGGTAATATTGTTGACAGAATCGTAGTTAGTAGCCCTTAGGTATGAGAAATAATAAATAGAAGAAGATCTATGTCTGAGGTACGAATTTCCTAGATGATAAATAATTGTAACAATTCACTATTAATCCTTATATACACACACTAATTATACATGGTAATAATTAGCAAATATTTTCAATGGAGATACTTACTACAATTAGGTGAAATTTATGCCATTATATTTTAACCTTTATGATTAATTCAATAGAGATACTTACTTAATATATATGTTATCGACATTAATTATATGCCAATATATTTAGAAAAGAGCTAAAAAAGGAGATATAAATATATATAATATTATTGCTATATAGGAACCATACATAAATTGCTATATTTTTTTATTATATTATACAACTTAAAATTATAGTATCATGTTATTATTAATTCTAGATATTTGCTATAATTATATCAAATTTAATTATGACTCTAAACAAATAAAATAGATAACATTCAATATTTTTTTTCTTTTTTGCATTCAATATTTACTGTAATTATAAAAAGTAAAATAATTAATAAAAAATATGAGCAGAAAATAAAACATATTAATTAAAATTCAATTTGTTATCTAATTAATTTTGTGTTCATACAATATAACTTTACGAAAATATTATGAATCACAACCTTTTTTATTCTATAAAAAAAACTATATGTAGTCTTTAGTAGTACAAAAATAATTATAAGAATTAATTATTGATATTGATATTAATCACAATTGATTATTGATACCCTAATTTTTTTGAAACATATTTTACCTTTTTAAAATATAATGCATGTACCATGTAGACCTTATCATCATCATCATCATCATCATCATCATCATCATCATCATCATCAAATTAAATGAGTCACTATTAATGTGTGTATTAACTATCTCCTAATAAAATTATTATTGCACTTAAATAAGAATTACAACTATATCAATTGATATAATTAGAATGATTAAAAATATTGATGATTGATAAGTAGTTTAATAATGTATTAAATATTAATTTAATATAATTATAATAAAGATATTTTTTAAATTAATATAATCATGCATTATTCATGAGTTAATTATAATATAATTAGAATAAATTTATTTGAGGGAATAAAAGAGTTCATGTATAATAATTTTTTATTTATATATATGTATATATTAATTTTGTTAAATAATTATATATATATATATAATTATATACATATACATAAATAAAAAATATATGAATTATATTTTGTTAAACTCCATGTTACCGGTTATTAAAACATTTAAATCACATATGTTAATTATTTTTTTGTTATCATTATTTCGTTTTATATATATATGATTATTTTTTATTCAACAGTCATGCAATAATTTTTTATTTTTTATATCTATACATATTCCTCAATCCCGACTTCATTCATACGCATATTAACAGTTTTTTTCTGTGATGTTTTAATTCAAATTGAATTACAATTAATTGATTCATAAAAATTATAATAAATTATATGATATTTAAATAATTAACCAAATCAATTAGTTGATATAATTAATTTATTATAATAAATTAAATTTAATGAGTTAAAAGAAATAAATCGAAAAACACCATCATCAAAAGCATGTCACGACATTTTTATCATTAAGTGCAGAAATTTAATTTTTATATAATAGAATAGATATTTATAGATTATTATATTAAACACAGACTAAAAAAACACACTAAATAAAATAAAAGTATCAATCGTAAAATATAACCTAAAAAATCACTTAAATTAAAAAAGAACATATGATGAATTATAATAAATTTATATATGAGGAGTAAAAGTAAAATAAATAATTAACAATAAAGTAAAAATAGTAATAAAAAAAAGTAAAGAGAAAGAGAAATAGAGAGGGAGGGAGTGAGAGAAAGAGAGAAAAGAGAGCGAATGAGTAAAAAATATTTGATCTTGTATAAATAGATGATATTGAAAAAAATGAACTAATTAAATTAATTCATATATTTTGTTATCATATTTAATATTTATTAAATAATTTGATATTTACTCCAATCAAATTAAATAATTAATATAATTAACCAAATTAATTAATTGATATAATTAATTATAATTAATCAATTCATGTAAATTATAATAAATGGTGAGATTTGAATATCTAATCAAATTAATTAATTGATATAATTAATTAATTATAATTGATTTGCTTTAACGAATTAAATGAAATAAATAAGAAAACACCCCAAGAACATGCCACATAAGTTCCATCATTGAGTGCAAAAATCCAATTTTTATATAATAAAATAAATAGAATAAATAGATAATAAAGATATTTTCTTAAATTAGTATAATTATACATTATTTATTAAATATTAATTGTAATATTGTAATATAATTATAATAAAGATATTTTTCTAAAATAAATTTATTTAGAAAAATATAAATTGGTTATTAATAACCGGTGCCATTATTATATAATTATCATATTATTATTATTATTATTATTATTGATGGTAATCAGTGGTTAAGAGAAGCGGAGTTGAATCTTAACCCCTTTTTCTGCTTAGTAACACTTGCTAGCCTTTGAAATAACTTCAGGAGACTTTTTGCTTTTTGTCTCGTACCTAGCCACGAGACGTTTTCTTTTTATCTCGTAACCAGGCAAGAGATATTTTTCAGTTTTATCTCCCACGCAGCAAAAACAGAAATGGAGTAGAAGAAAGAGAGAATCACACCACGAAGTATCCTGGTTTAGCTGCCAAGTGTAATGCAGCTTACATCTAGTCTCCATCACAACGATGATGGAATTTTACTATAATCATCATGATTACATACACCAATTCTCCCTAGGAACTACCCTTCATATTTGGGACAAGTACAGAATCTAACCCCAATCCTGAACTTGACTTGGTCATCTACCAAGCTTTCAACTGCTAAGTGCTAACCCAACTTGTAAGGAGATTCCCACAGAATCATGAAACACAACACAGATGTGCAAAGGACCTCTAAGACATCTATGGCTTTTTTTTTTAATTTTGTATACTTTGCTTTTTTCCGCTCTATGGCTTTTTCATACAAACCTCACTGTTTGCCTTTATCCATGAGACTCAAGACAGACAAAACTAAACAGAAAATTACAAAATGAAGAACATTGAAGGAGAATAACTTCCGTTAGCTTAGGTAGTTATGAGAACTATGTGCTTTTCACTATTTTTTCATTGCTTCAAATCCTGGCTGTTCTCCCTTATTTATAGAAGGAGAAGTCTCCAAGGTTGAAATTGTTGAACCGAGCTAATCTTCTTCTTCAAACAAAACCGGTTCGGCCAGAAAGAGAGGAGAGAAAACTGAATGCTATAACCAACATGCAATTACCTCTGTGTCATCTCTTCTCACCAAACTTCATCAATCCGGGCCTTCCATCTTGACTTGCTCCCTAAGAAAGATTCCTAGCCCTTAATGAGTCCTTGACGATGACAGCTATATCTGCTCTAACTTTTGCCTCTTCCTCCAAGTAGCTACAGTAGCTACCTCTTGTAGTGGTTGATCAAAAGTAGAGACGAGCCATGCTTCCAAGAGATCTTCTTCCTCTGACCGAATTGGATCTCTTCCATTTTTGGGTATGGAGAGCTTGAGATTGCTTCACGACATCTTACCTTTAGTGGAAAAGACCTCAACCACACCATACTTTTGATTTTCTGTTTCTTAATGCCATCATTACAATGGCTTCTTGCTTGCAACTACCTTCTCTAGTTCTACCTCTGATGGCTTGCTTCTTGATGACTTGCATCATCTACCCTTTTTTCTTGCATAAAAAGGACCACAAAAGAGCATAATCTCATTTGATCATTGCAATTCATGCAATATTTGATGAATATCATAGTACATTGCTTTGAAATGGATTGTGCTAAATTTCAGGTGAAAAAGACATCAAAAATGGGAAGAAAACAACAAAACAAGTTGGGAGTGTGAAATTGGCGTGCCACTTGAAGCAAATGCCACAAAAATGCACTGGCGTGGCACGCCAGGAGCTGGGCGTGGCACGCGAGTACTGAAGGCCAGAGGAGTTTCTCAAGCAATTACATGGGCGTGGCACGCCGATACAGATCTCCAGAGAACAACAATGAAGGCCATTGAAGGGGTGTGGCACGCCAGGTTGGGCGTCGCACGCCTAACCCATCACTTACTATAGGGCGTGCCACTTGGTGTCGAAGGCGTGGCACACCAGCATCAAAAGTCACTTGGGCATGCCACTTGAGGAGCCAGGCATGGCACGCCAAGCACAAGAAACCCACAAACGAATGGGCATGCCACTTGGGCAGCATGGCGTGACACGCTAGTACAAGATTCTAGAGAAAGGGTTGAACGCTAAAAAGGTCTGGGCGTGCCACTTGAGGTCGAAGGCGTGGCACGCCAAGCTCTCACCCTCACTTGGGCATGCCACTTGAGCATCCAGGCGTGGCACGCCAATGAACAAGAAGCCAAAGCAAGGGCTGGGCGTGCCACTTGGTATCGAAGGCGTGGCACGCTAGCTCAAAAATCTCACTATGGCATGCCACTTGAATGCTGGGCGTGGCACGCCACCTACTGGAACTAAGGCTAAATGATGGGCATGGCACGCCAGCCTCTGGGCGTGGCACGCTGGTTGTATTTTCCAGAGAGGGAGTTAGGACGCCAACCATAAGGACGTGCCACTTGGTGTCGAAGGCGTGGCACACCAGCCACCATTCTCCACTCAGGCGTGCCACTTGAGTCTCAGGCATGACACGCCATGATCACCAATCAACCAAGAAGGAACTGGGCGTGCCACTTGAATGATGGGCATGGCACGCCAACGAAGGAGCCAAGCATACAAATGGGCGTGGCACGCCAGACCCTGGGCATGCCACGCTAGTTCAACTTTCCAGAGAGATGGATCAAGCACACAGCATGGGCGTGGCATGCCAAACCCTGGGCGTGCCATGCTAGTTCAATCTTTTAGAAGCAAGAAGAAGAGGGAGAAGACCTGAGCGTGCCACTTGGGATCGAAGGCGTGGCACGCCAGGCTATACACGTGGTTAAAAAGACCCTAGGCGTGCCACTTGAGGTCGAAGGCGTGGCACGCCAGGGATGTTACTGAAGGAGGGCATGCCACTTGATGAGCTGGGCGTGGCACGCCAAGCCAGAATCAGAGGAAGGCATGGCACGCCACTGAAGCGCCAGCCACACACCAGCTGGAAGATCACGTTTATTGAGTTCTTTTCCCTCCAAATTGTAATTTTTCTTTTCACTTTTTGTATTTCTTTTATTTCTCGAACTAGGAGTAGTATAAATAACCCCAAGAAGTACTGAGAAAGGGAGTTCAAGCAGTTAGGAAGCTTTTAGATTTACTTTTTACTTCATCATATTCTTCATCTTGAGCACTTTTCTCTGAGATATGAGTGGCTAAATTCCATCTCATTGAGAGAGGGAGCTCTGTTGTACTTGATGGGTTGATGATAGAAAATTTCTTCTTCTCTTCATCTTCTCTTTGATTTCGAGAAGGAATTTTGTTCTTCATGCTTAGTGTTCAATTATCTTGGGAAAGAGATTGAATGCAAAATAGGTTTCATGGGAACCTTGGAAAAGGAATCATGAAACCATGCTAGAAATGCCTTTTCACACTTGACTAGGATCTGGGTTTTGGTGTTTGGATTTGGTGACATAAAATCCTCCCTCTACTTAGACCTATGATGATGTGTGGTATAATCACGGACCAAGCATATCTCTCTTTATGAGCAATTAGACCAAGGAATTGGCTATTGATCAAGATCTGAGAGATTGAGTCACCAAGGGATTGGGACTCAATCAATCATGATTGCCAAGAGGTCAATGAGTTGCATGATTGAAGAGGATATAAGCTGGATTTAATCCAAAGAGACAACATCTCCTGATCTCAATGAATTCCCCCATCCTCATCTATCACTTTCTTTATAGCTTTCTTTTACATTCTGCAATTCTCCATTCCCATTTATATTTATGTCATTTAAGCTTCTGCCCTTTACATTCTTGCTATTTCTATTTCTGCACTTTACTGCTTTTCTTTACTTTCATGTCATTTACGTTTCTGCCCATTTATAATTCTGCAATCACAATCTATTCTATTTAGGTTGACTAATTCACCAATTAGTTAAAATTGCTCAAAATTACCAATCTCTGTGGATACGATCCCACTCTACTGTGGGTTAATACTTGACGATAATTTTGGTGTGCTTGCCAAAAGAGCGAATTCATAATAAAAAAATTATAGGGTGTGAATTCCAGACTCATCAAGTTTTATGGCGCCGTTGTCGAGGATTGGTTTGAATTTGATAATGATTAAATTGATTGGAGAGCTAGATTAAGCATTTTAATTACCTTTTTATTTTTTCTTTTTTCTTTTCTTTCTTCATCATTTTTTTACTTTTTATTTGGATTTTGGTCTTTTTACTGAGATCATTCAAATTATCCATTGTCCATATCTCCATTCTTCTAACTGTTTGATTAATTGCATCAGCCAAGTTAACCACTAATCTTAACTAAGGTGATTCTTCCACTTGTCCTCTATTTGCTATTTGTTGAATGTATGACAGGTAGAAGAGGAGAAACTTCATCCTCCTTCGATAGTGAACCTGAGAGGATCTTCCTTAGATTAAGGAGGGAAGCAAGAGGCAAAGGCATTATTGGAGAGGAAGTAGTGGAAGGAGATCTAGAACCCACCATGGAAGAGGAAGCACATAACCATGTTGGGGAGGAAGCTGGCAATCATGTTGAGCAAGAAAGGAGAGTCTTAGGCTCCTACATCAACCCAAATCCAGAAAACTGTGGTAGCAGCATTCTGAAGCCAACAATCCATGCTAACAACTTTGAGTTGAAACCTCAACTCATCACACTTGTCCAGAATAACTGTTCATATGGAGGAGGTGCCCAAGAGGACCCAAACCAACATCTCAATATATTCTTGAGGATCTGTGATACTGTAAAATCTAATGGTGTACATCCTGAAACCTACAAGCTACTTTTGTTCCCTTTCTCACTCAGAGATAAGGCAGCAAAGTGGCTAGAAGAATTTCCCAATGAGAGCTTAACCACATGGGATGATGTTGTAAACAAATTTCTAGCAAGATTTTACCCTCCACAGAGAGTCAACAGGTTAAGAGCTGAGGTGCAAACTTTTAGGCAGCAAGATGGTGAAACACTCTATGAGGCCTGGGAGAGGTTTAAGGATTTGACAAGGAAAAGCCCACCAGATATGTTCAAGGAATGGGTGCAACTACACATCTTCTATGAAGGGCTGTCATATGAGTCAAAGCAAGCAGTAAAGCATTCTTCAAGAGGATCACTCAACAAGAAGAAGACCATTGAAGAAGCCATAGATGTCATTGAGACTGTGGCTGAGAATGAGTACTTTTATGCTTCAGAGAAAACTCAGAGGAAAGGGGTTATGGAGCTCAATTCAATGGATTTCCTGTTAGCTCAAAACAAGGTGATTACTGCACAACTAGCAGCCTTGACCAAAGAGATGGAGAGCAATCAAGTTTCAACTATTCAAGCCCAAACCCCTCAACAAGAAGAAGATGCACCAGAAGTTGAATGTGAACAGGAGCAAGCTAACTATGTGAACAATTCTACTTCACCATATGATCCCAACTCCAAGACATACAATCCAGGTTGGAAGAACCACCCAAATTTTGGATGGGGGAACCAACAAAGCCACAACCAAGATCACAACAAACCTTACCCATCCAACCAATACAACACTCACAACCCCAACCATCAATCAAGCAACAATAGACCCTATCACAACTCACAAAATACATCATACCACTCCATCCAGCAAACACACAACAACCACCATCAAGATACATCAACTTCACCCATGCAACCATGTGAGATCAAGAGCAACTTTGAGAGAGTAGAGGCTGCAATAGCACAACTATCATCACAGCTTACAGGAGCCATCTCTACTTTCTTAGAGAGAGAGACACAGGCTAAAAGAAAGATAGACTCCAATCAAGAAGAATATAGATCAAATTTGAAGAATTAAGGCACAGCAATCTCAAAGCTGGAAGCACAAGTGGGATCTTATCCAAACAAATCCCAATGCCCACACATAAATTTCCTAGTGATACCATGGCCAACGCAAGAGGGGAGTGCAAAGCCATCACACTTAGAAGTGGGAAGGTTGTAGAAGAAGCAACCCTGAGCCAGGATAACCATGAAGAAGAAGCTGCAGAGAAGCGTGGAAACAATAATAAAGAAGAGATCCCTGCCCCATCTTCACCAAAGATAATCTTGAAGCCTTATGTGCCAAAGGCACCATATCCTCAGAGGCTGAGGAAAGATGGGAAGGATAGCCAATTCTCTAGGTTCTTAGAGATCTTTAAAAAGCTCCAAATTAACATACCGTTTGCTGAAGCATTGGAGCAAATGCTGCTTTATGCCAAACTTCTGAAAGAGCTTATGATAAGAAAAAGAAACTGGGGAAAAAAAGAGGCCATAGTGTTAACTGAGGAGTGTAGTGCCATCATACAAAAGAAGCTTTCTCAAAAAATGAAAGACCCAGAGAGTTTCCAAATCCCCTGCATCATAGGGGACATTAATATTGAGAAAGTCTTGTATGGTATGGGAGCTAGCATCAACCTCATGTCCCTAACCATGATGAGGAGGATGAAGGTTGAGGAAGCCAAGTCAATAAGAATGGCACTGCAATTGGTTAACAGAACATTCAAATTTCCACATGGGGTAGTGGAGGACTTGCTGGTGAAGGTGGGGGAATTCATTTTCCCAGCTAACTTTGTTGTGCTGGACAAGGAAGAGGAAGCGAACACCTCAATCATCCTAGGAAGACCATTCCTAGCTACTGCTGGAGCTATCATTGATGTGCAAAAAAGGAAACTAGTCTTGAGATTGCATGAAGAAAAGATGGTCTTCAATGTCTTTAAGGCAATGAGCTACCCCAAGGAACCCATAGGAGAATGCATGATGGTGGACACTATAGAACAGATAGTTCAAGGGATTTTAGAAGAAGAACAATGTGAAGGAACTGTGGATCTAGAACAACCAGTATCAAGTGAAGAGCTACCACAAAGAGCCATGGAGAATTCAATCATGCTAAACCACAAGGACAACAACGAAGTAGAGGCACCAAAATTAAAGCTGAATACCTTACCACCAAGTTTAAAATATGCATATTTGGGTGATGACAACACTTACCCAGTAATCATCAATTCAAGCTTGAGTAAGGAGCAAGAGGAGGAGCTTATCCAAGTGCTTGAACAACACAAAGACGCCATAGGGTGGACACTTGCAGACTTAAAAGGAATCAGCCCTTCAATGTGCATACACAAGATCCTACTTGAAGAAGGTGCTAAGCCCTCAAGACAACAACAAAGAAGGCTGAATCCAACCATGAATGAAGTGGTCTAAAAAGAAGTGTTGAAGTTGTGGCAAGCAGGGGTGATTTACCCCATCTCAGATAGCCCTTGGGTGAGCCCTGTGCAAGTAGTTTCTAAGAAAGGAGGAGTCACTGTTGTACCAAATAAGAAGAATGAATTGATACCAACAAGAACAGTGACTGGTTGGCGCATGTGTATTGACTACAGAAAGCTTAATGAAGCCACTAGGAAGGATCACTTCCCCTTACTATTCATGGATCAGATGCTTGAAAGATTGGCCAGACATGAATACTATTGCTTCCTAGACGGTTATTGAGGTTACAACCAAATAGTTGTAGACCCCAAAGACCAGGAGAAATCTTCAATTACGTGTCCATATGGTATTTGTTCTTATAGGAGAATGCCCTTTGGATTGTGCAATGCACCTGCAACATTCCAAAGGTGCATGCTCTCCATCTTCTCAGACATGATTGAGAAGTTCATAGAGGTGTTTATGGATGACTTCTCTGTGTTTGGAAATTCATATTCTAAGTGCCTATGTCATCTTGCCATGGTGCTAAGGAGATGCCAAGAAACCAACCTAGTTTTAAACTGGAAAAAATGCCACTTTATGGTGACTGAAGGGGTGGTTCTTGGTCATAAGATCTCTAAAAGTGGCATAGAAGTGGACAGGGCAAAGATGGAAGTAATTGAGACGTTGCATCCACCTTGAACGTCAAGGCAATTAGAAACTTTTTGGGACATACTAGTTTCTATAGAAGATTTATTAAAGATTTTTCAAAGATTCCGAAACCCCTTAGCAACCTACTTGTCTCAAATACCCCCTTTGCCTTTGATAGAGAGTGGATGTTAGCCTTTGATGAACTTAAAAACAGACTTTCCTCTGCACCTATTATAGCACCATCTAGCTGGGACTTACCCTTTGAATTAATGTGTGATGCATCTGACTTTGCTATTGGTGTTGTTCTGGGACAAAGGAAAGACAAGCTAGTGCATGTTATTTACTACGCTAGCAAGGTTCTTAATGAGAATCAAAGGAACTTGGTGCACGAAATTGTGATCACACTTTTCACAACTCCGCACAACTAACCAGTAAGTGCACTGGGTCGTCCAAGTAATATCTTATGTGAGTAAGGGTCGATTCCATGGAGATTGTCGGCTTGAAGCAAGCTATGGTCATCTTGTAAATCTCAGTCAGGCGGATTCAAATGGTTATGAGGTATTACTAATCAAAAGGTAAATAAAACAGAAAATAACATAGAGATACTTATGTAATTCATTGATGGGAATTTCATATAAGCGTTTGGAGATGCTTTGTTGCTTCTGAACCTCTGCTTTCCTATTGTCTTCATCTAATCATGCGTCCTCCCTTCCATGGCAAGCTGTATAATCCTCTTAGTGAAAATGGTCCGGCTACGGTTTCTGTACGGCTAATCAACGGTCAGATTTCTCGTCTCGGATGAAAAATACCAGGCACAGCTACCGCATGGCTAATCATCTGTTGGTTCCCACTTGTGTCAGAATAGGATCTCTCTATCCTTTTGCACATTGTCATTGCACCCAACAGGCTTGAGTTTGAAGCTCGTCACAGTCATCCCATCCTAGATCCTACTCGGAATACCACAGACAAGGTTTGGACTTTCCGGATCTTAGGAATGCTGCCAATTGTTTCTAGCCTATACCATGAAGGTTCTAACCAAGCGGACTCGGTCTGTGGATTAGAGACCCAAGAGAGTATACTCCAACTGTCGTCCAATGACTACGTTGAACATCATGTAGACCGCTTGTGGTTGTCAGGCACGCGGATCTTGGCTAAGCGAGTAATGAAGATAGTGGGTGATTGTCACGGGTCACCCTCTTCATTCTGACTTAACTGAATTAAGTACGAGAGTATATCTTGTAGAAGAAGTAGGCGTGAATTGAAAGAGAAACAATAATACTTGCATTAGTTCATGAAGAACAGCAGAGCTCCTCACCTTAATCTATGAGGTGTAGAAACTCCACCGTAGAAAATACATAAGAGAAGAAGGTCTAGGCATGGCTGAATGGCCAGCCTCCCCAAAAGTGATCAAAAGATCAAAAGATGAAATACAATAGTCAAAAGTGCTATTTATACTAAACTAGTAACCTAGGTTTACAAAAAATGAGTAGGTAGTGCAGAAATCCACTTCCAATGCCCACTTGGTGTGTGTTTGGGCTGAGCTTTGAAGCTTTCACGTGTATAGGCCATCCTTGGAGTTAAACGCTAGCTTAGATGCCAGTTTGGGCATTTAACTCTAGTTCTGGTGCCAATTCCGGCGTTTTATACCAGAAAAGGGTCTCTGGTGGGCGTTTGGTTGCCAGTTTGGGCCATCAAATCTCGAACAAAGTATTGACTATTATACATTTTTAGAAAGCCCAAGATGTCTACTTTCCAACGCAATTGAGAGCGTTCTAATTCGGTTTCTATAGCTCCAAAAAATTTACTTCGAGTGCAGGAGGGTCAGAATCCAACATCATCTGCAGTCCTTTCTCAGCCTCTGAATCAGATTTTTGCTCAGGTCCCTAAATTTCAGCCAAAAAATATATGAAATCACAAAAAAACACACAAACTCATAGTAAAGTCTATAAATGTGATTTTTTTATAAAAACTAATAAAAATATACTAAAAAGTAACTAAAACATACTAAAAACTACCTAAAAACAATGCCAAAAAGCGTATAAATTATCCGCTCATCACAACACCAAACTTAAATTATTGCTTGTCCCCAAGCAACCAAAAGCAAAATAGGTTAAAAAGAAGAGAATATACAATAAATTCCAAAACATCAATGAAGCTTAGTTTCAATCTGATGAGCGAGACTAATAGCTTTTTGCTTCTGAACAGTTTTGGCATCTCACTTTATCCTTTGAAGTTCAGAATGATTGGCATCCATAGGAACTCAACTACTTATGAGTCTTGGCTGTGACCCTAAGCATCTTATTTTCCAGTATTACCACCGGATACATAAATGCCACAGACACATAACTAGGTGAACCTTTTTCAGATTGTGACTTAGCTTTGCTAGAGTCCCTAGTTAGAGGAGCCCAGAGTTCTTAAGCACACTCTTTTTGCTTTGGATCACGACTTTAACCACTCAGTCTCAAGCTTTTCAATTGGACCTTCATGATACAAGCACATGGTTAGGGACAGCTTGATTTAGCCGCTTAGGTCAGGATTTTATTCCCTTGGGCCCTTCTATCCATTAATGCTCAAAGCCTTGGATTATTTTTACCCTTGCCTTTTAAGTTAAAAGGTTACTGGCTTTTTGCTCTTGCCTTTTGGTTTAAAGAGCTATTGGCTTTTTCTGCTTGCTTTTTATTTTTCTTTATTTTTTTGCCATTTTTTTCGCAAGCTTTGTGTTTTTCACTGCTTTTTCTTGCTTCAAGAATCAATTTTATGATTTTTCAGATTATCAATAACATTTTTCTTTTTTCATTATTCTTTCAAGAGCCAACAATTTTAACATTCATAAACTTCACTATAAAAAATATGCACTGTTCAAGCATTCATTCAGAAAATAAAAAGTATTGCCACCACATCAAAATAATTAAACTAATTTCAAGATAGAATTCGAAATTCATGTACTTCTTGTTCTTTTGCAAATAGAAACATTTTTCTTTTAAGAAAGGTGAAGGATTCATGGAACATTCATAGCCTTAAGACATAGACACTAGACACTAATGATCATGTAAAAGACACAAACATAGACAAAACATAAATCATAAAAACCGAAAAACAGAAAAAAATAAGAACAAGGAAATTAAAGAATGGGTCCACCTTAGTGACGGCGGCTAGTTCTTCCTCTTGAAGATCCTATGGAGTGCTTAAGCTCCTCAATATCTCTTCCTTGCCTTTGTTGTTCATTCCTCATGGCTCTTTGGTCCTCTCTAATTTCATGGAGGATAATGGAGTGCTCTTAGTGCTCCATCCTTTGTTGCTCCATATTGGAACTCAAATCTCTTAAAGAGGTGTTGAGTTGCTCCTAATAGTTGTGTGGAGGAAAATGTATCCTTGAGGTATCTCAGGGATTTTTTGATGAGGGACTTCCTCATGCTCTTGTTGAGGTCCATGAGTGGGCTCTCTTGTTTGCTCCATCCTCTTTTTAGTGATGGACTTGTCCTCTTCAATGAGGATGTCTTCCTCTATGACAATTGCGGCTAAATTGCATAGGTGACATATGAGATGAGGGAAGGCTAACCTTGCCAAAGTGGAAGGTTTGTCAGCTACCTTGTATAGTTCTAGAGGTATGATTTCATGAACTTCCACTTCCTCTCCAATCATGATACTATAGATCATGATAGCCCGATCCACAGTTACTTCACATCAGTTGCTAGTAGGAATGATAGAGCGTTGGATGAACTATAACCATCCTCTAGCCATGGGTTTGAGGTCAAGCCTTCTCAGTTGAACCGGCTTGCCTTTGGAGTCTCTCTTCCATTGGGCTTCTTCCACACAGATATCCATGAGGACTTGGTCCAACCTTTTATCAAAGTTGACCCTTCTTGTGAAAGGATGAAGATCTCCTTGCATCATTGGCAAGTTGAATGCCAACCTCACGGTTTCCGGACTGAAATCCAAGTATTTCCCCCGAACCACTGTGAGCCAATTCTTTGGGATCGGGTTCACACTTTGATCATGGTTCTTAGTGATCCATGCATTAGCATAGAACTCTTGAACCATTAAGATTCTGACTTGTTGGATGGGATTGGTGAAAACTTCCCAACCTCTTCTTCGAATCTCTCGTCGGATCTCTGGATATTCGCTCTTTTTGAGCTTGAAGGGGACCTCAGGGATCACCTTTTTCTTGGCCACAACTTCATAGAAGTGGTCTTGATAGACCTTTGAAATGAATCTCTCCATCTCCCATGACTCGGAGTGGAAGTAATTGCCTTCCCTTTCCTCTTTCTAGAGGTTTCTCCGATCTTAGGTGCCATTAATGGTTATGGAAAAACAAAAAGCAACGTTTTTTCCCACACCAAACTTAAAAGGTTTTCTCGTCCTCGAGCAAAAGAAGAAAGAAAGAAAGGAGGAGGAGAAGAAGAAATGGAGGAAATTGAGGTGTGTGAAGGGTTCGGCCAAGGGGGTAGAAAGTGTTAGTGATGTGTGAAAATGAAGGAGTGTAGAGGGTTATTTACAGGGTAAGGGAGATAGGGAATCCGTGTGAGAAGGGGTAGATTTGGGAGGGAAATGGTTTTGAATTTGAATGGTGAGGTAGGTGGGGTTTATTTTGGGGAAATAGTGGATGGATGTGAGTGGTGGAGAGATTATAGGGAAGAAAGTAGGATTTGATAGGTGAATGGTGTTTGGGGAAGAGTGTTATGGAGAGGTGTGAATAAGGGAGAGAGTGAGTTGGGGTAGGTAGGGATCCTGTGGGGTTCACAGATCCTGAGGTGTCATAGATTTCTCATCCCTACACCTTTCTGGCATTTAAACGCCCACTGTGCGCCATTTCTGGCGTTAAACGCCAGGCTGATGCCCTTTTCTGGCATTAAACGCCAATCTGGCTGCTAATTCTGGCGTTTAACACCTAGAATGCTGCCAGACTAGACGTTAAACGCCCATTCTGCTACCCTTACTGGAATTTAACGCCAGGCAGACACCCTTTTCTGGCGTTAAACACTAGTCTGGCTGCCAATTCTGGCATTTAACGCCCAGAATGCTGCTAGAATAGGCGTTAAACGCCCAATTTGCTATCCTTACTGGCGTTTAAACACCAGTAAGCTCGTCCTCCAGGGTGTGCTGTATTTGATGCTGTTTTTTATTTCTGCTTTATTTCTGCAGGTGTTTTTGTGACTTCACATGATCATCAACCTAAAGAAAACATATAATAACAATGGAAAATAAAATAAAAAGTAATTAATATAGATAAATAAAACTGGGTTGCCTCCCAATAAGTTCTTCTTTAATGTCAATAGCTTGACAGGAAGCTCTTACAGAGCTTCACAGATACTCAGAGCATAATTATGGCCTCCCAACACCAAATTTAGAGTCTGAATGTGGGGGCTCTGTCTGACTCTATATTGAGAGAAGCTTTTTATGCTTCTTCTCCATGTTTGCAGAAGAAGATCCTTGAGTCTTAAACACAAGGTAGTCCTCATTCAATTGAAGGACTAACTCTCCTCTGTCCACATCAATCACAGCCCTTGCTGTGACTAGGAAGGGTCTTCCAAGGATGATGGATTCATCCTCATCCTTCCTAGTGTCTAGGATTATGAAGTCAGCAGGGATTTAAAGGCCTTCAACCTTCACTAAGACATCCTCTACGAGTCCATAAGCCTGTTTCATTGATTTGTCTGCCATCTCTAGTGAGATTCTTGTAGCTTGTACCTCAAAGATCCCTAGTTTCTCCATTACAGAGAGTGGCATAAGGTTGATACCTAACCCCAACTCACACAGAGCCTTTTCAAAGGTCATGGTGCCTATGGTGTAAGGTATTAAGAACTTTTTGGCATCCGGTCTCTTTTGAAGTAATGTCTGCTGAATCTGGGTATTCAGTTCATTGATGAGCAATGGAGGTTCATCCTCCCAAGTCTCATTACCAAATAACTTGGCATTCAGCTTCATGATTGCTCTTAGATACTGAGCAACTTGATCTTCAACAGTGTCTTCGTCCTCTTCAGAGGAAGAATACTCATCAGAGCTCATAAATGGCAAAATTAAGTTCAATGGAATATCTATGGTCTTTGTATGAACCTCAGATTCTTTTGGTTCCTCAATAGGGAATTCCTTATTGGTCAATGGATGTCCCTTGAAGTCTTCCTCACTGGGAATCATTGCCTTTTCACTCTCTCCAGGTTCGTCTATTTTGGTTATATTAATGGCCTTGTACTCTCTCTTTGGATTCTCTTCTGTATTGCTTGAGAGAGTATTAGGAGGAGTTTCAGTAACTCTTTTACTCAGCTGACCCACTTGTGCCTCCAAATTTCTGATGGAGGACTTGTTTCATTCATGAAACTGAGAGTGGTTTTAGATAGATCAGAGACTATGTTTGCTAAGCCAGAGAGGCTCTGCTCAGAATTCTCTGTCTGTTGCTGAGAAGATGATGGAAAAAGTTTGCTATTGCCAAACCTATTTCTTCCACCATTATTGTTGTTGAAGCCTTGTTGAGGCTTCTGTTGATCCTTCCATGAAAAATTTGGATGATTCCTCCAAAAAGGATTATAGGTGTTTCCATAGGATTCTACCATGTAATTCACCTCTTCCATTGCAGGATTCTCAAGGTCATAAGCTTCTCCTTCAGAGGAGGCTTCTTTAGCACTACCGGATGCAGCTTGCAATCCAGTCAGATTCTGAGAAATCATATTGACTTGTTGAGTCAATATTTTGTTCTGAGCCAATATGGAATTCAGAATATCAATATCAAGAACTCCCTTCTTCTGAGTCATCCCATTATTCACAGGATTTCTTTTAGAAGTGTACATGAACTGGTTATTTGCAACCATCCCAATGAGTTCCTGGGCTTCTGCAGGTATTTTCAGATGAAGAGATCCACCAGTAGAATAGTCTAATGACATCTTGGACAATTCAGACAGACCATCATAGAATATACATATGATGCTCCATTCGGGAAGCATGTCAGAAGGAAATCTTTCGGTTAATTGCTTGTATCTTTCTCAAGCTTCATAGAGGGATTCACCTTCCTTCTGTTTGAAGGTTTGGATGTCCACTCTAAGCTTGCTCAGCTTTTGAGGTGGAAAGAATTTGGTCAAGAAAGCGTTGACCAACTTGTCCCAAGAGTTCAGGCTTTTTCTAGGTTGTGAGTCCAACCATGTTCTAGCTTTGTCTCTCACAGCAAAGAGGAAAAGCATAAGTCTGTAGACCTTGGGATCAACCCTATTGGTCTTAATAGTATCACAAATCTGCAAGAATTCAGCTAAGAACTGATAAGGATCTTCCGATGGAAGTCCATGAAAATTGCAATTCTACTGCATTAGAGAAACTAATTGAGGCTTAAGCTCAAAGTTGTTTGCTCCAATGGCAGGAATTGAGATGCTTCCTCTATAGAAGTTGGAAGTTGGTGCAGTATAGTCACCAAACATCTTCCTTGCATCTCTAGCATTGTTGTTGGGTTCGGCTGCCATGTCTGCTTCTTTTTTGAAATTTTCTGTAAGGTCCTCTCCGGAGTGTTGTGCTTTAGCTTCTCTTAGCTTCTTCTTCAGAGTCCTTTTAGGTTCAGGATCAGCTTTAACAAGAATGTTTTTATCCCTGTTTCTGCTCATATGAAAAAGAAGAGAACAAAGGGAGTAGTAGAATCCTCTATGTCACAGTATACATATTACTTTATGTGTCAGAAAAAAAGAAGAATAGAGGAATGAGGTAGAGAGAGAATGAGAAGAATTCGAACACAGAGGGAGAGAGAGGGTTCAAAATATAAGTAGAAGAGAAATGTTAGCAAATAAAATAGAAAGAGATGAGAGAGAGAAAGAGTATTCAAAAATTAAAACTAAAACAATTAGTTAATTAAAAAGATTTTTGAAAAAGTGGTTAGTGATTTTCGAAAATTGGAAGTGAAAAAGTGGTTAGGTGGTTTTGAAAAAGATAAGAAATAGTAATTAGTTGAAAAAGATTTGAAAATAAATTTGAAAAGAGAAGAAGTTAGAAAAAAGATTTTGAAATTAAAATTTTTAAAACAAGATATGATTGAAAAATATTTGATTGAAAAAGATATGATTTGAAAAGATATGATTGAAAAAGGAATTGAAAAGATTTGATTTTTAAAATTGATGCCTTGACAAACAACAAACTGAAAGATATAATTCTAGAATTTAAAGATTGATCCTTTCTTAACAAGAAAGTAACAAACTTGCAATTTTTTTTAATCAAAATATTAATTGTTAGCAAGAATTTTTGAAAATGTGATATGAAAAAGATAGGATTTTAAAATTATGAATTAAAACAATGAAAATTTGAAAGAATTTGAATTGGAAAAGAAATTACCTCCCTTGTGTCATCCTGGCGTTAAACGCTCAGAATGCTATCCATTCTGGCATTTAACACCCATTTGGCTGCCTCTTTGGGCGTTTAACGCCCAGCCAGATACCCTGGCTGGCGTTAAACGCCATGAATCCTTTACTGGACGTTTTTCTAAACACCCAGAATGCTGCCATCTCTGGCGTTAAATGCCCAGAATGCTGCTCATTCTGGCGTTTAACACCCATAATGATAGCTTTACTGGCGTTAAATGCCTAGAATGATAGCCATTCTGGCGTTTAACGCCCAAAGTGCCTCTTTACTGGCATTTTAACGCCAGTGAGCTCTTTTTCTTGTGATTCTTCTGCTTTATATTTTGAATCTTCATTTCTCTGTATTATTTACTTGAAAAGATATATATTTTTTATTTTTTTGAATTTTTTAATGAGGAGAGAGAAAAACACAAAATAACTCAAAACATAAGAATTTAAGATCAAACCAATAATGCATGCAAGAACACTTTGAATGTCAAGATGAACATTAAGAACATATTTTGAAAATTTTTTTTTTAGAAAAGGAAGACATGCAATACACCAAACTTAGAAATTTTGAATGTTTAGATACTATGAAGTCAAAAATGCATATGAAAAATAACATAAAACTCAAAACAAGAAAATCATGAGATTGAACAAAGGAAATCATCAAGAACAACTTGAAGATCACAGAAGAACACAGTGCATATATTTTCGAAAACTTAAGAAAAGTAAATACATGCAATTGACACCAAACTTAAAATTTGACACTAGACTCAAACAAGAAACACAAATTTTTTTTGTATTTTTCGAAAAAAAACTCAAACATAAAATAAAATTACCCAATCTAAGCAACAAGATGAACCGTCAATTGTCCAAACTCGAACAATCCCCAGCAATGGCACTAAAAACTTGGTGCATGAAATTGGGATCACACTTTTCACAACTCCACACAACTAAGTAGCAAGTGCACTGGGTCGTCCAAGTAATACCTTACATGAGTAAGGGTCGATCCCATGGAGATTGTTGGCTTGAAGCAAGCTATGGTCATCTTGTAAATCTCAGTCAGGCGGATTCAAATGGTTATGAGGTATTGATAATCAAAAGGTAAATAAAATGGAAAATAACATAGAGATACTTATGTAATTCATTGATGGAAATTTCAGATAAGCATTTGGAGATGCTTTGTTGCTTTTGAACCTCTGTTTACCTATTGTCTTCATCTAATCATGCGTCCTTCCTTCCAGGACAAGTTGAATGATCCTCTCAGTGAAAATGGTCCGGCTGCGATTTCTGTACGGCAAATCAACTGTTGGATTTCTCGTCTCGGATGAAAAATACCAAGCACAGCTACCGCATGGCTAATTATCTGTCAGTTCCCACTTGTGTCTAAATAGGATCTCTCTATCCTATTGCACACTGTCACTGCGCCCAACAGTCGTGATTTTGAAGCTCGTCACAGTCATCCCATCCCAGATCCTACTCGGAATACCACTGACAAGGTCTAGACTTTCTGGATCTCAGGAATGCTGCCAATTTTTTTTAGCCTATACCACGAAGGTTCTAACCACGTGGACTCAGTCTGTGGATCAGAAACCCAAGAGAGTATACTCCAGCTGTCGTCCAATGACTACGTTGAGCATCATATAGACCGCTTGTGGTTGTCAGGCACGCGGATTTTGGCTAAGCGATTAATGAAGATAGTGGGTGATTGTCACGGGTCACCTCCTTCATTCTTACTTAACTGAATTAAGTACGAGAGTATATCTTGGAGAATAAGTAGGCGTGAATTGATAGAAAAACAATAATACTTGCATTAGTTCATGAAGAATAGCAGAGCTCCTCGCCTTAATCTATGAGGTGTAGAAACTCCACTGTAGAAAATACATAAGAGAAGAAGGTCCAGGCATGGCCGAATGGCCAGCCTCTCCAAAAGTGATCAAAAGATCCAAAGATGAAATATAATAGTCAAAAGTGCTATGTATACTAAACTAGTAACCTAGGTTTACAGAAAATGAGTAGGTAGTGCAGAAATCCACTTTTGGGGCCCACTTGGTGTGTGTTTGGGCTGAACTTTGAAGTTTTCCCATGCATAGGCCATCCTTGGAGTTAAACGCCAGCTTGGATGCCAGTTTGGGTGTTTAACTCTAGTTCTGGTGCCAGTTCCGGCCTTTTACGCCAGAAAAGGGTCTCTATTGGGCGTTTGGATGCCAGTTTGGGCCATCAAATCTCGGGCAAAATATGGACTATTATACATTTCTGGAAAGCCCAAGATGTCTACTTTCCAACGCAATTAAGATAGCGTCAATTGGGCTTCTGTAGCTCCAGAAAATCCACTTCGAGTGCAGGAGGGTCAGAATCCAACAGCATCTGCAGTCCTTTCTCAGCCTCTGAATCAGATTTTTGCTCAGGCCCCTCAATTTCAGCCAAAAAATATCTGAAATCACAGAAAAATACACAAACTCATAGTAAAGTCCAGAAATGTGATTTTTGCATAAAAACTAATAAAAATATACTAAAAAGTAACTAAAATATATTAAAAATACCTAAAAACAATGTCAAAAAGTGTATAAATTATCCGCTCATCAGAACTACACAACTACAGAGAAGAAACTTCTAGCTATAGTCTTTGCTTTTGATAAATTTAGATCATATCTTATTGGTTCTAAAGTAATTGTATTCACTGATCATTCAGCACTCAAATACTTGCTTACTAAACAAGAATCCAAGCCCAGACTCATAAGATGGATCCTGCTACTCCAAGAATTTGACCTTGAAATTAAAGATAGGAGTGGAGCAGAGAATAAAGTAGCTGACCACCTCTCAAGGATTCCACAAGAAGAAGAGGCACACCAATTTGCAGTGAATGAGAGCTTCCCTGATGAGCATTTGATGATGATCCAAGAAGCCCCTTGGTTTGCAGACATAGCCAACTTCAAGGCTATTGGGGAACTACCAACCAACATCAACAAACACATGAAGAGAAAGCTAATCAAGGATGCTAAACACTACATCTGGGATGAGCCCTATTTGTTCAAAAAGTGTGCTGATGGAATTTTGAGAATGTGCATTCCCCATGTGGAAGGACAAGAAGTGCTTTGGCAATGTCATGGATCTACATATGGAGGCCATTTTAGTGGGAAAAGAACTGTAGCTAAGGTGCTACAATGTGGGTTCTACTGGCCAACTATTTTCAAGGATGCAAAAGAATTGGTGTCAAGATGTGATGAGTGCCAAAGAGCTGGGAACCTACCCAAGAAAAATGAGATGCCACAACAATTCATACTGGAACTTCAACTATTTGACGTATGGGGATTGACTTCATGGGTCCATTCCCCACCTCATACACAAATAAGTACATTCTAGTGGCAGTGGACTATGTCTCTAAGTGGGTAGAGGCTGTTGCAACCCCAACAAATGATAATAAGGTGGTCATGAACTTTCTTAAGAGAAACATCTTCAGCCGGTTTAAAGTACCTAGAGCCCTCATTAGTGATGGAGGGACACACTTTTGCAACAGACCATTGGAGACCTTACTTTTGAGATATGGAGTGAAGCATAAGGTTCCAACACCTTATTACCCTCAAACAAGTGGGTAGGTTGAGATCTCAAACAGAGAGTTAAAAAGGATCTAGAGAAAACTGTGGAAGCATCAAGAAAGGACTGGTCAAAGAGGCTGGATGGCGCTCTTTGGGCATATAGGACAGCCCTCAAAACACCAATAGGTATGAACCCATATCAGTTGGTGTATGGGAAGGCATGTCATCTACCCTTGAACTTGAACATAAAGCCTTTTGGGCACTCAAGCTACTAAACTTCGATGGTACTGCTACTGGGGAGAAAAAGATCTTGCAATTGCAAGAATTGGAGGAGCTTAGATCTCAAGCATATGAAAATGCCAAAATCCTACAAGGAAAAAGCTAAGAGATGGCATGATCAAAAGATAGCAAGGAGAGAGTTTGAGGAAGGTCAAAAAGTGCTATTGTTCAACTCAAGACTCAAATTCTTTCCAGGGAAACTTAAGTCTCGATGGTCAGGACCTTTTACTGTCCTTAAAGCATCCCCATATGGTCATGTAGAGCTCATGGAAGACAAAACTCAGAGAACTTTCACTGTCAATGGCCATAGGCTCAAGCATTACTTGGGAGGCTCTTTGAAGGAGCAGAGAGTGAGCTACAAGCTCAACTAAAGATGGAGGAGTGTCAAGCTAGTGACAATAAAGAAGCGCTAGTTGGGAGGCACCCCAACACTTTATATCCTTTTGATCTATTGCCTTCTTATAGGTAGTTAAGATTTGGTAGTTTAGGTAGTTAGTTTCGGTTAAAACTTTGTGTTTCATTACCTTCTGAAAGTAAATTGTAGGAAGTAGAAAGTTAATTTCAAATTTGGTAGTTAGGACGTCCTGTTTTCTTTTATTCTGGAAATGCAAGTTGATGAATACATTTACTGATGATGAGTGATTAGGCTGAGAACTAGCTAAGGAGCTAAGTTTGGTGTGGCCACTTACCACTTAATTTAGGCTTACAACCATTTGGATAAAATAATTTTGAAGTGTAAGCCTAGAGATTAAGTTTGGTGTGGCCACCACCATACAAGGATCACCTAGTAAGCCCAACATTACTCAAATTGAAAGCATTTAATACATTGGTGGGAACATGAGCGTGGTTTAATTGCGTTCAGAGGAGGTTAGAAGCAAAAGAATATGAAAGGATTGGAATCATTCTACGTTTATGAACACATTAAAAACCCAATGATGAACCCAATTTATTAAGATGCAATAGGATTAAGTTTGGTGTCCCAAGGGACACCCATCAGTTGCAATTCCATTCACTCGTATTACAAAGGAATATGGAGGATTCTCTTGATAGGATTTCGGTTTCATTTTCAAGAGAGAGAAAGGGGGCCCACATGTTGATAGCTCATAAAGCAACGGAGTCAAAGTGTACTTGCACTTTGGAACTCAAAACATGCAGGAAGCAAAGTGGGATAAGGATTGCCGCCTCTTCCCACGCTAGGCGCCACTCCCCAAGTGGGAAAACATTGAATTACCCTACTTCCCACAATTCGAACCACACTTTCCACCCCCTATAAAAGCCCCTCACTTTCCCACCTCTCCTCACACTTCAAACCCCAACTTCACAAACGAAAAAGAATCCCAACAATTCCTTCTTTCTTTTCATCTATTTCCCTACCTTTCTTTTCCAACTTCTTTTTCCCTTTCTTGATTGGGACAATCAAGTTTAAAGTTTGGTGTTGGAGCAAAACCTTGTTTTGCTTGCATTACCTTGCAACATCCCTAAAAAATTTTTCAAAACCTTCAAACACCCTCTCTCAACCCAATGGCACCACCAAAATCATCAGCATCAAAGAAAAGAAAAACCAAGAAACTAACTTCGGGGTCCTCAAGCTCAACCTTCAATGAGTACAAGTTCCTCTTCTCATTCAACCAAAACCAATTCTATGGTTGGGTGAGTGAGAGGGGAATCATCCCAGAGGTTGGGTTCTAACTGAGAAAAAATGAGCACATTGAGATCAACAGGGAGATAAATAGTAGGGGCCGGACAATCTTATACAGCCCACCAAGAAAGGTGGTGGAAGGCTTAGTGAGGGAGTTCTATGCCAATTCCGTTCCTCAGTCGGGATAACCCTATGGTTATCTCAGCTATGTGAGGGGGAAATCCATAGATTATAGCCCCTCCAGCATAGAGAGGATGCTAATGGTGAAGCAGACAACCTCCAATCGGAGCTGTGAAGAAAGGATGAAGCAACAAGACCCAATATTTGATGAAATCCTCAATGAGATCTGTGTGTTGAATGTGCAATGGATAAACGACAAGGATGGGAGGTCCAACCAGCTGAGAAGAAGGGATTTGAGCCCCCAAGCTAGAGGGTGGCTAGAATTTGTGAGAAGGTCCCTAATCCCCACATCTAACACTTTGGAGGTGACCAAAGAGAGAGTTGTGCTCATCTACAGCATCATGAAAGGTGAGAATGTCAATGTTGGGGAGCTGATTGCCAACAACATCAACAAGGTGCTGAAAAGCACTAGCGATAACACGAAGTTGGCATTCCCTAGCATCATACAAAGGTTGTGTGATGAAGCCGAAGTTGAGAAGATCATTGATGAAGTGCTAGTGAAGCAAGACAAATTCATAACTGCCAAGAAGATGGCCAAAGTGGTGGCTATTTACCCACTTTAAAGGGCCAGGGAGCATGGAGCTCATGCTCATATGCCACAATAACAACAACAACAACAACAACAAGAGGCAGAGGAGCTACCACAATTTCTAGCACTCC
Organism: Arachis stenosperma; assembly: GCF_014773155.1. NCBI lineage: Eukaryota > Viridiplantae > Streptophyta > Magnoliopsida > Fabales > Fabaceae > Arachis > Arachis stenosperma. Next base: position 34,116,750 of record NC_080378.1, read on the forward strand.
AACCACCACCACCATATCAACAATACCAAAAATTTCCTAAAGGATTCAACTGGGAGCAACTGCAAGGAGATATACACCAAATGAGAGGAGACCTACACCATCTGAGAGAAGATGTCAATCAATTCAAGGACAATCAACAACAACAATGGAACCAAGTGAATGAGAATATACAACAATCCAAGAAAGTATGGAGCAGCTGAAGGAGCAACAATGATAGTTTGATTGAGGAGAAATACAAGGTACACTCAACAAAATAGTAGAGCAAAACAAATGACAGCAGAGGAATCTGGCCGAGTTCAGGAACCTCTATGACGCTAGGACTATCTCAAGGAGGCAATATAATATCAACACACAAGCGAAGCTAAATTACTTGTGCAATATTGTGGCCACTATTAACCCCGGATATCCAACATTCATGCAAGGGATGGAGGAGTTGAGTGCTAGACAGGAGGATATTCTAGCTAAACACAAAGAGGATGAAAGAAACTATATGAGAAGGCTAAGATTTTGAAGCCCAAGGACACCAAAGCACAAGAGGGATCCTCCAAAAAGGATGAAGATGACTCCTCCCCTTCCAAGAAGAAAGACAAAGGAAAGGGGCCAGTGAGTTGAAGCTGCTTGATGAACGGATAATTTATACACTTTTTGACATTATTTTTAGGTAGTTTTTTAGTATGATTTAGTTAGTTTTTAGTATATAATTATTAGTTTTTCTGCAAAAATCACATTTCTAGACTTTACTATGAGTTTGTGTGTTTTTGTATGATTTCAGGTATTTTCTGGCTGAAATTGAGGGACCTGAGCAAAAATCTGATTCAAAGGCTGAAAAAGGACTGCAGATGCTGTTGGATTCTGACCTCCCTGCACTCGAAATAGATTTTTTGGAGCTACAAAAGCCTAATTGGCGCTCTCTTAATTGTGTTGGAAGGTAGACATCTTGGGCTTTCCAACAATATATAATAGTTCATACTTTGCCCGAGTTTTCATAACGCAAACTAGCGTTTTAACGCAAACTTTCTACCCTTTTCTGGCGTTAAACGCTAGAACTGGCATAAAAGCTGGAGTTAAACGCCCAAACTGGCACTAGAGCTAGCGTTTAACTCCAAGAAAAGCCTATGCACGTGGAAGCTTCAATACTCAGCCCAAGCACACACCAAGTGGGCCTTGGAGGTGGATTTCTGCATCATTTACTTATTTCTGTAAACCCTAGGTTACTAGTTCATTATAAATAGGATCTTTTACTATTGTATTTTAATCAAGGAGGGGAGATCTTTAGATCATTTTTGAGACTATCTTTGTATCATTGTTGATCTCTTGATCACGTTTAGGGGGCTGGCCATTCGGCCATGCCTGGACCTTCATCACTTACGTATTTTCAACAGTGGAGTTTCTACACCTCATAGATTAAGGTGTAGAGCTCTGCTGTTTCTCATGAATTAATGCAATTACTACTATTTTCTATTCAGTTCAAGCGTATTCTTGTTCTAATATATTCATTCGCACTTCAACATGAGGAATGTGATGATCAAGTGACACTCATCACCATTCTCACTTATGAACGCGTTCCTGACAACCACTTTCGTTCTACCTGAAAACAAGCTTGAATGTATATCTCTTGGCCTCCTGGTCCACGACGCATGGTTGCCTCTCTTGACAACAGAGCCTTCCATTCCGTGAGATCAGAGTCTTCGTGGTATAAGCTAGAATCAATTGGCAGCATTCTTGAGATCCGGAAAGTCTTAACCTTGTCTGTGGTATTCCGAGTAGGATCTGGGATGGGACGACTATGACGAGCTTCAAACTCGCGAGTGCTGGGTGCAGTGACAGTGCGCAAAAGGATCATTGGATCTTATTCCAACACAAGTGAGAACCCAACAGATGATTAGCCCTACGTAACCCGTAGCCGGACCATTTTCACTGAGAGGACGGACGGTAGCCATTGACAACGGTGATCCCCCAACATACAGCTTGCCATGGAAAGGAGTACGCATGACTGGATGAAAGCAGTAGGAAAGCAGGGATTCAAAAGGAACAAAGCATGCCCATACGCATATCTGAAATTCCTACCAATGAATTACATAAGTATCTCTATCCTATTTTATGTTTTATCTATCTTTTAATTATCAAAATCCCATAACCATTTGAATCTGTCTGACTGATATTTACAAGATGATCATAGCTTGCTTCAAGCCGACAATCTCCGTGGGATGGACCCTTACTCACGTAAGGTATTACTTGGATGACCCAGTGCACTTGCTGATTAGCTACGCGGAGTTGTGAAGAAAGTGTGTGAGATCACGATTTCACCTACCACTGCTCAAGGTTGTTAAGTCCCATGATTGACACTCTCTAATTTCTGAATCATGTTTAAGTTTTTATCTCTATGTTTTACTTTCTGTTGAGAATAAATAGTACTGCTAGGATAGTTTATGTTTCATGCTTAGTTTTTTTTATGACTGAAGTCTTTTGTGAGTCCTTTGAATTACAAGAAAGAAAATGCAATGTTAATTTCAAGTTTTTCTCAACATCAATAAAGAATATTTTGTCTCCATAAGAGTTGTTGTGAGTTGTGCAAAAATAATAGTAAAAGAGACTAAGACCAAGAGAGATCATTCAAAAACTAAAGGACAAGGAACTAAGTGTAGAACCTTGAATGAACTAAAAAGGAAATAAGTCATGAATTGCAACTAGTCTTAGAAGGTATGACAAGTAGAGGCTAAGGGGTGTTCCTTGAATATCTATAGAACCAAGAATTAGTAAGCAATAAAGACCCAAGGCTCTGAGCATCAACTTCTGGGATTGAAGAGAAACATTAAAAAGCTCAAAAGAGTTGAAAACCCAAGTAGATGCTTGTAGTGAAGATGTGTCAAGAAGAGGCCTGGGCAAGTAAATTCTTAGGGGTGTTTCAACACCTAGTACCCTAAAGCCAACTGGTTTGGGAGTGCTAATGGAAAGCCTAACTAAAGGGTTGTCTTGAGACAAAACACTTAGAGTCGTGGTCAATAAATAGAAGAGAAAGAACAACCAAAGAAAAAAATGAAATAACTCTTACTACTTCAAGGTGACAATCAATAAAAAGGACCCATGAAGCTTATATTTAGAAGAACTCTCAAGGATTTAGAAGCTCTTCATGGCACTTAAACCAAAATATGCATGCATGTGTTAAACACTTAGTCCTATCCTTAGTAATATTTGGTATCCACTTAAGATCAAGTCTCAATTCTTATAGAAACCACTCACAATGATTTGCTTGGGACAAGCAAAGCTTAAGTTTGGTCTTCTGATGAATTGCATCATCTACCCTTTTTTCTTGCATAAAAAGGACCACAAAAGAGCATAATCTCATTTTATCATTGCAATTCATGCAATATTTGATGAATATTATAGTACATTGCTTTAAAATGGGTTGTGCTGAATTTCAGGTGAAAAAGACATCAAAAATGGGAAGAAAACAACAAAACAAGCTGGGAGTGTGAAATTGGCGTGCCACTTAAAGCAAACGCCACAAAAATGCTCTTGCATGGCACGCCAGGAGCTGGGCTTGGCACGCCAGTACTGAAGTCCAGAGGAGATTCTCAAGCAATTACATGGGCGTGGCATGCCAGAAGCTGGGCGTGGCACGCCGGTACAGATCTCCAGAGAACAACAATGAAGGCCATTGAAGGGGCGTGGCACGCTAGGTTGGGCGTGGCACGCCTAACCCATCACTTACTATAGGGCGTGCCACTTGGTGTTGAAGGCATGGCACGCCAGCATCAAAAGTCACTTGGGTGTGCCACTTGAGGAGCCAGGCGTGGCATGCCAAGCACAAGAAACCCACAAACAAATGGGCGTGCCACTTGGGCAACATGGCGTGGCACGCTAGTACAAGATTCCAGAGAAGGGGTTGAAGGCTAAAAAGGTCTGGGTGTGCCACTTGAGGGCGAAGGCGTGGCACGCCAAGCTCTCACCCTCACGTGGGCATGCCACTTGAGCATCCAGGCGTGGCACGCCAATGAACAAGAAGCCAAAGCAAGGGGCTGGGCGTGTCACTTGGTATCGAAGGCGTGGTACGCCAGCTCAAAAATCTCACTATGGCGTGCCACTTGAATGCTGAGCGTGGCACGCCAGCTACTGGAACCAAGGCTAAATGATGGGCGTGGCACGCTGGTTGTATTTTCCAGAGAGGGAGTTAGGAAGCCAACCATAAGGGTGTGCCACTTGGTGTCGAAGGCGTGGCACGCCAGCCACCATTCTCCACTCAAGCGTGCCACTTTAGTCTTAGGCGTGGCATGCCATGATCACCAATCAACCAAGAAGAAACTGGGCATGCCACTTGAATTTTGGGCGTGGCACGCCAGTGAAGGAGCCAAGCACACAAATGGTCTGGCGTGCCACGCTAGTTCAACTTTCCAGAGAGATGGATCAAGCACACAGCATGGGCGTGGCATGCCAAATCCTGGGCGTGCCACGCTAGTTCAATCTTCCAAAAGCAAGAAGAAGAGGGAGAAGACCTGGGCATGCCACTTGGGCTCGAAGGCTTGGCACGCCAGGCTACACACGTGGTTAAAAAGACCCTGGGCGTGCCACTTGAGGTTGAAGGCGTGGCACGCCAGGGATGTTACTGAAGGAGGGCGTGCCACTTGACGAGCTGGGCGTGGCATGCCAAGCCAAAATCAGAGGAAGGCGTGGCACGCCACTGAAGCACCAGCCACACGCCAGCTGGAAGATCACGTTTATTGACTTCTTTTTCCTCCAAATTGTAATTTTTCTTTTCACTTTTTGTATTTCTTTTATTTCTAGAACTAGGAGTAGTATAAATAACCCCAACAAGTACTGAGAAAGGGGGTTCAAGCAGTTAGGAAGCTAAGTGTAGAATAGCTTTTAGATTTACTTTTTACTTCATCATCTTCTTCATCTTGAGCACTTTTCTCTGAGCTATGAGTCGCTAAATTCCCTCTCATTGAGAGAGGGAGCTCTGTTGTACTTGATGGATTGATGATAGCAAATTTCTTCTTCTCTTCATCTTCTCTTTGATTTGCTAGAAGGAATTTTGTTCTTCATGCTTAGTATTCAATTATCTTGGGAAATAGATTGAATGCAAAATGGGTTTCATGGAAACCTTGAAAAAGGAATCATGAAACCATGCTAGAAATCCCTTCTCACACTTGAGTAGGATCTGGGTTTTGGTGTTTGGATATGGTGACATAAAATCCTCCCTCTACTTGGACCTATGATAATTTGTGGTATAATCACGGACCAAGCATATCTCTCTTCATGAGCAGTTAGACCAAGGAATTGGCTATTGATCAAGATCTGAGAGATTGAGTCACCAAGGGATTGGGACTCAATCAATCATGATTGCCAAGAGGTCAATGAGTTGCATGATTGAAGAGGATATAAGCTGCATTTAATCCAAAGAGACAACATCTCCTGATCTCAATGAATTCCCCCATCCTCATCTATTACTTTCTTTATAGCTTTCTTTTACATTCTGCAATTTCCCATTCCCGTTTACATTTATTTCATTTAAACTTCTGCCCTTTACATTCTTGCTATTTCTATTTCTGTACTTTACTGCTTTTCTTTGCTTTCATGTCATTTACGTTTCTGTCCATTTATAATTCTACAATTACAATCTATTCTGTTTAGCTTGACTAATTCACCAATTGGTTAAAATTGCTCAAAACTACCAATCTCTGTGGATACAATCCCACTCCACTATGGGTTAATACTTGACGACAATTTTGGTGCGCTTACCAAAAGAGCGGATTCATGATCAAAAAAATTTATGGGGTGTGAATTCCGGACTCATCACTTCTTAATCTTTCTTCCTGACAAAGAAGTGACCGAAACTTGAGAGAGAAGAGAGAGAGAGAAAAATGAAATGCATTAAGTTTCTCACTTCCCTTTGGCTTGGTGGCGGTGATAGTAATTATGGCTATCAAATCAATTTCAACTTTCTCTTTCATATTTCCAATGCTATTAATGCAAGTTAATTGAATTTGAAATTCATCAAAAGGTGAAGGTGGTATCCGTTAAAAGCATGCAGCTTTGGCTTTCTTCCCTTTTTAATTTCAGACCAAGCTAGTTGGTCTCTCAACAAAATTGATTTGGGCTAATAATGATTAAGTCTGGCCCAACTAGTATAATAATTCAGCTACAATTTTTAAAACATTTTTTTGTAACCAAGGCTGAATATTAACTTTCCATTGGTCTTGCTATTTTTCGGCCTAAAACAAAATCTGCAAGCAACAAAATTATTAATTAGCAAATATGAATTAAAATTCAAATTAATAATTTTATAATTAATTATATTAATAATGTTTGATCATCATCAATTTAATTTGGAGTTTTCCAAACTCATCAATTATTATTATTATTAAAATGATTAAAAATATTTTCAATTGATAATTGATAAGTAGTTTAATAATGCATTAAATATTGATTTTATATAACTATAATAAAGATATTTTTCTAAATTAATATAATTATGCATTATTACTTAAATGATAATTATAGTATAATTATAATAAATATATTTTTATAAAATAAACTTAGAAGAGAAAATAGCGCATTCATTTTGGCGGGAAAATATATTCATGAGGAATCGACACCTCACTTCCATTAGATGGAGGAAAACCCAGTTTTAGTATATTAAGTAGATTCGGTTGCTTGGTGATCACGTAGATAATTGAGTTGTTGAGTTGCAAATTGATCCCACAGTGTGCATCTAATTTTTTCCTCATTTCTAAATAAAAGCGAAAATGAAGAAAAGTAAGTAATAATATATAATAAAAAAACATTTTGTATATGAATAGATAATTGTTACAAAATAAATTCTAATTGTGAATTTTTAAAACTTCACATACTGCAAATCATAGAGATCAACCACAATGTAATAGCCACTTTTTCCTACTTTTGACCATGATATAAGTTCTCTTTTTCCAGTCAAGAGTCCAATAATATCTAATTAAAAAAACGAATAATATAAAAGCATGAAATTAAAGACAAATAAATGAAAACACAATAATAATAATACAAATTAACTTCGTACAAATAAGTTGGCTTTTTCATTTGTTTGTCTCAATATATCAGCATGATCGAGAAAATTGAAATAATTATCAGGAATGTTACGATCATCAATCGTATTTACTATACGTGACTCCTTCTTAAATGTTATTCTACACACATGTGTAGTCGGAAGATAAATTCCGCTTGATTTCTCAATTAGAAAATTTGAGAAGACATAAACCTTCCCCTCGATCAAATCATGTTCAAACATCTTTGCTAAATAATTCTTGATAGAACAATGAATTTTATCACATTGTAAAACAAATTAAAAATGAAGACTATTAGCACTTATAACTCTATTAAATCGCACTGTTGTTGATTCGTCCAAGGGTTTACTTATCAAATAAATTTAAAATATGAACTGAAAAATCTATAAACTGGACCTAGCATCACTTAAAGAAATCATGGGGGATAATCAACCTACCTTATCATCCATGAGAACCATTTCTAGGTAAGCTGTCTTACTCTTGTCGAATTTGGATGGGACTTTCCATAACCTTATAATCCTTGCCTTTATTTTCCAAACATTTTCATTACATAATCTACTATAGGTAATACTATTGATAGAATCATAGCTTGTAGCCATTAGGTATGAAAAATAATAAAGAGAAAAAGAATTATGAATGAGGTACGAATAATTGTAAATATAGGTAATACTGTTGATAGAATTATAGCTTGTAACAATTGACTATTACGACTAATATATATATACACACACTAATTGCACACGGTATTAATTTTTAATGGAGATGCTTGCTACAATTAGAAAAAATTATATAAATAGAGACACCTGATATATATAAATATGTATAAAAGAAGAGATATATAAATATATGCCAAAATTTATAGGAAAAAGATAAAAGAAGAGATATATAAATATGTATAATATTATTGCTATATATGAAGTAAGTTTAAATTGTTATAATTATAGAGACTTACTATAATTATATCAAATTTAATTATGATTGTAAATAAATAAAATAGATAACAATCAATACTATTTTTTTTATATTCAAAATTGACTGTAAATACAAAAAATAAAATCACTAATGTTTAAAAATATGAGTGAAAAATAAAACTCCATAATAAAAATTCAATTTGTTGACTAATTAATCTTATGTTCATATAATATTATTATTATTATTTATTATATACAGATTAAAATTGTAAATATATACTAATAAAATTATTACATATGAATGAGAATTAAAACTATATCAATTATATTAATTATATTATTATTATTATTATTATTATTATTATTATTATTATTATTATTATTATTATTATTATTATTGAATAATGATGATAATTCACGTGATAATAACTTTTACCTATAAAACATCTAAAATTAAATAATATTCAAGTATAATTAGGTGACAATTATAATCCAAATTATTGCATATGAAGTCACGTGAATTATTATTATAATTGATATAATTGATATATACTCTCAATCTTATCGATTATATCAATTTAACTATATCAATTATATTCAAATTATTAGTCAATAATTTTAATAAAATTCTTGCTATAATTAGGTTATTCTTATATTATTTTCTTGTATTAATCGTTATAATTAATTCAATAAAGATATTTATTTAGTATATATGTTATCTACATTAATTATATGCCAATATTTTTAAGAAAGAGTTAAAAAAATAGATATATAAATATATATAATATTATTTCTATATAAAAACAGAGATATATATATATATATATATATATATATATATATATATATATATATATATATATATATATATATATATATATAGACTGTATTATAAAAAAAATAAAGCCTATATATAGGAATAACAAAAAATTCAAGTAATTATTTATTGATTTTTATGATTTCTATTACACTTAATGAAAATTGAACAATCTAAAAAGTAAATACTAAGGTGACATGCATGCCTATATTAATATAAGAAGAATATATATTCAAAAGCATTTCTCTATTATATCACTTATTTACTCACAGCCTTAAAATCTTTAAGAATATACAATTGTATTATCATTCAAGCTACAAATCCATCCTATATTTTCATTAAATATTTAGATTAATACACGGATTTTTCACGTTGTTGTTATTGTTATTATTATTATTATTGGATAATGAATAAAAATTAGAATTATATCAATATTTTTTAAAATTAATATAATTAAAATGACTAAAAATATTTCAAATCAATGTGTGTTATTAATATCATAAGATTTGATCATTTTATGATTAGAATCAAATATTTTTATCATGATTACTACGATTGGTGCCATTATCACATCATCATCATCATCATCATCATCATCATCATCATCATCATCATCATCATCATCATCATCATCATCATTATTAAAATTATTAAAAGTACTTTTAATTGATAATTGATAAATAGTTTAATAATACATTAAATATTGATTTGATATAATTATAATGAAAATATGTTCCTAAATTAATATAATTATGTATTATTCATTAAATATTAATTATAATATAATTATAATAAAGATATTTTTATAAAATAATTTAGAATAAAGAAAAGTGCATTTATTTTGAAAAAAAAATGAAATCATGAGAAATCGACACCTCACCTTTATTAATTAGGGAAAAATCAAATTTTAGTATATTAAGTAGATTTGGCACCTATCATTAGATAGGTAAATTTTATCACATGACCAAACTTGATTAAGTATTGGTTTTTGGTTGAATCCATTCGACTAGCTGTTTTGGTACCATTTTTAGGAAATTGAATAAGACACAAGTAGTATATATAGAAAATTTCAAGTATTTTAAAAATACTAATATTTTAGTCATTTTAACGGTTAATTTTAATTATATATATATTATTAAGATTAATAATAAAAATTATTACAATACTAATTATTTTTAATATATTTTGATGCATGAACATCTTAAGTATTTTTTTTAGGTAAATCTTATAAAAAATTTATGATTTTATTTAGTAATTATATAATTTTTAAAGTTGTTCTATTAGTATTTTAATTTTTTTTTTGTTCATGATTCTTGTAGAGAAATGTTAGGAAAAGAGAATCAAAAGAACAAATAAGAACCAAGAATTGAAGACAAGTGTAAAGAAAATTTATGAATACTGTCAACTTTGGCCTCTTCACAGTCAAACGAGTATAACATGAGCTACAGAATTTCAAATAATGCGGTTCCAACGGCATTAGAAAACTAACTTCCAAAACTTTCCAACAATATATAATTGTTTATATTTTCTCTCTGGACTCACGGCGCTAGGTGCCGTGACATTGGCGCCTAGCGTCAAACCGCGTCCCATCATCATTCTTCTTTGCTACTTCGGCGCCCAATGCCAAGCTCGCGCCTAGCGCCATGTGCCTCTCTTCCTCTGGAACAATGGCGCCTAATGCCACAAGTCTCGAGTCCAGTGCTACCAAGGACGAAAAGTCTGATTCTCCTCTAGAACAATGGCGCCGAGCGCCATGAAGTTCGCGCCGAGCGCCGCTGTCACGTGACCCACCATCCAAAATCATCACAATCAATATTGAAGATTTAGTTTAAATAAAAGAGAGAAAGATACGAAGCGAAATTTAATTTTCGAATTAATTAGGATTTGATATAAAAGGAGAAAAAATTTGCCCTACGGGCTCTCTTCTCTTCCACTTTAGCACTTTTCAGTTTTACACACTTTTACTCTCCGAGGGTTTTCTCTGCACCATGAGTCACTAAATCTTCATTGTTAAGGTTAGGAGATCTGTTTACTTTAATGGATTAATACTATTTGTTCTTTTACTCTTAACGCATTGATTTATGTTTAAGAATTGATTTCGTTCTTCATCCTACGGATTAGTGTGTATTGAAAAATAACTCTAATCTAAATTGAATTCTTTTGAATCTTGAAAAGTTACATCACTAGAATTAAAGCTTGAAACTATTTTCTCACAACTCCTTAATTGTCTGGATTTAATATGATATGTGACATATAATCGGATTATTTTTGGATTCTTAGGAATTGTGTTGTTATAAATTAGATTTTGAACTTAACCTTTTAACACAATTGATTGATCAAGGAATTTATGTTTGGTTGGGTTAGAGGAGATTGAATTACTTTGGAATAGGAATTCAATCACCTAGGGTTTGACATAAACTCAATCTTTGCATAATCAAAGTAGTTGACATTGAATGTTAATCCGAAAATTTAAACATCTCTAAAACCTTAACTCTTTTCTCATACTATTTTCTCAACCATTCACTGTTTGTTTTTCTTAATTTACTGACTTTTATGGTATTTGATATTCAAAACTCTCATTTTAACTTGTCTAACTAGAATAATTAATCAATTATTATTTTCTTAATCTATTAATTTTTGTGGGTTCGACACTCATTCATAATGAGTTTATTACTTGCTATGATTTGTATACTTGCTAGTAATTGTAGTTTGAAAAATTCGCATCCTACTTAAAACTTCTCATAGATGTCTGTGTATGTATGTTGTAAAACCCGGTTAATTAACGACTAATTAACCCATAAATGAGAATTTATTCTAGAAAGCCTAAAATGTGATTTTTATGGCTAAATGTGATAGAGGAGACTGAGACGAGAATTTTGGTACCAATTTTATAGAATTCGGACCAAGATTGGACCGAACGGGCCAAACCGGGCCAATTGGACCCAAAGTGGGCCCTTGGCCCAACATGACTTAACCAAAACCCTAGTTTTCAGCACTCTCTCTCCTCATTTGTTACACACACATGCTGAAATTAGCAAGAAAGGGAGGAAGAACTCTCTCTCAAGTTCTCTCCCTTGGTTGATCTTCAAACCACCATAACTTTTGATCTAGAGCTCCGATTGCCGCCCCGTTTGCGGCCACGCGTTCACCGCGGAGAGCTCTACAAAACCCATACAACCAATCTTGAGGTAAGCCACGTGTTGCTGTTCGAAATCTCAGCCCTTATTTTCGAGTTTCATGGGTTGAATGTTGAGATTTTGGGTTCTTTGATGTTATAGGACCCAACTCTCTTGAAGGAGAAGGTTAATCTTGTCTTCTTGGACCTTGGGTGTGGTAAGATTCTCAACCCTAGTGTATTTTGTTGTTTTATGATGTTTGGGTTTTGAGATGTTGTGTATGGGTATGATGGTTGTGGCTTAGGTTGTGTATATGTGAATATTGGAGCTTGATTGGTGACTTGACAAGCTTGGAAAGGGTTTGGTGGTGAAAAATCTGTTCTTGGAGGTGTTGAGGCCTTGAGAGCTTGTGGATAAGTGGTTTAGAAGTGCTCCGGTGGAGCTTGGGAAAATCGGCTAAGGTATGGTTTCGGTTTCCCGTATCTAATATGTAATGTGGTAGGAAATACTTAGGCTAGAGGCCCTAAGATAGGCATTGAATGGTTGATGTTATTGAATGGTTGATATATATGATGTGGTCATATATGTGATGATCATTATTGATGCCTTGGTGGTATGATGCATGAGAAATATGCATGTTGTGATATATGCTTGATAATTGGTTATGGTTGAATTGTGGGTTGAACCAAGTTGATGGTGAGAGTGATATTGATTGTGTACAATAATGGTTTATTGGAATTGGTGTTGTTGAAAATTGGCATGAGGAATAGTATATGATATGTCAATATATTTGAGTTTGAGCCACTTGGGTGAAGTGGGCTAAAATGATGAGATAGTGATTGTATATATTGTGGTAATGTGTCAATGTGTGAGTTGAGGAGGCTTGATGTTGAGTTTGATACATTTTGATTGATTTCAAAGAAAGGGGATGAAATTGGCATGTTTGGATTGACTTTGAAAGGAGTTGAAAATGGTTTGTTTTGAAAATGACATATTGTGGTTTTGTATGAAAATATGGTTTTTGGGCATACTTTGACGGGACATAACTTGGACTACGGATCTCCGTTTTGTATCAAATCTGTTTAGAAATGAAATTGGATCCGGGATGTCCATGCCGTTCGAAGAACGGGTGAAAAACAATTTAAAATGAGGAAGTTATGTCCGTTGGAAGAATGGGGTTTAAATCTGTGAAATTCTGCAGCTTTTAACTTAGAAAATTTTTAGCAGAATGACCCCTTGCGCGTGGGCGCACCTGGCGCGTACGCACCGATCTTCCGAAAAGTGCCATCCACGCGTACGCGTGATGTGCGCGGGCGCGCCGATTGTGCTGCACCCAATGCCCCGCCATTTTCCCGAGAGTTATGCCAGAACTGTGCCGGTGTTGTGCTTGGGGCACGAGAACACCCGCGCGTACGCGTGGTTGGCGCGTGCGCGTCGATGGGCAAGTTTGGAATCCACGCGTTAGCGTGCATGACGCTTACGCGTCGATGAGTTTTTAAGGCCATCCACGCGTGCGCGTGGAGTGCGCGTACGCGCGGCCCTGTTTTCATCCCAAAGTTGATTTTTGAGTTTTAAAAGCCAAATCTCATACTTCTAAACCTCCGATCTCACCATTTATGTCTTAAATCATTATGGCATGCCTAGCTATTAAGAAGGGGCTAGTGAATGAGGTAACTTGCGAGTGAAGCAAGGGGAATATGAATGATCAATGAGGATCAAGATGATTATGTGAGATGCGGAGGATGGTGGTGGAAGTGCTTGTTATGCCATGGGCCGAAAGGCTATAATTGTTAATGAAATGGCTGGTTATGGATTTAACCGTGAGCCGGAATAGCTGTGTATGCTATGAATATTGGCTGGTTCTGGATTGAACCGTGAGCCGAAATGGCTGATATGGATGTTGATCCATGGATGAGAATTCATGCATGTTGATGCTGAATTATTGATAATTGTGAAATTGTACTTCCACTATCTGAGGTACGAGTTTCCTTGGGTAGTAGCAGTGGCTAGCCACCACGTGCTCCAGGTTGAGACTCGGAGCTCTGTTAACCCTATGTCGTAAGTGTGGCCGGGCACTGTGAAAGGCCCGGATGAGCTCGAACCCCCGTAAATATTCACCAGTGAGGGTGATGGATATGGATCATGTTTATGATCAAGTTTATAACGAGTATAACTCGAGTTTGGGGATGCACGACAGAGGGACAGTCCAATGGTTAGCGACCAGGACTTGTCGGGTTGGCTCTATAACCGACAAGATGATATCATCGGCCACTAGGGACAGGCATTCATGATATGCATACTATGTGAATTGTTTGAGATTGCCTATTTGACTGCATATTACTTGCTAATTGTCTAAATGTCTTAACTGCTACTATTTGTATATTCTTTGTTTGATATATCTGTGTTTGCTATAATATACTCCTGCTGGTGGTTGGGAGGTTTGAAGGAATTGGAAAGGGAAGTATTAGTTAGACTGAAGAATCTTTAGTCAGATGCCCTTATATGGTTAGCTTGTTTATAAGCTTTGATATTATCTGGAGGAAGTTATAGGATTGCCTTTGGCTTTCCTCTATTATTATGTATTATATATGTGGAAGCTGTTACCATGCTGGGGACCTCTGGTTCTCACCCATGCGGATTTTGTGGTTTTCAGATGCAGGACGTGAGGTGTCCCGCTGATGCATGCTGGAGACTTCTATATTGCGAAGATCCTTTGTTCTCGGGGCTATGTTTTGGTTTATATGTTTTTCTTAGATACTTTTATCTCCATTAAATAATACAAACTGTGATGACTCCTCTTATGGGAGATTTTGGAGAATAGGTTTTATGTATTTGTGCTCCTTTGGGTTTCCTTTGGGGTTTTCCTTATTTTATCATATGTATATATTGTTATGCTCGGACCGGTTATCTTCGCAGCCGGATTTTGAGCCTTGATATTCCTGTTTTTGACACTCTTTTGTATATATATAATCTCGCGTTGGTTTATCCTTGTTCGTTACGTTATCGGTCGGAGTGATGCGCTTTTGAGTTGCGGTTTTTGTTTACCCCATTTTTCTACAAAGGCTCCTAGTTATAATCAATCATTCATACTACTATACGTACTAAATTTTTATTTTAGAGGTCGTAATACCTTGCCATCTCTGAATTATGACTTAAGCATAAGACTCTGTATGGTAGGGTGTTACATTATGGTATCAGAGCAGTTCGTTCCTATAGAGCCTGAGGGATGGACTGACTATGCTTCTGTGCATTCTCTGTATGTGTGTGTTATGTGCTATCAGTATATCTACTTGATATAATTGGCATAAACATTCATGAGCATGCATTTGGGACTTTGAAGTACTAGACTTCCGATATTGAGACTGATCAACTTAATATCGATTGTTTGGTATGTATAGGAACCAGATGGCGCCTCGTGGACGCGGTAGAGGTAGTGCGAGAGGTCGTACGAATGCTCGTGCACCGGAGAATAACCCTAATGACCCGGTGAACTTTATGGCTGCGTTGGAGAACATGGCTGCTGCTATGCAAGCCACTGCTGAGGCTCTTGGTCAACAGATGAACAACCATGGTAATGATGGAGGTGGAGTTCAGGGCCCGATGACCTTGGCAAACTTTTTGAAGGTTAATCCGCCTAAGTTCAAGGGAACTACTAGTCCGACTGAGGCTGATACATGGTTTCAAGCTATAGAGCGAGCGTTGCAAGGACGGCTAAGGAACTTGAATTGTTACAGCTGAAGCAGGGTACTATGTCCATATCAGAGTATACTGACAAGTTTGAGGAGCTGTTCAGGTTTTCTCGTATGTGCCAAGGGACTCCAGGGGAATATGAGGAATGGAAGTGTGTTAAGTATGAAGGAGGACTCCGGAGTGATATCTTCAGTTCAGTGGGACCAATGGAGATTAGGACTTTCTCCGAGTTGGTGAACAAGTGTAGGGTTGCTGAAGAGTGTGTAAAAAGGGCAACCGCTGAGAAGGGGAGTCACAAAGGATCATTCCCACAGAACCGAGGGAAGGGCTTTGCACCTAGAGGTCCGCCTTTCAAGAGGGGAGGCTCCTTCAGGAGGCCCAACAACAACAACTCCCAAGGAAAGAAGTTTGGGAAGCAGCCTCAGAATGATCAAGCTTGCACTAGGTGTGGGAGTCACCATCCGGGAGCACCATGCAAGGCCGGATGGGGTTTGTGCTACAATTGTGGAAAAGCGGGGCATAAAGCCGTAAATTGTCCTGAGAAGCAGAAACAAGGTGCTGGAAAAGCACAACAGACTGGTCGGGTGTTCACCACTTCAGCTGTAGGAGCTGAGGGATCCGAGACACTCATTCGAGGTAACTGTGAAATAGCTGGTCAAACTTTAAATGCTTTATTTGATTCGGGAGCATCACATTCATTCATTGCATTTGAGAAAGCTCATGAGTTAGGATTGAAGATTGTAACCTTAGGTTATGACCTAAAGGTATATAATGCTACCCATGAAGCCATGGTAACTAGGCTAGGATGTCCGGAAGTTTCCCTTAGATTCAAGCAGCGTGATTTTGTTCATGATTTAGTCTGCTTGCCGATGATTGGTCTTGATCTTATCTTGGGCTTGGACTGGTTATCTAAGAACCATGTTCTGCTTGATTGTTCTACAAAATCGGTGTACTTTATGCCGGAGGATACTGAAGGACCGGTCGTGGTGAATAATTATTACTTGAATTCGATGATGGTGAATTGTTCCGGAACCGAATGTCAGGGTATCATGTTGTTAACCGCAGGCGTTTCAGGTGATGATCAAAGGTTGGAGCAGATTCCGGTTGTGTGTGAGTTTCCGGAAGTGTTTCCCGATGATATTGATGAGTTTCCACCTAACCGAGAGGTTGAGTTTGCTATTGAGTTGGTGCCCGGGGCGGGACCAATCTCAAGTGCTCCTTATAGGATGTCACCGTTAGAGATGAACGAGCTAAAGTCTCAGTTAGAGGATTTGTTGGGAAAGAATTTTATACGACCAAGTGTCTCTCCGTGGGGTGCTCCAGTGTTACTGGTGAAGAAGAAAGATGGGAGTATGCGGCTCTGTGTGGATTACAGGCAGCTGAACAAGGTTACAATAAAGAATAAGTACCCATTGCCGAGGATTAATGATCTCATGGATCAGTTACAAGGAGCTGGAGTTTTCTCCAAGATCGACTTGCGATCCGGTTATCACCAGATAAGGGTGAGGGGTGAGGATATCCCTAAGACCGCTTTCAGGACTCGTTATGGTCATTATGAGTACACTGTAATGTCTTTTGGGTTGACGAATGCTCCTGCAGTGTTTATGGATTACATGAATAGAGTTTTCCGTCCGTATTTGGATAAATTCGTTGTTGTCTTCATTGATGACATACTGATTTATTCCAAGACTGAAGAAGAGCATGCGGAACACTTGAGGACCGTATTGCAGATTCTAAAGGAGAAGAAACTTTATGCAAAACTGTCTAAGTGTGAGTTTTGGAAGAGTGAGGTGAAGTTTTTGGGCCATGTGGTGAGTAAGAAGGGAATAGCAGTAGATCCAACTAAGGTGGAGGCGGTGATGGATTGGAAACAACCAACCACCATAACAGAGATAAGGAGTTTTCTGGGTTTAGCTGGCTATTACCGAAGGTTTATCAAAGGCTTTTCACAGATAGCTTTGCCAATGACAAAGTTGACCCGCAAGGACACTCCGTTCGTTTGGACTCCTGAGTGCGAGGAGAGCTTTCAGACATTGAAGAAAAAGTTGACTACTGCACCTGTGTTAGTGTTACCTGAGCCGAACGAACCTTTTGAGGTGTATTGTGATGCCTCATTAAAGGGTTTAGGGTGCGTGCTGATGCAGCATCGTAATGTGGTGGCGTATGCCTCACGACAGTTGAGACCTCATAAGGTTAGTTACCCTACGCACGATTTGGAACTCGCTGCGGTTGTGTTTGCCTTGAAGGTGTGGAGGCATTATCTCTATGGGGTTAAGTTCCAAGTTTTCTCTGATCATAAGAGCTTGAAGTATCTCTTTGATCAAAAAGAGCTCAATATGAGGCAGAGGAGGTGGATGGAATTGTTGAAAGACTACGACTTTGAGTTGCATTACCATCCGGGAAAGGCGAACGTGGTGGCGGATGCGTTAAGTCGGAAGTCGTTATGTGCGGCTTGGATGATGCTTCAAGAGGAGAAGTTGCTCAAGGGATTTGAGAGTTTGAAAATTGGTGCTCGAGAAGTATCCGGAACTTTGTGTTTGAGCCGATTAGAGATCTCAAGTGATTTCAAGTCCGAACTCCTAAAGGCTCATCAAAATGATGAAGCATTATGGAAAGTGTTACCGGCCATTGAGCAAGGAAAACAGTGGAGAGTGTCAGAAGAAAAAGATGGGTTATGGAGATTCAAGGGTAGAATCATTGTGCCGGATGTTGGCACTTTGAGGCAAGATATCTTAAAAGAGGCACACAAAAGCGGATTCTCTATTCACCCGGGAAGTACTAAGATGTACCATGATTTAAAGGCGATGTTTTGGTGGCCGGGTATGAAGAATGATGTGGCGGAATATGTTTCAAAGTGCTTAACTTGTCAAAAGGTAAAGATTGAACATCAAAGACCTTCCGGGATGTTGCAACCTTTAGAGATTCCACAATGGAAGTGGGAAAGTATTGCAATGGACTTTGTGTCGGGATTGCCAAGGACTAGGGCTGGTTTTGATGCTATTTGGGTGATTGTGGACCGACTGACGAAGTCAGCTCACTTTTTGCCCATTCGTATGACTTACACCCTTGAGGAGCTAGCACGGTTATACATAAAGGAGATTGTGAGACTCCATGGTGTACCTGCTACTATAATCTCTGATAGAGATCCTCGTTTCACTTCAAGGTTTTGGGGTGCATTTCAGAAAGCTTTTGGAACCCGATTAAGCTTGAGCACGGCTTACCATCCTCAAACAGATGGTCAATCTGAGAGGACGATCCAAACACTAGAGGATATGTTGAGAGCTTGTGTTTTGGACCAACCGGTGAGTTGGGATCGATATATGCCATTAGTGGAGTTTGCATACAATAATAGTTATCATACGAGCATCGGAATGGCTCCGTATGAGGCCTTGTATGGGAGAAAATGTCAATCTCCGCTATGTTGGTATGAGGCTGGAGAGAAAAGCTTGTTGGGGCCAGAAATGATAGCTGAGACTACTGAACAAGTCAAGAAAATCCGAGATAGGATGCTCACGGCGCAGAGTCGTCAAAAGAGTTACGCCGATCAAAGGCGAAAGCCCTTAGAATTTGAGGAAGGAGATCATGTTTTCCTTAAGGTCACTCCGACTACAGGAGTAGGTAGGGCGATTAAGGCAAAGAAGTTGAATCCTCGATACATTGGTCCATTTCAAATCCTGGAGAGGATTGGACCGGTGGCGTATCGGGTGGCTCTACCACCTCATCTTTCGAACCTGCACGACGTGTTTCACGTGTCGCAGCTTCGGAAGTACACTCCTGATGCTAGCCATGTGTTGGAACCTGAATCGGTTCAGTTAAGGGAAGATTTGACGCTTCCAGTGGCTCCAGTCAGAATTGATGATTCTAGTATTAAACGGTTGCGTGAAAAAGATGTTTCCTTAGTCAAAGTGGCATGGAGTCGAGACGGTGTTGAGGAACACACTTGGGAACTTGAGTCGGAGATGCGAACGGATTACCCGCATCTATTCTCAGGTAATTGCATTTGAATTTTGTGGGCAAAATTCCCAATTAGGTGGGTAGAATGTAAAACCCGGTTAATTAACGACTAATTAACCCATAAATGAGAATTTATTCTAGAAAGCCTAAAATGTGATTTTTATGGCTAAATGTGATAGAGGAGACTGAGACGAGAATTTTGGTACCAATTTTATAGAATTCGGACCAAGATTGGACCGAACGGGCCAAACCGGGCCAATTGGACCCAAAGTGGGCCCTTGGCCCAACATGACTTAACCAAAACCCTAGTTTTCAGCACTCTCTCTCCTCATTTGTTACACACACATGCTGAAATTAGCAAGAAATGGAGGAAGAACTCTCTCTCAAGTTCTCTCCTTTGGTTGATCTTCAAACCACCATAACTTTTGATCTAGAGCTCCGATTGCCGCCCCGTTTGCGGCCACGCGTTCACCGCGGAGAGCTCTACAAAACCCATACAACCAATCTTGAGGTAAGCCACGTGTTGCTGTTCGAAATCTCAGCCCTTATTTTCGAGTTTCATGGGTTGAATGTTGAGATTTTGGGTTCTTTGATGTTATAGGACCCAACTCTCTTGAAGGAGAAGGTTAATCTTGTCTCCTTGGACCTTGGGTGTGGTAAGATTCTCAACCCTAGTGTATTTTGTTGTTTTATGATGTTTGGGTTTTGAGATGTTGTGTATGGGTATGATGGTTGTGGCTTAGGTTGTGTATA
This sequence comes from Arachis stenosperma, assembly GCF_014773155.1. Classification (NCBI taxonomy): domain Eukaryota; kingdom Viridiplantae; phylum Streptophyta; class Magnoliopsida; order Fabales; family Fabaceae; genus Arachis; species Arachis stenosperma. The sequence goes on from NC_080378.1 coordinate 34,137,031, forward strand.
TGTGAATATTGGAGCTTGATTGGTGACTTGACAAGCTTGGAAAGGGTTTGGTGGTGAAAATCTGTTCTTGGAGGTGTTGAGGCCTTGAGAGCTTGTGGATAAGTGGTTTAGAAGTGCTCCGGTGGAGCTTGGGAAAATCGGCTAAGGTATGGTTTCGGTTTCCCGTATCTAATATGTAATGTGGTAGGAAATACTTAGGCTAGAGGCCCTAAGATAGGCATTGAATGGTTGATGTTATTGAATGGTTGATATATATGATGTGGTCATATATGTGATGATCATTATTGATGCCTTGGTGGTATGATGCATGAGAAATATGCATGTTGTGATATATGCTTGATAATTGGTTATGGTTGAATTGTGGGTTGAACCATGTTGATGGTGAGAGTGATATTGATTGTGTACAATAATGGTTTATTGGAATTGGTGTTGTTGAAAATTGGCATGAGGAATAGTATATGATATGTCAATATATTTGAGTTTGAGCCACTTGGGTGAAGTGGGCTAAAATGATGAGATAGTGATTGTATATATTGTGGTAATGTGTCAATGTGTGAGTTGAGGAGGCTTGATGTTGAGTTTGATACATTTTGATTGATTTCAAAGAAAGGGGATGAAATTGGCATGTTTGGATTGACTTTGAAAGGAGTTGAAAATGGTTTGTTTTGAAAATGACATATTGTGGTTTTGTATGAAAATATGGTTTTTGGGCATACTTTGACGGGACATAACTTGGACTACGGATCTCCGTTTTGTATCAAATCTGTTTAGAAATGAAATTGGATCCGGGATGTCCATGCCGTTCGAAGAACGGGTGAAAAACAATTTAAAATGAGGAAGTTATGTCCGTTGGAAGAATGGGGTTTAAATCTGTGAAATTTTGCAGCTTTTAACTTAGAAAATTTTTAGCAGAATGACCCCTTGCGCGTGGGCGCACCTGGCGCGTACGCGCCGATCTTCCGAAAAGTGCCATCCACGCGTACCCGTGATGTGCGCGGGCGCGCCGATTGTGCTGCACCCAATGCCCCGCCATTTTCCCGAGAGTTATGCCAGAACTGTGCCGGTGTTGTGCCTGGGGCACGAGAACACCCGCGCGTACGCGTGGTTGGCGCGTGCGCGTCGACGGGCAAGTTTGGAATCCACGCGTTAGCGTGCATGACGCTTACGTGTCGATGAGTTTTTAAGGCCATCCACGCGTGCGCGTGGAGTGCGCGTACACGCAGCCCTGTTTTCATCCCAAAGTTGATTTTTGAGTTTTAAAAGCCAAATCTCATACTTCTAAGCCTCCGATCTCACCATTTATGTCTTAAATCATTATGGCATGCCTAGCTATTAAGAAGGGGCTAGTAAATGAGGTAACTTGCGAGTGAAGCAAGGGGAATATGAATGATCAATGAGGATCAAGATGATTATGTGAGATGCGGAGGATGGTGGTGGAAGTGCTTGTTATGCCATGGGCCGAAAGGCTATAATTGTTAATGAAATGGCTGGTTATGGATTTAACCGTGAGCCGGAATAGCTGTGTATGCTATGAATATTGGCTGGTTCTGGATTGAACCGTGAGCCGGAATGGCTGATATGGATGTTGATCCATGGATGAGAATTCATGCATGTTGATGCTGAATTATTGATAATTGTGAAATTGCACTTCCACTATCTGAGGTACGAGTTTCCTTGGGTAGTAGCAGTGGCTAGCCACCACGTGCTCCAGGTTGAGACTCGGAGCTCTGTTAACCCTATGTCGTAAGTGTGGCCGGGCACTGTGAAAGGCCCGAATGAGCTCGAACCCCCGTAAATATTCACCAGTGAGGGTGATGGATATGGATCATGTTTATGATCAAGTTTATAACGAGTATAACTCGAGTTTGGGGATGCACGACAGAGGGACAGTCCAATGGTTAGCGACCAGGACTTGTCGGGTTGGCTCTATAACCGACAAGATGATATCATCGGCCACTAGGGACAGGCATTCATGATATGCATACTATGTGAATTGTTTGAGATTGCCTATTTGACTGCATATTACTTGCTAATTGTCTAAATGTCTTAACTGCTACTATTTGTATATTCTTTGTTTGATATATCTGTGTTTGCTATAATATACTCCTGCTGGTGGTTGGGAGGTTTGAAGGAATTGGAAAGGGAAGTATTAGTTAGACTGAAGAATCTTTAGTCAGATGCCCTTATATGGTTAGCTTGTTTATAAGCTTTGATATTATCTGGAGGAAGTTATAGGATTGCCTTTGGCTTTCCTCTATTATTATGTATTATATATGTGGAAGCTGTTACCATGCTGGGGACCTCTGGTTCTCACCCATGCAGATTTTGTGGTTTTCAGATGCAGGACGTGAGGTGTCCCGCTGATGCATGCTGGAGACTTCTATATTGCGAAGATCCTTTGTTCTCGGGGCTATGTTTTGGTTTATATGTTTTTCTTAGATACTTTTATCTCCATTAAATAATACAAACTGTGATGACTCCTCTTATGGGAGATTTTGGAGAATAGGTTTTATGTATTTGTGCTCCTTTGGGTTTCCTTTGGGGTTTTCCTTATTTTATCATATGTATATATTGTTATGCTCGGACCGGTTATCTTCGCAGCCGGATTTTGAGCCTTGATATTCCTGTTTTTGACACTCTTTTGTATATATATAATCTCGCGTTGGTTTATCCTTGTTCGTTACGTTATCGGTCGGAGTGATGCGCTTTTGAGTTGCGGTTTTTGTTTACCCCCTTTTTCTACAAAGGCTCCTAGTTATAATCAATCATTCATACTACTATACGTACTAAATTTTTATTTTAGAGGTCGTAATACCTTGCCATCTCTGAATTATGACTTAAGCATAAGACTCTGTATGGTAGGGTGTTACATATGTGTTCGGTAGGTCGTGTACCGGACGGTTCAGGGTGATCCTTGTGTGAATAGGTGGGACGTGGCCTGGAATGGGTCGCGAGGGTGAGACGAGGAACCGACATTCCGAGCTTTCGAAAAGAGAGGGGAGGTGTCACCTGCAATAACACTCCGACGCTCAAGTCAGTTGAGTGTGCAGGCGAAAAGGGGCGTAAGGTAGAGTGTGACGTACCTTGGGGGAAGGGCAGATCCTTTCCCATTTATACCGTGTCAGAGGTGGGCCCCTCAAGGACAGGTCCACTGATGAGCGGATAATTTATACGCTTTTTGGCATTGTTTTTAGGTAATTTTTAGTATGATCTAGCTACTTTTAGGGATTTTTTCATTAGTTTTTATGCTAAATTCACATTTTTGGACTTTACTAAGAGTTTGTGTGTTTTTCTGTGATTTCAGGTATTTTCTGGCTGAAATTGAGGGACCTGAGCAAAACTCTGATAAGAAGGCTGACAAAGGACTGCTGATGCTGTTGGAATCTGACCTCCCTGCACTCGAAATAGATTTTCTGGAGCTACAGAACTCCAAATGGTGTGATCTTAACGGCGTTGGAAAGTAGACATCCAGAGCTTTCCAGAAATATATAATAGTTCATACTTTATTCGAGATTTGATGACGTAAACTGGCGCTCAACGCTAGTTTCATGCTGCATTCTAGAGTCAAACGCCAGAAACACGTCACGAACCAAAGTTGAACACCCAAAACACGTTACAACTTGGCATTCAACTCCAAGAGAAGCCTCAGCTAGTGGATAGATCAAGTTCAGCCCAAGCACACACCAAGTGGGTCTCAGAAGTGAATTTATGCATCCATTACTTACTTTTGTAAACCCTAGTAGCTAGTCTAGTATAAATAGGACATTTTGCTATTGTACTAGTCGTCATGGACTATCTAGTTCTTTTGACCATTCAGTCTTTCGTGGGGGCTGGCCATTCGGCCATGCCTGAACCTTCATCACTTATGTATTTTCAACGGTGGAGTTTCTACACACCATAGATTAAGGGTGTGGAGCTCTGCTGTACCTCAAGTTTCAATGCAATTACTACTATTTTCTATTCAATTCGACTTATTCCTATTCTAAGATATTCGTTGCACTTCAACATGATGAATGTGATGATCCGTGACACTCATCATCATTCTCACCTATGAACGCGTGACTGACAACCACTTCCGTTCTACCTTAGACTGGGCGCATATCTCTTGGATTCCTTAATCAGAATCTACGTGGTATAAGCTAGAATTGATGGCGGCATTCATGGGAATCCGGAAAGTCTAACCTTGTCTGTGGTATTCCGAGTAGGATTCTGGAATTGAATGACTGTGACGAGCTTCAAACTCGCGATTGCTGGGCGTGATGACAAACGCAAAAGAATCAAGGGATTCTATTCCAACATGATCGAAAACCGACAGATGATTAGCCGTGCTATGACAGAGCATTTGGACCATTTTCATTGAGAGGATGGGATGTAGCCATTGACAACGGTGATGCCCTACATACAGCTTTCCATGGAAAGGAGTAAGAAGGATTGAGGGAAAGTAGTAGGAAAGCAGAGATTCAGAAGGCACAAATATCTCCATGCGCTTGTCTGAAATTCCCACCATTAATTTACATAAGTATCTCTATCCTATTTTATTCCTTCGCGTATACTATAATTTCTTAACACAGTTGAATCCGCCTGACTGGAATTTACAAGATGACCATAGCTTGCTTCATACCAACAATCTCTGTGGGATCGATCCTTACTCACGTAAGGTTTATTACTTGGACGACCCAATACACTTGCTGGTTAGTTGTGCGGAGTTGTGACAAAGTGTGATTCACGTTTGAGAGCACCAAGTCTTTGGAGCCATTGTTAATGATCACAATTTCGTCCACCAAGTTTTTGGCGCCGTTGCCGAGGATTGTTCAAGTATGGACAACTGACGGTTCATCCTGTTGCTCAGATTAGGTAATTTTCTTTTTATTTTCTTTTCAAAAAAAAAGTTTTCAAAAATTTTCTTTATTTTCGTTTTTCTAAAGAATATTTTCGAAAAAAAATAATAAACATACAAAAAAATAATAAAATCATAAAAATCAAAAATATTTTGTGATTCTTGTTTGAGTCTAGTGTCAATTTTTAAGTTTGGTGTCGATTGCATGCTTTAAAATGTTTCTTGCATTTTTCGAAAATTCATGCATTCATGGTGTTCTTCATGATTTTCAAGTTGTTCTTGGTAAGTCTTCTTGTTTGATCTTGATGTTTTCTTGTTGTGTGTCTTTTATTGTTTTTCATGTACATTTTTGCATTCATAGTGTCTAAACATTAAAGATTTCTAAGTTTGGTGTCTTGCATGTTTTCTTTGCATCAAAAATTTTTCAAAAATATGTTCTTGATGTTCATCATGATCTTCAAAGTGTTCTTGGTGTTCATCTTGACATTCATAGTGTTCTTGCATGTATAATGTGTTTTGATCCAAAATTTTTATGTTTTGGGTCATAATTGTGTTTTTCTCACTCATCATTAAAAATTCAAAAATCAAAAAAATATATTTTCCTTAATCTTCTCATAATTTTTGAAAATTTGAGTTGACTTAGTTAAAAATTTTTAAAATTAGTTGTTTCTTACAAGTCAAGTCAAATTTTCAATTTTAAAAAATCCTATCTTTTCAAAACTTTTTCAAAAATCAAATCTTTTTCATTTTTATCTTATGATTTTCGAAAATTTAAAAATCTTTTTCAAAAATCTTTTTCTTAATTTTATCTTTATTTTCGAAAATTACACTAACAATTAATGTGATTGATTCAAAATTTTGAAGTTTGTTACTTGCTTGTTAAGAAAGGTTCAATCTTTAAATTCTAAAATCATATCTTTTAGTTTCTTGTTAGTCAAAGTAATTAATTTTAATTTTAAAAATTAAATCTATCTTATCTTATCTTTTATATCATATCTTTTTCAAAATTTTATCTTTTTCAAAAATTTGATTTTAAAATATCTTTTCTAACTTCTTATCTTCTTATCTTTTCAAATTTGATTTTCAAATCTTTTTCAACTAACTATTTGACTTTTTGTTAGTTTCTTATCTTTTTCAAAACCACCTAACTACTTTTCCCTCTCTAATTTTCGAAAATATCTCATCACTTTTTCAAAATTCTTTTTAAATTAACTAGTTGTTTTAAATTTTAATTTTAAATTCTATCTCATCTTTAATTTTCGAAAATCATTAACTCCTTTTCAAAATTAATTTTCGAATTCTCTCTCTCGTCTTCTTCTATTTATTTATTTATTTACTAACACTTCTCTTCACCTCTCTTCATCTCCAATCACTACCTCTATCCTTACCCTTGTGTTTGGATTATTCCTTCTTCTTAATCTGTATCCCCTTTCTTCTTCTACTAATAATAAGGATCCTCTCTACTGTGACATAGAGGATTCCTCTTCCTTTTCTTTTTCTCTTCTCTTTCATATGAGCAGGAACAAGAAAAAAGGCACTCTTGTTAAAGCTGATCCTGAACTTGAAAGGACTCTGAAGAGGAAACTAAGAGAAGCTAAATTACAACAATTTAGAGGCAACCTCTCTGAAATTTTTGAACAAGAGAAGGAGATGGCAGCCGAACCAAACAACAATGATGCAAGGAGGATGCTTAGTGATTTTACTAAACCCACGTCCAAGTTTGATGGAAGAAGTGGTGGACGAAATTGTGATTTATGCTTGAATTGTTGTTCGAAATTAATTCCCCAGTAATGGCTCCAAAAAACTTGGTGCTCAATACCATGGTCTAAATATAACCTCACAACTTTGCTCAACTATCCAGCAAGTGTACTGGGTCGTCCAAGTAATAGCTTACGTGAGTAAGGGTCGATCCCACAGAGATTGTTGGTATGAAGCAAGCTATGGTCATCTTGTAAATCTCAGTCAGGCGGATAATAATTGATTATTGGGTTTTCGAAAATATAAAGAGATAATTAATTTATTAATAAATGATAGAAATACTTATGTAATTTCATTGGTAGGAATTTCAGATAAGTGTATGGAGATGCTGTATTCCTTTTGAATCTCTGCTTTCCTACTGCATCCATCCAATCCTTCTTACTCCTTTCCATGGTAAGCTGTATGTAGGGCATCACCATTGTCAATGGCTACATCCCATCCTCTCAGTGAAAAAGGTCCAAATGCTCTGTCACGGCACGGCTAATCATCTGTTGATTCTCGATCATGTTGGAATAGAATCCCTTGATTCATTTGCGTTTGTCATCACGCCCAGCAATCGCAAGTTTGAAGCTCGTCACAGTCATTCAATCCCAGAATCCTACTCGGAATACCACAGACAAGGTTTAGACTTTCCGGATTCTCATGAATGCCGCCATCAATTCTAGCTTATACCACGAAGATTCTAATTAAGGAATCCAAGAGATACGCACTCTAGCTTTCGCTTGTAGAACGGAAGTGGTTGTCAGGCACGCGTTCATACGGATGGATGATGATGAGTGTCACGGATCATCACATCCATCAGGTTGAAGTATGAATGGTATCTTAGAATAGGAATAAATCGAATTGAATAGAAAATAATAGTAATTGCATTAAAACTTGAGGTACAGCAGAGCTTCACACCCTTAATCTATGGTGTGTAGAAACTCCACCGTTGAAAATACATAAGTGATGAAGGTTCAGGCATGGCCGAGAGGCCAACCCCCAAGGTCTAAGAACTAAACATTCAAAGATGTCTAATACACTAGTAAAAAGTCCTATTTATAATAAACTAGCTGCTAGGGTTTACAGAAGTAAGTAATTGATGCATAAATCCACTACCGGGACCTACTTGGTGTATGTTTGGGCTGAGCTTGAATGTTACACGAGCTGAGGCTTATCTTGGAGTTGAACGCCAAGTTGTAACATGTTTTGGGCATTCAACTCTGGTTCGTGACGTGTTTCTGGCGTTTGACTCCAAAATGCAGCATGGAACTGGCGTTGAGCGCCAGTTTACGTCGTCAATTCCCAAATAAAGTATGGACTATTATATATTGCGGGAAAGCTCTGGATGTCTACTTTCCAACGCCACTGAGAGCGCGCCATTTGAAATTCTGTAGCTCTAGAAAATCCATTTCGAGTGCAGGGAGGTTAGATTCCAACAGTATCAGCAGTCCTTTGTCAGCCTTCTTATCAGAGTTTTGCTCAGGTCCCTCAATTTCAGCCAGAAAATACCTGAAATTACAGAAAAACACACAAACTCATAGTAAAGTCCAGAAATGTGAATTTAACATAAAAATTAATGAAAACATCCCTAAAAGTAGCTAGATCATACTAAAAACTACCTAAAAACAATGCCAAAAAGCGTATAAATTATCCGCTCATCACAACACCAAACTTAAATTGTTGCTTGTCCCCAAGCAACTGAAAATCAATTAGGATTAAAAGAAGAGAATATACTATAAATCTCAAAATATCAATGAATATTAATTCTAATTAGATGAACGGGACTTGTAGCTTTTTGCTTCTGAACAGTTTTGTCATCTCACTTTTTTCTTTTGAAGTTCAGAATGATTGGCATCTATAGGAACTCAGAGTTCAAATAGTGTTAATTGATTCTCCTAGTTAAGTATGTTGATTCTTGAACACATCTACTTTAATGAGTCTTGGCCGTGTTCCTAAGCACTTTGTTTTCCAGTATTATCACTGGATACATAAATGCCACAGACACATGACTGGGTGAACCTTTTCAGATTGTGACTCAGCTTTGCTAGAGTCCCCAGTTAGAGGTGTCCAGAGCTCTTAAGCACACTCTTTTTGCTTTGGATCACGACTTTAACCACTCAGTCTCAAGCTTTTCACTTGGACCTGCATGCCACAAGCACATGGTTAGGGACAGCTTGATTTAGCCACTTAGGCCTGGATTTTATTTCCTTGAGCCCTCCTATCTATTGATGCTCAAAGCCTTGGATCCTTTTTACCCTTGCCTTTTGGTTTTAAGGGCTATTGGCTTTTTCTGCTTGCTTTTTCTTTTTCTTTCTAAATTTTTTTTCGCCAATATTTTTTTTCGCAAGCTTTTGTTTTTCACTGCTTTTTCTTGCTTCAAGAATCAATTTCATGATTTTTCAGATCATCAATAACATTTTTCTTATTCATCATTCTTTCAAGAGCCAACAATTTTAACATTCATAAACAACAAGATAAAAAATATGCACTGTTCAAGCATTCATTCAGAAAACAAAAAGTATTGTCACCACATCAATATAATTAAACTAAATTCAAGGATAAATTCGAAATTCATGTACTTCTTGTTCTTTTGAATTAAAAACATTTTTCATTTAAGAGAGGTGAAGGATTCATAGAATTATTCATAGCCTTAAGACATAGTTACTAACTACTAATGATCATGTAATAAAGACACAAACATAGATAAACATATAACATAAAAAAACGAAAGGCAGAAAAAAATTTAAGAACAAGGAATGAGTCCACCTTAGTGAGGGTGGCACCTTCTTGAAGGACCATTGATGTCCTTGAGCTCTTCTATGTCTCTTCCTTGTCTTTGTTGCACCTCCCTAGTGATTTTGGTGCTCCTAATAATTATGTGGAGGAAAATGTATCCCCTGAGGTATCTCAGGAATTTCTTGATGAGGGAATTCCTCATGTTCTCTTGATGTGCAGTCAAATGCTCCTCTACTGAGCTATGGACCCTTGAGATGAATCTCTCCATCTCCCATGACTTGGAGGTGGAAGCTTTTTGTCTTCCCTTTTCTCTTTTTTTTTTCTTTTTTTTTCTTTTGAGGTTTCTCTGGCCTTAGGTGTAGTATAATCACCAAGCATCCTCCTTGCATTGTTATTATTTTTGGCTTCCATCTCCTCTTCTTTTTCAAAAATTTCTGTAAAGTTTTCTCTGAATTGTTGAATTTTAGTTTCTCTTGACTTCCTCTTCAGAGTCCTTTCAGGTTCAGGATCTGCTTCAATAAGAATGTTCTTGTCCTTGCTCCTGCTCATATGAAAAAGAAGGGAACAGAAAATATTAATAGGGATCCTCTTTGTCTAGATATAGAGGTTCCTTTATGTGAGTAGAAAAGAAGAAGAATAGGAAGGAGAAGAGGAAAATTCGAAATCAGAGAGAGGGGGGTTCGAATTTTAGGATGAAGAGAAGTGTTAGTAAATAAATAAAATAAATAGAAAGAGATGAGGGGGAGAGAAATTCGAAAATAATTTTGAAAAATGGGTTAGTAATTTCGAAAATTAAAGGAAGAAATAAAATTAAAATTAAAATTTGAAACAATTAATTAATTAAAAAGAATTTTTGAAAAAGAGGGAGGTATTTTCGAAAATTAGAGAGGAAAAAGTAGTTAGGTGGTTTTGAAAAAGATAAGAAACAAACAAAAAGTTAGTTAGTTAGTTGAAAAAGATATTGAAATCAAATTTGAAAAGATAAGAAGATAAGAAGTTAGTTAAGATATTTTAAAATCAAATTTTCGAAAAAGATAAAATTTTTAAAAAGATATGATAAAAAGATATGATTTTTAAAAAGATAAGATTGAAAAGATATTTTTTGAAAAGATATGATTTTAAAAGATATGGTTTTAAAAATATATAATTGAAGTTAGTTTTAAAAAATATTTGAATTTTAAAATCATAATTAATGACTTGACTCACAAGAAATCACAAGATATGATTCTAGAACTTAAAGTTTGAATCTTTCTTAACAAGAAAGTAACAAACTTGTAATTTTTGAATCAAAACATTAATTGTTGATGATATTTTCGAAAATATGATGTAAAGATAAGGAAAAGATTTTGAAAATATTTTGAAAAAGATTTTTGAAATTTTCGAATATGATAAAAAATGGAAAAGATATGATTTTTGAAAAAGATTTTAAAAAGATAAGAATTTTTAAAAGATAAGATATTTTTTATTTTTGAAATTTATTTTTATGAGAGAGAAAAACACTAAAAATACTTAATGCATGAAAATTTTGGATCAAAACACATGATGCATGCAAGAACACTATGAATGTCAAGATGAACACCAAGAACACTTTGAAGATCATGATGAATATCAAGAACATATTTTTGAAAAATTTTCAATGTAAAGAAAACATGCAAGACACCAAACTTAGAAATCTTTCATGTTTAGACACTATGAATGTAAAAATGCACATGAAAAACACCATACAACACAAAACAAGAAAATATGAAGATCAAACAAGAAAGTTCATCAAGAACAACTTGAAGATCATGATGAATGCAATGCATGAATGCAATTTTCGAAAAATTCATGATGAATATGCAATTGACACCAAACTTAAAACTTGACACAAGACTCTAACAAGAAACACAAAATATTTTTTATTTTTATGATTTTCTAATTTTTTTGTATTTTATTTTTATATTTTTTTGAAAACATATAGGAAAAATAAAATAAGAAATTCTAAATTTTTAAAATGAATTCCAGGAATCATGCAATGTTTGTCTAAAGTTCCGGTCTAGGAATTAGACATGGCATAATAGCCGGCTAAGCTTTATGTGAAAGCTCCGATCTAAAACACTAGACATGGTCAATAGCCAGCCAAGCTTTAGCATACAACTAATATTCCAATTAACTTGCCTCTATGAAGATGGTTTTGAAGCCTCAGTCCAAAAAAATTTAGACATGGCTTTATAGCCAGCCAGGCTTCAACATGCTTCATGAAACTCTAGAATTCATTCTTAAAAATTCTGAAGAACAGGATAAGTAATATAAATTTTTTTTTCGAAATTTAAGAACAATAAAACAAAATAAAATAAAATAAAATTACCCAATCTGAGCAACAAGATGAGCCGTCAGTTGTCCATACTCGAACAATCCCCGGCAACGGCACCAAAAACTTGGTGGACGAAATTGTGATTTATGCTTGAATTGTTGTTCAAAATTAATTCCCCAGTAATAGCTCCAAAAAACTTGGTGCTCAATACCATGGTCTAAATATAACCTCACAACTTCGCTCAACTAACCAGCAAGTGTATTGGGTCGTCCAAATAATACCTTACGTGAGTAAGGTTCGAGCTCACAGAGATTGTTGGTATGAAGCAAGCTATGGTCATCTTGTAAATCTCAGTCAGGCGGATAATAATTGATTATTGGGTTTTCGAAAATATAAAGAGATAATTAATTTATTAATAAAGGATAGAAATACTTATGTAATTTCATTGGTAGGAATTTCAGATAAGTGTATGGAGATGCTGTATTCCTTTTGAATCTCTGCTTTCCTACTGCATCCATCCAATCCTTCTTACTCCTTTCCATGGCAAGCTGTATGTAGGGCATCACCGTTGTCAATGGCTACATCCCATCCTCTCAGTGAAAAAGGTCCAAATGCTCTGTCACGGCACGGCTAATCATCTGTTGATTCTCGATCATGTTGGAATAGAATCCCTTGATTCTTTTGCGTTTGTCATCACGCCCAGCAATCGCGAGTTTGAAGCTCGTCACAGTCATTCAATCCCAAAATCCTACTCAAAATACCACAGACAAGGTTTAGACTTTCCGGATTCTCATGAATGCCGCCATCAATTCTAGCTTATACCACGAAGATTCTGATTAAGGAATCCAAGAGATACGCACTCTAGCTTTCGCTTGTAGAACGGAAGTGGTTGTCAGGCACGCGTTCATACGGATGGATGATGATGAGTGTCACGGATCATCACATCCATCAGGTTGAAGTACGAATGGTATCTTAGAACAGGAATAAATCGAATTGAATAGAAAATAATAGTAATTGCATTAAAACTTGAGGTACAGCAGAGCTCCACACCCTTAATCTATGGCGTGTAGAAACTCCACCGTTGAAAATACATAAGTGATGAAGGTTCAGGCATGGCCGAGAGGCCAGCCCCCAAGGTCTAAGAACTAAACGTTCAAAGATGTCTAATACACTAGTAAAAAGTCCTATTTATAATAAACTAGCTGCTAGGGTTTACAGAAGTAAGTAATTGGTGCATAAATCTACTTCCGGGGCCCACATGGTGTATGTTTGGGCTGAGCTTGAATGTTACACGAGCTGAGGCTTATCTTGGAGTTGAACGCCAAGTTGTAACGTGTTTTGGGCATTCAACTCTGGTTCGTGACGTGTTTCTGGCGTTTGACTCCAGAATGCAGCATGGAACTGGCGTTGAGCGCCAGTTTACGTCGTCAATTCCCGAATAAAGTATGGACTATTATATATTGCTGAAAAGCTCTAGATGTATACTTTCCAACACTGTTGAGAGCGCGCCGTTTGGAGTTCTTTAGCTCCAGAATCCCTTTCGAGTGCAGGGAGGTCAGATTCCAACAGCATCAGTAGTCCTTTGTCAGCCTTCTTATCAGAGTTTTGCTCAGGTCCCTCAATTTCAGCCAGAAAATACCTGAAATCACAGAAAAACACACAAACTCATAGTAAAGTCCAGAAATGTGAATTTAACATAAAAACTAATGAAAATATCCCTAAAAGTAGCTAGATCATACTAAAAACTACCTAAAAACAATGCCAAAGAGCGTATAAATTATCCGCTCATCAAGAAGCATCTCAATTCTTGCTATTGGAGCAAACAATTTTGAGCTGAAACCTCAATTAGTTGCTATAATGCAACAAAACTGCAAGTTTCATGGACTTCCATCTGAAGATCCTTACCAGTTTTTAACTGAATTCTTGCAGATTTGTGAGACTGTTAAGACGAATGGAGTAGATCCTGAAGTCTACAGGCTCATGCTTTTCCCTTTTGTTGTAAGAGACAGAGCTAGAACATGGTTGGACTCACAACCTAAAGATAGCCTGGACTCCTGGGATAAGCTGGTCACGGCCTTCTTGGATAAATTCTTTCCTCCTCAAAAGATGAGCAAGCTTAGAGTGGATGTTCAGACCTTCAAGCAAAAAGATGGTGAATCCCTCTATGAAGCTTGGGAAAGATACAAGCAGATGACCAAAAAGTGTCCTTCTGACATGTTTTCAGAGTGGACCATATTAGATATATTCTATTATGGTCTATCTGAGTTTTCCAAGATGTCATTGGACCACTCTGCAGGTGGATCTATTCACCTAAAGAAAATGCCTGCAGAAGCTCAGGAACTTATTGACATGGTTGCAAATAACCAATTCATGTACACTTCTGAGAGGAATTCCGTGAATAATGGGACGCTTCAGAGGAAGGGAGTTCTTGAAATTGATGCTCTGAATGCCATATTGGATCAGAACAAAGTGTTGACTCAGCAAGTCAACATGATTTCTCAAAGTCTGAATGGATGGCAAAATGCATCCAACAGTACTAAAGAGGCAGCCTCTGAAGAAGCTTATGATCCTGAAAACCCTGCAATAGCAGAGGTAAATTACATGGGTGAACCTTATAAAAACACCTATAATTCATAATGGAGAAATCATCCAAATTTCTCATGGAAGGATCAACAAAAGCCCTAACAAGGCTTTAATAATGGTGGAAGAAACAGGTTTAGCAATAGCAAGCCTTTTACATCATCTTCTCAGCAACAGACAGAGAATTCTGAACAGAGTCCCTCTAACTTATCAAATATAGTCTCTGATCTATCTAAGGCCACTTTAAGTTTCATGAGTGAAACAAGATCCTCCATCAGAAATTTGGAGGCACAAGTAGGCCAGCTGAGCAAGAAGGTCACTGAAACACCTCTCAGTACTCTCCCAAGCAATACTGAAGAGAATCCTAAGAGAGAGTGCAAGGCCATTGACATAGTCAATATGGCCGAATGCAAGGAGGAGGGAGAGGATGTGAATCCCAATGAGAAAGACCTCATGGGACGTCTCTCAAGCAGGAAGGAGTTCCCTATTATGGATCCAAAGGAATCTGAGGCTCATATAAAGACCATAGAGATTCCATTAAATCTCCTTCTGCCATTCATGAGCTCTGAAGATTATTCGTCCTCTGAAGAGGATGAAGATGTAACTGGAGAGCAAGTTGCTCAATATCTAGGAGCCATCATGAAGCTGAATGCCAAGTTATTTGGTAATGAGACTTGGGAAGATGAACCTCCCTTGGTCATTAGTGAACTTGATACATGGGTTTAGCAAACTTTACCTCAAAAGAAACAAGATCCTGGGAAATTCTTAATACCCTGTACCATAGGCACCATGACCTTTGAGAAAGCTCTGTGTGACCTAGGGTCAGGCATAAATCTTATGCCACTCTCTATAATGGAGAAGCTGGGGATCATTGAGGTACAGCCTGCCTTATTCTCATTACAATTGGCAAACAAGTCAGTAAGACAAGCTTATGGATTAGTAGAGGATGTGTTAGTAAAGGTTAAAGGCCTTTACATCCCTGCTGATTTCATAATCTTAGACACTAGAAAAGAGGAGGATGAATGCATCATCCTTGGAAGACCTTTCCTAGCCACAGTAGAAGTTGTGATAGATGTTAACAGAGGAGAATTAGTCCTTCAATTGAATGGGGACTACCTTGTGTTTAAGGCACACAGCTATCCTTCTGTAACAAGGGAGAGTAAGCATGCAGAGTTTCTCTCAATACAGAGTCAAACAGAGCCCCCACAGTCAAACTATAAGTTTGCTGTTGGGAGGCCACAACCAAACTCTAAGTTTGGTGTTGAATCCCCACAACCAAACTCTAAGTTTGGTGTTGGGACTATATGGTGGACGAAATTGTGATTCTTATTCTTGGATCTGATTCATTGTAATTGGATTTTAGAAATTGGCACTGTTTATGTTCTTCACAACTCCGTTCAACTAACCAGCAAGTGTACTGGGTCGTCCAAGTAATAACCTTACGTGAGTAAGGGTCGAATCCACAGAGATTGTTGGTATGAAGCAAGCTATGGTCACCTTGCAAATCTCAGTTAGGCAGATTAAATCTGTTTATGGTGAGTTCGAATATTAATAATAAAATAAATAATAAAAAGGGATAGAATACTTATGCAGATTCATTGGTAGGAATTTCAGATAAGTGGAATGGAGGTGCTGTAGAGCTCACGGACGCCTGCTCTCCTATTCCTTCTACTCAATCCTTCTTACTCCTTTCCATGGCAAGCTTTGTATAGGGGTTCACTATCAGCTGTGGCTACTTTCATTCCTCTCGGGGAAATAACCTGTGCGGCTGTCACTCGCACAGCTAACCAGTCTGGAGGCATCACCCATGGTTGATAGCTACATCCCATCCTCGCAGTGAAAGCTAATGCACGCACTCTGTCACAGTGCGGCCAATCACCGGTTGGTTCCCGCTCCTACTGGAATAGAATCCCTCTTTTGCGTTTGTTACTAACGCCCAGCAGGTTAAAGTTTGAAGCACGTCACAGTCATTCATGAACGGAATCCTACTCGGAATACCACAGACAAGGTGAGACTTTCCGGATTCCCAGGATCCTACTCGGAACACCACAGACAAGGTTGGACTTTCCGGATCCAGATAAATGCCGCCATCTATCTAGCTTATACCACGAAGATTCTGTTGGGGAATCTAAGAGATACACATTCAAGCTTGTGTTGCATGTAGAACGTAAGTGGTTGTCAATCACGCGCGTTCATGAGTGAGAACGTTAATGAGGGTTATTAACTCATCACATTCATCATGTTCTTGGGTACGAATGAATATCTTGGAATAAGAATAAAAGAGGAATTGAATAAAAGAAAATAGAACTTCATTAATCTTTGAGGTGCAGCAGAGCTCCACACCCTTTATCTATGGTGTGCAGAAACTCCACTGTTGAAAATACATAAGCAAGAGGTCCAGGCATGGCCGAATGGCCAGCCCCCTAAACGTGATCACAGGATAGAAAATACAATCCAGGATGTCTAATACAATAGTAAAAGGTCCTATATATACTAGACTAGCTACTAGGGTTTACATGAGTAAGTAATTGATGCATAAATCCACTTCCGGGGCCCACTTGGTGTGTGTTTGGGCTGAGCTTGATCAATCCACGTGTAGAGGCATTTCTTGGCGTCAAACTCCAGGTTATGACGTGTTTTGGGCGTTTAACTCCGAATCATGACGTTTTTCTGGCGTTTTACTCCAGACAGCAGCATGAACTTGGCGTTTAACGCCAAGTTACGTCGTCATTCTTCGAATAAAGTATGGACTATTATATATTGCTGGAAAGCCCTGGATGTCTACTTTCCAACACCGTTGAGAGCGCGCCATTTGGAGTTCTGTAGCTCCAGAAAATCTATTTCGAGTGCAGGGAGGTCAGAATCCAACAGCATCAGCAGTCCTTTTGTCAGCCTTTTTCAGAGTTTTGCTCAAATCCCTCAATTTCAGTCAGAATTTACCTGAAATCACAGAAAAACACACAAACTCATAGTAAAGTCCAGAAATGTGAATTTAACATAAAAACTAATGAAAACATCCCTAAAAGTAGCTTAAACTTACTAAAAACTATATAAAAACTATGCCAAAAAGCGTATAAATTATCCGCTCATCACAACACCAAACTTAAATTGTTGCTTGTCCCCAAGCAACTGAAAATCAAATAGGATAAAAAGAAGAGAATATACTCGAAAGTCCAAAATATCAATGAATATTAATTTAATTACATGAGCGGGACTTGTAGCTTTTTGCTTCTGAACAGCTTTGGCATCTCACTTTTTCCTTTGTAGTTTAGAGGTATTGGCGTCTCTGGGGGAATTTAGAATTTGGGATAGTGTTATTGACTTTCTTAGTTAAGCATGTTGATTCTTGAACACAGCTACTTATGAGTCTTGGCTGTGGCCCTAAGCATTTTGTCTTCCAGTATTACCACCAGATACACAAATGCCACAGACACATAACTGGGTGAACCTTTTCAGATTGTGACTTAGCTTTGCTAAAGTCCCCAATTAGTGGTGTCCAGAGCTCTTAAGCACACTCTTTGCTTTAGATCACGACTTTAACCACTCAGTCTCAAGCTTTTCACTTGGACCTTCATGACACAAGCACATGGTTAGGGACAGCTTGATTTAGCCGCTTAGGCCCGGATTAAATTCCCTTGGGCCCTCCTATCCATTGATGCTCAAAGCCTTGGATCCTTGCTTTGGAATTTTCGCCCTTTTTTTTTTTCACTGCTTTTTCTTGCTTCAAGAATCAATTTCATGATATTTTTCAGATCATCAATAACATTTCTCTTTGTTCCTCATTCTTTCAAGAACCAACAATTTTAAACACTCATAAACAACAAGATCAAAAGACATATGCACTGTTCAATCATTCATTCAGAAGACAAAAATTATTGCCACCACATCAATATAATTAAACTAAATTCACTAATAATTTCGAAAATTATGTACTTCTTGTTCTTTTGAATTAAAACATTTTTCTTTTAAGAGAGGTGAAGGACTAATGGATTTTATTTCATAGCTTTAAGGCATGGTTTACATACTAATGATCATGAAGTAGAGACACAAAAAAAACATAAATAAACATAGCATTAAAAACCGAAAACAGAAAGAAATAAAGAACAAGGAATGAATCCACCTTAGTGGCGTCTTCTTCTTGAAGGACCAATGATGTTCTTCAACTCTTCTATGTCCCTTCCTTGCCTTTGTTGCTCCTCCCTCATTGCTCTTTGATCTTCTCTTATTTCTTGGAGAGTGAGGGCGTGTTCATGATGTTCCACCCTTAGTTGTTCAACATTATGGCTCAAATCCTCCAAGGAGGTGTTGAGTTTCTCCCAATAGTTGTTAGGGGGAAAGTGCATTCCTTGAGGCATTTGTTGATGATGCACTTCCTCATGTTCTTCTTGGAGGCCGTGAGGAGCTTCCCTTGTTTGCTCCATCTTTCTCTTGGTAATGGGCTTGTCTTCTTCAATGGAGACATCTTCTTCTATGATAACTCCAGCTGAGTAACATAGATGGCATATAAGGTGGGGGAAGGCTAGCCGTGCCATGTATGAAGGCTTGTCAGCTATTTTGTAGAGTTCATTGGAGATGACTTCATGAACCTCTACTTCTTCACCAATCATGATGCTATGAACCATGATGGCCCGATCCACAGTAACTTCAGATCGGTTGCTTGTAGGGATGATGGATCTTTGAATGAACTCCAACCATCCTCTAGCTACAGGCTTGAGGTCCAGTCTTCTTAGTTGGACTGGCTTGCCTTTGGAGTCTACTCTCCATTGGGCGCCTTCCACACATATGTCCCTAAGGACTTGGTCCAACCTTTGGTTAAAGTTGACCCTTCTTGTGTAAGGGCGTTCATCACCTTGCATCATAGGCAAATGAAACGCCAACCTCACATTTTCCGGACTGAAATCCAAGTATTTCCCCCTAACCATTGTGAGATAATTCTTTGGGCTTGGGTTCATACTTTGGTCATGGTTCCTAGTGATCCATGCATTGGCATAGAATTCTTGAACCATGAGAATTCCGACTTGTTGCATGGGGTTGGCTAAGACTTCCCAACCTCTTCTTTGAATTTCATGTCGGATCTCCGGATACTCGTTTTTCTTGAGCTTGAAAGGGACCTCAGGGATCACTTTCTTCTTTGCCACAACATCATAGAAGTGGTCTTGATGGCTTTTGGAGATGAATCTCTCCTTCTCCCATGACTCGGAAGTGGAAGCTTTTGCTTTCCCTTTCCCTTTTCTTGAGGAAACTCCGGTCTTGGGTGCCATTGATGGTGAATGAAAAACAAAAAGCTTAGGCTTTTTACCACACCAAACTTAAAATTTGCTTGTCCCCAAGCAAGAAAAGAAAAGAAGAGTAGAAGAAGAAGAAGAAAATATGGTAGAGAGGGAGAAGAGAGGGTTCGGCTATGTGGGAGAATGTGGGGTTGTGTTGTGTGAAAATGGAAAAGAAAAGAAGGGTATTTATAGGGAGGGGGGAGGGTATAGGTTCGGCCATTTTGGGTGGGAATGGGTGGGAAATTGAATTTGAAATTTTATGGAGGTAGGTGGGGTGTATGGGGAAGAGGAGGTTGATGTGAATGGTGAATGGGTAAATTGGGAGGAGGAATTGAGGTGATTGATGAAGAAGATATTGGGAATTGTGACATGGGGAATCACATCACAAAAACTAGGATTGGGAAGTAAGGTGGGAATATGTTAGGTGAGGATCCTGTGGGGTCCACAGATCCTGAGGTGAGGATCCTGTGGGGTCCACAGATCCTGAGGTGAAAAGAAATACCATTCCTTCTCCCTATAGGCATGTAACATGCCTTCATGTATCATTCTGGCGTTTAGACGCCCATTGGTGCACGTTCTGGGCGTTAAACGCCCATGTGATACTTGTTTCTGGCGTTGAACGCCAGTTTCAAGCTTGTTTCTGGCGTTCAGCGCCAGATTGTCCTCTGTCTGCGCATTCTGGCGTTAAACGCCAGGATGTAGCTTGTTTTGGGCGTTCAGCGCCAGAAAGATGCTCTGTTCTGGCGTTGAACGCCAGCCAGATGCTCCTTCTGGGCGCTGAACGCCAGCCTGTGCGTCCTCCAGGGTGAAAAATTTTTTCTTCTGTTTTTGACTCTGTTTTTAATTTTTTTGATTTTTTTCGTGACTTCTCATGATCATGTACCTAATTCAACACAAAAATAACACCAAAATAAAATAAAATAAAATTAGATAAATAAAATTGGGTTGCCTCCCAACAAGCGCTTCTTTAATGTCATTAGCTTGACAGTGCTCCGCAAGGTGATCAGGTCAATGTTAGTGTAGTCCCAACACCAAACTTAGAGTTTGGATATGGGGTTTGAACACCAAACTTAGAGTTTGGTTGTGGCTTCACAACACCAAACTTAGAGTTTGACTGTGTGGGTTCTTCTTGACTCTGAACTGAGAGAAGCTCTTCATGCTTACTCTCTTTTGTCACAGAGGGATGGCCATGTGCCTGAAACACAAGGTAGTCCCCATTCAATTGAAGGACTAACTCACCTCTATTGACATCTATCACAGCTCCTGCTGTGGCTAGGAAAGGTCTTCCTAGGATGATGCATTCATCATCTTCCTTCCTAGTGTCTAGGATAATGAAATCAGTAGGGATGTAAAGGCCTTCAACCTTTACTAGCACGTCCTCTACCATCCCATAAGCTTGTCTTATGGACTTATCTGCCAATTGTAATGAGAACAAGGCAGGTTGTACCTCAATGATTCCCAGCTTCTCCATTACAGAGAGTGGCATAAGGTTTATTCCTGACCCCAGATCACATAGAGCTTTTTCAAAGCTCATAGTGCCAATGGTGCAAGGTATTAAGAACTTGCCAGGATCTTGTTTCTTTTGAGGTAGAGTTCTCTGAATCCAAGTATCTAGTTCACTAATGAGCAAGGGAGGTTCACTTTCCCAGGTCTCATTACCAAACAGCTTGGCATTCAGCTTCATGATAGCTCCTAAGTATTGAGCAACTTGCTCTTCAGTCACATCTTCATCCTCTTCAGAGGATGCATATTCTTCAGAGCTCATGAATGGCAGAAGGAGAATTAAAGGAATCTCTATGGTCTCTAGATGAGCCTCAGATTCCTCAGGATCCTTAATAGGAAACTCCTTCTTGCTTGAGGAACGTCCCAGGAGGTCTTCCTCACTGGGATTTTCGTCCTCTTCCTCCTTTGTGCATTCGGCCACTTTGATTAAATCAATGGCCTTGCACTCTCCTTTTGGATTTTCTTCTGTATTGCTTGGGAGAGTACTGGGAGGAGTGTCAATGACTTTCTTACTCAGCTGGCCCACTTGTGCCTCCAGATTTCTAATGGAGGATCTTGTTTCATTCATGAAACTGAAAGTGGCCTTTGACAGATCAGAGACTATATTTGCTAAATTAGAATTGTTTTGTTCAGAATTCTCTGTCTGTTGCTGAGAAGATGATGGATATGGCTTACTATTATTCAGCCTATTACGTCCACCATTGTTAAAACCTTGTTGAGGTTTTTGTTGATCCTTCCAGGAGAAATTAGGATGATTTCTCCATGATGAGTTATAGGTGTTTCCATAAGGTTCACCTAAGTAATTAACCTCTGCCATGGCAGGGTTCTCAGGATCATAAGCTTCTTCAGAAGCTGCCTCTCTAGTACTGTTGGATGCATGTTGCAATCCATTCAGATTTTGAGAGATCATGTTGACCTGTTGAGTCAACACTTTGTTCTGAGCCAATATGGCATTCAGAGCATCAATTTCAAGAACTCCTTTCTTCTGAGGTACCCCATTATTCACGGAATTCCTCTCAGAGGTGTACATAAACTGGTTGTTTGCAACCATGTCAATGAGTTCTTGAGCCTCTTCAGGCGTTTTCTTCAGGTGAATAGATCCACCTGCAGAATAGTCTAGTGACATTTTCGAAAACTCAGAGAGACCATAATAGAATATATCTAATATGGTCCATTCTGAAAACATGTCAGATGGACATCTTTTGGTCAGCTGCTTGTATCTTTCCCAAGCTTCATAGAGGGATTCACCATCTTTTTGTTTAAAAGTTTGAACATCCACTCTCAGCTTGCTCAGCTTTTGAGGAGGAAAGAACTTGTCTAAGAATGCAGTGACAAGCTTATCCCATGAGTCCAGGCTATCCTTGGGTTGTGAATCCAACCATACTCTAGCTCTGTCTCTTACAGCAAAAGAGAAAAGCAAGAGTCTGTAGACTTCAGGATTAACTCCATTTGTCTTTACAGTGTCACAGATCTGCAAAAACTCAGTTAGAAACTGGTAAGGATCTTCAGATGGAAGTCCATAAAACTTGCAGTTTTGTTGCATTAAAGCAACTAGTTGAGGCTTAAGCTCAAAGTTATTGGCTCCAATGGCAGGAATGGAGATGCTTCTTCCATCAAACTTGGACGTTGGTTTTGTGAAGTCCCCAAGCATTCTCCTTGCATTATTATTATTTTCGGCCATCACCTCTTGTTCTAATGTTTCTGAAAGGTTGTTTCTGGATTGTTGGAATTTAGCTTCTCTTAATTTTCTCTTCAGAGTCCTTTCAGGTTCTGGATCAATTTCAACAAGAGTGCCTTTATCCTTGTTCCTGCTCATATGAAAGAGAAGAAAACAAGAAAAGAAAGAGGGATCCTCTATGTCACAGTATAGAGATTCCTTTATGTTTAGTAGAAAAAGAAAGGGGTAGGAGAGTGAGGAATGGATTCGGATTTATGGATGAAGAGAGGTGAAGAGAAGTGT
Organism: Arachis stenosperma; assembly: GCF_014773155.1. Lineage (NCBI taxonomy): Eukaryota > Viridiplantae > Streptophyta > Magnoliopsida > Fabales > Fabaceae > Arachis > Arachis stenosperma. Next base: position 34,159,950 of record NC_080378.1, read on the forward strand.
TAGTAATTAAATAATTAAATAGAAGAAGAAGAGAGAAGGGAGGTTTCGAAAATAATTTTGAAAAAGAAGTTAGTGATTTTCGAAAATTAAAGATAAAATGTAATTAAAATTAAAATTTAAAACAAAAAGAATTTTTGAAAAAGAGAGGGATAATTTTCGAAAAATTAGAGGGAGAATTAGTTAAGTGGTTTTGAAAAAGATAAGAAACAAACAAAAAGTTAGTTAGTTTGATTGAAAAAGATTTGAAATCAAATTTAAGAAAGATAAGAAGATAAGAAGTTAGATAAGATATTTTAAAATCAAAATTTTGAAAAAGATAAAATAAAAGATAAAAAGATTTTAATTTTAAAAATTTTGAAATTGTTTACTTCACTAACAAGAAACTACAAGATAAGATTCTAGGACTTAAAGATTGAACCTTTCTTAACAAGAAAGTAACAAACTTCAAATTTTTGAACCAATCACATTACTTGTTTAGTTAATTTTTCGAAAATTACATGTAAAGATAAGAAAACAGATTTTGAAAATAATTTGAAAAAGATTTTTGAAATTTTCGAAAAATAGAAAAAAAATGAAAAAGATATGATTTTTGAAAAAGATTTTGAAAAGATAAGATTTTTAAAATTGAAATTTTGACTTGACTTGTAAGAAACAACTAATTTTGAAAATTTTTGACCAAGTCAAACCAAAATTTCGAAATTTTGGAGAGAATTAAGGAAAAGATATTTTTTTGATTTTTGAATTTTTAATTAAGAGAGAGAAAAACAACAAAAATACTCAATGCATGAAATTTTTAGATCAAAATCATGAATGCATGCAAGAATGTTATGAATGTCAAGATGAACACCAAGAACACTATGAAGATCATGATGAACATCAAGAACATAATTTTGAAAAATTTTTGATGCAAAGAAAACATGCAAGACACCAAACTTAGAAATCTTTAATGCATGAAAAATATGAATGCAAAAATGCACATGAAAAACAAGAAAAGACACAAAACAAGAAATCATCAAGATCAAACAAGAGGACTTATCAAGAACAACTTGAAGATCATGAAGAACACTATGAATGCATGGGATTTTCGAAAAAATGCAAGAAAAAAAAAATTTTTAAAGCATGCAATTGACACCAAATTTAAAAATTGACTCAAGACTCAAACAAGAAACACAAAATAATTTTTGATTTTTATGATTTTCTAATTTTTTTGTATTTTTATTAATTATTTTTTTTTTCGAAAATATTTTGAAAAAAAACGAAAAAGAAAAAGAAAAATTTTGAAAAATATTTTTGAAAAGAAAATTACCTAATCTGAGCAACAAGATGAACCGTCAGTTGTCCATACTCGAACAATCCCCGGCAACGGCGCCAAAAATTTGTTGGACGAAATTGTGATTCTTATTCTTGGATCTGATTCATTGTAATTGGATTTTAGAAATTGGCACTGTTTATGTTCTTCACAACTCCGTTCAACTAACCAGCAAGTGTACTGGGTCGTCCAAGTAATAACCTTACGTGAGTAAGGGTCGAATCCACAGAGATTGTTGGTATGAAGCAAGCTATGGTCACCTTGCAAATCTCAGTTAGGCAGATTAAATCTGTTTATGGTGAGTTCGAATATTAATAATAAAATAAATAATAAAAAGGGATAGAATACTTATGCAGATTCATTGGTAGGAATTTCAGATAAGTGGAATGGAGGTGCTGTAGAGCTCACGGACGCCTGCTCTCCTATTCCTTCTACTCAATCCTTCTTACTCCTTTCCATGGCAAGCTTTGTATAGGGGTTCACTATCAGCTGTGGCTACTTTCATTCCTCTCGGGGAAATAACCTGTGCGGCTGTCACTCGCACAGCTAACCAGTCTGGAGGCATCACCCATGGTTGATAGCTACATCCCATCCTCGCAGTGAAAGCTAATGCACGCACTCTGTCACAGTGCGGCCAATCACCGGTTGGTTCCCGCTCCTACTGGAATAGAATCCCTCTTTTGCGTTTGTTACTAACGCCCAGCAGGTTAAAGTTTGAAGCACGTCACAGTCATTCATGAACGGAATCCTACTCGGAATACCACAGACAAGGTGAGACTTTCCGGATTCCCAGGATCCTACTCGGAACACCACAGACAAGGTTGGACTTTCCGGATCCAGATAAATGCCGCCATCTATCTAGCTTATACCACGAAGATTCTGTTGGGGAATCTAAGAGATACACATTCAAGCTTGTGTTGCATGTAGAACGTAAGTGGTTGTCAATCACGCGCGTTCATGAGTGAGAACGTTAATGAGGGTTATTAACTCATCACATTCATCATGTTCTTGGGTACGAATGAATATCTTGGAATAAGAATAAAAGAGGAATTGAATAAAAGAAAATAGAACTTCATTAATCTTTGAGGTGCAGCAGAGCTCCACACCCTTTATCTATGGTGTGCAGAAACTCCACTGTTGAAAATACATAAGCAAGAGGTCCAGGCATGGCCGAATGGCCAGCCCCCTAAACGTGATCACAGGATAGAAAATACAATCCAGGATGTCTAATACAATAGTAAAAGGTCCTATATATACTAGACTAGCTACTAGGGTTTACATGAGTAAGTAATTGATGCATAAATCCACTTCCGGGGCCCACTTGGTGTGTGTTTGGGCTGAGCTTGATCAATCCACGTGTAGAGGCATTTCTTGGCGTCAAACTCCAGGTTATGACGTGTTTTGGGCGTTTAACTCCGAATCATGACGTTTTTCTGGCGTTTTACTCCAGACAGCAGCATGAACTTGGCGTTTAACGCCAAGTTACGTCGTCATTCTTCGAATAAAGTATGGACTATTATATATTGCTGGAAAGCCCTGGATGTCTACTTTCCAACACCGTTGAGAGCGCGCCATTTGGAGTTCTGTAGCTCCAGAAAATCTATTTCGAGTGCAGGGAGGTCAGAATCCAACAGCATCAGCAGTCCTTTTGTCAGCCTTTTTCAGAGTTTTGCTCAAATCCCTCAATTTCAGTCAGAATTTACCTGAAATCACAGAAAAACACACAAACTCATAGTAAAGTCCAGAAATGTGAATTTAACATAAAAACTAATGAAAACATCCCTAAAAGTAGCTTAAACTTACTAAAAACTATATAAAAACTATGCCAAAAAGCGTATAAATTATCCGCTCATCACTATACAACATTGAACTGATCACCTGTGAGGCTCCATGAGAGCCCACTGTCAAGCTATTTACATTAAAGAAGCGCTTATTGGGAGGCAACCCAATTTTTATTTATCTAATTTTATTTTTATTTTATTGTTATTTTATGTTTTATTAGGTTCATGATCATGTGGAGTCACGAAAAAAAATACTAAAATTAAAAACAGAATCAAAAACAGCAGAAGAAACAGCACACCCTGGAGGAAGGACTTACTGGCATTTAAACGCCAATAAGGAGCATCTGGCTAGCGTTCAACACCAGAACAGAGCATGGATCTGGCGCTAAACGCCAGAAACAAGCAACATCCTGGCATTTAAACGCCAGGAATATGCCCTGAGGAGAGCTGGCGCTGAACGCCAGTAACAAGCATGGAACTGGCGTTCAACGCCAGAAACATGCTACACTTGGGCGTTGAACGCCCAAAATGAGCATCACTTCGGCGTTTAAATGCCAGAATTGTATGCAAAGGCATTTTACATGCCTCATTGGTGCAGGGATGTAAATCCTTGATACCTCAGGATCTGTGGACCCCACAGGATCACCTCAGGATCTGTAGACCTCACAGGATCCCCACCTACCTCACCCTCTCTCTCTCCATTCATGGTCATCCCTTCTGTTTTCCATTCACCACTCACATTCATCCATCTCTTCCATATCTTCTTCTTCTTCTTCTATTCTTTCTTCCTTTGCTCGAGAGCGAGCAACATTCTAAGTTTGGTGTGGTAAAAGCATAGTTTTTTTTATTTTTCCATAACCATTGATGGCACCTAAGGCCAGAGAAACCTTTAGAAAGAGGAAAGGGAAGACAAAAGCTTCCAGCTCAAGGGTCTATAGCTCAATAATAGAGCATTTGACTACACATCAAGAGATCCCACTCATGGACCTCATCAAGAAATCCTTGAGATACCTCAGGGAATACATTTTTCTCCACACAATTATTGGGAGCAACTAAGGATAAGAGCACCAAAATCATTAGAGATCATGCAACAAAGGCAAGAAAGAAACATAGAGGAGCTCAAAAAGCACCATTGGTCCTTCAAGAAGAAGACGCCACTAAGGTGGACTTATTCCTTGTTCTCATTTTTTTTCTGTTGTTCGGTTTTTATGTTATATGTCTATCTATGTTTTGTGCCTCTACTTCATGATCATTAGTAGTTAGTAATTATGTCTTAAAGTTATGAATAATTCCATGAATCCTTCACCTCTCTTAAATGAAAAATGTTTTTAAATTCAAAAGAACAAGAAGTACATGAATTTCGAATTTATCCTTGAATTTAGCTTAATTATATTGATGTGGTGACAATACTTTTTGTTTTCTGAATGAATGCTTGAACAGTGCATATTTTTTATATTGTTGTTTATGAATGTTAAAATTGTTGGCTCTTGAAAGAATGATGAAAAAAGAGAAATGTTATTGATGATCTGAAAAATCATAAAATTGATTCTTGAAGTAAGAAAAAGCAGTGAATAGCAAAAGCTTGCGAAAAAAAAGTGGCGAAAAAAAATTTTTAGAAAGAAAAAGAAAAAGCAAATAGCCCTTAAAACCAAAAGGCAATGGTAAAAAGGATCCAAGGCTTTAAGCATCAATGGATAGGAGGGCCCAAGGAAATAAATCCAGGCCTAAGCGGCTAAATCAAGCTGTCCCTAACCATGTGCTTGTGGCATGCAGGTCCAAGTGAAAAGCTTGAGACTGAGTGGTTAAAGTCGTAATCCAAAGCAAAAAGAGTGTGCTTAAGAGCTCTGGACACCTCTAACTAGGGACTCTAGCAAAGCTGAGTTACAATCTGAAAAGGTTCACCCAGTCATGTGTCTGTGGCATTTATGTATCCGGTGGTAATACTGGAAAACAAAGTGCTTAGGGCCACGGCCAAGACTCATAAAAGTAGCTGTGTTCAAGAATCAACATACTTAACTAGGAGAAGCAATAACACTATCCCAAATTCTAAGTTCCTAGAGAAGCCAATCATTCTGAACTTCAAAGGAAAAAGTGAGATGCCAAAACTGTTCAGAAGCAAAAAGCAACAAGTCCCGCTCATCTAATTAGAACTAATTTCATTGATATTTTGGGATTTATAGTATATTCTCTTCTTTTTATCCTAATTAATTTTTCAGTTGCTTGGGGACAAGCAACAATTTAAGTTTGGTGTTGTGATGAGCAGATAATTTATACGCTTTTTGGCATTATTTTTAGGTAATTTTTAGTATAATCTAGCTACTTTTAGGGATGTTTTCATTAGTTTTTATGCTAAACTCACATTTCTGGACTTTACTATGAGTTTGTGTGTTTTTCTGTGATTTCAGGTATTTTCTGGCTGAAATTGAGGGACCTGAGCAAAACTCTGATAAGAAGGCTAACAAAAGACTGCTGATGCTGGAATCTGACCTCCTTGCACTCGAAATGGATTTTCTGGAGCTACAGAACTCCAAATAGCGCGATCTCAAAGGCGTTGAAAAGTAGACATCCCGAGCTTTCCAGAAATATATAATAGTTTATACTTTATTCGAGATTTGATGACGTAAACTTGCGCTCAACGCCAATTCCATGCTGCATTCTGGAGTCAAACGCCAAAAACACGTCACGAACCAGAGTTGAACGCCCAAAACACGTTACAACTTGGCATTCAACTCCAAGAGAAGCCTCAGCTCGTGGATAGATCAAGCTCAGCCTAAGCACACACCAAGTGGGTCCCGGAAGTGAATTTATGCATCAATTACTTACTTCTGTAAACCCTAGTAGCTAGTCTAGTATAAATAGGACATTCTGCTATTGTACTAGTCGTCTTGGACTATCTAGTTCTTTTAACCATTCGGTCTTTCATGGGGGCTGGCCATTCGGCCATGCCTGAACCTTCATCACTTATGTATTTTCAACGGTGGAGTTTCTACACACCATAGATTAAGGGTGTGGAGCTCTGCTGTACCTCAAGTTTCAATGCAATTACGTCTATTTTCTATTCAATTCGACTTATTTCTATTCTAAGATATTCGTTGCACTTCAACATGATGAATGTGATGATCCGTGACACTCATCATCATTCTCACCTATGAACGTGTGACTGACAACCACTTCCGTTCTACCTTAGACCGGGCGCATATCTCTTGGATTCCTTAATCAGAATCTTCGTGGTATAAACTGGAATTGATGGCGGCATTCATGGGAATCCGGAAAGTCTAACCTTTTCTGTGGTATTCCGAGTAGGATTCCGAAATTGAATGACTATGACGAGCTTCAAACTCCCGATTGCTAGGCGTGATGACAAACGCAAAAGAATCAAGGGATTCTATTCCAACATGATCGAGAACCGACAGATGATTAGTCGTGCTGTGACAGAGCATTTGGACCATTTTCACTGAGAGGATGGGATGTAGCCATTGACAACGGTGATGCCCTACATACAGCTTTCCGTGGAAAGGAGTAAGAAGGATTGAAGGAAAGCAGTAGGAAAGCAGAGATTCAGAAGGCACAAACATCTCCATGCTCTTGTCTGAAATTTCCACTATTAATTTACATTAGTATCTCTATCCTATTTTATTCCTTCGCGTATACTATAATTTCTTAACACAGTTGAATCCGCCTGACTGGGATTTACAAGATGACCATAGCTTGCTTTATACCAACAATCTCTGTGGGATCGACCCTTACTCACGTAAGGTTTATTACTTGGACGACCCAGTACACTTGCTGGTTAGTTATGCGGAGTTCTGACAAAGTGTGATTCATGTTTGAGAGCACCAAGTCTTTGGAGCCATTGTTAATGATCATAATTTCGTCCACTACCCACTTTCCTCGAAGCTTCCTCACAGCTGTAGCGGAAAGCTATCAAGGACGCGTGTCCGGGTCGCGTAGCAAGCGGTACGTACCCGACCGTTCGAGTCGGGTCATCATGGGGTCGGGTTGACCCCCGAGTGGCTTGGGCCGGGCCGTAACAGTGCCCCCAACGCGCCGGCAATTAGCTGCACGGGCTGTTGGTGGCGTGTTATCTTTTTGCTCGTTGTCGTCGGGTCGGTCGCTCGTGGAGGGAACGCGCCTCCTGTGTTCGTGCCCGTTCATTGTTGGGACGATCATCCGTCGCCTCGTACCTCGCGTAGGGCATTAAATGCTCATAATGGGTTGGAAAATTCTGTACGCAAAGACCATTTTGCCCCCAGGATTTTCGCGCTCCCTTTTCAGCAGTTTTAAACGGTTTTGCATGGGTTCTCCTTTCTCATTCTTGCTTTTCCCCATATTCCTTCTGCATTCCCTATCATCAAAGACTTGTTCCAGAATTCCTATGCGTTCCTTTCTCTTTCAAGTTCTTGCAATCAGTCCAGGTAACCATCGATCCTTTTTCTTCTCTTTAATGTCTCTTTGCATGTTTACTATGCGTGGTTGCTGCTTTGTTGTTTGGTTCCTGTAAAATGGATACCTCTTCAATGTCGAGTAGGTGTGCTAGGGGGTTGCCATTCTGGAATAGGCCTTATTTGATATTGACTTCAGGCATGTTTAGTTCGGGTTGTAGGGTAGACGTAGTTTCTGGGTTTTTTTTTCGGGTTCCCGACCTCATAGACTAATTGAGTGGTGCCCCCATTGTAGGTATGCCTCGTGTTGTCGCTCGGGCTTCCACCTCCGACGCGAGTTATGACCCGTATGCTTGGGTGGTCTCCGACCTCAGGGATTCCCCAAACCAAATGGGTGAGGAGAAGCTCACCGAGTTTCGTCAGGCCAACTATCTATGTGGGGGTACCGACGAGGAGGCTAATTACGACGTATACGTCCCTGCTCCTCACGAGCAGCTATATGAGCTCAACTTCCATACTCCCCGGGTCCCCGATTGGATTTGGTTCTATAAAGCCATGTTTACCCAAGTGGGAGTTCGCGTTCCTCTTTCCGCCTTCCAGATGGGGCTTTTAAGTCGGATTTCTGTGGCGCCGTCGCAGCTGCATCCGAATAGTTGGGCGTCGATTCGCTGTTTCGAGATGGTATGCGAGTATCTGGAGCTGCCGGCGTCTGTTGATGTCTTCCTCTTCTTCTTCAACCTTACGAACCCTTCCAAGGAGGGGAAAGCGAGGAAGGGGTTTATGTCTTTCCGATCTGCCCAGGGGCGGAGAATATTTGGTTTGTTCGAGGACTCCTACCATGGGTTCAAGGATAAATACTTTAAGGTTCGACCGGTCAAGGGTCGTCACCCCTTTTGGTTGTCATTGGAGAGAGAATGCCTCATCCCGACGTATTGGAGTTACGGGGCGGGATCCAATACTTTTATTAAAGTCGCCTACAAGGGGATGTCGGCTGTAGATCGGAAGATAGCCGACGTGTTATGGGCCATTTTTTTGGGAGAAACCATGTAAATCCCCACCTCCTCATGGGTAGTCGGGAGGTCGCCCGAGATTATATTCGTGAGTCGCCTATGTCGTGTTTTTCTTTTGCATGGTTGCTTGTTTTGTCTTAGTATGCTGGTTACTAATTTGTTCATTTCTTGTTTACAGTGGGGATGTCTGATGAAGTCACCGGCCTTGAGAACTTGTACAAGACTTTCTTGGAGGAAGAGGATGGTGAGGAGGCCAGAGGGCAATCAGTGGCGCCTCCCGAGGACGAGGGGACACAAACAGCGCCCACGCCTCCCGACGTAGTCATGGCAGATAAAATCATCGATCCAATACATGGTTCCCCCGTTCTCCAGGAAGTGACGGGTACTGGGCACTCGTCTTCCGTTCATCGGGAGGAGGATGAGGAGTTGAGGGTCATCCCCACTCCCAAAAGACAAAGGTCGCAGTCTAGCCCTGAGGGGGTCCTTACCGTTATAGAAAGGAACTTCGATGCCGGGTCATTCATAGATACCCAATTGCTTCCCGGCACGGAGGAACATTTCCATGGTACCGACCTTTCCGGGCAAGCACGATGGATGTATCGCACCCTTCTTCGCAGCGCGGCCATAGCTCGGAAGGCTGAGTTCGAGCTGTCAGGAATGGCGTTGCTTTGTCGGAAACTCGAGACCATTGCCACAGCCAATAATAAGCTCAAGGCTCAAGTTGAAACACATCAGGAGCAGCTGGCCGAGGCAGAGAATAAGCTTGAGGCTGCCGAGAAGAAGACCGCGTCGGCCGAAGAAAAGTTGAAGACTGCCGACGCTTTCGGGTCTCGTCTGACGGAGCAAAAAATGACTTTGAAGAGCCAGTTAAGTGCTGCACAAGGTCGAGTGGTCGTTTTGGAGAAAGAGCGGGACACAGCCGTTGCAGCCGCTAAGACTACTCGAGATGAGGCCGATGCATTCAAGAGGAAGCACAAGGAAGTTAGAGAGCAAGGCAAGAATGCGATTTTCATGACCGAGGAGGCTCTCAAGGCTCAAGTGAAGATTATTGCTCCTGATTTCGACATATCGGCAATTGGTGTTTTCAAGACAATCAAGGACGGCAAGGTTGTCGATATGCCGAAGAAGTGATTTCTTGTAACTTATGTTTTTATGGGTTGTAGAACTTTTTGGTACTAAAACTTTTACGCCTTTGTTAGTAGTTCAGTTGGTTTGTTGACACGTTTCTTTGCTTATTATGTTGCTTTCGTTTCCCATTTGCCGGTGATGAGCGGATAATTTGTACGCTTTTTGGCATTGTTTTTAGTATGTTTTTAGTATATTTTAGTTAGTTTTTATTATATTTTTATTAGTTTTTAGTTAAAATTCACTTTTCTGGACTTTACTATGAGTTTGTGTGTTTTTCTGTGATTTCAGGTATTTTCTGGCTGAAATTGAGGGACTTGAGCAAAAATCTGATTCAGAGACTGAAAAGGACTGCAGATGCTGTTGGATTCTGACCTCCCTGCACTCGAAGTGGATTTTCTGGAGCTACAGAAGCCCAATTGGCGCGTTCTCAAAGGCGTTGGAAAGTAGACATTCTGGGCTTTCCAGCAATATATGATAGTTTATACTTTGCCCAAGATTTGATGGCCCAAACCGGCGTTCAAAGTCACCTACAGAATTCCCAGCGTTAAACGCCGGAACTGGCACCAAAATGGGAGTTAAACGCCCAAACTGGCATAAAAGCTGGCGTTTAACTCCAAGAAAAGTCTCTACACGAAAATGCTTCAATGCTCAGCCCAAGCACACACCAAGTGGGCCCGGAAGTGGATTTTTATGTCATTTACTCATCTTTGTAATTCTTAAGCTACTAGTTCCCTATAAATAGGACCTTTTACTAGTGTATTTTCATCTTTTGATCATGTTTTTATGATTGAACCCTCTTTGGGAGGCTGGCCATTCGGCCATGCCTAGACCTTGTTCTTATGTATTTTCAACGGTGGAGTTTCTACACACCATAGATTAAGGTGTGGACCTCTGCTGTACCTCGAGTATTAATGCAATTACTATTGTTCTTCTATTCAATTCCGCTTGTTCTTGTTCCAAGATATCACTTGTTCTTCAACTTGATGAATGTGATGATCCGTGACACTCATCATCATTCTCACCTATGAACGTGTGACTGACAACCACCTCCGTTCTACCTTAGATTGGGTGAATATCTCTTGGATTCCTGATACACGATGCATGGTTGATCGCCTGACAACCGAGCGCTTGCCTAACAACCGAGCCAGCCATTCCGTGAGATCAGAGTCTTCGTGGTATAGGCTAGAACTGATGGCGGCATTCAAGAGAATCCGGAAGGTCTAAACCTTGTCTGTGGTATTCTGAGTAGGATTCAATGATTGAATGACTGTGACGTGCTTCAAACTCGCGATTGTGGGGCGTTAGTGACAGACGCAAAAGAATCACTGGATTCTATTCCGACATGATCGAGAACCGACAGCTGGATAGCCGTGCCGTGACAGGGTGCGATGAACATTTCCACTGAGAGGATGGGAGGTAGCCACTGACAACGGTGAAACCCTTGCATAAGCTTGCCATGGAAAGGAGTAAGAAGGATTGGATGAAGACAGTAGGAAAGCAGAGAGACGGAAGGGACAAAGCATTTCCATTCGCTTATCTGAAGTTCTCACCAATGAATTACATAAGTATCAATATCTTTATCTTTATGTTTTAGTCATATATCATCCATAACCATTTGAGTCTGCCTGACTGAGATTTACAAGGTGACCATAGCTTGCTTCATACCAACAATCTCCGTGGGATCGACCCTTACTCGTGTAAGGTTTATTACTTGGACGACCCAGTGCACTTGCTGGTTAGTTGTGCGGAGTTGTGATAAAGAGTTGAGATTGCAATGAGCGTACCATGTTGATGGCACCATTGATGATCACAATTTCGTGCACCAAGTTTTTGGCGCCATTGCCGGGGATTGTTTCGAGTATGGACAACTGACGGTTCATCTTGTTGCTTAGATTAGGTATTTTTCAAAGTTCTTAAGGATGAATCTAGTGTTTCAAGGTGATGATCTTATCATCACCAAAGCTGATTGATTCTCATCAATTTAGCTCTTGAATGCAATGCCCTGCTGAAGCTTGGCTATCCATGTCTAATTCCTTTAGACTGAAGCTTTAGACTAACATTGCATGATTCCTGGAATTCTCATTAAGAATTTTGATACCTTTATTTTCTTCTTCCACTTAATTTTCGAAAAATCCAAAAAAATTACAAATTCATAAAAACCAAAAAATATTTTATGTTTCTTGTTTGAGTTTAGTGTCTTATTTTAAGTTTGGTGTCTTGCATGCATTGTTTATTTGATCTTGGTTCTATTTTCAAGTCAATAATACAGAGAACTGAAGATTCAGTACATGCAGCAGAGGAATTATACAGAAAAAGCTGGGCGTTGAAAACGCCCAGTGAAGAAGGCAGACTGGCGTTTAAACGCCAGCTAGGGTGCCTGGTTGGGCGTTTAACGCCCAAAAAGGTAGTGCATTGGGCGTTAAATGCCAGAATGTGCACCATTCTGGGCGTTTAACGCCAGGATGGCACAAGAGGGAGGATTTTGTTTTCAAATCAATTTTTTTCCAAGTTTTCAAAATTTTTCAAAATCAAATCTTTTTTTTTTTCAAAATCAAATCTTTTTCAAAATCAATTTCTTTCCTTTTTCAAAGATACTTGCTAACAATTAATGATTTGGTTCAACATTTCAAGTATGTTGCCTTTTCTGTTGAGAAAGGTTTAATGTTTGAATCATATCTTTTCTTGTTAGCCAAGTCATTAATTTTTAAAATCAAATCTTTTTAAAATTGTTTTCAAATCATATCATTTCAATCATATCTTTTTAAAAGCATAACTTTTCAATCAAATCTTTTTAATCACATCTTTTTCAAAATAGTTTTCAATCATATCTTTTTAAATTTTAATTTCAAAATCTTTTTCAAAAATTACTTGATTTCTTTCCCACTCTTGGTTTTCGAAAATCAATTAAAGTTTTTCAAAATGTTTTTAAAATCTTTTTAATTTAATTTCTTCCCCTCTTCTCGCATCCTTCTATTTATGGAGTACCACTCCTCCTCAATGCACAATTCGAACTCTATCTGACTAAGTTCGAATTCTTCTACCTCTTCCTTCTAATTTTCTTTTTCTCTGACACCTCAAGGAATCTCTATATTGTGACATAGAGGATTTCATATTTTCTTGTTCTTTTCTCTTTCATATGAGCAGGAACAAAGACAAAGGCATTCTTGTTGAAGCTGACCCTGAACCTGAAAGGACCTTGAAGCGAAAGCTAAGAGAAGCTAAGGCACAACTCTCTGTAGAGGACCTAACAGAAATCTTCAAAGAAGAAGAACCCATGGCAGCCGAAAATAACAACAATGCCAACAATGCAAGGAAGGTGCTGGGTGACTTTACTACACCTACTCCCGACTTCTATGGGAGAAGCATCTCTATCCCTGCCATTGGAGCAAACAACTTTGAGCTTAAGCCTCAATTAGTTTCTCTAATGCAACAGAATTGCAAGTTCCATGGACTTCCATTGGAAGATCCTCATCAGTTCTTAGCTGAATTCTTACAAATCTGTGACACTGTCAAGACTAATGGGGTTGACCCTGAGGTCTACAGACTTATGCTATTCCCTTTTGCTGTAAGAGACAGAGCTAGGATATGGTTGGACTCACAACCTAAAGAAAGCCTGAACTCTTGGGAAAAGCTAGTCAATGCCTTCTTGGCAAAGTTCTTTCCACCTCAAAAATTGAGTAAGCTTAGAGTGGAAGTCCAAACCTTCAGACATAAGGAAGGAGAATCCCTCTATGAAGCTTGGGAAAGATACAAACAATTAATCAGAAAATGTCCTTCTGACATGCTCTCTGAATGGAGCATCATAGGTATTTTCTATGATGGTCTATCTGACTTGTCCAAGATGTCTTTGGATAGCTCTGCTGGAGGATCTCTTCATCTGAAGAAGACGCCTACAGAAGCTCAAGAGCTAATTGAAATGGTTGCAAATAACCAATTCATGTACACTTCTAAAAGGAATCCTGTGAACAATGGGACAAATCAGAAGAAAGGAGTTCTTGAGATTTATACTCTGAATGCCATACTGGCTCAGAACAAAATATTGACTCAACAAGTCAATTTGATTTCTCAAAGTCTGTCTGGAATGCAAAATGCACCAAGCAGTACTAAGGATGCTTCATCTGAAGAAGAAGCTTATGATCCTAAGAACCCTTCAATGGAAGAGGTGAATTACATGGGAGAACCCTATGGAAACACCTATAATTCTTCATGGAGAAATCATCCAAATCTCTCATGGAAGGATCAACAGAGACCTCAACAAGGTTTCAACAATAATAATGGTGGAAGAAACAGGTTTAGCAATGGCAAGCCTTTTCCACATCTTCTCAGCAACAGACAGAGAATTCTAAGCAGAACCACTCTGACTTAGCAACCATGGTCTCTGATCTAATCAAAACCACTCAAAGTTTCATGAATGAAACAAGGTCCTCCATTAGAAACTTGGAGGCACAAGTGGGACAGCTGAGCAAGAAAGTTACTGAACTCCCTCCTAGTACTCTTCCAAGCAATACAGAAGAAAATCCAAAAGGAGAGTGCAAGGCCATCAATATGGCCGAATTTGGAGAGGAGGAAGAGGAAGTGAACGCCACTGAGGAAGACCTCAGTGGACGTCCACTGGCCTCCAATGAGTTGCTCAATGAGGAACCATGGGAATCTGAGGCTCAAAATGAGACCATAGAGATTCCATTGGACTTACTTCTTCCTTTCATGAGCTCTGATGAGTATTCTTCCTCTGAAGAGGATGAGTATGTCACTGAAGAGCAAGTTGCTAAATACCTTGGAGCAATCATGAAGCTAAATGACAAGTTATTTGGAAATGAGACTTGGGAAAACAAACCTCCTTTGCTCACCAAAGAACTGGAAGACTTGTCCAGGCAGAGATTACCTCAAAAGAGACAAGATCCTAAGAAGTTTTCAATACCTTGTACCATAGACACCATGACCTTCAAGAAGGCTCTGTGTGACTTAGGGTCAAGTGTAAACCTCATGCCTCTCTTTGTAATGGAGAAGCTAGGGATCTTTGAGGTACAAGCTGCAAGAATCTCACTAGAGATGGCAGACAATTCAAAGAAACAAGCTTATGGACTTGTAGAGGATGTTCTGGTAAAGGTTGAAGACCATTACATCCCTGCTGATTTCATAGTCCTAGAGACTGGGAAGTGCATGGATGAATCCATCATCCTTGGCAGACCCTTCCTAGCCACAGCTAAGGCTGTGATTGATGTTGATAGAGGTGAACTGATCATTCAAGTGAATGAAGGATCCTTTGTGTTTAAGGCTCAAGGATATCCCTCTGTCACCATGGAGAGGAAGCATGAAGAGCTTCTCTCGAAGCAGAGTCAAACAAAGCCCCCACAGTCAAACTCTAAGTTTGGTGTTGGGAGGCCACAACCAAACTCTAAGTTTGGTGTTGAACCCCCACATTCAAACTCTAAGTTTGGTGTTGGGAGGTTCCAACATTGCTCTGAGTATCTGTGAGGCTCCATGAGAGCCCTCTGTCAAGCTACTGACATTAAAGAAGCGCTTGTTGGGAGGCAACCCAATGTTATATTTTATTTATTTTCCTTTGTTATTTTATGTTTTCTGTAGGTTGATGATCATGAGAAGTCACAAAATCAATCGAAAAAGCAAAAACAGAATGAAAAACAGGAAGAAAAACAACACACCCTGGAGGAAGAACCTACTGGCGTTTAAACGCCAGTAAGGCTAGCAGATGGGCGTTTAACGCCCAGTCTGGCACCATTCTGGGCGTTTAACGCCAGAAAGGGGCACCAGACTGGCGTTAAACGCCAGAAATGGGCAAGCACTTGGCGTTAAACGCCAGAAATGGGCACCAGCCCGGCGTTTAACGCCAGAACTGGCTCAAAACGCATTTTTGCATGCCATTTGGTGCAGGGATGACTTTTCCTTCACACCTCAGGATCTGTGGACCCCACAGGATCCCCACCAACCCCACCACCCTCTTTCTTCTTCACCCATTCACCAATCACCTCAATACCTCTTCCCCAAAAACCCTTCACCTATCCAATCCCATCTTTCTCTTGACCACTCACATCCATCCTTCATAAAACCCCACCTACCTCACCATTCAAATTCAAACCACTTTCCCTCCCAAACCCACCCATAATGGCCGAACCCTACCCCTCCCCTCACCCCTATATAAACCCATCTTCACTCCTTCATTTTCACACACCCTAAACACTACTTCTCCCCCTTTGGCCGAAGCCTAAGCCTCCTCCATCTCCTCCATTTTCTTCTTCTTCTACTCTATTCTTTCTTCTTTTGCTCGAGGACGAGCAAACCTTTTAAGTTTGGTGTGGTAAAAGCATTGCTTTTTGTTTTTCCATAACCATTTATGGCATCCAAGGCCGGAGAAACCTCTAGAAAGAGGAAAGGGAAGGCAAAAGCCTCCTCCTCCGAGTCATGGGAGATGGAGAGATTCATCTCAAGGGTGCATCAAGACCACTTCTATGAAGTTGTGGCCTTGAAGAAGGTGATCCCCGAGGTCTCTTTCAAACTCAAAAAGAGTGAATATCCGGAGATCCGACATGAGATCTGAAGAAGAGGTTGGGGAAGTTCTTACCAACCCCATTCAACAAGTCGGAATCTTAATGGTTCAAGAGTTATATGCCAATGCATGGATCACCAAGAACCATGATCAAAGTGTGAACCCGGACCCAAAGAATTGGCTTACAATGGTTCGGGGGAAATACTTAGATTTTAGTCCGGAAAATGTGAGGTTGGCATTCAACTTGCCCATGATGCAAGGAGATGAACATCCTTACACAAGAAGGGTCAACTTTGATCAAAGGTTGGACCAAGTCCTCACAATCATTTGTGAAGAGGGCGCCCAATGGAAGAGAGATTCAAGAGGGAAGCCGGTTCAATTGAGAAGGCAAGACCTCAAGCCCGTGGCTAGGGGATGGCTGGAGTTTATCCAACGCTCAATCATTCCCACTAGCAACTGGTCCGAAGTTACTCTAGACCGGGCCATCATGATCCATAGCATCATGATTGGAGAAGAAGTAGAAGTTCATGAGGTTATAGCCCAAGAACTCTATAAGGTGGCGGACAAGTCCTCTACCTTGGCAAGGTTAGCCTTTCCTCATCTCATTTGTCACCTCTGTTATTCAGTAGGAGTTGACATAGAAGGAGACATCCTCATTGATGAGGACAAGCCCATCACTAAGAAAAGGATGGAGCAAACAAGAGACCCCACTCATCATGAAATCCCTGAATTGCCTCAAGGGATGCACTTTCCTCCACAAAACTATTGGGAGCAACTAAATACCTCCCTAGGAGAATTGAGTTCCAACATGGGACAACTAAGGGTGGAGCACCAAGAATATTCCATCCTCCTCCATGAAATTAGAGAAGATCAAAGAATCATGAGAGAGGAGCAACAAAGGCAAGGAAGAGATATTGAGGAGCTCAAGCACTCCATAAGACCTTCAAGAGGAAGAACAAGCCGCCATCACTAAGGTGGACCCGTTCTTTAATCTCCTTGTTCTTTATTTTTCTGTTTTTCGAATTTCTAAGCTTATGTTTATCTATGTTTGTGTCTTATGATCATTAGTGTCTTAGTGTCTATGCCTTAAAGTTATGAATGTCCTATGAATCCATCACCTCTCTTAAATAAACAATGTTCTTAATTAAAAAAGAGAAGAATTGCATGAATTTTGAATTTTATAACAGGTTAATTATTTTGATGTGGTGGCAATGCTTTTGTTTCTGAATGTATGCTTGAACAGTGCATATGTCTTTTGAATTTGTGGTTCATGAATGTTAAAATTGTTGGCTCTTGAAAGAATGATGAAAAAGGAGACATGTTACTGAGGATCTGAAAAATCATAAAAATGATTCTTGAAGCAAGAAAAAGCAGTGAATACAAAAAAAAAGAGAGAAGAAAAAAAAGAAGGAGAAAAACGAAAAAAAAAAGGGGAGAAAGAAAAAAGAAAGAAAAAGAAAGAAATAAGGTTGTGATCCAAGGCAAAAAGAGTGTGCTTAAAAACCCTGGACACCTCTAATTGGGGACTTTAGCAAAGCTGAGTCACAATCTGAAAAGGTTCACCCAATTATGTGTCTGTGGCATGTATGTATCCGGTGGTAATACTGGAAGACAGAGTGCTTTGGGCCACGGCCAAGACTCAAAAAGTAGCTGTGTTCAAGAATCATCATACTTAACTAGGAGAATCAATAACACTATCTGGATTCTGAGTTCCTATAGAAGCCAATCATTCTGAATTTCAAAGGATAGAGTGAGATGCCAAAACTGTTCAGAGGCAAAAAGCTAAAAGCCCCGCTCATCTAATTAATACTGATCTTCATAGATGTTTTTGGAGTTCATTGCATATTCTCTTCTTTTTATCTTATCTGATTTTCAGTTGCTTGAGAACAAGCAACAATTTAAGTTTGGTGTTGTGATGAGCGGATAATTTGTACGCTTTTTGGCATTGTTTTTAGTATGTTTTTAGTATATTTTAGTTAGTTTTTATTATATTTTTATTAGTTTTTAGTTAAAATTCACTTTTCTGGACTTTACTATGAGTTTGTGTGTTTTTTTGTGATTTCAGATATTTTCTGGCTGAAATTGAGGGACTTGAGCAAAAATCTGATTCAGAGACTGAAAAGGACTGCAGATGCTGTTGGATTCTGACCTCCTTGCACTCGAAGCGGATTTTCTGGAGCTACAGAAGCCCAATTGGCGCGCTCTCAATGGCGTTGGAAAGTAGACATTTTGGGCTTTCCAGCAATATATGATAGTCCATACTTTGCCCAAGATTTGATGGCCCAAACCGGCGTTCAAAGTCACCTTCAGAATTCCCAGCGTTAAACGCCGGAACTGGCACCAAAGTGGGAGTTAAACGCCCAAACTGGCATAAAAGCTGGCGTTTAACTCCAAGAAAAGTCTCTACACGAAAATGCTTCAATGCTCAGCCCAAGCACACACCAAGTGGGCCCGGAAGTGGATTTTTATGTCATTTACTCATCTTTGTAATTCTTAAGCTACTAGTTCCCTATAAATAGGACCTTTTACTAGTGTATTTTCATCTTTTGATCATGTTTTTATGATTGAACCCTCTTTGGGAGGCTGGCCATTCGGCCATGCCTAGACCTTGTTCTTATGTATTTTCAACGGTGGAGTTTCTACACACCATAGATTAAGGTGTGGAGCTCTGCTGTACCTCGAGTATTAATGCAATTACTATTGTTCTTCTATTCAATTCCGCTTGTTCTTGTTCCAAGATATCACTTGTTCTTCAACTTGATGAATGTGATGATCCGTGACACTCATCATCATTCTCACCTATGAACGTGTGACTGACAACCACCTCCGTTCTACCTTAGATTGGGTGAATATCTCTTGGATTCCTGATACACGATGCATGGTTGATCGCCTGACAACCGAGCGCTCGCCTGACAACCGAGCCAGCCATTCTGTGAGATCAGAGTCTTCGTGGTATAGGCTAGGACTGATGGCGGCATTCAAGAGAATCCGGAAGGTCTAAACCTTGTCTGTGGTATTCTGAGTAGGATTCAATGATTGAATGACTGTGACGTGCTTCAAACTCGCGATTGTGGGGCGTTAGTGACAGACGCAAAAGAATCACTGGATTCTATTCCGACATGATCGAGAACCGACAGCTGGATAGCCGTGCCATGACAGGGTGCGTTGAACATTTCCACTGAGAGGATGGGAGGTAGCCACTGACAACGGTGAAACCTTTGCATAAGCTTGCCATGGAAAGAAGTAAGAAGGATTGGATGAAGACAGTAGGAAAGCAGAGAGACGGAAGGGACAAAGCATCTCCATTCGCTTATCTGAAGTTCTCACCAATGAATTACATAAGTATCTCTATCTTTATCTTTATGTTTTAGTCATATATCATCCATAACCATTTGAGTCTGCCTGACTGAGATTTACAAGGTGACCATAGCTTGCTTCATACTAACAATCTCCGTGGGATCGACCCTTACTCGCGTAAGGTTTATTACTTGGACGACCCAGTGCACTTGCTGGTTAGTTGTGCGGAGTTGTGATAAAGAGTTGAGATTGCAATGAGCGTACCATGTTGATGGCGCCATTGATGATCACAATTTCGTACACCAGCCGGCTTATTCGTTTTACCGTTATGTTGGTATTTCTTCGAAGTCGAGTTCTCTCTTCATTATGGCCGTTTGTTATGGCCTTAGCCTAGGGGGCTCCCGGGGTGATCAGTCCCGGGGCCGTATATCGTTGTGTCTTTCGGCTCGTATGGCGTGGGACTCGTTTGCACGATGAGTTAGCCAAGGAAAGTAAACAAAAGAGAACAAAAATATAGGCAAGTATAATTTAATCGGTAATCAAGCAAGTCTATAACCATAGCAAAGGTATTGTTACAAAGTAAACAACTTAGGAATAAAACCTCCTCAGGTTGTCCGCATTCCATGTTCTCGGAATCTCCTTGCCATTGAGCTTTTCCAACTTGTAGGCGCCCTTGCCGATCACCTCTTTAACTCTGTAGGGACCTTCCCATTTTGCCGCCAGTTTGCCTTCTCTAGGGGCCGGTAAACTGATGTCGTTGCATCTTAGGACGAGGTCGTTTTGTTCAAATTCTCTTTTGAGTATTTTGGCGTTGTATCGCACGGCCATTCTTTGCTTGAGTGCTGTTTCTGACAAGTGGGCCATCTCCCTTGTTTCGTCCACTAAATCCTTTTCTACAGCTTCCTCTACTCCCTTCAGGAGTAGCCGCGGGCTCGGCTCACCGACCTCCACAGGTATTACTGCATCTAGCCCATACGTTAGTCGGAAAGGTGTTTCTCCCGTGGATGACTGCTCGGTTGTCCGGTAGGACCAGAGGACCGAGGCGAGTTCATCGACCCAAGCACCTTTTTTATTATCAAGCCGCTTCTTTAGTCCTAGTAGGATGATCTTGTTTGCAGACTCGACCTGGCCGTTTGTCTGAGGGTGCTCTACCGAGGAGAATTTTTGTTTTACGCCTAGGCCGGTGAGAAATTCTGTGAACTTCTTGTCGGTGAACTGCGTCCCGTTGTCCGAGATGACGGTTTCCGGAATGCTGAACCGGGTTATGACTTGTCTCCCCATGAACTTCCTGCAGTTGGATGAGGATATGCTGGCCAGTAGCTCGGCCTCTACCCATTTGGTGTAGTAGTCGATAGCGACTATGAGGTACTTGACCTGCCCTGGACCGACCGAGAAAGGTCCCAAAAGGTCGATTCCCCATTGCGAGAAAGGTCGGGAGGACGTTAACAGGCTTAGCTTCGAAGCTGGTGCTTTGTGGAAGTTGGCGTTCTCTTGACACTTAACGCATTTCCTCACGAATTCTTTAGAATCTGCCATCATCGATGGCCAGTAATATCCTGCTCGGATTAGCTTCTTAGCTAGGGCTTTTCCTCCTATATAGTGGACACAGCATCCTTCGTGGACTTCTCTGAGCACGTAGTTTGTCTGGTCGGGATGTAGGCACTTCAGCAGGGGTTGGCTGAATCCTTTTTTGAACAACTGTCCCTGAATGATAGCGTACTTGGCCGCCTCCCTTCTCAACGCTTTAGCACCTTTTTCGTCGTTGGGGAGCTTGCCGCTTTCCAAAAAGCTAGTGATGGGATCTAACCAGGAGGGGCTTAGTCTTGACAGGTGTAGGGTAACTGCTGGCTCCTTCATCATGCCCTGTATGAGAGATCAGTTGCCTTCTCCTAGTTTTGTGCTGGCCAACTTGGATAGGAGGTCTGCCCGTGTGTTCCTTTCTCTCGGGACGTGTTGGATCGTGACCTCCTCGAATGTTTTGCTCAATTCCTTGACTTTTTCCAAATATTTATGTAATAGTGAGTCTCTGGCTTGGTAGCTCCCGTTTACTTACGAGGTAACGACTTGTGAATCGCTGTATATCTCCAGCCTTGTCGCTTCGACTTCCTTTGCCAGGGCTAAGCCTCCTAGGAGAGCTTCGTATTCTGCTTGATTGTTTGAAACGGGGAACTCGAATTTGATTGACTGCTCGTATACGACCCCAACCGGATTCTCGAGGATGATCCCGGTGCCCCCGAATGTTTGGTTGGGGGCCCGTCAACATGGAGCCTCCACCGTATGTCCGTCTCTTCGGTTGGATCCCCCGTTACTTCTACCAGAAAGTCTGCCATTGCTTGCGCCTTGATCGCATGCCGAGGTTCGTACCGTATGTCATATTGGGAGAGCTCGATGGACCAAGTCATCATCCTTCCCACTAAATCAGGTTTTTGGAGTACTTATCGGATTCCTTGGTCCGTTCTAACAACGATCTGGTGGCCTTAGAAATATTGTTTTAATCTTCGAGAAGAGGTCAGGAGCGCCAGAGCTATCTTCTCTAGTTTGCTGTACCTCAGTTCTGCCCCTTGTAGGGCCCTGCTCATGAAATAGACTGGTTGTTGGGCCTTCTCCTCCTCTCGAACCAAAACCGTTGCCAGGGCTTCCCCCGTTATGGCTAGGTACAGGTATAGTGGCTCTCCAACTTTGGGCTTTCCGAGCACCGGGGGTGTTGCTAGGATTTCTTTGAAGTGTCTGAACGCTTCCTCGCATGCAGGAGTCCATTCAAATGCTATTCCTTTTCTCATCAGATTGAAGAAGGGTAGGGCCTTTGCTATCGATGCTCCGAGGAAGCGGGATAATGAGGTGAGGCAACCTGCTAGTCTCTGGACATCTTTGACACAGCCCGGACTCTTCATTTGGAGTATTGCTTGGCATTTCTCAGGATTGGCTTTCACTCCCCTTTGGGTTATTATGAATCCTAGGAACTTTCCGGCTTCCATGGCAAAAGCGCATTTGAGGGGGTTGAGCCTTATGCCGTGTTGTCGGAGAGATGCAAACACGCTTCCTAAGTCGTTCAGGAGGTCGTCAGGCTGCGTAGTCTTTGCGAGGATATCATCCACGTAGACTTCTATTGTCTTGCCTATGAGGCTGCCAAATATTTTGTTCATCAGCCTTTGATATGTTTTCCCTGCATTTTTCAGGCCGAACGGTATCATCTTGTAGCAATAGATTCCCCCAGGTGTTATGAATGCTGTTTTGTCCTCGTCGGGTCGGTGCATGGGTATTTGATTGTAGCCGAAATAGGCGTCCATGATGCTCAAATACCGGTACCCCGCCACCGCGTCGACGAGCACATCTATGTTGGGAAGGGGAAAACAGTCCTTGGGGCATGCTTTGTTGAGGTCGGAATAGTCCACGCACATTCTCCATCTACCATTGTGCTTCTTTACCAGAACTACATTTGACAGCCAGGTCGAGTAGTCTAGTTCTCGTATGAAACCTGCTTCTAGGAGGCTGGCCGTCTGCCTAGCCACCTCCTCTGCTCTCTCCTGGGACATCTTCCTCCTCCTTTGGGCCACTGGACGGGCGTCCGGCTTGACGGCCAGGTGATGTGACATGACCCTGGGGTCTATGCCCGGTATATCGGTGGGTGTCCAAGCGAATAGATCTCCATTGGCCCTAATCATTTCTACTAGAGGTTCTTTCAACTCATGTGGGAGGTTTCTATAAACAAAGGTGAACTTTTTCTCCGTGTCACCGACCCTGAACTTTTCCAAATCCCCCTCTGGTTCTGGTCTTGGCTTATCGTCGACTCTGGCATCTAAGTCGGCAAGAAACACTCCAGATGCTTCTTTAGACTTCTTCCTCAAGGAGAGGCTGGCGTTGTCACAAGCGCTGCCGTTTCCAGATCTCCTCTTATGGATCCTACCGATCCGTCATCAGCAACGAACTTCATAACCAGCAGCTTCGTGTTGATTACCGCCTCAACATCGTTAATCGTTTTCCTCCCCAGGATAATGTTGTAGGCAGTGGAGACCCTTAGAACCACGAACTCGGCCATTATTGACCTCCGTCCTTGTCCTTATCCCACAGAGGTCGGCAGAGATATTATCCCATCTGGCTTAATGAAGTGGTCACCTAACCCTATGACACCGTGTTGGTGAGTCATGAGATCGGCGTCCCGTAATCCCAGCGCATCAAACACGTTGCGGAACATAATGTTCGAGTCTGTCCCCGTGTCCACAAGGATTCGTTTGACGAGGCCGGTTCCCACCCTAGCCGTAATGACCGTGGGTGGGTTCTCAGGGACCTCGTCGAACCAATGATCTTCTGGCTCGAAGGAAATGGTTGGGGACCTCTTGGAGCTTCGTGCCGGCGAGGAGGAAATTTCCAGGACTTTGGCGTCTTTCTTGTGCGCAGATCTCGACTTTGGCACTGTGTTTTTGGCGGTCACCACATTTATTACGGTGAGGCCGTGATCGTTGTCTTCTGGCTCTTGTCGCCATTTCGTCGATCGGGTCTTGCCCTCGTCACCGTGGTCACTATGTTGTCTCCTCGGTTCCCTTATGAGATGGGAGAATTCAGTCAGTTTACCGTCTCTGATCGCTTGCTCCAGTGCGTCCTTCAGGTCGAAACAGTCTTGTGTTTGGTGTCCATAGCCTTTATAGTAATCACAGTAGAGACTCTTGTTTCCCCCTGTGCGATCTTTCAGAGGTCGGGGTTTCGACAATATCCCCTTTTCGGCTATTTGTTGGTAAACTTCTATGATGGGGAGGGTGAGTGGGGTGTAGTTGGCGAATTTTCTGACCCAGGGAGGCGGTCTGGGTGCTCTGCTTGGGCCCCCGTCTCTGACTTGCTCCTTCTGCCTTTCTCCATTACCGTGTTGCCTGGGTTGGTTGTAGGAGGGTTGCCGTTTGTTGGCAACCACAACTCGGCTGACTTCCTCATCATTTATGTATTCCTTGGCTACGATATGGATCTCGTGCATCGTCCAGACCGGTTTGGTGGTGAGATATTTTCGAAAATCCTCATTAAGAAGATCGTTCGTCAAACAAAGGCTGGCCACAGAGTCGGTTAGTCCCTCGATTTCCAGACATTCATCGTTGAACCGATCTAGGTACTTCCTGGTGATCTCCCCGGTGCGTTGGGTCACGCCGAGGAGATTGATTGGGTGCTTTGTCTTTGTGATTCTGGTAGTGAATTGCGCCAAGAAGCCGCGGTTGATGTCCGAGAAACCGGCCACAGAACCCTGCAGGAGGCTATTGAACCACCGTATCGCCGGGCCTGCCAAGGTGACCGGGAAAGCGCGGAACCTTACCTTGTCTCCCACTCCTTCGAGGTTCATTCGGGCCTCGAAAGCCGTTAGGTGCTCCTGCGGGTTTTGCGTCCCATCATACCTCATGTCCGTTGGTTTGACGAAATGCTTCGGCAACCGGACCTCGAGGATGGAGCGGTGGAACCGGGTGGCGCCCATGATGACGGGTTGCCGTGTTCTCTCAGACCTTTCATTTTCACGGTCCCGTCGCATGACGCACGCCCGTTTTCCCCGAGCGTAGATGATCGTATCGTTTCGCCTCCTAGGGCGTTTCCGATCCTCCGGCTACTTTCCGATTCTGATCTCGGTATGGAGGTGCGCCGGGAGCGACTGCTTCGGTGGGAGGTTCTTTCCCGACTCTCGGGAGACTGAGAGTAATCAGGGTCGGAGGTCTGCTGACGATGCTCCTGGTCTGCTAGTTGGCGTTCCAGGTTCTGCACCCAGTGGCGCAGCTCCTGCATTATCCTGGCGTTGTCACTGCCAGTTCCCCCGAAGGGGCGCCTCTCTTGAGCTCTCGACTGCAACCCGGTTCGTCGTGGAGGGGATCTTAATCGCTCGCGGGGCGAGGCAACGGAGGCCGCCCCCTCGGGGGCCGCCGCGCGTCCGTGGTCCCCTGGACCCGGCACGATCTCTATTCAGCTTCGGTGGCACGATCCCCACAGACGGCGCCAATGTTCGGTAGGTCGTGTACTGGACGGTTCGGGGTGATCCTTGTGGCTCCGTTTGGTTGATGTATTTGATGAGACATAGACATAGAGACACAGACATTAAAGACATGGACATAAAATATTTGTGTCTATGTATTGTGTTTGGCAAAAATAAGAAACAAGACACATATATTAAAAAAAGACTGAATTACCCTTCATTCAACCACAAGTTTTTACACCATTACAATACACCTATTATCCCAAACAACGCATGTCATCATCATTAAATTTTTATTTCTTCTAATAATTTTTTATTTCTTCTAATACCATCTTAAATTATCATTTAAATATTAAATATATAATTGTTCTTGAAAAAAAATAGAAAATTAAAGTTCAAAATTTATCAAAGATTAATCAAAATTTAAATAAATAAAAAAAATTAAATGTACAAATTTTTTTTGAAAAAAATAGAAAAGTAAATTTAGTTGTAGAATCTAAAAGAGAAAGAGAAAAAAAAAAGATTTGGGAAGATAAGAGGACAAATTTTAAAAACTCAATAAGGGTAAAAGAGTAAAAAATTAGTGTCTCACAAGTTGTGTCTCAGTGTCTCACCAAATTGGAGGTATACAAATTTAGTGTCTCCGTGTCCATCCGTGTCCTCCCGTGTCCTTCGAAAATCTGTGTCTCACCAAACCAAACAGTAGACATGTGTCACCGTGTACCACTGTATCTATGTCTCAGTGTCTATGTCTCAGTAACCAAACGCTACCTGTGTGAATAGGTGGGACGTGGCCTGGAATGGGTCGCGAGGGTGAGACGAGGAACCGACATTCCGATCTTTCGAAAAGAGAGGGGAGGTGTCACCTGCAATGACACTCCGACGCTCAAGTCAGTTGAGTGTACAGGCGAAAGGGGGGGTAAGGTAGAGTGTGACGTACCTTGGGGGAAGGACAGGTCATTCCCCATTTATACCGTGTCAGAGGTGGGCCCCTCAAGGACAGGCCCACTTTCCTCAAAGCTTTCTCACAGCTGTAGCGGAGAGCTGTCAAGAACGCGTGTTCAAATCGCGTAGCGAGCAGTACGTACCCAATCGTTCGGGTCGGGTCGTCATGAGGTCGGGTCGACCCGCGAGTGGTTTGGGCCGGGCCGTAACAGTATGCATGTATGGCATATGCTCTGCCCATATTGTTTATGTAAAAAAATTGCAAAAAAAAAAAAATACATAGAAAAAGATGTTGTGACAGAGTCAGAGTCAGTGATCCAGAGTGAAGTATATGATGCAGGCCAATAGTAAATCCATCAAAGTCACTATCCATACATGGTGACAAATTAAATATTGTTTTTACGTGGTGAATATGGTCGTTCTGTTATTGTCACCTGTTACAAAATTAAAGAATCGCCACTTATACGGTTCCATCAACATACACAAATATGGTAAGAGTAGTGCCAATAATTCACTGTCAAAAGAGCAGAAGTTACAGTGACCACAGTCAAATTAATCATTCAGTTCTCATTTTCAGCTATTATCATAAAATATGTTAATTGTACATAAAATTGGAGAGGTAGCGAATGAGAGACGAGTCACTATTGCTAGAGATAATTAAATACCTTAGTTTACACAAATAAATAAATAAGTAAAAAGACCACAAATTAATTTTAATATGAAAGTAAAAATACATTGTAACACTTTTTATTTATTATTTAATTTCAATTAAAAAAAAAGCAAGAAAGTCAAGTTTCTAAGCACTTAAAGTGATAAATGGTATAGTTCTCTTCCAAAAGAATTTTCCATAATTCAAATTTAGACTTTGTAGTTAAGATTTAACTAATACTAATGCGTTTCAAAAAACAATAAGAAATTAAAGTTCTCTAAAAATTAACTTACTATGAAATTGAAACGTAAAAGAAAATATAAAATAATAAAATTATATAACCAAGCAATTTTATCGATCAAGTCTCAATGAGATACACATTTTTTTAACGTGGTGGTCATTGATTTTTATTTTTTTTATCTTCTTTTATTATCATTATCATCATTATCATTATGGACATCTTTTTCATTTTCTTTTTCTCTTATATATGTTTAAAAAACTAGAGCACATAAATTTTAATTCATAATATAAAAATTTTGGTGTACAACACAAATTTTAAAAGACCATATACTTAAAGAATGGACAACTAACCAACAAAATTCATACAGTACAAAAAATTTTAGTATATAACACATAAATTTTTTATGCAAAACACAAATTTTTAAATGACTACAATTAACTCACCTAATTAACAAAATATATTCGCAATAAAAATTTATTTGTTATATGTAAAAAATTTTTTACTATATCAATAAAAGTTTTACTATGTACAAAAATTTTTGTGTTGTATACGTATAACATTATCGAATATAAAATATAATAAAGAGTCAAAATCGTAAAAAAAATAAAATACTATAGAATTTAAATTTTAAATCTTAAATTCTAAATCTGATTATATAATCGTTGATTTAAAATATAAAATAATACTACATAACTAATAAAATTTAGGGTAAAAAACCATAATAAGCCAAGGTAAGAAGTGTGTAACGTAAATATGCCAAACCGAAAATCGTTTCAGCAATAAGCCAAACACTATCTTTATGTAATTCGAACCAAGGTGGTTCGAACTACAAACCTTAGTAAATCGAACCAGGGTGGTTCGAATTAGGGGAGAGGAAGTTTGAACGTAATTCGAACCAAGGTGGTTCGAACTCCTCATGCACATAATTCGAACTGGCCTAGTTCGAATTATTCATTCGCAACCAAACCATGTAATTCGAACCAACCTGGTTCGAATTACCCTTGACGTGCTCCTTCATAATTCGAACCAAGGTGGTTCGAATTAGGGGAGAGGAAGTTTGAACGTAATTCGAACCAAGGTGGTTCGAACTCCTCATGCACGTAATTCGAACTGGCCTAGTTCGAATTATTCATTTGCAACCAAACCATGTAATTCGAACCAACCTGGTTCGAATTACCCTTGACGTGCTCCTTCATAATTCGAACCAAGGTGGTTCGAATTAGGGGTGATTCGGCTATATAAGGAGTTCGAATCACCCTCATTCGAACTATTATTCCTCCCCCCTACCCCACAAAATCTCAGAGAAAACGACCCAGATTCTCTCCGAGGAAGACTTGAACGGAATACTCTGCTCATGGGGGACGATCCGGCACGGTTATATCGCTTGGACGGAGTCGTTCATATAGCCGGGTCATCAACGAGGAGGTTAGTACGGAACTATTTTTTATTCTAGCAGTATTTGTGCCTTAGTGGTTTTGCATGTGGGTTAGATGGTGGTTTATGTTAGTGGTTTATGTAGGTGGTTTATGTTAGTGGTTTAAGTTAGCGGTTTAAGTTAGTGGTTTATGCTAGTGGTTTAGGTTTGTGGTTTAGGGTAGTAGTTTATGTTAGTGGTTTAAGTTAGCGGTTTAAGTTAGTGGTTTATGCTAGTGGTTTAGGTTTGTGGTTTAGGGAAGTGGTTTATGTTAGTGGTTTATGTTAGTGGTTTAAGTTAGTGGTTTCTGTTGGTGGTTTATGTTGGTGGTTTATGTTGGTGGCTTATGTTAGCGGTTTTTGCGAGTGGTTTAGGGTATGTGGTTTTATTTAGCAGAATGGTTTGTTGATGATTTATCGTGCTGCTTACGGTTGTGGTTGGTTTTTATGCTGGTTCTAACTATGCGGTTCATTTTGTGCGCAGCCCCAGCGATGCATTAGGAGCATGCGGCGGCAGCAGGGCATGCGACTTGATGACAGATACGTTCCGTACTTGCAGATGGCAGGTCTATACCATCTTGCAAGGCTGAACGACCGATGGTTCCGGCTAGACGAGGCCCTTGTCAGTGCATTCGTGGAGCGATGGCGTCCCGAGACGCACACGTTCCATATGCCGTTCGGAGAGTGCACGATCACACTCCAGGACGTGGCATACCAGCTGGGTTTGCCAGTGGACGGCCGTTACGTGAGCGGGTGCTTGTCAGAGTTCCATATATACATCGAGGGTGGCCGTCCAGCCTGGGTCTGGTTCCAGGAGTTGCTCGGAGTTATACCTCCTCCCAGTCAGGTTCAGAAGTACGCAGTGAACTGCAGCTGGTTTCAGGAGACTTTCGGTGAGTGCCCTGAGGATGCTGATGATGACACTGTGCGCCGATATGCCCGTGCGTACATCATGATGTTGTTGGGCACGCAGCTGTTTGCGGACAAGTCAGGGAAGCGGATTCACATCAGATGGCTTCCGTATGTAGCGAGGCTGGAGGAGCTGGGTACCTACAGCTGGGGTTCTGCCGCACTGGCTTGGTTGTACCGGTGCATGTGCCGAGTGGCGAACAGACATGTCGTCAAGTTAGTGGGCCCGCTTCAGCTACTTCAGTCATGGATCTTTTGGCGCTTTCCTCGCTTTCCTGGGCCCGCTTCGCACCTTCCAGACCGAGCTTCATTAGTACAGCGCTAACAAGGTCATTATAAGTCGTCGTAGAAGTTACGATAATACATAGAGGATTCTTATCTGTGAACTTTACTCCGGAACGAGTTTTTCTATTAACAGATCCTCTGTGGTGCACCAAAACCACAAAACTCTCCTCACTAGCCATCTTACTCCCTCTAATGAGACTAACTCACGTTTAGAACCATATATATACAGCTCAGTCTCAAACTAATTCGAACCGGTCTGGTTCGAACTATGATTTGTGTAATTCGAACCAGCCCGGTTCGAATTACACCGGAAGCGTCTCTCTCTATAATTCGAACCAACCTAGTTCGAATTACATTCATTCGTAATTCGAACCAAGCTGGTTCGATTTATTACCAACCCAAAACATCTAATTCGAACTCACCTAGTTCGATTTACTCACAAATACAGTTCGAACCAACCTGGTTCGAATTATATAAAAATACGATCTGGCTTATTGCTGAAACGATTTTTGCTTTGGCTTATTTACGTAATTTTTGGAGTCAGTTGGCTTATTATGGTTTTTTACCCTAAAATTTATATTTTTTATTAATATTTGATCAATACTAAATTTTAAATGCTAAATTTTAAATTTTAAATTTTAAATTCTAATAATATAAAAATAAAACATTGACTTTACGTATTGGCTATTTATTATATTGACCTCTTAATATTTTTGTAAAATATAATAAATAAAAGAGAGAATATTTTGTTAAAATAGAACGAGATATGAATAGTAAAGTTCACCCAAAATTTAGCCGATTTCGGCTAAACTAATTTTCATTGGAGGTTCCATGTTTTGTCTTTTATCAGCCAAGAT
Organism: Arachis stenosperma; assembly: GCF_014773155.1. Lineage (NCBI taxonomy): Eukaryota > Viridiplantae > Streptophyta > Magnoliopsida > Fabales > Fabaceae > Arachis > Arachis stenosperma. Next base: position 34,190,596 of record NC_080378.1, read on the forward strand.
ATGAATATCAAATTATAGAGTTAGGCCTAGTCTATAAATAGCTGAGGCCCATTCTCATATTCACATACCCAACAATTTTGCTGTGCATTAAGAAAAAACAAACAATCAAACCAAAAAATGAGAAAAACACAAGAACTTTGGCATAGTATGCCAAAAAACAAAAAAGAACTTTGGCATTATATATATATTCAACCAGGCGATTATATGTTTCCCTGTAGTCTAAAGATGAACTTTCATATTTAGAAGTTAGTGGAAATTTCCTGAAAGTAGACTTATTATGAAGAGATTAGTATTTAGTAAGGATAATACAAGGTAATATATTTATTATATTAAAATTAATTTGGTTGATCGAGTGATCCGTTCAGCTTAAGTAAGTATCACAGATTTGAATCATATTTTGTATGTGCAGTAATTTATTGGCCAATGACTCTTAAATAAAGTTTAGATCCGCAACAAGTTAGTTATTAGCTTATCGAGTTCGGAGATACTCTAAACAATAAAAAAAAATATATTTATTATATTAAAATAAACTTGCTGGAACCTCAACTTCAGGACAAGTTAGAAAATGTTTAATATAGTAGAAAGGTAATTAATCTAAACATATTATTTTTTAACAATAACTTAGGTATGATAAGCACATATCCCTGTAAGATCATGAATCTTTATGTACACATTAGAAGAAAAAAAATATATTAATAATCTAATATTGAGTTGCCAACAACATTAAGAAACTAGATCGAAATAAAGGGATTAGATAGTTCGTTCTTCTTTTACAGTCACCGAGCAATAATGCATGTAATAATCTCCATATAGGTAGCAACAAAGTATGAAACCTAAAGCCAAAAAAATGCAAACTTAATAACAATTAACAATTAAACTAATGAATGAAGGAATGCTAGAATTGTTGTTACTTGTTAGCAATGAATGTAGTACACTGAATGTAGTACACACACGCACCAGTTTGTTGATGGTGACTCGTGAAGGGATTGCACATGGGATCTAAATTCAAAAGTTCGGATAGGATAACCGTTACACCATAAAAGCAATGGAACATTGGCAACCACCTTCAAGACCCTATAATATACACACATGTACAACTGTTTGACATACTCTTTCATTTTCGGTATTTTTTATTCTCTTCATATTTAAAAAAAAAAATGTCTTACTTGCCTTTATGATGACTTTTCTCCTCTTTGGCATTGTAACCGGTCAATGTCTAGTTTGTAGTCACAAAAAGTTTCTTTTATTCATATTGCATTTTGCATATACATATATTTCTGTGAACATCTTCGTTAGGTAAGCAAATAGGGTCCAACCTGCTTTCTCCAACTTCTATTTGGACTGTATTTTAAGACCCACTAAAGGGGGAAAAAAAAGTAAAAAACATTTCATTCCATTTACTTAAATCTAACCCTAATTTTATCTTTGACTAATTCACACTTAAGTAAAACAAAAGCAACTGAAGCAGTGAAGCCGCACTCCCCTTCTCTCCCCAGTCCCCATGCCCACCCCTGCGTTGGTTTATAAACCTAATCCTAATTTTTGAAATTTTAAAATAAATTTTTTTTAAATGTTGTTCAAGTTAGCTCATAGTGGAATTGGTTCCAGACTTTTTCTTGTATGAATGTCAATGATATCTGGGATCTGGATAATTGGAAAATGCAAAGGCTCTTTTCGTAGATCCCACACGAAATTGGCAATCAACTTCAAACAATGCAGAGACCTAACCTTGGCACAAATACCGACAGATCGAAATGGAAAGTTAATTCAGATGGTGCTTATTCTGCAACCGTAAGTTATGGGCAATTGTTGTATGTGGCAAAGGATGCAAGCTTCAACCTTGTCCGGTGAAGTTAACCCTATCAAGTCGCTAGTGGCTATTTTTCCAACAACACACAAACTAAATGAAGTTGTTTTTGAAATTTTAAGTTTACTACAGTGTGTATGAATTATTTCTCTGTTGTATATGCTTCGAAGTTGGCAGAAAAGGATATTTTATAACAATGTACTTTTTTTGTAATCAATAATTCTCCTAATGAGGTGTGTATACTTTTTTTGTAATCAATGACAATCTTAAATTTGATATCACACTTAAAATAAGACCTAATTGGAAGAAAGAATTGAAAATACTAAAAACAAGCAGTTACAAAAGTGTATTTACATTATAACACGTATAGATAAATAAAGCACTGAAGCAGTTAACTTGTGTTTACAAAAGAATCACTACTAGAAGATCATCAAACATAATTGAATTGATTATTTACACAGAAAATAGCAGCAAAATTCACCTTTTATTTGGAGATAGCAGCCATCTTACTTGAGACGTTAGGTCCATGACCATAACAACAATGGTCCAAAAATTTGGACCAGCAATTGTACCCTCAGACTTAACTGTGTGTGAGTGCACATTTCTCCCACTTGTGCTACTTTTCCGTTGGGACTACTTATCCGTTTCTCTCATCAACTAAGGAATGCTACATATTTGGTGAAAAGAAAAACAACTCCATGTGACCGTCAACATTGCTATAAAATATGAAGGCAGAAAAAAACAAACTTTCTAAATGGTATTTAATTATTTATGCATGGCACTAATGGGTAAATGGAAAATAGAATAACTCCGGCAACTTAGAATGGTTTATAACATTGTATAGGTTCAGTAGTAAGCAAATTCATCTATTTTCTCCCTTTTGTTTATCTTTTTCCCACGGTATTCCTAAAAATTTGTCGTTGCCAATAAACTTCTGCATGTATAAAACGAAATTTGAATTTCTGACACTTGTTTAAACGAAATTTGAATTTCTGACACTTGTTTAAACAAACTAAGCTAACTACTAAACCAACACAAGTGGAGTGAGTTCATCTATTTTCTATTGTCATCAAGTCCGCACCAAAGGAGAGGAAACCTCAAGTCAGATTTCTTTGATGTATTTTTGTACAGTACTAGTTACACTACACTTTTAGAAGCGTTACGAGATGATGACCTATAAATAGTGATAGTGACAGTACCTGGAAGGGCCGAAGTATATGTAGAAAGAAACTTTGTCAATCGCCATCAATTCTTGCAGATTACACCGTTGGCATGATTTTATAATTTGATTCACCTTGAATTGCGTTGTTATTTGAATATTGTCGTTATATGCTGCTACCCCTAGTCCCTACCCCTTAATGTAGCTACAAAAATTCTGGCTTTTATGTCTATCACGTAGTGCCTTAAATGCAACCTTGAAATCCACATGCACCATGAATGGGCCATGTAAACTTGTCCACATTCTCAGATAGTCATAATCATTCATCTAATGCCTAATGGGTTTGGGAAGAAACATTATGATCCCTTTATTCATCTTCTGATGAAATTTAACATTGTGAAACTTTGATTTACAATATAGGGAAACTTCCTAAGAACAAATAATGGCCCCGGTACAAAATTTTCTATGCACCAGCTATCTCTGCTACTAGTTCTTCTAACAACAATCTCTCAATTTCCCTACCTATTACATCAATTTCATCTCCTAAGTCCAACCACTGTGGTTCCTTAACCAACACCTTCCCCAAAGCATCATCCTTCACTTTTCCCTGGCTTCCCAGCAACCTGAAAAGACCATCTTGGATCCGATTTTCGATCAGTTTAGAACCAACATTTGTTGTTGCACGGCTCACCCATGGCTGCAAGTTCATGGATTGATTGTGGATCTTGACAATTCCGGAATTTATGCGGTCAAAAAGCAACCGTCTTTCAGACCTTGAACAAGTGGTCCAATCACAGTACCTCTTTTCAAGTTCATTAAACACTGAGAGACTTAGAGGGGATTCCAGAGAATGCCAAAATTCAAAATTTGGATCAGGTTGAGCGCCATCGATGCCAGATTCAGACAACACATCAATAATGTAGGAAGACTCCCAGCTATCTTCAGTTCTGCATAATCGATTGTCTTCTGACAATGACAATCTAGTAGATCCTTCCCCACACTCTTCATCGCTTGAAATTAGCACAGATCCCTCCGCATATCCTTCGGATTCCAACTTCAGCAACTGGAGCTGCATTCGGAGCCCTGTAAATAATAATGTTTCATTAGAACAATGGAATGGAGTGAAAGATAAAAGTCTCAACAAAAGATTAGAATAATTTCCTTCAGTCAAGCACAACAGCCAGGAGTATGAGAGCATCAGATTCATATATATATGCTGGTGATTTGTCATGTCAAAAAGCTATTTTATTCAAATCACAATTATCAGTTTGATCACACATACAAGATTAGCAAGAGATTGTTATGATATATAAGCTCAAAACCATCAACAAAATTGGCAGGAGAATGATGTGGTAATTATGAAGTCATAGATGATTTAGTCAAATTATTATTAAATTAAATGTAGTCAATGTAATTATGACTTATGAAGTAATAGCGATTCAGGATATAGTTATGATTAAATAATCAAATTTAACTTGTAACATTTAATAGACAAATTGACCGAAAATTTAAAAGTAAGCCATCAACCCCAAAAAAAGGATATAGACCTAGAAATGCATTTACATTTTGCATCTTATTATTCCAAAACTAGGATGCTACTGTTACAAAATAGATACACCAAACAAATAATATGGAACAATACTAATTGATCTCCATTTTCTAAATTGTGTACAATCCATACTGATGGAAAGATATTGTCAGCCCAACGTGCAAACAACAAAGGTTAATAGATGATGGAACTCAAACTATCTGCATGATTGTTTCTTATGAAATAAAACAAAAAATATAAAATTGAAAAAAGCCTCTGATGTTGAATCAACATAGTTAACTCTTCCTGTTTATTGTTGATGTAATTGTGATAAACATATGGCATGAGGTTTGAGTGGCTAAAGGAAATTAAATATTGAGCTAGACATGAAAATGGCGTATTAAACACAATATGCAAAAATAGAAATACATCCCCAGTTCAATTACCTTGCAGGTCAGCACTGAGACTTTCAAAACACTCGGAACATGATGATGACAGATCATCTGTAAAAGAAGGTTCCAGGACTGAGACTGGACTGGGTTGATCAGTATCTTTACCACATGATGATTCAAGTCCAGGTACAGGTGGTTGAAAGCAGTCTGAAGTTCCATCAGAAGACCCAGCAGATAGTTCCTGAAAATATTACAACACATCAAGTATGGAACAGGAAGAAGTTTACAATTTTTTTATTAATAATTGCAGGCCACCCCATCAGATCATGAGAAAATAAAACTATCCTCTGACAACAAAAAGTTTATTGAAGCATCTATTACAGTGGAAAATTAGCTGTGCAAGCACTTAACACAATTTCTAAGAAATTAACAAGTTTCAAGGCTTTCCACATCTCAATTTAGTGCATAAGTCCGAAAATAATGATGAAATACCTATGAAAATATTTGCAAAGTGCAAGGAGAGTTAGGCTGAAGCAAACAAAAGAGATAAGAAAGAAAATTTTGCAGAAACTGTATAAAACATCAAAATACCAATGGAGGATATTAGAAACTTAACCTGCTGAATTGAGTTATCTTTGTCAGCAATCCTGTTGTCACCTTTGATCAAAACAAGAGATGTTTCAGGCAGTACTTTATCAGAAGGTTCACAAGACCTGTCTGCATCTTCATTTGCCACACTCACAATAGTATCAGGAAGCACACTTGTATCTTTGAGGGTCACAGCAAGAGATTCAGTGGTCGGAACATCTAGTTTAGGTGAACCTTCTTCAAGATTGATTTCCATTTTATTCTCAATGGCACTAAAGCTTGGTGAAAACTCATTACCTTCCAACTCAGACGAAAGCATAGACCAAGATTTCTTGTGACCAGATCTTGTGCTTCTACTATTTACACCATGCCTCTGATCATGACTCCTTCCTCTTCTCCTCTCCCGTCTAATGGCTTCCTTTGGCATCCTAAATCGATCATCACGAAGCACTTCATTGCGCATGATTGTTCTAGGACTTCCAAAGACATTAGAAGAAGCAGGTAGAGATCTTGACCTTGGCAAACTTCCAATACATCCATCCTTCCAACCATCCCTGCTGCTGATACCCAATGGTTCAACCCACCCAGCAGGTTTATTACGGTGCCGTTCCTCAGTAAACCTTCCATCAAAATTTGTGGTCTTGACATCCTTATCAGTGATAGCAAGCATTTCTGCAAGTGTGCTGCTCTTGCTGATAATTTGTATCTCTTGAGACTTGTGCGCCATTTTCCACCTTTCTGATAATCTCTTCTTTGCCTCCCTACTCACAGATGATTCACCAGAATGTGATGACCTCCTGCTACAATTATTAAGATCAGAAGAGTTTCCCCAAGTAGCAGGAGTTCCAACTGATTCCTCAGTAGATTCATTTCCAGATACACTGCAAGAACTATCATCCCCAGCATATCCTCTAAGTCTGGAAGATGGCAACATCACGCAACCACCATTGTTCAAACTATTTTTCATTTGACGAGTGATTTCCTTAGCAATTTCTCTAGATTCCAAAGAGTTGTGCCTCAATGGCCGGGCAGTATCAGGCAAATTAATCTTTTGCGGATACATTTTGGAGTCCCTATATCGGATATCTGAAAATTCAGTATCATTTGCATGCTCAGACTGAAAAAGATGTGGAGAACAAGGAGATGAAACATTCCTGGCAGCACTCTGGGATTTCCCAAGATTAGGCTTTAGGACAACTATCTTTGTAGGGGAAGCACCTTGCTCATGTTTTCCCTTTGACTGAAGCTTTGAATATCGCGGTGAACTATGCATCACATGTCTTCTGTTGAATTGCCGAGGATATCCATCATGTTGCCTTTGATGAGATTTATCATAACTCAACAGTGCTGTGTCGGTATCTAATCTCCAGTCAAACTCATTTCCATACTTCTCAATTTCAGGTAATTGCATAGCTTCTGTGTGACCCAAATGTGATTCGAAAGGATCAGCTTGAAGATCACTTAGATGCTTTTTAAACAAAGAATCTGGCCGCTTAAAGTACTTCAGAAGAAGTTCCTTGTTAGAGTCAAGCACCTCAAGTGTATCATGGAAATCCCTCGATGACTGTAAATCCTGATAAGTTGCAAGGCGTTTGGCATCCATAAACTTCTGCTCAATGAATGACATCTCTTCGTTGGCATTCCTCAGGTCATTTGCAGACACGTGTGATGAATACCTGCTGCTCTCTACCATTGGGATCTCTGAGACCTCAAACACATCCTTAAATTCTTGTTGATCCTTTGAGCTCCTCCTAGAGGACCGACCATCGTATGATGTTCCTCTGTTTCGCACTTTCTCTACAGGATTTTCTGATGAATCCTTTTGCTGCTTGTTAGTAGGCAGGCCATCCAGACCCATCAAACGGGCAATAACACCTGGATTTCTTCTTTTTGACTCGGTTTCTTGCGACATCTCATCAGCTAGTAACTTCTTAATTGGAGTTCCGAATAGTTGTTTTGAAGATCTCCACCCAAATTTGAACGAGAACTGCAACAATCAGCAAATTTGGTAATAACAGTTAGATTTTGTTACTTATATATATATATATATATATATATATATATAACTATAACAAATAACTACGCATAAATTAGAACAGTGTAAATTCAATCAACACACGAATTTAAAAAGCCATTAATTTACACTGCAAAAGTTAGATCTTCTTCATTCATGAATGTGCACTGACATAAATCATTATTAAAATATATATACATACACACACTTACGGAATCTTTGTCTGCAACCCCACCACCGCAAGAAACAGAATCAGGAGACAAATCGGGAACTTGTCGCTGCCTATGAACTTGCTTACTCCCTGAAATGAATTATACAGCAAAAGTTAGTATGAAATGAAAATTCAGATGTCAGCGGCAGTTAACAATTTAACAATTACGAAATAAATAAGAATAATGACGACAAAAAAAATGTTCAAAACTACTGAAATATAATCAAGGCAAGAATAAGAATCAGCAAACTTCTCACTGAGAATCAAAATAAAAATTAAAAAAAATAATGCAATATTTTGCCGTCAACTTAACACTGCGAGAAGCATAATTGAAGCATGGAGTTGAACAGTAAATAAATTAAGCACTGTGATCAAAAGGCATCATTACAATCTCAAATTCATTTTAAATAAATAAATAAATAAGTGTACGCAATTATACCAAGAGCACGCCAGGAACAATACAAAAAACCAGTTCATGAGTCCTGTATAAACCCAAAAATAATTTTAAAAAAAAATAAGGTCTAATTAAGACTCTTCAGCCTTCGAAACGCTTCATTTCAAATCTTCCCCTTTTTTCCCACCAAAACTAGCAGTTCTTATGCTTATGCTGTAAATGCTCGAGTCAAAAGGGGGAAAATGGTAAAGAAAGAGCTGAAGTTCTTGCTTCTGAGATGAACCAAGCTTCAACTTCATATTTAGAGAGAGAAAACAATATTTGAAAGAGAGAGAGAGACCTTGAGGAAGAACAAGAGTGTGCGGTTGGTTCCTGGAAGCAACGGGGGACCTGCGGTGGCGAGAGTTCTCCATGTGGACGAGTCATACACGAGAAACCGGGGAGAACATGCAGATCGAGAGAGTACGGACGAGAAGAGATACTCAATTAGTAGAAAGAAGAAGAAGAAGAAGAAGGTGGTTGAGGAAGGAAGGAACTAGGGCAGGGAAAAACAATAGTGAAAGAAAAAAAAAACAAAACCCCTAGGATGCTGAGCTAAAATTCAAACAAATCTAGAAACAACAAAAAAAAGGAAAGGAAAGGAAAGGGAAAAAAGAAAGTGCGTGATAGGCGCAGAAAAGAGGGAAGGAAAAAAGTGAGGTAAGAGAGAGAGAGAAGAAGATGGAAATGAGATTATTGAAGGAAGGGGGTTTGATTTTTGAGGTAGTAGAGAGCGAAAGAAAGAAAGTGGGAAGGAAAGAGAGAAGTTAGAAGAGAGAGAGGGAAAGCATTAATGGAGGTCCGTTAAGAGCGTGGGAGAGGGGGGGTGGGAAGTGAGAGAGAGAGAGAGAGAGAGAGAGAGAGAGAGAGAGAGAGAGAGAGAGAGAGAGTGCGTGAGCGTGAGGGAGAGGGAGGTGGGAGTGTGAGTAAGTGAGTGAGTTGAGGGAGTATTTTGAACTTTTGAATGCCGTAACGCTGGCACACCACACTTACCCTTTGCGCGGGCAACTGCACACTCCATCATTCAACGCCCCTAGCCCCCTCCAACTAGCTACTACTGTACTACATACACCCAAACTTCTTTTTCGCCAATTCTATAGTATTTGCCCTCTAATTTTGTCTAATTCATTTTTTATTGTAAATTTTAAATATTTAAAAAATATTATTTTATATTTTTTAAATTAAATATTAATTTTTAAATTTTTTTATAAGTTCGACCGCTCTTTTTAAATATGACAGTAATTAGCCTTTTTTATATTCAAACTTTTAGAAAATAAAACATTTAAATAGATTTATAAAGATTTAAGTATGTAAAAAATTTTAGACTATAACAAAAAAAATTTAAAAAATATTATCGACAAAATAATTTTTGAATAATTTAAAAATACAACAAATACCACCCAGGATCAGAAAATTCTCGAACTGCACCTCTCTGTCAGTTCCTATTCCAGAAATCTACCACCAAATAGCCGAGTGGGGCATCATCTCGAAGGCTCGACAACTAAAGGAGCGAACGGGCGGCAACAGGAGCCTGTACTACGACTATCACCGAGGATACAAACATAAAACTCAAAGACTATTTCAACCGAAAGGACGTCCTCAAACAAGCCATCCGAGACGGCAAACTCCCCGAGTTCGTCAAAATCATCAGAGCCTAAACGTACAGAAAGGGACAGATCACCAGAACGCGAAGGACGTAACCTAAGGATGCAACAACAAACACCCTGGGAGAGTCCAGAAACGGATCCCACCATAGTCGTAAATGTTATCACCAGAAAAGACGTCGCAAGAAAATCGAAATCAGCGTTGAAGAAGGACCTAAAAATCTTGTCCGTCAAGAACCAAGCCCCGACCCCCTCCACTGCAGAAGCAATCACGTTTTTCCCCGAAAACTGCCAACACAGCACCTCAGCAGAAGATGTCCCGTTCATCATCTCGGCAAAGGTCGGGACAGGGCTGGTCAAAAGGATATTGGCTGACATCGGAGCAGATTCTAACATCCTCTTCAAGGGAGCCTTCGACAAACTCGGGCTCTGAAACGAAAACCTACAAACCCACCGTAATGGGGTAACCAGGCTCGGGGATAACTTCCTTCAATCGGACGGCTCCATCACACTTCCCCTCACCATCGGAGCCAGGAACCAAAGAAAGACCATCCTCTCCGAATTTGTCGTCCTCAAGGACTCCACCGTCTACAACATCATCCTCGGGAGAAAGACCATTAACGAACTCTCGACGGTCATCTTGACCAAATTCTTACTCATGAAGTTCCAAGCCGACGACTGCACTATCGGCACAATACACAGAGACCAGAAAGTCACGGTAGAGTGTGAGAACACCAGTTCGGCCCTCCGCAAGAGATCCCGAAACGCGGCAGGCATCATCCTCGCCGACCTCGATACACACCAAGACCAAAGTCCGCGCAGAACCGTGGGAGGAAACAACAAAGAAGCAAAGTGAGATCTTGCAGACAAGGTCAGGAGTAAAGCACACCTACGGGAACTAGCCCTAAAATAGAGAATAAGCCTAAGGTACAATGGCAGCACGGTACGACGAGACTTCGGACTAAGAGACCTCGCCTTACGACAAAATGACATCGGTCCACCCACTCCCGAAGAAGGAAAGCTCACGCCCAACTGGGAGGGTCCCTACTAAATCAAGACAGTAACCGGAACAAGAGCCTACAGGCTCGAAAGACTAGATGGGACCAAGCTCCCAAGATCCTGAAATTCCACCAACTTATGGCACTACTATACATAGAAACATCCTCCCAAAGCAACAAGATCGAGGCCATTCAAGATGATCTTTTTACCCTTTATATTTTGCCTTTTTCACTTTCATTTATTGCTTAAGTTATTTAATCGTATATTTTCTTACTGCGCACTCTTTCCTACCCACATCGAGAGGTTTTAATGAGGCCCAAACCAAAAATGAAATTCATTTTTTCAAAAGCATTGCCTCGTCCGATGGCACGAGCTAAATGCGGCTACCTCGGGGGATCGATCACCCCGAGGCCAATAAAACGGATATCCAAATAGGTAAACGGCTACCTGGGAATCAATCACCCCGTGGCCAATAAAACGGATATCCAAATAACAAAATGGATATCCAAACCACAAAAAATGGCGGCCCGGGGATTGATAACCCGAGGCCAACAAAATGGATATCCAAATAGGTAAACGGCTACCCGGAAATTGATCACCCCTAGGCCAACAAAACGGATATTCAAATAACAAAATAGGTATCCAAATAACAAAAAATGATGGTCCGAGGATCGATCACCCCAAGGCCAATAGAACGGATATCCAAATAAGTAAATGGCTAACCAGGGATCGATCACCCCGAGGCCAACAAAACGGATATCCAAATAACAAAACGGATATCCAAATAAGTAAACGGCTACCCAGGGATCGATCACCCCGAGGCCAACAAAACGGATATCTAAATGATAAAACGGATATCCAAATAAGTAAACGGCTATCCGGGAATCAATCACCCCGAAGCCAATAAAACGGATATCCAAATAATAAAACGAATATCCAAATAAGTAAACGGCTACCTGGGAATCGATCACTCCGAAACCAATAAAACGGATATCCAAATAACAAAAGTAGTAACTCGTGAATCGATCACCTGCAAAGCCAACAAAACGAAAATCCAAATAAGCTAAATAAACAAAGTCTTGAAATCGGCCCACCAAGAGGCCTAAAATAAGTTCACAATAACGGCCCAAAAAAGGCCACACAAAACAAGCATGAGCTGACGGCCTTCCAACTCACGGAAAACCAGACTGACTAACATCCTCCCAATCGGTGTAGGATGACGTCACGCCCTTTCCAGGCCCCTCACAGTCTCCCGAACTACAGAGAATCAGACTCTCCAACAAATTAGCATTGAGAATAAGAAAGCATACTCTCATGCTCCGAGAACAACTGTTCCAAACTTGATCTCCGGGCCCTTCCTCAGAACGGTCATCAAACCCGGCATGTGATGAGACGCTCAAACAACGCGCTCCTCGCCTGACCATGAAACGGCCAGGAACTTCCCGAATCCTCAACCTCGACCGGAAAAACCAAACAACAATCTCCTTGCCAAACCACAACGGCGAGGAAAAGGTTCCTACAGCGATGAGACCGAGCACCCTCACTCTCTCGCTCCAGTGGCAACTGTTACAAATCTGACCCACAGATTCCATACCCGGAACGGTCTCCGAAGTCGGTTACCCGGATCCGGCCCGATTCGCCCTTCTAGAAGGTCCGAAATTGGCCCACTAGAATTTCTAACCAACAATCAAATTCAAATACCTCCCTTATCTTAACCAAATAAGATAAGATAAGATAATTACCATCACCTATATAAAGGGGAGCCCCAGACCCCCTCAGGTACGCCATTCACTCCACACATCCTATATCTCTTAGATGCATTCTGACTTGTACGTTGGAGTGTCTTTATAGGTACCATCCCCCATTACTTCAGTCAAATAATCCAACATCCGTCTTGACCCACAAATTCCTAATCCATTTCTCAACCCTTACCAGAGACATCTCCTACCGTTTTCATTTTTTATCTTATGCTGCTAGCTAGAGATCTATAAATCTCTTATTAAAATTATTTACAAAGTTATTTGGTTTTCTTTTCACCCACGTATAACTGTATAAGATTATTGTAATTTTTTGTAAGGATTCATATTGAAATACACCCTACAAATTGAAGTAGCAATATAGAAGCGGTCATAACCAAATTGGAGTTTTACGTTTTACCGAAATATTATGTGGTTAAATTCAAAAAATGAAAAATTAATCGTTGAAAATCTTCTTCTTTGTGATATTATTTAAGATTTTTTTTTCCTTTTTGGGTAACGAGACAGTGTCCAAGAACGAAACAAATAAAAAATTTTCTAAGCATAGAAAATAATTTAATTAACAGTTTATAGTTTATGGAAAATGAAAACAATAACTCGTTAAAAATAAAGGAAATTTAATGCACAATAATGCAAGTAAGACTTTACCTATATTGCTATATTGCTATATTGTAGAGCCATTCTTTCCTGATGATCCGAAAGAAGAAAAACAGAAATGTCTTTCATAAAACATGTTGGCTCTTCATATGGAAAGAGAAGAAAAACGTATTGAATAGTAGATATACATATACATAATGGAGGAAGAGAATATTGTTGTCCCTAAATAATAAATATTTGTCCAACAAAGAATTGAATTTATAACACTTGCAATTTTCCACCTCTTTACACATGTGACCTACATAGGATGCCACATCTACAACGAATTTCATGTGGCAAAGCAAGCACTGATTCGTATATCGTGAGGATATATAATCTGTCAACTATTTATCATCTGTTATGGAAAAATATTGTTTTTATAATTGTTAAAAAGTATTCATAAAAATAATAAAAACAATATTTTTCCATAATATATATATTATTTTTTCTTTTTGGTCCTTTATCAATTATTTTTAATATTAAACATGAAACACTAACAGTGCATATATATCAATCAATAAAGATGGTAAATAATTGATCTATAAGATTCTTACGGAAATGAATATAATTGTGAAGTGTAATTTTTTATTATATAATATTTTATCTTTTAAATTTTCTAATAAAAAATCATACTTTATAACGAGTATTTAAAAATTATATTTAATAATATTAATTGATTATTAAAAAATTAAGAAAATCCATTTTCAAATCTTACATACTAACCTAAAAAAACATAATAATAACTGAACAACTTATGATGTCCAAATATGGGTTAAAAAGCTCCAATAATAAAATAATAAAAGCAGCATCTTTTTGTTTAATGAAAAACATTCTCATATTATGATTTGGAGACAGTATATTTGTATCTTATGCATAGGGATTTTCCGATACTATGTTCAGATATAAGCTTTGTTAGTTCTCCTCCTTGTTTAAAAGAAGATTAAATTATTCTGTGTCTTTAAAATTTTATCAAATTTATAATTAAATATCTATAAATTAAAAATTTTAATTATGGTTATATTTTATTTTAAATTTTATAATTTAATCATTGCTATATCAATTACATTGCTAGAGTTAAAAAATATTTTTATTCAAATTAAAAATACTCATACTTAGCTTAAATTAAAGTTTAAATCTCTAAGAATATAATCTCATTTTCAGAATTTTTTTAATTCTAATATTTTTAATATGGTAAAAATTTAATCATAAAATTTAAAATAGCAGAAGAACCTAATTAAAAGATTTTAACTTTAATATTCTTTTAATTCTAATATTCATCTTGTTCATACAAATCTTGACAGCACTTACTCTCCATCTCATCAATGCCAACAATTATTGAGTGACCATCTTCTCAAAGACAAAATTCTACTAGAGATTGAGTAAGAGCCATTTAAGACAGAAGACTCAAGATCATTTATTTTTGGAATAAGTGTATGTTTAGATACCATTATTAAATCGATAAAAAAGATATTTTTTTAATAAAAAGAATTTTTTATTTTTTAATATGTTTGATAAATTTTTAATAATAAAAATAAAAATACTAGAAAAATAAAAAATATCTATTTTGAGAAGTTATAATTTATATCTTTTTTTAAAAGATTTTTTTTAAAATATTTTTCACATAATAAATGAACAAAAAAGTACTTTTATCTTATTTTACCTAAACATAATTGATAGATAAAAAAATCTTTTTACATGAGATATACAAACATAAAATCACTTTTACTTTTGTAAAAGATCTTTTAAAAAATATCTTTTTCGAAAATGGCGTCCAAACAAGCCCTAAGTACTATTTTGGTCCCTAAGATTTAGGGTCTAAATCAAATTCGTCCCCAACATTATTTTGGATTTAAAATCATCCTCAATGTTTCATTTGGTATTAAAATTGTCCTTTTGACTTTTTACAAACAAAAATACTCTCCACCACCATCACCTTTACCACCACCACCACGACCTCCCTTACTCCCACCAAATACTAATAATCAGTTTCAAGAACACATTATTCAACACAAAAAATAACACATTATTCAAATTTAGAAACAACAACATCAAATTCAACAACAAAATCAATAGTTCAATACAGAAGCACAATCAGAATCAGAAGTAGAAGCAGACGTAGAAGCAAAAGTAAAAGCAGAAACAAAAATAGAAGCAAAAGCAGAATCAAAAGCAGAAGCAGAAGCATAATCAAAAGCAGGGCGAGGACGTAAAGTGGCAACAAGGTTAGTAGCAGCGGTAGCAGTAGCGGAGCGCGATGCGCGAGGACGCAAAGTTGCGGAGCTCACATCTCTTCTCTCCCTAGCTCGCGTCTCCTATCTCCCTCGCGAGCTCTCTCTCCCTCTGGTTCTGATTTCCGACAGCGACGGTGTCTCCAAACTTCGCCGGCGCCGTCCCTCCTTCCCCCTCTTCTTCTTTTTCCTCATTTTCCGTTGCCCCTTCCCTCTCTTCCTTTTCCCTCTTCCTTTCTCCTTCCTTCCCCTCGCGTTCTTTCTTTTTTTTTATTTTATAATTTTTTATTAGGAGTAATTTAGTAATAAAATTAAAAATTTTATTAAAAAAGATTATTTTAATATCAAATAAAACATTGGGAATGATTTTAAATCCAAAATAACGTTGGAACGAATTTGATTTTGACCCTAAATCTTAGGGACCAAAACAATACTTATCCCTTTATTTTTTGATATCTTGTCTCTTTATCTCTATGGATATCTCTTTTCGAAACACATCCATGAACATTTTTTCAAGACATCAAAGATCAAAATCAAACAACTCAAATTTGAATTGAAGACCATAAAAAAACATGGCACAACTATAATGTAATACTTGAAGCGAATTCTAAAAGTAATTGATGCCTTGCAGCTCTAAATCACCAATTTTCTCTAGTTCATCGGAAATGTTTCCAAATTACTAATTAACCTCCTCTAAATCTTTATTATCTTGATCAATACTAGCTGCAATTCTTTCTTCATTAAGTGAGCTATTGAATTTCTCAAAGGTATTTGATTGTGGATTATTAGCCTCCACTTTAAAATCAAAGTGATTCTCACTATTACCATCATCAACGCACTATTATCAAATACCTCTTTTTCAATAGAAAGGTCTGACTCAGCATCCACTTTAACCTTTAAATTCATTGACATTGTTCTCACCTTCCGCTAGCACATAATCAATATCACTAGAAGTAATTTGAATTCCATTGCCTTCTCTAAATCCATCAACAGCATATACTTCACAATGTTACATAGAACTTGACACTAATGACTTAGTCATTATCATTACATCCTCATCAAATTTCATCTCTTTAAAATCTTACTTTAAATTTATCCCTAGTTTCTTGTACTATAACTTGGTATATCCTTTATATCTTACTTATTTTATCTCATTCACAATCTCTCACTAAGATTATTCATCAACATCAAAATGTAAATCTTTCATAACTATTCTACCTAAATACTCTAACCCTTGTCCTGTATTAACAAATTTTTCATCGTGGTAGACCTCAATGATAAAATCCGAATTTCTCATAACTACATGAATAAAGAAAAAATACAATAAAATAAATTTTTATTCAAGTATTTTTGGAAAAAAAAATTCCAATAAAGAATTGAGCAAAATATCAAATGTAAAAAACAAACATTTTAGTGAAGGAGAAGGGAAACACCTTTAATGGTGGTGGTCACAATAGAAAAGTGATAGTATCGAGTCATGTTCTAGTGGCGGAGTTGATTTTGGCTGTTGACAATGTGCACAACGAAGAAAGGAATGAGGGAGTGAAGGAGAAAAGTTTTCGTCTAAATGTGAGAATGACTTGAGAGAGGAGAGGGTTAATTTTATCTTTATGAAAATAGAAAGAGAGAGACAATTAGGGATTTAGGAAAAAGTTAGGGTATCTTCAATTTGGGAATGAAATATTCTATTAACCTAAATATTTTTGTTACGGTAGGGACGTAATTAAAAAAAATGATTTAAAACCTAATTGAAAGAAAAAAAGTATATATATATATATATATATATATATATATATATATATATATATATATATATATATATATATAATGGATCTAATTAAAAATTTGGTAAAACTATAGAGACTAATAAAGTAATTAAACCTAAAAAATATTATCAAAAATGTTGTAAAGATCATATTTTAATATAATAATTTTGCAAGTATTATTAAAAAAATGTGATACTTTTATTCTTAAAATATGATGATTTTATATCAAGTGAATATTTTTAAAGTTTTTTTTGGAAGATTGAATTTTAAGAAAAAATTAAATAAGGTATAGAAATTGAATTTTGCTTCCACTTTTTGTATGCCTCTTCTAAATAGTTATCTAAATATTTTTACACAAAAAATTCGAATCAAATGGACAAATTACTTGCTAAATACCAAAATCGTTTTTCACTTTTCAAAAAATTTGATATTTCTAGTTTTTTTTTTGTGTGATAATTTTAAATTATTAGAAACTTATTTTTTGTTTGTATCTTTTTTGTTATTTTTGACAACAATATAAATTTTAAAGTATAATTTTAGTAGTTTACTTATAATAGGTGAATGCTAAAATAACTATTTGGAAATGAATATTATCATTTCTTTTTCTATAATATCATTTTTTTACAAATTCTTAAAAGGATATAAGGTAAAAAAAATGATGTGTGATCACATGAAGTAGCATTATCGAAAATAGAAGTGATAATATTATTTTTTTTAGTTATTATTATAGTGATTATGGTAATTATACAACTTTGACAATATTTAAAAGAGAGTTCAAAATTAAGGAAATATTTTTAATATTTAAAAATACTCTTTAATTTAAAAATGAAAATGAAAATAAAATATGTTGTAAAATAAAAAAAGTATGACATTAATTTTAGCAACGTTTTTTAAGTATTGCTATCATAAACCCCACCTTAATAATTAACATGACATAATAATATGGTAAGAAAAAGAATATTGACTATAAAATATTTTTATTCTTATTTGATATTTAACTAAATACATACTGTTAGAAACAAGAGACAAAACTCGAGAAAGAATTTGTATGTCTATTTAAAATTGTCTAGAATGATACAATATGAAAGGATATTTATAGGTACTAAGAGAATCGTAATAATAAGGACGTAATCTTCTATAATAAATATTCAGATGTACTAAATAATACTAATTGATCCTAATTGATCCTAATAATATTCTAACATCCCCCCTCAAACTCAAGTGACAACATGAGTTTGAAACTTATTTAAAACAACGAAAAAAGGGAAAAAATTGCATAAATTGATAAAACAGGTGCAGACGGAACTGCCGGAAGGAAGCGCAGACGGAACTGGCGCTTGTCTGAAGGAAGCGCAGACGGAACTGCCGCTTGTCTGAAGGAAGCGCAGACGGAACTGCCGCTATCTGAGGGAAATACAGACAGAACTGCCGGAAAGAAACGCAGACGAAACTGCCACAAGGAAACACAGACGAAACGCAGACGAAACTGCCACGAGAGAAGGCAGATGGAACTGCCACGAGAAAACGCTGACGGGACTGCCATGAGAGAACGTAGATGGAACTGCCACGAGAGAATGCAGACGAAACTGCCACGAGAGAAGGCAGACGGAACTGCCACGAGAAAACACAGACGGAACTGCCACAAGAGAACGCAGACGGAACTGCCAAAAGAGAGCGAAAACTATATGATTTCTTCATGAGAATAGGTAAACAGCAGGTGACAATGGTGTTTGATCATTCGACTCGAAAAAAAACACAAAACAAAGAAAATAGGCTAGTCGGTGAGGTGAAAAAACAGCACACAGGAGTGACAAAAGGGAAAGAAGAATGGCATAGAGAAAAAAAATAAAAATTACGATGATTTCACCGAAAGAAAAACAACCTATCCTCTTCAAGGAGGATACCATGGCTCTGATACCATGTTAGAAACAAGAGACAAAACTGGAGAAAGGATTTGTATGTCTATTCAAAATTGTCTAGAATGATACAATATGAAAGGATATTTATAAGTACTAAGAGAATCGTAATAATAAGGACGTAATCTCCTATAATAAATATTCAGATGTACTAAATAATACTAATTGATCCTAATTGATCCTAATAATATTCTAACACATACATAATGATTAAGAAAAATTGAATTAAGAGTAGAAAATAGTAAAATGATTTTCAAATCCCTGATAAAGTATGAGAAATTTGATAATTTAATAATAAATGTTACATAGAAACATGAGAGTAAAAGATTTACATATGGCCCAAAAATGATGTAAATGTGCAAGGATTTTTTAAATAAATAAAAAAAATACATATTACATGCACACATATATACATTTATGGAGAAATTTACGTTTTATTTCGATTAATTTCATTTGCACCAAAAATGAAAAAAAAAAACAAATATTTTTATAATGTAAATGAGATAAATATAAATGAATAATTATAAATATCTCATTTGTACCACTACAAAAAAATGGGTATAAAATGGCATCAACATAATGGCGGTTTAATAAAACCGTCGTTATATTCATAACTTTAGGCGGTTTATGCAGCTGCCATAATTTACTCATAGAAAGCGGTAGTGTTTTAGTGATTTTGGCGGATTTAAACGCCATTACCTGCTCTTGTTTCACTGATATAAAAACACTTTTATTTCACTAATAAACATGGTGCTATTCAATCGAACTTCCATCGCAATGTGAGATAAAACTAGATAACATAGAGAAAAAAAAGTCGTTTACAATACAATTTGAATCAATTTTAAAAGTAAAATCCATATAATTTGTTGTAATTTGAATTGTATTGTTTTAATTTTAGTTTTCATCCGAGATCAAATTCAAGCGATTGTGATTTGTTTTGTATCCATTTGTATTGATTTCTTGATTCAATCCAACTTCTAAATGATATTTTTTTAAAATCGGATAAACATATTATATTCATCTAAAATACAATAGTTTAAATTTGATTGGATTAGAAAATAAAATCCAGTAGATATAATGTCTGATTCACAACCCTATTTGGTGAAACTATTTCTATCACCACAATGAAAATTGGGGATGCATTGGGCTTAAAGTAATAGGTGTACTTTGACTTAAATTTTATGTTGTTTTATTCTATATGGTTTTTATACTTTGAGTAATTTATATTTAAGATTGATAAATTTGAATGTTAATGACAGATTGAACGTAAAATTTTCGAAAGGAATATGCGGCAAGGATAATCTTTACTAAGCAAAATCAACCAAGAGCTAAAGCCATTGATGAGGCAAATTTATAAATGGGATAAAATATATTTTTTGTCTGTAAAATTTGTTAAAAATTTTTAAAATATTTTTAAATTTTATTTTATTTTAATTTTATCTCTAAAATTTTTAATTTATATCAAATATATTTTTAATAGTTAAATTTTTAAAAATTTTAGAATCAATCTAATAATAATACATGATAACTATGTCTAATTAACTTATGTTAAAGATTATTCTTGTAAAATTATTGATGAATTGATTCTAACTTTTTTAAAAAATTAACTGTAAGTGAGAAGTATATTTAATACAAATAAAAAACTTCTAAAACAAATTAAATTTTAAGAATATTTTTAAAATTTTTAAAAAATTTTAAAAATAAAAAAATATATTTCATCCTTATAAATATTATTTAAACAAAATAACAAATAATCATTTCACTTAATTCTTGGCTCCAATAATGACTCAAATATGCTCATAATATTAGTGTACCTTCATATTTACATTTTTATTAACTAAATTGGTTGGTATAGTAATTAATTCATTAATTTATTTAAATAAGTATCAGAAATTTAAATTTTGCATGCACTAACTTATTAGCTAGCCAAAAATTCTTAAATAGAATTCAGTATTACATAAAAAAATATCGTAAAAATAAAAAAATATTTACATTCTCACTTCAATGTTCCAATATTTATCTAAGTGCAATTCGATTTATATACTGAAAATTTAATAAACCGAGGCAATAATGAGTTAATATACCTCTTGATTCAATTTATAAACATTGACATTAAATATCAAGTATTATTGCATCATATGTAACCTTAAAAAAATTGTACTTAGTCTAATAATATTCTTTTTATTATTCTCAATTATTTAATGAATATGCATGTTATGATGTTAAGCTTCTTATATATTATTTTAATATTTTTGCTTGTTTAGAATAACATAAATGTTGTACAAGATTTTGCTAATACGAGTTGAGATGAATCAGGGATTAGTCGGATTTGGTGATAACAAGATTGGATTTTTAGAGCGACAATAAAGGTATCTATAAAGATACTGCGACGTTTAAGTTAGAATGAATTTAAGAAGTAAAAGTTAAAGTTATGAGTGAGTCATGTGCCTGACAGAGTCCTTGACTCCTTTTATATAGTTTGCAATCGTTATCTTATCTTATCTTGTTGGTTAAGATAAGATAAGAAAAGTAATTGAATTTGAATATGGGTTAGGAATTTGAGATCCCTAGGTCAGTTTGGACCACCGTGGTGGTCCGGATAATCAGGTTGTTGTTGCTCCAATATGAACCCAAGAATCGAATCCGGAACAGTTGCCCCCGGAGCGAGAGAGTATGTTTGCTTATTCTCATCGCTGGAGAGTTCACTTTACCGTATGGCCGTGGGCCTGGTACGAAGGACAGAGAGCCGTCCAAATCCTCTGGCAGTGATGTGAAGTGCTTGGTCGTTTAGGGGACTTGGGGACCAGGTCCGGAACAATCGTCGACTGGATTAATTACCTCGTGGATTTGGGAGTTGTGAGGTATCTTTGTGTTGATTTAGAGGTCGGATGCTCGCGGGTGTCTGATGATTGGATTTTTGACGGTTTAGAATTTCACTAATGAAATCTCGTTGTAAAGTATAGTTTCTAAACCAACAATAATCCTTTCATACAAAAGATTGTTTGTCACTAAAACAAACCCCTAAATTTATAAACCGAAGTATTGAACCTCGGGTCGTTCTCGCTAGGAATTACAATAAAGTGTCTTGTTATTTGTTATGAGTTATTTTGGGGTTTTTGAGATTTTAGACAAGAAATATAAATGGCAAAAAAAATTAACTAACAACTAACAAAGCTCTTGGCAAGATATGAGAACTAGAAGTCCTATCCTAGTTATCCTCCTCAATTGTGACCATAAATTGTCCATTGCTCCCACTTAGTTAACCTCTAACTATGGAGGAAAGTCAAGTGGATGAATCAATTTGATTCCTCAAGTCCTAATCAACTCCTAAAGGAAAGATTAACTTTAGAGGCATTCAAATCAATTAGCAACTTCTAATTATCAATCAACAAAGGAATTAGATAACTTAAGAGTCACTAATTACTCAACCAAAGCCAAGAGGAACAAAATCTACACTAAAACCAAAGGAAGCATTTTATCAAAAACATAAGAGGCATAGAAGGAAAGCACATGAAATCTACAACAAGAATGAAATCTAACAACAATTATTGAAAGGAATTAACAACAACAATCAAAAGAAACACATTTATTATGAATTACCTTGATTGAATTGAAAGAGAGTAGAAGAAACAAAAGTAGATCTACAACAAAACACAAGAACAACATAAAAGAGATTACAACAAAAGAATGGAAGAAGAATGAATGTAACTACAAGGAATTGAGAAGATAGAAGTAGAAGAAGATGAATTAAAATCTAGATCTAAGAACTAAACCTGATCCTAATCCTAATCCTAGAGAGAAGTGAGAGCTTCCCTCTCTAAAACTAACTCTAAACTAATCCTAATGTGTGTGAATGATTGGAATCCCCTTTGCTCTTCAATCCTTGGCTTTAAATAGCATCTTTGGCGCCAAAGTTGGTTGGGATTGGGCCCCACAACCCTTCTGAATTCGTTGGGTGCGAATTCATTAAAAAATCATATTCCAGCACCGATGCGTACGCGCACAGCACGCGTACGCGTCCATGGGGTGATTCGGAATGCGCGCGTAAGCACCTGGTGCGCGCGTGCGTTTATGGGCGAGTTCAACTCTTTAACTTTTCATGATTTTTCCACTTTGCATGCTTTCCTCTTCACTCCTTTGATCCATTCCTAGCCTTTTCAATCTGAAATTACTAACAAACACATCAAGGCATCTAGTGGAATCAAAGGGAGATTAAAATCATCAAGTTAAAGGCCTAAAAAGCATGTTTTCACATCTAAGCACAAATAAGGAGACAAGCACAAAATCATGCTAATTCATTGAATAAATATGGGTAAAAGGTCATAAAATCCCTTAAAATCAATACAAGATAAACTTTACAAATGGGGTTTATCAGTGTCCAGACCGTTCACTTTGTTCGTTGCTCTTCTCGATGGAGGGATCTATCGATTGTATTTTTCGAGGCATTTTAATGATGCTTAATGGGAGAAAAGAGGTCTTTACTCTGTTTCCCTTTGTCCCTCTATCTTCTTTATTCGAATTTGGAGGTTTCTTTTTTCTGTTACTTCTCTTCGCTTATAACTGCTTTCTTTTGCTTTTTTTTTCCAATATTCTCACACCTGTTACTTCTCTTTTTTGCTTTCTGTATGTTCCCTCTCATTTTGCATTTTCCTTCATTTGGAGGTCCTTCCTTCTACATTTTTCTGGGAGTCTGTTGGGTGTGCACTTTCCTGGTGCTTCGCGCTTTATTCCCTTTTCTGAAAATAGGTTGGTGATTATATCCTTTTCGCACATTACTTTTTCATTCACATTTTCAGTGTGTTGGTGATTTCTGTGTAGTAATGATAGGGATAGTGGGGGGGGGGATTACCACTATTTTTCTGGTTTGTTTGTAGTAGTCTAGTAGATTTTTGGGGTAGAATTTGGCATTTTTCCCTTCCTGAGAGTGGGATAATAGTGATGCCCCCCTTTGGTTATAGGTATGGTTCGGCGGAGGGCGAAGGGAGTTAAGGTTCTCGTATTCTCAGTCGAAGGCATTCCCAATGACTATTATTAGGTGACCAACGATGTGCTGGGTACGCCTTCTGGGCTCACAGAGGCGGACCTTCAGAGGCTTTGAGGCGAAGGTTTGGTGTGGGGGTGGTGACGTGGAACGACAATATGAGTTGGTTCTTACTGACAGGAATGAAAGGGTATGCTATATTAACCCTAGCTCTCCCCGAGTTGCTGACTGAATGTGGGTTTATGTGCTCATGTTCACAATTTTGGGGGTGCGGCTCCCTTTCTCTACCTTCGTCCAGGCTCTCTTGAAACATTACTCGGTGTCGCCATCACAGCTGCATCCGAACAACTGGGTTGCGGTTTGGAATTTTGAGCTAGTTTGCGAATACCTGGAGTGTCTTGCCCGGGTAGAAGTTTTCTTATATTTCTTCTTGTGTACGATACCAATCAAGGAGGAAAAACACAAGAAAGGGTATATTTTTTTCTGAGCTCAATTGAATCGTCGGCTCTTCAGTTTATTTGAAGACTCCTTTCACGGTTTTAAGGAGAAGTACTTCAAAGTCCGTCCAACTCGGGGGGCATCACCCTTTTTGGTTGGCTTTGGAGGGTGAGTGTCGTTTCGCCACCTATTGGAAATTTGGTGTGGGTTTGTCTTACTTGACGAGGATTACTTACGAGGGGATTTCTTCCGAAAACAAATATATTGCCGATGTTCTGTTGGCAATATTTGAGGACCGGCCACTGAATCCCCGGGATATTATGGGTGATCCTTCGGTGTGTCGTACTTATATTGGTGGTTTTTTTGGAACATTTTTTGTTCTCGATGTTGTGCGCTTATAACTTATGCATTTTTTGTTGTGTTTTTTCAGTTGAGATGGCTGGTAGCATGACTACTTTGGTAAGATTGAAAGCTATTATGGTTCAAGAGTCGGGGAGCCCGGGGGATAGGGCTTCCCCGTCAATTCCTCAACCAACATCTCAGCCTGATTCGCAAACTGTCTCTCAGAAAATGGTTGGGGAGCAGCGAGAATTTTTAGGATGAGGTATCCGTTCCTTCTGTGATGGATCGGGGTTTCGATTCTTCCGCATTTATCGATTAGCATTTGATGCTGGGTATTGAAGAATTCTTCTGTGATTGCGACCTTGTGGTGCGCAAAATTGAACTCCGCAAGTTTTACACAAATGAACCGGCAAGTGCACCGGGTCGTCCAGGTAATACCTCAGGTGAGTGAGGGTCGAATCCCACGGAGATTGTTGGATTGAGCAAGTAATGGCTATCTTGTAGATCTTAGTCAGGCGATTAGAAAAGATGGTTGCTTGTTTGAAAGCATAAATAAAATAGTAAAGAATGAAATACCAGGTTGGTGTGAAAATAGTGATAGATATTCAGTTAAGGCTTCGAAGATGCGTATTCTTTCCGAATTAACTTTTCTTACTGTCAACCTCAATAACGAATGATTCCTTCAATGGCAGTCGTACGTGATTAACTTATGTCCTCTCATCAAGTTAATCTTTTCTAAACCATAGCAGTCGACCATATCCGAGTAACTCATGTCCTCTCATCAAGTTAACTCATAGCTTCCCACTATGGCCAAAGGTGAAGCCCTAAGCAATCCAGTCCCCTTCGAGATCCTACTCAAAACGCCATATACAAGGTCGGATCTTCCGGATAAGGTAATGTTGCTTCTCTAACTCTATCCTTAACGCCATAGAGACCTCAGTAACCCACGGTCAACAGAATTTTATGTCACTTATCCAAAGTCGCTCAGGTACGCTCTTGGAATCCGCAGTGCACTCTCTAGCTGTGGTTCAATGCTATTCGGGTCAGGACTCACACGGAACCCATGTAGAACAAGGATGAATATCACAATTCATCCTCAATTCATGAGATGAAGACCGAAAATGCACAAGAAAATAGAATCAAACATATTAAAATAGAAACAATAATATTATTAATCCATGAGAATCAGTAGAGCTCCTAACCCTAACTCAAGAGGTTTAGTTGCTCATAGCTTACAGAAAATAGTGTGTAATTCGAAAATAGGTGGTAGAAGTCCCTAACATGGGTGATCTTCTCCTTTAAATACTAATCTTCTAATGAAAAGAATACAAAAATATGATAGACTAGATTTAGAGGTGCAAAAGTCCACTCTTGGGCCCACTTTGGTTGAATACTTGGGCTGAGCTTGGCGTCCAACTTGAGGGATGGGCATTGAACGCCCATTAGGGGAGGGTTGATCCTTGCTGCCTTATGCTTCTTGGTGGACGTTGAATGCCCCAAAGGGGGTGTTTGGGCGTTCAACGCTGGCTTGAGTTCCTTTGGGGCGTTGAACGCCAGAAAGGGGGTAGTTCTTGGGTGTTAAACGCCCAATATGGGCAGGCTCCTTCGAAAAAAACTATAGACCATTATATATTGTTGGAAAGCTCTGGAAGTTATCTTTCTAATGCCATTGAGATCGCGTCATTTGAACCTTTGGAGCTCCAGAAATGCTCGTTTGAATGCATGAAAGTCAAAATCTGACAGCATCTGCTACGCTTTCCTTGCTTCTGAATTAGACTTTGCCGAAGCTCCTCAATTTCAGCCAGAAATTATCTGAAATCATCAGAAAATACAACAACTTAAATTAGAATCCAAAAATGTGAATTTTGCACTAAAACCTATGAAAATATAATGAAACTTAAACAAAACATAACTAAAACAATATGAAAATGATGCAAAAAAGCGTATAAAATATCCACTCATCAGAACACCAAACTTAAACTGTTTCTTGTCTCCAACAAACCAAAAACAACGTAGGATTAGAAAGAAGAGAAGGATACAATAAATCTTAGAGTCTTCAATGATGCTCAGTTCCAATTGATGAGCGGGACTAGTAACTATTTGATTCTAAACAGTTTTGACATCTCACTATCCTTTGAAGCTCAGAAGTATTGGCGTCTTTAGGAATTTAGAATCTGGATGATATTATTGACTCTCTTAGTTTAATTCTTTTTTATTCTTGAACACAACTTCTTTTTTAGCCTAGCCATGACCCTAAGCACTTTGTTTTCCCGTATTACCACCAGATACATAAACGCCACAGGCACTTAACTGGGTGAACCCAATTGGATTGTGATTCAGCTTTGCTAGAATCCCCAGACAGTGGTACCCAAAATTCTTAGGCACACTCTTTTGCTTTTGGAATCACGACTTTAACTGCTCAGTCTCAAGCTTTTTTACTTGATA
Source organism: Arachis stenosperma (assembly GCF_014773155.1). Taxonomy (NCBI): domain Eukaryota; kingdom Viridiplantae; phylum Streptophyta; class Magnoliopsida; order Fabales; family Fabaceae; genus Arachis; species Arachis stenosperma. The sequence continues at coordinate 34,217,840 of NC_080378.1, forward strand.
CCTTCACAGTTCACACCACAAGCATTTAGTTAGGGGAAGGAGCTCATTTGAACTTTTTAGGCCAAGATTTTGTTTCTTTAGACCCTCCTAACCATTGATGCTCAAAGCCTTGGATCCTTGCTCTTGCCTTTTGGTTTTAAAAGTTATTGGCTTTTTCTTTTTCTCTCTTTTATTTTTTTTCGTTTTCTTTCTCTCTTTTTTTTCGCTTTTTCTTTCTCTTTTTTTCTTTCTTTTTCTTGCTTCAAGAATCAAAATTTTTTGAATTTTTCAGATTACCAATAATATTTCACCTTTTTCATCATTCTTTCAAGAGCCAACAGACTTAACTTCAACATCAAATATGCACTGTTAATTCATACATCAAAAAGGTAAAAGTAATGCCACCACATCACATAATTGGACTATTCTTATTATATAACTTAAGTTTATGTATATCACTTTTCTTTTTCAAATAAAATTTTCTTTTAAGTATGGTAAGAGATACATGGGATATTTTATAGCCTTAAGACATAAACAAAGATGATCATGCACTAGAAACAGAAAACAGGCAATAAAACACATTGGAAAGCAGAAAAATAACATAGGCAAGGGAATGGAACGTGACCACCTTAGTGACGGCGGCTACTGCTTCCTCTAGTGGATCTAATGGAGCGTTTAAGCTCCTTTATGTCTCGTCCTTGCCTTTATTGCTCTTCCCTCAAAGCTCTTTGATCTTCTCTTATTTCATGGAGGATGGTGGACTGCTCCTGGTGTTCCATGCTCAGCTGATGCATGTTAGAGCTCAATTCCCCTAGAGAAGTATTCAGTTGATCCCAATAATTTTGGGGAGAAAAATGCATCCCTTGAGGCATCTCAGGGATTTCTTGTTGAGGCGGCTCCACATGCTCTTGCTGTGGTCCATGTGCTGGCTCTCTAACATGCTCCATCCTTCTTTTAGTGATGGGCTTGTAGTCCTTAATAGGGATGTCTCCTTCTATAACAATTTCAGCTGAATTGCATAAGTGACAGATAAGATGTAGGAATGCCAACCTCGCTTGGGTTGATGGCTTTTCTGCCACCTTGTACAGCTCTTGAGGTATCACCTCATGTACCTCCACCTCATTCCAAAGCATGATGCAATGAATCATGATGGCTCGGTCGATAGTCACTTCGGACCGGATACTAGTAGGGATGATAGAACGTTGGATGAATTCCAGCCATCCTCTAGCTACGGGTGGTGCACGAAATTGCAATCACACTTTTGCAATCCGCACAACTAACCAGCAAGTGCACTGGGTCGTCCAAGTAATATCTTACGTGAGTAAGGGTCGAATCCCACGGAGATTGTTGGCTTGAAGCAAGATATGGTTATTCTTATTAAAACTAAAAATTATTATTGATATTATATCCTGACTAAGAATAATAAGATAACCATATCTTGCTTCAAGCCAACAATCTCCGTGGGATTCGACCCTTACTCACGTAAGGTATTACTTGGACGACCCAGTGCACTTGCTGGTTAGTTGTGCGGATTGCAAAAGTGTGATTGCAATTTCGTGTACCAAGTTTTTGGCACCGTTGCCAGGGATTGTTTGAGTTTGAACAACTGACGGTGATTCTTGTTACTTAGATTAGGAAAAAAAATTTGTCTTTTTGGTTTAGAGACACTAGGATTGTATCTTCTATTATTCCTTTTAAAAATTTTTCAAAAATATTATTTCTCTTTAATTGAATTTTCGTTTTTTTATAAGTTTAGTGGCATGTTCTAAGTTTGGTGTCAATTGCATGCTTTTCTTTGTTTCTCAATTTTTCGAATTGCGTGTTCTTGTTTTTCCTTGATCTTCAAATTGTTCTTGTAATTTTTCTTGTTTGATCTTTAGTTTGTCTTGTTCTGTGTGTTTTCGTGTTTTCTTTGTGCTTTTTCAAAATATTAGTTTTTAAAAATACTTTTTTATACAATATTAAAACATGTTACATTTATAGCTCAGTTGGCTAGAGCGTTGGCTTATGTTCTTGGCAATTGGGTATCTTCCTTTTAAAACTTTTTTCAAAAATAATTTTTCTTTGATTAAATCTTATGCCAAACTTTAAGTTTGGTGTTCTCTTGTTAGTTTTCTTTAATTTTCAAAAATTTATATTTGGTTTTCTAAAAAATTTTAAGTTTAGTGTTCTTTCTTTTGTTCTTGTTGTTCTTGTGAGTCTTCAAAGTATTCTTGAGTCTTCTTTGTGTTTTGATCTTAAAATTTTTAAGTTTGGTGTTCCTTGATATTTTTCCTCCAAAATTTTCGAAAACAAGGAGCATTAGATCTAAAAATTTTAAGTCTTGGTTCTTTTGTGTGTTTTTCTCGTTCATCATAAAATTCAAAATTAAAAAAAATATAAATATATTTCTTTCTCTAACTATTTTTAAAGCAATTATTTCGAATTTTTTTTTTCTAAAAAAAATTTCTGATTTCATTTTTAAATTTTCAAATCATATCTTTTTCAAAAATATCCTAACCACTTTCTCTCTTCTCACTTTTTTGAAAATCTTCATAAAATATTTTCAAATTTTTATTTTTTATTTTATTTTTCGTTTTTTTGTTTTGTTTTGGTTTTTATTCTATTCTATTTTATTATTTCAAAAATAAATTTTTTAATATAATAAAATAAATAAAATAAATCCACATCATCTCCCTTTCTTCATTATGGACCTAAGTGGAAATGAACAGTCTAGAAGGACTCTGGGGTCATATGCTAACCCCACTACTGCTTCATACGGGAGTAGTATCTGTATACCCTCCATCGGAGTCAGTAGCTTTGAGTTGAACCCTCAGCTCATTATCATAGTGCAGCAAAGTTGCTAGTATTCTGGTCTTCCACAGAAAAAACCTACAGAATTTCTGGCACAGTTTTTACAAATTGCTGACACAGTACATGATAAGAAAGTAGATCAGGATGTCTACATGCTATTACTGTTTCCATTTGCTGTAAAAGACCAAGCCAAGAGGTGGTTGAATAACCAACCTAAGGCTAGCATAAAGACATGGAAATAGCTGTCAGAAAAATTCCTGAATCAATACTTCCCTCCAAAACGGATGACACAGCTAAGGCTGAGCATCCAAGGCTTTAAACAAGGAGATAATGAATCCCTTTATGATGCCTGGGAGAGATACAGAGAGATGCTGAAAAAATGCCCCTCTGAAATATTTTCAGAGTGGGTGAAGTTAGACATCTTCTATTATGGGCTTACAGAGAGAGCTCAGATTTCTCTAGACCACTCAGCCGGTGGATCTATACACATGAGAAAGACAATAGAAGAAGCTCAAGAGCTTATTGACACAGTTGCCAGAAATCAGCATCTGTACCTAAGCAGTGAACCTTCCATCAACGAAGAGGCTAAAACAGTAACTGCTGAACTCAGTCCTACAGAACAAGCTACTGAATTCAATCAGCAATTAGATTTTCTAACAAAATAGTTAGCCGAATTCAAGGATATATTGCAAGAAACAAGAATGGCTAATATGAATATGGAAGTGCAGTTGAAGCAAACAGAACAACAGTTATCAAAATAAATAACAGAAGAGTGCCAAGCAGTTCAATTAAGAAGTGGGAACACATTAAATACCTCACTTCAAGGCAGCAGGAAGCCAAGAAATGAACAGACTACTACCCAAAATCCCTCTGAGGATAGTCAGAGCCCAGAGAGGAATAATTCTGGCGCTCAAACACCAGAAAATGGGTGGGAAGCTGGCGTTGAACGCCTAACCCATGCTCAGTCCAGGTGTTCAACGCCAGAAACAGGCAAAGAATTGGCGTTGAACACCCAAAGGAAGCACAGTTCTGGCGTTCAAACGCCAGAAACAAGTAAGGAGTTGGCGTCTAACGCCACTCCAGCTTCCACCCCTGGCATTCAAACGCCAGTGGGAGATCAGACACTACAAGTGCTGATAGCAACCCCTCTAAAAAGGCTTCTCAACCCACATCTGTAGGCAATAAACCTACATCAATTAAGGTTGAGGAATACAAAGCCAAAATACCTTATCCTCAGAAACTCCGCCAAGCGGAACAGGATAAGCAATTTGCCCGCTTTGCAGTCTATCTCAGGACTCTTGAAATAAGATTCCATTTGCAGAGGCACTTGAGCAAATACCTTCTTATGCTAAGTTCATGAAAGAGATCTTAAGTCATAAGAAGGATTGGAGGGAAACTGAAAAAGTTTATCTCACTGAAGAATGCAGTGTAGTCATTCTGAAAAGCTTTCCTGAGAAGCTTAAAGATCCCGGAAGCTTTATGATACCATGCACATTAGAAGGTACTTGTACCAAGCAAGCTCTATGTGATCTTGGGACAAGTATCAACCTAATACCTGCATCTACTATCAAAAAGCTTGGGTTGACTGAAGAAGTCAAACCAACCCGGATATATCTCCAACTTGCTGATGGCTCCATTAAATACCCATCAGGTGTGATTGAAGACATGATTGTCAAGGTTGGGCCATTTGCCTTTCCCACTGACTTTGTGGTGCTGGAAATGGAGGAGCACAGGAGTGCAACTCTCATTCTAGGAAGACATTTCCTAGCAACTGGACGAACCCTCATTGACGTCCAAAAAGGGGAAGTAACCTTGAGAGTCAATGAGGACGAGTTTAAGTTGAATGTTGTCAAAGATATGCAACATCCAGACACCCAAAATGACTGCATGAGCATTGATATTGTTGACTCTCTGGTAAAAGAGGTCAATATGACTGAGAGTCTCGAATTAGAGCTAGAGGATATCTTTAAAGATGCTCAGCCTGATCTGAAGGTACCAGAGAGAATAATAGAACCTCTGAAAATCCCTCAGGAAGAGGAGAAACCTCCCAAATCCGAGCTCAAACCATTACCACCATCCTTGAAATATGCATTTCTGGGAGAAGGTGATACATTTCTTGTAATCATAAGCTCTACCTTAGAGCCACAGGAAGAGGAAGCACTAAATTCAAGTGCTAAGGACACACAAGACAGCTCTTGGGTGGTCCATCAGTGATCTTAAGGGCATTAGCCCAGCCAGATGCATGCACAAGATCCTATTGGAGGGTGACGCTAAGCCAGTGGTTCAACCACAAAGGCGGCTGAATTCAGCCATGAAGGAGGTGGTGCAGAAGGAGGTCACTAAATTACTAGAGGCTGGAATTATTTATCCTATTTCTGATAGCCCCTAGGTAAGCCCTGTCCAAGTCGTCCTTAAGAAGGGTGGCATGACAGTGGCTCATAACGAAAAAAATAAACTGGTTCCTACAAGAACAGTTACAGGGTAGCGTATGTGTATTGATTATAGAAGGCTCAATACAGCTATCAGAAAGGATCATTTTCCTTTACCATTCATAGACCAAATGCTAGAAAGACTAGCAGGTCATGAATACTACTGCTTCCTGGATGGATATTCAGGTTATAATCAAATTGCAGTAGATCCCCAGGATCAAGAGAAAATATCATTCACATGTTCATCTGGAGTATTTTCATACAGAAGAATGCCATTTGGTCTGTGCAATGCACCTGCAACCTTTCAAAGGTGCATGCTCTCTATTTTCTCTGATATGGTGGAAAAATTTCTGGAAGTCTTCATGGATGACTTTTCAGTATTTGGAGACTCGTTCAGCTCTTGTCTTGACCATCTAGCACTTGTTCTAAAGAGGTGCCAAGAGACTAACCTGGTTTTAAACTAGGAGAAATGTCACTTTATGGTGACTGAAGGAATTGTCCTTGGGCACAAAATTTCGAACAAGGGAATAGAAGTGGATCAAGCTGAGGTAGAGGTAATTGAAAAATTACCACCACCTGCCAATGTTAAGGCAATCAGAAGCTTTATGGGGCATGCAGGATTCTATAGGAGGTTTATAAAAGATTTTTCAAAAATTGCCAAACTCCTGAGTAATCCGCTTGCTGCTGACACACCATTTATCTTTGATAAGGAGTGTCTACAGGCGTTCGAGACTCTGAAAGCTAAGCTGGTCACAGCACCAGTCATCTCTGCACCAGACTGAACATTACCATTTGAACTAATATGTGATGCCAGTGACCATGCCATTGGTGTAGTGTTGGGACAAAGGCATGACAAGCTTCTGCACGTCATTTACTATGCCAATCGTGTTTTAAATGACGCACAGAAGAACTACACAACCACAGAAAAAGAGTTACTTGCAGTGGTTTACACCATTGACAAGTTTAGATCCTATTTAGTAGGATCAAAAGTGATTGTGTACACTGACCATGCTGCTCTTAAATATCTACTCACAAAGCAGGATTCAAAACCCAGACTCATCAGATGGGTGTTGCTTCTGCAAGAGTTTGATATAAAAATAAGAGACAGAAAAGGGACAGAGAACCAAGTAACAGATCACCTGTCCCGAATAAAACCAGTAGAAGGGGCGTCCCTCCCTCTTACTGAGATCTCTGAAAACTTTTCGGATGAGCAACTCTTTGCCATCCAGGAAGTGCCATGGTTTGCAGACATTGCAAACTACAAGGCAGTGAGATTTATACCCAAAGAGTATAGTAGGCAGCAATAAAAGAAATTGATTACTGATGCAAATAACTATCTTTAGAATGAACCATATCTCTTCAAGAGATGTGCAGACGGAGTAATCCGTAGATGTGTGCCTAAAGAAGAAGCACAGAAGATCCTCTGGCACTGCCATAGATCACAGTATAGAGGACTTTTTGGAAGTGAGCGAACAGCCACAAGAGTTCTCCAATGTGGCTTCTACTGGCCTACTATCTATAAAGACTCCCGAGTGTTTGTACTTAATTGTGACAGTTGCCAAAGATTTGGAAATCTGCCTCACAGTTATGCCATGCCTCAACAAGGGATCTTAGAGATTGAATTATTTGATGTATGGGGCATTGACTTCATGGGGCCTTTCCCACCATCATACTCAAACACTTATATTCTAGTGGTAGTGGATTATGTATCCAAATGGGTGGAAGCTATTGCAATACCACTAATGATATTAAGACAGTGCTGAAATTCCTCCAGAAACACATCTTCAGCAGATTTGGTATCCCTAGAGTACTAATCAGTGATGGGGGCACTCATTTCTGCAATAAACAGCTTTACTCTGCTTTGGTTCGATATGGAGTTAGCCACAGGGTGGCCACTCCATATCATCCACAAACAAATAGGCAAGCTGAAGTCTCTAATAGAGAACTTAAAAGAATCCTAGAACAGACTGTGATTAACCGTATAAGGGATTGGGCAAGAAGCTTGGATGATGCTCTGTGGGCATACAAAACAGCATTCAAGACTCCTATAGGGACCTCTCCATACCAGCTTGTGTATGGAAAAGTCTGTCACTTGCCAGTGGAACTAGAACATAAGGCCTATTGGGCAACCAGATTCCTAAACCTTGATGCCAAGTTAGCTGGAGAAAAATGATTGCTCCAGTTAAATGAGCTAGAGGAATTCAGACTCAATGCTTTTGAAATTGCAAAAATTTACAAAGAGAAAGAAAAAAGATGGCATGATAAGAAACTGTCATCCAGAGTCTTTGAGCCAGGGTAGAAAGTTCTGCTATTTAATTCTAGGCTCAGATTATTTCCCGGGAAATTGAAATCCCGGTGAAGAGGTCCATATGTGATTACAAGAGTGTCACCATATGGATACGTGGAGCTTCAGGATAATAATTCTAACAAAAAGTTCATTGTTAATGGACAGAGAGTTAAACATTATCTTGAAAGCAATTTTGAGCAAGAATGCTCAAAACTGAGACTTGATTAAAGCTCAGTAATAGTCCAGCTAAAGACAATAAAGAAGCGCTTGCTGGGAGGCAACCTAGCCATTTACAAAGCTTATTTGTTAATTAATTGATTTTTACAGGTTTATGTCAATTATCTTCAAGGTAAAATAGCAATTGCTTGAGTTCACAAAATTACAGAAGGATTCGCAGGATAAAACAGCAAAAAGGAAGCTCACTGGTGCGAAAAAGCCAGTAAGAGCTGTTTTGGGCATTGAACGCCCAAAAAAAGCATCTACTGGGCGTTCAACGCCAGTAAGGATAGCCATCTGGGTGTTAAACGCTAGAAAGAAGCATCTTCTGGGCGTTGAACGCCAGAAAGAAGCACCTTCTGGGCATTTAACGCTAGATTTACAGCGTCCTAGGCGTTCAGAAAAACGCCCAGTGACAAAGGAGTTCCTGGCGTTCAACGCCAGCAAGAAGCAACAGCTGAGCATTGAACGCCCAGGAGAAGCTGCAAATGGGCGTTAAACGACCAAAACATGCAGCGTTTGGGCGTTTAACGCCAGGATTGTGGGGAGGAGGTAAATTCGTTTTCAATTCACATTTTTCCAAATTTTTATGTTCCAATTCATGATTTCCTGCATAAACATGTTACAAACTCTCATCCTTCAATTCCAAAAATTTTAATCCTAATTTCTAAAATCCCTTTTTCAAAAGATATCAAATGTATCTTAATTCATAAACACAAATCCTTTTCAAATCCTCTCCAACTTCTTCTCAAATCTTTTTCAAAACTCAATTATCTTTTCAAATTAATCCCAAATCTTTTTTCTAAAATTCAGAATTATCTTTTTCAAATATCTTCTATATCTTTTCAATTTTCAATTATATCTTTTTCCTATCATATTTATCTTTTACAAATCATATCTTCTATCTTATCTTTCTTCAAAATTTTCGAAAACCCACCCCTCCCTTTAAATCCACATTCGGCCTCTCTCCTCTCCTCCACAATTCGAAAACTAGCTCTCCTTCTATCCCTCTCCTTTCTTTTCTTTTGCTTGAGGACAAGCAAACCTCTAAGTTTGGTGTGTTTATCTGTGATCACTAAACCATACCCACTAAGATCATGGCTCCTAAAGGAAAATAACCCACTCCAAGAGGCAAGAAAGAGAGTATTCCAAAACCACTTTGGAATCAAGGAAAGTTCTTAACCAAAGAACATTTAGACCATTACTACAAAATAATGGGTCTAAGGTCAGTAATCCCAGAAGTTAAATTCGATATGAAAGAAGACGAATATCTGGAGATCCAAGAGCAAATTCAAAACAGGAACTGGAAAATCCTAGCTAATCCTGAAACAAAGGTGGAAAGAAACATGGTTCAGGAATTCTATGCTAATCTGTGGCAAACAGACAGGCAAAGAATATCTGGAACTGCCCTCTATGACTATCGGACCTTGGTCAAAGGAAAGATTGTTCACATCCACCCTGACAAAATCAGGGAGATTTTTAAGCTACCTCAGCTGAAAGATGACTCAGACTCCTTTAATAGGAGAATGATGAGAACAAATAAGGGCCTGGACAAGATTCTAGAGGACATACGCATCCCTGAAACCAGGTGGACCACCAGCACCAAAGGCGTCCCAAATTAACTCAAGAGAAAAGATCTCAAACCAGTCGCCAGAGGCTGGCTGGACTTTATTGGGCGTTCTATACTGCCCACTAGTAATCGCTCTGAAGTCACCATTAAAAGAGCAGTGATGATCCACTGCATTATGTTAGGAAGAGAAGTGGAAGTTCATCAGCTAATTTCGTGTGAACTTTACATAATTGCAAAAAAGAACTCCAAAGATGCCAAATTGGCTTATCCTAGCTTAATATTTATGCTATGTAAAGATGCTGGAGTGAAGATGGGAATAACTGAGTATATCTCAGTTAAGCGACCAATCACCAAAATATCAATGGAAAAACAACTAGTTCAGGCCTAGGATGACCCCATCAAGAGGAGAGCACAAGAATTCCTCCCGAAAATCCCTCAAATTGAATACTGGGAGCATCTTGAAGCATCTGTTACCAAGTTGCAAGAAGCTATGGACCAAATAAAGGAAGAACAGAATAATCAAAATAGCATGCTTTGCAAATTGCTTGGGGAACAAGAAGAGAAAAGGCGTGACTTGAAGGAACTGAAGCGTCAGAAATTATCTCTTGAAGGACCAAGCACCCCACAGACTAGAGAAACATCCACTTCCCAAAATAAAGGTTGTTGAGTCCTAATCTTAGCTTTACTTCTGTGATAGTTGTTCTTATAGGAATTTACCTAAGAAGTTATATAGGAGTAGTAGTAATTATTATATCTATTTTGATTTTATTTCCAATTAAGCTATAAGTTATTTTTCTCATCATCATCAAACATAAATAAAATAGTAGATTTTTAGAATAAAGAGGCAATTTAATTTTTTTTCGAGTTTTTAATAAGAAAAGTTCTAATTATTTATATGTGGTGGCAATACTTTTTGTCTTCTGAATGAATGCTTGAACAGTGCATATTTTTGATACTGAATTTCATGAATGTTAAAATTATTGGCTCCTGAAAGAATGATGAACAAGAGAAATATTGTTGCTAATCTGAAAAATCATGAATTTGATTCTTGAAGCAAGAAAAAGCAGTGGAAAAAAAAAGAGAAAAAGCAAAAGAGGTAGAAAAAGCCATTTGCCCTTAAAACCAAAAGGCAAGGGTGAAAAGGATCCAAGACTTTGAGCATCAATGGATAAGAGGGCCCAAGGAAATAAATCCAGGCCTAAGCGGCTAAATCAATCTGTCCTAAACCATGTGCTTGTGGCATGCAGGTCCAAGTGAAAAGCTTGAGACTGAGTGGTTAAAGTCGTGATCCAAAGCAGAAGCGTATGCTTAAGAACTCTGGATACCTCTAATCGGAGACTTTAGCAAAGCTAAGTCACAATCTGAAAAGGTTCACCCAGTTATGTGTCTGTGACATTTATGTATCCGGTGGTAATACTGGAAAACAAAGTGCTTAGGGCCACGGCCAAGACTCATAAAGTAACTGTGTTCAAGAATCAACATACTAAACTTAGAGAATCAATAATAATATCTGAATTCTGAGTTCTTATGGATGCCAATCATTCTGAATTTCAAAGGATAAAGTGAGATGCCAAAATTGTTCAGAAACAAAAAGCTACTAGCCCCGCTCATCTAATTAGAATCTGAGCTTCACTTAAAACCCTGAGATATTATTGCTTCTTAGTTTCTTTTTATCCTATTTTATTTATCTAGTTGCTTGGGGATAAGCAACAGTTTAAGTTTGGTGTTGTGATGAGCGGATATCTTATACACTTTTTGGGGGTAATTTCATGTAGATTTTAGTATATTTTAGTTAGTTTTTAGTAGATTTTATTAGTTTTTAGGCAAAAATTATATTTCTGGACTTTACTATGAGTTTGTGTATTTTTCTGTGATTTCAGATATTTTCTGGCTGAAATTGAGGGAGCTGAGCAAAAATCTGATTTAGGCTGAAAAAGGACTGCTGATGTTATTGGATTCTGACCTCCCTGCACTCAGAATGGATTTTTTGGAGCTACAGGAGTCCAATTGGCGCGCTCTCAATTGGGTTCCTGTAGCTCCAAAAAATCCATTCCGAGTGCAGGGAGGTCAGAATCCAACAGCATCAGCAGTCTTTTTTCAGCCTAAATCAGATTTTTGCTCAGCTCCCTCAATTTCATCCAGAAAATACCTGAAATCATAGAAAAACACACAAACTCATAGTAAAGTCCAGAAATATGATTTTTGCCTAAAAACTAATAAAAATCTACTAAAAACTAACTAAAACATACTAAAATCTACATGAAATTACCCCAAAAAAGCATATAAAATATCTGCTCATCAACGAGCTTGAGGTCAAGCCTTCTTAGTTGGACAGGTTTGCCTTGAGCATCCCTCTTCCATTGAGCTCCTTCCACACAAATGTCTGAAAGGATTTGGTCCAGCCTCTGATCGAAATTGATTCTTCTAGTGTGAGGGTGTGGGTCTCCTTGCATTAATGGTAGTTGGAGCACAACTTTACACTTTTTGGGCTGAAATCCAAGAGACACTCTCGTACCACGGTGCGGAAATTTTTGGGATGTGGGTTCAAACCAGTGTCATGCTTTTTGGTGACCCAAGCATTGGCACAAAACTATTGCACCATTAAGATCCCAACTTCCGGGATAGGATTGGTCAGAACTTTCCAACCTCTTCTCCGAATTTCTTGTCGGATCTCTGGGTACTCATTCTTTTTAAGCCTGAAAGGGACCTCAGGAATCACCTTTTTCTTTGCCACTACTTCATAGAAGTGGTCTTGATGAGCCTTGGTGATAAATTTGTCCATTTTCCAAGATTTAAAAGCGGAAGCAATTGCTCTTTCTTTCCTCTTTCTAGAGAATTCTCCGACTTTGGGTACCATTAGTGTGATTGGAAAGCAAAAAGTAGAGCTTTTCCAATACCAAACTTAAAATCGTTGCTCGTCCTTGAGCAAAATACAAGAGAAGAAGAGAATAGTAGAAGATGGAAGAAAGAGATGGAGAAGAGAGGGGGTAAGGCTTCGACCGTGTGTGTGGGAAAGGGAAGAAGAATGTTGTGTGAGTAGGAAGGGGTGAGTGAGGGGGTATTTATAGGGGGGTTAGGCTAGGCTTCGGTTATGGGGGGAATTGAGTGGGAAAGGTTTGGATTTGAAGTGGGTGCGGTTGGTGGAAAATTGGAAGAGAAAAAGGTAATGTGGATGTGATTGGTTGAAGGTGTATGGGGAAGAGTGTATCTGGGGAAGAGGGAAAGTAAGAGAGAGAAGAAGATGGGGTTGGTGGAGATTCTATGGGACTTACTGGTCCTTAGAGGCTAGGGAATTCGAATTCCCTATCCCTTTGTGGGCATTGAACGCCTAGCCTCTACTCCTTGGCTGGCGTTCAACGCTAGCTTCCTGCTCCATGAAGGGCATTGAACATCCACTAGGGTCTACCTTTCTGGCATTCAATGCCAGGTCTTTGCTCCTTGTAGGGTGTTGAATGCCCAGAATGGTCATATTCTGGCGTTCAAAGCCAGCAAAGCTGCTCCTTCTTGGGTGTTGAACACCCACACCTCTCCCTGTATGGTGTTCAATGCTAGCTTTCTTACCCATAAGGAGTGTTGAACGCCCCCTGCCTCCTTGTCTGGCGTTCAACGCCAGCAAGGGGATCACTCCAGGGTGTTCTGTTTTCATCTCTAAATGTCTCTGTCTCTGACTACTGCACATGATCACAAACTTAAAAAAGGAAATAACTATGAAAATAACTTAGTATAATTCGAATAGACATAAACTTAAAGAAAAACAGAAATACTCTAGTCATGGTTGGGTTATCTCCCAATAAGCGCTTTTTTAACATCACTAGCTTGACGGTCAGTCCGTTTACAGGGATGGATAGGGGCTTAGAATTTCACCCTTTACAGTGAACTTCCTTCCTATGCTCTCATGGATGAGCTCCATATGTTCTAGAGACAGGATCTTGTTCACAGTATGTGGAATGACTGGGTTGTCTGTAAAGACAACTCTCATGCCAGGTGAGAGGGATTCAGTGGGGATTTTCTTATTCCTCCAGCCTTTAGGTACCTTTTTCTTAGTACCCTTTCTCATTGCTTGATGATGGTTTCTCAACACTAAACTTAGATTTGGTGTCTGGGGGCTTTGTAAAGCTCTGCATAGAAAGAGAGGGTTGGAACACTAAGTGTTGCACAATTGTCTCTTTTTTAGGGAGGGAGTTAGGTTTAGGCATCTTGAACAAGATGTGATCTTCCCATAATAACAGAACGAGCTCCCTCTTTGCCACATCAATTATGGCATTGGTAGTGACTAGGAAATGTCTTCCACGGATGATGGATTCATCCTCGTCCTCTCCAGTATCTAAGATTATAAAATCTACAATGATGTAAAAGTTTTCAACCTTTACTAAGACATCTTCTACCAGACCATATGCCTTTTTCAGTGATTTGTCTGCCATCTCTAATGAGATCTTGGCAGCTTAAACCTCAAAGATTCCTAGCCTCTCCATGACAGAGAGAGGCATGAGGTTTATGCTTGACCCTAGGTCGCATAAAACCTTCTCAAAGGTAATTGCCCCTATGGTACACGGGATTAGGAAGCGTCCAGAATTCGACAGCTTTTGAAGTAGTTTCTGCTGAATCAAGGCATTGAGTTCCTTGGTGAGCACTGGAGGTTCTTCCTCCAATGTCTCTATTCCAAATAATTTGGTATTCAGCTTCATCAGAATTTCTAAGTACCGAGCAACTTGCTCTTCCCTAGTTTCCTCTTCCTTATCGAAGGAGGAGTATTCTTCAGAGTCTATAATTTGCAACAAGGCATTCAAGGGAACCTCTATAGTCTCCTCATGAGTTCTGGTTTCTTTTAATTCTTCCATAGGAAGGTCCTCAGTGGGCGTTGAACACCTAGCTACTCCCATTGTGGCGTTCAACGCCAAAACTTGTCCCTTTTTGGGCGTTGAACGCCCAGTCTCTACTCCCTGGCTGGTGTTCAAAGCCAAAAGTTCTTCTTCAGATTCGGCCTCAGTTTTCATACTGAGGGCTTTGCACTCTTCTCTCAGGTTTACTTCAGTGTCACTTGGAAGAGTGTTAGAAGGGATCTCAGGGATCTTTTTACTCAGCTGACCAATCTATACCTCCAGATTTCTAATGGAGGATCTTGTTTCAGTAATGAAATTGTGAGTGGTCTTAGAGAGATCGGAGACTATAGTAGCTAAGTCAGAAAGGCTCCGCTTAGAAGTCTCTATCTATTGCTGAGAATGTGGGAATGGTCTGTTATTGAACCTATTTTGGTTCCTTCCACCTTCGTTGTTGTTGAAGCCTTGCTAAGGCTTCTGATGATCTGGTGCGCGAAATTGTGAACAATACTTTTCACAACTCTCATAATCCCTGGTCATGAACTCCAAAAACTTGGTAGCTCAATACCATGGCATTACACAACTTCGCACAACTAACCAGCAAGTGCACTGGGTCGTCCAAGTAATACCTTACGTGAGTAAGGGTCGATCCCACGGAGATTGTTAGCATTGAAGCAAGCTATGGTCATCTTGTAAATCTTAGTCAGGCAAACTCAAATGTATATGGTGATGAACGAAAATAACATAAAAGATAAAGATAGTGATACTTATGTATATCATTGGTGTAAGAGCTTCAGACAAGTGTATGAAGATGCCTTCCCTTCCGTCTCTCTGCTTTCCTACTATCTTCATCCAATCCTTCTTACTCCTTTCCATGGCAAGCTCGTGTAGGGTTTCACTGTTGTCAGCAGCTACCTCCCATCCTCTCAGTGAAAGCGATTGCATATGTCCTGTCACGGCATAGCGGAATTCAGCTGTCGGTTCTCGGTCAGGCCGGAATAATATCCATTGATACTTTTGCGTCTGTCACTAACGCCCTAGCCTGCTAGGAGTTTGAAGCACGTCACAGTCATTCAGTCATTGAATCCTACTCAGAATACCACAGACAAGGTTAGACCTTCCGGATTCTCTTGAATGCTGCCATCAGTTCTTGCCTATACCACGAAGACTCTGATCTCACGGAATGGTTGGCTCGTTTGTCAGGCGAGCACTCGGTTGTCAGGCGATCAACCATGCATTGTGCAATCAGGAATCCAAGAGATATTCACTAAGCCTCAGATGCTTGTAGAACAAGAATGGTTGTCAGTCACCTTGTTCATGGGTGAGAATGGTGATGGGCGTCAATCATCACCTTCATCATGTTGAAGAACAAGTGATATCTTGGACAAAGAACAAGCGGAATTGAATGGAAGAACAATAGTAATTGCATTAATACTCGAGGTACAGCAGAGCTCCACACCTTAATCTATGGTGTGTAGAAACTCCACCGTTGAAAATACATAAGAACAAGGTCTAGGCATGGCCGAATGGCCAGCCTCCAAAGGTCTAAGATAGCATAAAACAAAGATAGCTACCAAAAGTCCTTGATGTCAAAAAGCTCTTAATACAATAGTAAAAGGTCCTACTTATAGAAAACTAGTACATAGATGAGTAAATGACATAAAAATCCACTTCCGGGCCCACTTGGTGTGTGCTTGGGCTGAGCAATAAAGAAATTTCGTGTAGAGACTCCCCTTGGAGTTAAACGCCAGCTTTAGTGCCAGTTTGGGCGTTTAACTCCCAATTAGGTGCCAGTTCCGGCGTTTAACGCTGGAATTTCTTGAGGTGACTTTGAACGCCGGTTTGGGCCATCAAATCTTGGGCAAAGTATGGACTATTATATATTGCTGGAAAGCCCAGGATGTCTACTTTCCAACGCCGTTGAGAGCGCGCCAATTGGGCTTCTGTAGCTCCAGAAAATCCACTTCGAGTTCAGGGAGGTCAGAATCCAACAGCATCTGCAGTCCTTTTGAGTCTCTGGATCAGATTTTTGCTCAGGTCCCTCAATTTCAGCCAGAAAATACCTGAAATCACAGAAAAACATACAAACTCATAGTAAAGTCCAGAAAAGTGAATTTTAACTAAAAACTAATAAAAATATACTAAAAACTAACTAGATCATACTAAAAATATACTAAAAACAATGCCAAAAAGCATACAAATTATCCGCTCATCACAACACCAAACTTAAATTGTTGCTTGTCCCCAAGCAACTGAAGATCAAATAAGATAAAAAGAAGAGAATATGCAATGAACTCCAAAAACATCTATGAAGATCAATATTAATTAGATGAGCGGGGCTTTTATCTTTTTGTCTCTGAATAGTTTTGGCATCTCACTCTATCCTTTGTAATTCAGAATGATTGGCTTCTTTAGGAACTCAGAATCCAGATAGTGTTAGTGATTCTCCTAGTAAAGTATGATGATTCTTGAACATAGCTATTTCTTGAGTCTTGGCCGTGGCCCAAAGCACTCTGTCTTCCAGTATTACCACCGGATACATACATGCCACAGACACATAATTGGGTGAACCTTTTCAGATTGTGACTCAGCTTTGCTAAAGTCCCCAATTAGAGGTGTCCAGGGTTCTTAAGCACACTCTTATTTGCCTTGGATCACAACTTTATTTCTTTCTTTTTCTTTCTTTTCTTTTTTTTTTCGGTTTTTTTTTCGTTTGCTTTTTCTCTTTTTTTTCTGCTTTTTCTTGCTTCAAGAATCATTTTTAATGATTTTTCAGATCCTCAGTAACATGTCTCCTTTTTCATCATTCTTTCAAGAGCCAACATTCATGAACCACAAATTCAAAAGACATATGCACTGTTCAAGCATACATTCAGAGAACAAAAGTGTTGCCACCACATCAAAATAATTAAACTATTATAAAATTCAGAATTCATGCAATTCTTTCCTTTTCAATTAAGCACGTTTTTATTCAAGAAAGGTGATGGATTCATAGGACATTCATAACTTTAAGGCATAGACACTAAGACACTAATGATCACAAGACACAAACATGGATAAACATAAAGCATAAAAATCGAAAAACAGAAGAATAAAGAACAAGGAAATCAAGGAACGGGTCCACCTTAGTGATGGCGGCTCTTTCTTGCTCTTGAAGATCCTATGGAGTGCTTGAGCTCCTCAATGTCTCTTCCTTGTCTTTGTTGCTCCTCCCTCATGATTCTTTGGTCTTCTCTAATTTCATGGAGGAGAATGGAGTGTTCTTGATGCTCCACCCTTAGTTGTCCCATGTTGGAACTCAATTCTCCTAGGGAGGTGTTTAATTGCTCCCAATAATTTTGTGGAGGAAAGTGCATCCCTTGAGGAATCTCAGGGATCTCATGGTGAGAGGGGTCTCTTGTGTACTCCATCCTTTTCTTGGTGATGGGCTTGTCCTCATCAATGGGGGTATCTCCCTCTATGTCAACTCCAACTGAATAACAGAGGTGACAGATGAGATGAGGAAAGGCTAACCTTGCCAAAGTGGAGGTCTTGTCCGCCACCTTGTAGAGTTCTTGAGCTATAACCTCATGAACTTCCACTTCTTCTCCAATCATGATGCTATGAATCATGATGGCCCGGTCTATGGTAACTTCGGACCGGTTGCTAGTGGGAATGATTGAGCGTTGTATGAACTCTAACCATCCTCTAGCCACGGGCTTGAGGTCATGCCTTCTCAATTGAACCGGCTTTCCTCTTGAATCTTGCCTCCATTGTGCGCCCTCTTCACATATGGTTGTGAGGACTTGGTCCAACCTTTGATCAAAGTTGACCCTTCTAGTGTAAGGATGCTCATCTCCTTGCATCATAGGCAAGTTGAACGCCACCCTCACACTCTCCGGACTAAAATCCAAGTATTTCCCCCGAACCATAGTGAGATAATTCTTGGGATTCGGGTTCACACTTTGGTCATGGTTCTTGGTGATCCATGCATTGGCATAGAACTCTTGAACCATCAAGATTCCGACTTGTTGAATGGGGTTGGTGAGTACTTCCCAACCTCTTATTCGGATCTCATGGCGGATCTCCGGATATTCACCCTTTTTGAGTGAAAAGGGGACCTCGGGGATCACCTTCTTCAAGGCCACAACTTCATAGAAGTGGACTTGATGCACCCTTGAGAGGAATCTATCCATCTCCCATGACTCGGAGGTGGAAGCTTTTGCCTTCCCTTTCCTCTTTTTAGAGGTTTCTCCGGCCTTGGATGCCATAATGGTTATGAAAAAGCAACGCTTTTACCACACCAAACTTAAAATGTTTGCTCGTCCTCGAGCAAAAGAAGAAAGAAGAGAGTAGAAGAAGAAGAAATGAGGAAGAGGGGGAAGGTGGTGTGTTCGGCCAAGAAGGGAAAGAAGGGGTGTTTAGGTTGTGTGAAAATGAAGGTTTGAAGAAGGGTATATATAGGAGAGAGGGGGGGTAATGGTTCGGCCATGGAGGGTGGGTTTGGGAGGGAAAGTGGTTTGAATTTGAAGGGTGAGGTTGGTGGGGATTTATGAAGGATGGATGTGAGTGGTGAAGAGAAAGATGGGATTTGATAGGTGAAGGGTTTTTGGGGAGGAGGTATTGAGGTGATTGGTGAGTGGGGGAAGAAGAGAGAGATTGATGGTGGGGTCCTGTGGGGTCCACAGATCCTGTGGTGTCAAGGAAAAGTCATCCCTGCACCAAATGTTGCTCAAAATCACGTTTTGAGCTATTTCTGGCGTTAAACGCCGGGCTGGTGCCCATTCCTGGCGTTTAACGCCAGGTTGTTGCCCTTTACTGGCGTTTAACGCCAGTCTGGTGCCCCTTTCTGGCGTTAAACGCCCAGAATGGTGCCAGACTGGGCGTTAAACGCCCAACAGCTAGCATTACTGGCGTTTGAACGCCAGCTTCTTCTCCTCCAGGGTGTGCTGTTTTTCTTCCTGTTTTTCATTCTGTTTTTGCTTTTTTCATTGTTTTTGTGACTTCTTATGATCATCAACCTACAAAAAAGATAAAATAACAAAAGAAAATAGTTAACTATAAAACATTGGGTTGCCTCCCAACAAGCGCTTCTTTAATGTCATTAGCTTGACAGAGGACTCTCATGGAGCCTCAGAGATACTCAGAACCGTGTTGGAACCTCCCAACACCAAACTTAGAGTTTAAATGTGGGGGTTCAACACCAAACTTAGAGTTTGGTTGTGGCCTCCCAACACCAAACTTAGAGTTTGACTGTGGGGGCTCTGCTTGGCTCTGTTTTGAGAGAAGCTCTTCATGCTTCCTCTCCATGATGATAGAGGGATGTCCTTGGGCCTTAAACACCAAGGATTCTCCATTCACTTGAATGATCAACTCTCCTATATCAACATCAATCACAGCCTTTGCTGTGGCTAGGAAGGGTCTGCCAAGGATGATGGATTCATCCATGCACTTCCCAGTCTCTAGGACTATGAAGTCAGTAGGGATGTAATGGTCTTCAATCTTCACCAAAACATTCTCTACAAGTCCATGAGCTTGTTTTCTTGAATTGTCTGCCATCTCTAATGAGATTCTTGCAGCTTGCTCCTCAAAGATCCCTAATTTCTCCATTACAGAGAGGGGCATGAGGTTTACACTTGACCCTAAGTCACACAAGGCCTTCTTGAAGGTCATGGTGCCTATGGTACAAGGTATAGAAAACTTCCCAGGATCTTGCCTCTTTTGAGGCAGTTTCTGCTTAGACAAGTCATCCAGTTCTTTGGTGAGCAAGGGTGGTTCATCCTCCCAAGTCTCATTTCCAAATAACTTGTCATTTAGCTTCATGATTGCTCCAAGGTATTTAGCAACTTGCTCTTCAGTGACATACTCATCCTCTTCAGAGGAAGAATACTCATCAGAGCTCATGAATGGCAGAAGTAAGTCCAATGGAATCTCTATGGTCTCATTTTGAGCCTCAGATTCCCATGGTTCCTCATTGAGGAACTCAGAGGAGATTGGTACACGCCCACTGAGGTCTTCCTCAGTGGCGTCCTCCTCCTCTCTTTCCTCTCCATATTCGGCCATGTCTATGGCTTTGCACTCTCCTTTTGGATTTTCTTCTGTATTACTTGGGAGAGTGCTAGGAGGGAGTTCAGTAACTTTCTTGCTCAGTTGACCCACTTGTCCTTCCAAATTTCTGATGGAGGACCTTGTTTCATTCATGAAACTTTGAGTGGTCTTTATTAGATCAGAGACCATTGTTGCTAAGTCAGAAGTATTCTGCTTAGAACTCTCTGTCTGTTGCTGAGAAGATGATGGAAAAGGCTTGCCATTGCTAAACCTGTTTCTTCCACCATTATTGTTATTGAAACCTTGTTGAGGTCTCTCTTGATTCTTCCATGAGAAATTGGGGTGATTTCTCCATGAAGAATTGTAGGTGTTTCCATAGGGTTCTCCTAGGTAATTCACCTCTTCCATTGAAGGGTTCTCAGGATCATAGGCTTCTTCCTCAGATGAAGCTTCCTTAGTACTGCTTGGTGCATTTTGCATTCCAGACAGACTTTGAGAAATCAAATTGACTTGTTGAGTCAATATTTTATTCTGAGCCAAAATGGCATTCAGAGTGTCAATCTCAAGAACTCCTTTCTTCTGACTAGTCCCATTGTTCACAGGATTCCTTTCAGAAGTGTACATGAATTGGTTATTTGCAACCATTTCAATCAATTCTTGAGCTTCTGCAGGCATCTTCTTCAGATGAAGAGATCCTCCAGCAGAGCTATCCAAAGACATCTTGGATAGTTCAGAGAGACCATCATAGAAAATACCTATGATGCTCCATTCAGAAAGCATGTCAGAAGGACATTTTCTGATTAATTGTTTGTATCTTTCCCAAGCTTCATAGAGGGATTCTCCATCCTTCTGTCTGAAGGTTTGGACTTCCACTCTAAGCTTACTCCATCTTTGTGGTGGAAAGAACTTTGCCAAGAAGGCATTGACTAGCTTTTCCCAAGAGTCCAGGCTTTCTTTAGGTTGAGAATCCAACCATATTCTAGCTCTGTCTCTTACAGCAAAAGGGAATAGCATCAGTCTATAGACCTCAGGGTTAACCCCATTAGTCTTGACTGTGTCACAGATTTGCAAGAATTCAGCTAAAAACTGATGAGGATCTTCCATTGGAAGTCCATGGAACTTGCAATTCTGTTGCATTAGAGAAACTAATTGAGGCTTAAGCTCAAAGTTGTTTGCTCCAATGGCAGGGATAGAGATGCTTCTCCCATAGAAATCAGGAGTAGGTGCAGTAAAGTCACCCAACACCTTCCTTGCATTGTTGGCATTGTTGTTGTTTTCGGCTGCCATGGGTTCTTCTTCCTTGAAGAATTCGGTCAGGTCCTCTAAAGAGAGTTGTGCTTTGGCTTCTCTTAGCTTTCTCTTCAGGGTCCTCTCAGGTTCAGGATCTGCTTCAACAAGAATGCCTTTGTCTCTGCTCCTGCTCATATGAAAGAGAAGAGAACAAGAAAATGTGGAATCCTCTATGTTACAGTATAGAGATTCCTTGAAGTGTCAGAGGAAAAGAGAAATAGAAAGAAGAAGGAGAAGAAGAATTCGAACTTTAATTAGATAAGGTTCGAATTGTGCATTAAGAAGGAGTAGTACTCCATAAATAGAAGGATGTGGGAAGGAGGGAAGTAATCTTTTCGAAAATTCAATTAAAAGATTTTGAAAACATTTTGAAAATTTGATTGATAATTTTCGAAAATTGAAAGTGGAAAAGAAATCAAGTGATTTTTGAAAAAGATTTTGAAATTAGAAGTCAAAAAGATTTGATTGAAAACTATTTTGAAAAAGATGATGTTAAAAAGATTTGATTGAAAAGTTATGGTTTTAAAAAGATGTGATTGAGAAGATATGATTTGAAAACAATTTTAAAAGATATGATTTGAAAACAATTTGAAAAGATATGATTTTAAAAATTAATGACTTGCCTAACAAGAAAAGATATGATTTAAACATAAAACCTTTCTTAGCAGAAAAGGCAAAAAATGTTCAATCAAATCTTTAATTGTTAGTAAGTATCTTTGAAAAAGGAAAGAAATTGATTTTGAAAACATTTGATTGAAAAGATATGATTTGAAAAAGATTTGATTTTGAAAAACTTTGAAAACTTGAAAAAAAATTGATTTTGAAAACAAAATCTTCCCCCTAGCACCATCCTGGCGTTAAACGCCCAGAATGGTATCCATTCTGGCGTTTAACGCCCAAAATGCACCCTTTTTGGGCGTTAAACGCCCAGCCAGGTACCCTGGCTGGCGTTTAAACGCCAGTCTGCCTTCTTCACTGGGCATTTTTGAATGCTCAGCTTTTTCTGTATAATTCCTCTGCAGTATGTTCTGAATCTTCAATTCTTTGTATCATTGACTTGAAAAGACACAAATTAAAAATATTTTTGGATTTTTAATAATCAAAATGCAACAAGAATCAAATAACAATGCATGCAAGACACCAAGCTTAGCAGTTTGTGTGCTACTGACACTATATGAGACACATGAACACTCAAGTCAATAGAATTTAAAGATCAAAACAAGAAATATATGCATGGATTCGAAAAATATAACAAAAACATGCATTTGACACCAAACTTAAGATGAGACTCTAGACTCAAACAAGAAATATTTTTGGATTTTATGGTTTTGCAATTTTTTTTTTGTGTTTTTCGAAAATTAAGTGAAAAAAGGTATCAAAATTCTTAATGAGAATTCCAGGAATCAGTGCAATGCTAGTCTAAGACTCCGGTCCATGAATTAGACATGGCTTCACAGCCAGCCAAGCTTTCAAAGAAAGCTTCGGTCCAAAACACTAGACATGACCAAAGGTCAGCCAAGCCTTAGCAGATCACTGCTCCAAAAGCAAAATTGATGAAAATCAACAAGCTCTTGTGGTGATAAGTTGAAACCTCGGTCCAATCAGATTAGACATGGCTTCTCAGCCAGCCAGATTTCAACAAATCATCATGAAACTCTAGGATTCATCTTCAAGAATTTCGAAAAAAAAATTACCTAATCTAAGCAACAAGATGAACCGTCAGTTGTCCAAACTAGAACAATCCCAGGCATTGTTGCCAAAAGCTTGCTCAAAACTTGAACAATCCCCGGCATTGTTACCAAAAGCTTGCTCAAAACTTGAACAATCCCCGGCAACGGCGCCAAAAACTTGGTGCGCGAAATTGTGAACAATACTTTTCACAACTCTCATAATCCCTGGTCATGAACTCCAAAAACTTGGTAGCTCAATACCATGGCATTACACAACTTCGCACAACTAACCAGCAAGTGCACTGGGTCGTCCAAGTAATACCTTACGTGAGTAAGGGTCGATCCCACGGAGATTGTTAGCATTGAAGCAAGCTATGGTCATCTTGTAAATCTTAGTCAGGCAAACTCAAATGTATATGGTGATGAACGAAAATAACATAAAAGATAAAGATAGTGATACTTATGTATATCATTGGTGTAAGAGCTTCAGACAAGTGTATGAAGATGCCTTCCCTTCCGTCTCTCTGCTTTCCTACTGTCTTCATCCAATCCTTCTTACTCCTTTCCATGGCAAGCTCGTGTAGGGTTTCACTGTTGTCAGCAGCTACCTCCCATCCTCTCAGTGAAAGCGATTGCATATGTCCTGTCACGGCATAGCGGAATTCAGCTGTCGGTTCTCGGTCAGGCCGGAATAATATCCATTGATACTTTTGCGTCTGTCACTAACGCCCTAGCCTGCTAGGAGTTTGAAGCACGTCACAGTCATTCAGTCATTGAATCCTACTCAGAATACCACAGACAAGGTTAGACCTTCCGGATTCTCTTGAATGCTGCCATCAGTTCTTGCCTATACCACGAAGACTCTGATCTCACGGAATGGTTGGCTCGTTTGTCAGGCGAGCACTCGGTTGTCAGGCGATCAACCATGCATCGTGCAATCAGGAATCCAAGAGATATTCACTAAGCCTCAGATGCTTGTAGAACAAGAATGGTTGTCAGTCACCTTGTTCATGGGTGAGAATGGTGATGGGCGTCAATCATCACCTTCATCATGTTGAAGAACAAGTGATATCTTGGACAAAGAACAAGCGGAATTGAATGGAAGAACAATAGTAATTGCATTAATACTCGAGGTACAGCAGAGCTCCACACCTTAATCTATGGTGTGTAGAAACTCCACCGTTGAAAATACATAAGAACAAGGTCTAGGCATGGCCGAATGGCCAGCCTCCAAAGGTCTAAGATAGCATAAAACAAAGATAGCTACCAAAAGTCCTTGATGTCAAAAAGCTCTTAATACAATAGTAAAAGGTCCTACTTATAGAAAACTAGTACATAGATGAGTAAATGACATAAAAATCCACTTCCGGGCCCACTTGGTGTGTGCTTGGGCTGAGCAATGAAGAAATTTCGTGTAGAGACTCCCCTTGGAGTTAAACGCCAGCTTTAGTGCCAGTTTGGGCGTTTAACTCCCAATTAGGTGCCAGTTCCGGCGTTTAACGCTGGAATTTCTTGAGGTGACTTTGAACGCCGGTTTGGGCCATCAAATCTTGGGCAAAGTATGGACTATTATATATTGCTGGAAAGCCCAGGATGTCTACTTTCCAAAGCCGTTGAGAGCGCGCCAATTGGACTTCTGTAGCTCCAGAAAATCCACTTCGAGTGCAGGGAGGTCAGAATCCAACAGCATCTGCAGTCCTTTTGAGTCTCTGGATCAGATTTTTGCTCAGGTCCCTCAATTTCAGCCAGAAAATACCTGAAATCACAGAAAAACACACAAACTCATAGTAAAGTCCAGAAAAGTGAATTTTAACTAAAAACTAATAAAAATATACTAAAAACTAACTAGATCATACTAAAAATATACTAAAAACAATGTCAAAAAGCATACAAATTATCCGCTCATCATGATCCCTCCATGAAAAGTTGGGATGATTCCTCCATGATAAGTTGTAGGTGTTTTCATAAGGCTCCTTGTTGGAATTCCCTGAGGAGTTTCCTATATAGTGAACCTCTTCTATCATGGGTTGATCTGGATCATATGCATCTCCTTCATAGGAAGCTTCTTGAGTGCTGTCAGCTGCAGCTTACGATCCAGTCAAATGCTGAGAGATCATGTTAACTTGTTGGGTCAGGATCTTGTTTTGAGCCAATATGGCATTCAGAGTTTTGACCTCCCGGACTCCTCTTTTCTGGGCCACCCCATTGTTTACAGGGTTCCTCTTAGAAGTGTCCATGAATTGGTTGTTTGCAACCATGTCAATGAGTTCCTGTACCTCTTCAGGTGTTTTCTTTAAGTGGAGTGATCCACCAACAGAGTGGTCCAAAGACATCTTAGACATCTCAGAAAGACCATCATAAAAGATATCTAGCATGGTCCAGTCCAAAATCATGTTAGGAGGGCACCTTCTAATCAGTTGTTTGTTCCTCTCCCAAGTTTCATAGAGGGATTCACCCTCTTTCTGTCTGAAGGTCTGAACTTTCAGCCTAAGCTTGCTCAGCTTCTGAGGTGGAAAGAACTTGGTCAAAAATGCATTGATCACATTCTCCCAAGAGTCTAGGCTTTCCTTAGGCTGAGAATCCAGCCATAACCTAGCTCTGTCTCTTACATCAAAACGGAAAAGCATAAGCTTGTAAATCTCTGGATCTACTCCATTAGTCTTGACAGTATCACATATTTACAAGAAATCAGAGATGAATCTATTGGGATCTTCCTGTGGAAGTCGATGAAATTGGCAGTTCTGTTGAACTAGAGTGACCAGTTGAGACTTCAGCTCAAAATTATTCGCACAAACGGTAGGTATAGAGATGCTCCGTCCATAAAAGTTAGAAATGGGTGCAGTAAAGTCACCTAGGACCTTTCTTGCGTCTCCTCTGTCATTGGGATTGTCTTCCATGTCTGTGTTCTCAGCATCTTATTCGAAAAGCTCGGTGAGGTTTCGTCCGGAGTGTTGTACTCTAGCTTGTTGTAGTCGTCTCCTTAGAGTCCTCTCAGGTTCAGAATCAGGATCAAAGAAAGGTTCTTTATCCCTGTTCCTGCTCATAAATAAAAAGAAAGAACGCAAGAAGAGAAGAAGAAATGATTCTCTATGTCAGAGTATAGAGGTCCTTTTGAAGAAGAAAAGAAAAGAAGATATCTTTTAAAAGAAGAAGAAGTTTTCGAAGATAGAGAGGGAGAAAGAAGAAGAAAGTTTTCAAAAATAAAGAGAGAGAAAGAAGCAGGATATTTTCGAAAAAAGAAGAAAGAGAAAGTAGTTAGAAAGTTTTGAAAAAAAAAGGGAAAGAGAAAAGAGAATAAAAGATAAAATAAGTAACTAATTAACTAACAAGATTTGAAAACAAAATAAAAGATTTGATTTTGAAATTAAAAGGAGAAAGTTGAAGAGAAGATTTGGAAATTAAAAGTTGAAAGAAAGAATCAAACAAAGAAATATAAGATTTGAAAAAGATTTGAAGCCAAGTTTTGAAATTTGAATTTTGAAAATTTGAATTTTAAAATTTTAAAATTGAATTTTAAATTCAAAATTTGAATTTAAAACAAGATAAGATAAGATTTTAAAAAGACTAAGAAGGATAAGATTTAAAAAGTTTTAAAGATTTTCAAAATAAAACTTTAAAAAGATAGTAATGATTTGAAAAGATAGGAAATTAAAATTTGAAATTTTAAAAGAAGATAAGACAGGAAAGAATTAAAGTAAAAATATATGATAAAGATTTGAAAAAGATAAGATTTAAAATTCAAAATTTAAACTTTACCAACAAGAAAACACCAAACTTAAAATTTTTAAATCAAGATAAGAAAAGATAGTAAATATTTGAAAAATTTGAGTAAAGATAAAAGAGATATTTTTATATTTTTTTGAATTATTATGGAAAAAGAAAACAACTAAAAGACATGAAACTTTAAATTTTAAAATCAAAGGACATTAATTTTTCAAAAATTGAAAGAGAAACAACTAAAAAATACCAAACTTAAAAATTTTAAGATCAAACAAAGAAATTAACAAGAATAATTCGAATACCTAGAAGAAAAACCAAGAACAATTTCAAAAATTAAAGAAAACAAAAGGGACACAAAACATAAAAACTGACACAAGACTCAAACACAAGACAAAGATCACTAAAGAAAATAAAAGGTTTTAAAAATTTTTGGAAAAGAAAACAAAAGACACAATTAAAAGAGTAACTAAACTGTAAAGACCACCTAATCTAAGCAACAAGATAGTCCGGTAGTTTGTCAATCTCGAACAATCCCCGACAATGGCGCAAAAAACTTGGTGTGCGAAATTGAACTTCGAGACAATAAATTGTACTTAGTCTAATAATATTCTTTTTATTGTTCTCAATTATTTAATGAATATGCATGTTATGATGTTAAGCTTCTTATATATTATTTTAATATTTTTGCTTGTTTAGAATAACATGAATGTTGTACAAGACTCCGCTAATACGAGTTGAGATGGATCAGGGACTAGTCGGGTTTAGCGATGACAAGGTCGGATTCCTAGAGCGGCAGTAAAGGAACCCACAAAGACATTGCGACATTTAAGTTAGGATGAATCTAAGAGGTAAAAGTTAAAGTTATAAGTGAGTCATGTACTTAAGAGAGTTCTTGACTTCCTTTATATAGTTTGTGATCGTTATCTTATCTTATCTTGTTGGTTAAGATAAGATAAGGGAAGTATTTGAATTTGAATATTGGTTAGGGATTTGAGGTCCCTAGGCCAGTTTGGGCTACGGTAGTGGTTCGGATAATCAGTTTGTTACTGCTCCGATAAGGGACCCGAGAATCGGATCTGGAATAATTGCCCCCGGAGCGAGAGAGTATGTTTGCTTATTCTCATCGTTGGAGAGTTCACTTTACCGTTTGGTCGTGGGCCTGGTACGGAGGACGGAGAGCCGTCTAAATCCTCTGGTAGCGATGTGAAGTGCTTGGTCGTTTGGGGGACTTGGGGACCAGGTCCGGAACAATCATCGACTGGATTAATTACCTCGTGGATTTGGGAGTTGTGAGGTATCTTTGCGTTGATTTAGAGGGCGGGTGCTCGCAAGTGTCCAGACCGTTCACTTTATTTGTTGCTCTTCTCGATGGAGGAATCTATCGATTGTAATTTTCGAGGCAATTTGATGATGCTTAATGGGAGAAGAGAGGTCTTTACTCTGTTTCCCTTTGTCCCTCTGTCTTCTTTATTCGAATTTGGAGGTTTCTTTTTTCTGTTACTTCTCTTCGCTTATAACTGCTTTCTTTTGCTTTTTTTTTTCAATATTCTCTCACATGTTACTTTTCTTTTCTACTTTCTATACGTTCCCTCTCATTTTGCATTTTCCTTCATTTGGAAGTCCTTCCTTATACATTTTTCTGGGAGTCTGTTGGGTTTGCGCTTTCCTGGTGCTTCGAGCTTCATTCCCTTTTCTGAAAATAGGTTAGTGATTATATCATTTTCGCACATTACTTTTTCATTTGCATTTTTAGTGTGTTGGTAATTTCTGTGTAGTAACAATAGGGATAGTGGGGAGGAGGGGATTACCACTATTTTTCTAGTTTGTTTGTAGTAGTCTAGTAGATTTTTGGGGTAGAATTTGGCATTTTTCCCTTCTTGAGGAGTGGGATAATGGTGGTGCCCCCATTTGGTTATAGGTATGGTTCGGCGGAGGGCGAAGGGCGAAGGGAGTTAGGGTTTCCGTATTCTTGGTCGAAGGCATTTCCAATGACTATTATTAGGTGACCAATGATGTGTTGGGTACGCCTTCCGGGATCACGGAGGCAGACCTTCAGAGGCTTTGAGACGAAAGTTCGGTATGTAGGGGTGGTGACGTGGAATGACAATATGAGTTGGCTCTTGCCGACAGGAACGAAAGGGTCTACTATATTAACCCTAGCTCTCCCCAAGTTGCTGATTGAATGTGCATTTACGTGCTCATGTTCACGATATTGGGGTGCGGCTCCCTTTCTCTGCCTTTGTCCAGGCTCTCTTGAAACATTATTCGGTGTTGTCGTCACAGCTGCATAGTTATAACTTGTCTCCAAAAGAACTTTTGGCATTGCATGGCTGTGATGGTGGCCAGATCCTTGGCTTCAATCCACTTTGTATAATAGTTGATGGTGACTATAAGGTATTGGAGTTTTTCGAGAACCCTGGAGAAGGGTCCTACAAGGTCCATTCCCTAAGTTTCAAAAACTCGACAGCCATTATCATGCGAAGCTGATGGAGGGCCACTTGGTGAAGGTCGGCATGGACTTGGCATTTTTTTGCAGTTTTTGACCAATTGAATGGAATCCCTGATAATGGTGGGTCAGATGTACTCGGCTCGGATTGTAAACCCCGAATTTTGAAAAGTTATTGATAAATTATTTATGATTTATTATAATTACTTGGATTGGATTTTTGAAATTTTGTATATATATATATATATATATATATATATATATATATATATATATATATATATATATATATATCCCAGGCGAATCCTTATTTACAATTTAAAATTTTTATAATTTAAAAGTAATAAATATTTTATATGTCTTAATTTTAATATTTTTAACCTTATTTTATAAATAAAGGAGAATTAATTTACTTATCTCCAATTTTTATTACATTAGCAATTGAATGAAAATAATTTACAAATTATAATTTAAAGGTATTTTAAAGATGAAAATTTTAATAGTTACTTTAGATTTTAATTATTAATTTATCTTTTTAATTATTTTATAAAATTACACTACTAATCCACACGACCTCAAAACCCTAACACACGCTGCACCTCCCTTACCCCTCACATACAAGACTCACTCAACAACACACATACGGTTTTGTGAAAGAAAGAAAAAGAAAGAATAAAGGGAGAAAGAAAGAACAAGAGGGAGAGCTGCGACGAGGGAGAAGAGAAGAGGCGAAGGACGGCACTGGCAGGCATCACTGCCACCGCGCCATCGAGAGACCAGAGGGGGGGAGAGAGAGAGCGCAGAGTTGAGGGAGAAGAGAAGCCGCGCCACCGCTGCACCACACCTCGCCGCCACTGTCGCGTCGTTGTTGGACCTTGGAGGGAGATCACGCCACCAAGCCGTCACCATCGAACCGTCCACAAGTTGCCGTCGAGCAACAGAACCACGAAGAGAGGGAGACACGCGAGGAAGAGAGGCCCGTGCCTAGGTCGTTCGTGTCGCCGGCATTGCCTTCGTCCGAACCACTGCCGTAGCTGCCAGCTGCCTCTGCCTCTGGAGAATGCATTGTCGATAAGGGTTTCGAGTTGATTTCAGTTCTTTTGAATTTTCAGGGAAACATTACAATCACTGCATGTTGATTTTAGTTGCTATCGCCGGGGTTCTGGTCACCGCTGTCGCTTGGGATGGCTGTGGGGCTGCCGTCAAACCGGTTCAGAGACTGCTCCTATATCATTTTGTTATTACAGTAAGTATTTCTATTTGGGAGACCCTGCGTTAGTGTTCTGTTAAGTATATTACAGTCTTTGTGATATTAATGGTTTTATGAGTTAGTAACCAAGGTTGCATGTTGTGTTTTAAAGCTATTTTTGCTATTGCGAAAGTGTGCGGAGCTAGAATTGAAGTTGCCGTTGATTTTGGGCTAAGAGAAAAGAGTTCAGTTGACGCGTTTTGGTTATGATTTTGACTTGTCGAGGTAGGGACTTTTTCAGAAAACCAAACTTTATAATTTAGAATTGTTATAAACGGATATTGATGTGAGAAATATACTTTTAGTGATTATATAAGTCTTATGTATTGTTTGGTTGTCTTGGATGAATATGAATATCTGTTTGACTGAATTATTATTTGGTTTTGTTAAACGGACGGTTCTTGAAGTGTTTCTTTAAAGTTCTGAAAATGAGTCTAATCCGTTGAAAATTTGATTTGAGTTTTGTAACACCCTACCACATAAAAGTTTACACCTAGGATGTAAAACAGAGGTGGCGATGCACTACGACCTCTAAAATAAAATATATATAGTATAATAATTGAAAGGATTTAATATACGAGGAGCCTTGATGAAAAGGTAAAGCAAAAATTGCAAAATATAAAAGCGCAACGTTCAGAAAATGTGGTTACTTGCGTACAAAGAATCTAAAGTCTACTAACATAATATACAAAAGATAAGAGTAGAAGATCAAGGGTACAAAATAACAAGCTCCTAATTCAGCCTGCGAAACTAAGGCTGGCCGGAGAATATTTACATATATATATATATACACATAGCCCCAAGTCCCAAAATGCACATACATAAACCCTAGTTCTCCATAAAACCTCTAAGAGGTACATAAACTAAGCATTCTTATACACAAGAGGAGAAATTATAAATTTATACATAATAATATCAAAATAACAAAAGGAAACTCCAAAGTAAACCACTTCACCGCAGAAACTCCAAACGCCTACCGAGGTGCCGCTCGACTTGCATCTGAAAAATGACAACACAATATGGAATGAGAACCGGAGGTTCTCAGCATGGTAAAGGTGCCACGCACATAAGATTTATGGTCCTGGGAAAGCCAAATGCAATCATAGAACGCCGACATTCAGATTATAAAACTTAAGAATTCAAACTGAAACCATAATTAAGGGTGGTTTTCTAAGGATTCCTAAACTTAACCAAATACTTTAACCTAACCCTCTATCATCCTTTTTCCTCCAAAACCTCTAACACCAGTAAAATCACACAGACAAGCAAGCAGACAATAACAAACAGAATTAGGATACAAGTAATGCAAGTAGCACATATACAAGTAAGCATATGAAAGTCATATAGGCATTCCCAATTAGAGTATAAAGAAGCAATTCAAACAATATGCATATGATGCATGCCTGTCCTATAGCTGTTGATATCAACTGTCGATTACGAAGCCAGCCTGACATGTCCTGGTAGCTAACCGTGGACAGTACACCAAATGCGGAGCAAGTGGGACAACGCCGCAACTCTTGCATCTTACCCGCGTACCCGGAGCAGGGGACAACTTCACCCTGCCTCTTACCTAGGCAGTGTTATATTCTCGACCCAGAGCAAGCGGCAATAGAACACAGCCCCTGCGTCTTACCCAAAGCCTTGAACTTTCCAGGAGCAAATGGATAACACCACTGCATCTTATCCGACTTATTGACTTTTACCCGGAACAAGTGGATAACACCACTGCATCTTACCCGGAGTCACATACAGAAACACTCTTTCATTATCATTACCATTCATTCATTCATTCATTCATTCTCAATTCATATCCAGAGCAAGTAGATAACACCACTACATTTTATCCGGCATTCTCGCCTCTTACCCGGAGCAAGTGGATAGCACCACGCGTCTTACCCGGAGGCATATTGCAATCACATTCAATCTCATCATCATTACAATTTATTTAAATTCCTTCAATTTCACAATCCAATTCAGTTTTCTTCATTTCCCTAATTCATTCATAATCATTTATAATCAATTCATAATCCTTTACAACCATGGCATCACATATACTTCAGTTTTCTGCATTTTTCATACATAACTCATCATTTTTCAACCTTACTTCACCTCCAAGTTACCTCTATTTCCTAACCCCATCTTGTTACTAAGCTTAGTAATAAAATTTAGGGTTAAAAGAATGAAAATAGAGGTTTAGAGGTTCAAAATTGGGTTTAAAACATAAAATATTCATTTGCTGAAAAACAGGGGTATGCGTACGCATACGTGTAATTTTGCCTAGGTCATGCGTACGCGTGGGTCACGCGTACGCATGGGAGGACATTTTGGCCCATTTCGCGTACGCATAGCCTTGTCCATGTACGCATGTTCTCGAGGTAGAAACGACCATTCGCAAATGAAGGGTATGTGTACGCATACATTGCAGTTTGGCCCTCTGAATTTCCGACACGCATAACTTTTTTGTTTTAAAACATTTTTCATCCGTTCTTCGAGCGGTGTAAACTTCACAGACCCAATTTTCATTTGAAACAAATTTGAAATAATTGGGGATTCGGAAGCTAAGTTATGGCTTACCGAAGTTCGACAAAAAATTAATGTTTCACAAGACTCAAACCTTAATTTTCACAAAAACTAAACTTAATCCCATTTCCTTTACTCATATCACCACAAACACACACCGTTTAAAAATGCCAAAACCTCCACACCTTACCTCACACAAATATACCTCAATATATACATTATCTCATACCAAAACGTTCATTACCTAATCAACAAGATTCATCAACAAACCACCACAAACTCACATTCATTTTCATACATTAGCAAACTTCATTGATTCATCATTTATGATTCTGACACCAATATCAAGAAGAAACCACAACCTAACCTTGTTCAAGATACATCATCAAAGCAGTACACAATTTACATACTCAAGCATTCATTCCTATCTTACGGTCATCTAGCCTAAGTTTTCACAGAACATTATATATTAAATACGAGAAACCTAAACTATACCTTGGCCAGAAAGCAAGCTCACAAGTGCAACCACAAAAATTCAACCTCCAAAGTTTCACTAAGCATCCAACATTTGCAATTAAGCTCCAATTCACATATATACCCACCTAATTCACATTACCACATCCATAAACTAAATTTTCAATACCCAAATACATATAATTAAGAAAATCCAACAGGATTTAAGGGTTCTCACCTCACCAAAGGAGAATTGGAACAAGAACCCGGAAGTCCACCAAGTTAATTCGATCCTAAACACCGAAATTACGTAAAATCTCAATACTAAAGCCCAATAATTTTTGAAACTGTAAATGGGGAAATTGAGGAAAAAAACATGACTTTCTTACCTCACAATGTTCCAGGCTTTGTAGAGCTCGACGCCACGGTTGCGTGGCCACAAACGGTGCGGCGATCGGAAGTTCGGATCAAAAGTTACGTGGATTTAAATGGAATCAAGGGTTTATGAAAGTTGGGAGTGTTCTTACCCCTTGGCTGAGCACTCAGCGTTCTTTGCATGCAAAGGTGGAAGAATGAGCTGAAGCTCATTTAACTTGATGGATTGTTGGGCCCACGGGCCAGGTTTGGGTCCGGTTCGATCGGTTCGGCCCGTTCGGTCCAATTTTGGGCCGAATTCTTTAAAATTATTGTCAAAATTCTTGTTTTAATTAGCTCTATCCCATATTACTATAAAATTCACATTTTTTTATTTCTTTTATTAAAAATTAATTTATTGATTAATTATTCGCTAATTTTGCGGAGTTTACAAGTTTGAATCGGTTTTCTTGAAATATAAAAATGATATGCACTTTTGGAATCAGCTTGATTTTGAACTGATTTGGTTTTGAACCCATTGGAAAGGGTTGGAAAATGGTTTAGTTGGGATCCAGAAAGGGTGGCAAAGTCCAAGTTTTAGGGGAGGTACTGCCGAAATTTCTATAAAATCCAAGACTTTGTTTAAAATGTTATTTGAAAAATTATGAATTTAAGACTTTTACTATTTTACTTGAATTATTTAAGAAAGTGATGAATTATGTTTTGAAATGAATTATTGAAAAGAGAATTATGATTTAGCTTTGTTTTTTAAG
Source organism: Arachis stenosperma (assembly GCF_014773155.1). Taxonomy (NCBI): domain Eukaryota; kingdom Viridiplantae; phylum Streptophyta; class Magnoliopsida; order Fabales; family Fabaceae; genus Arachis; species Arachis stenosperma. The sequence continues at coordinate 34,252,433 of NC_080378.1, forward strand.
AAAAGTATCATATTTTTTGGTGCAAGTCATTTAGAAGAAACTTATGTTTTATGGTTGTTTTAAATGTAAAAAGGGTTTATGTTTTTTAATTTGACTTGAGGATTTCATTTGGAGGAGTTTTCAGTGACTTTGAAAGAACTTGAATTTTGATTGGCAAATCTCATTTTATGATATTTTAGGGAAAGTTTAAAGTACTCTTTAAATTCTAAATTAGCAAAGCTAAAACAATATCCGACCCGTTGGAAACGCTTCAGATTTAATAATGGAATTGAAATTAGTTTCGGTTTAGGTAGAAGCAATAGTTTTAAAGATTTGTTGGAAGTAATTTATTACACAACTTGGTTTGGCTTAAATTCTATTTTTTTTTAATTCAAATCAAGAAGCTAAGGTTTTAGAGATTTTCAACGAATTTGAGAAAATGAGTTAGGTTATTCTCTCCTAAAGTCTTGAGACTCTATTGAGGAATTTTATTACCAAACCTTATTTTAGGATGAATGATTTTTGAATCTTTTAGAATAGATCTTAAATTTGGCATGGTTTTAGAAGTTTTGGAAAGATGTTGCGGAGGGCGGCTTTGATTTGAAAAGAGAACTTACTTTTGAGGAAAAATGGCTTATGAGCTTGAAATTATTTCAGATTTACGGATTTTAAAATTCAGACAGAGATGAATTTGATTTCGGTTTCAAAGTAAAGTGATTTGAGAAAAAGTGACCTATGGCATGAATGATGATTGATTTGATATGGATTGTTAAGGAAGTATTTATACACTGTATATGTGTGATGAGAAATGGCTATAATGAGATTAGATGAATGGAATATGAATGATTATATGAATATGCACTTCTATATCTGAGATACGAATTTTTCTGGGTGCAAGCAGTGGCTTGCCACCACGTGCTCTGGGTTGAGACTCGATACTCTGCTGACCCTATGTCGTAAGTATGGCTGGATACTGTGAAATTTCTGGATGAGCTCGCCCCCATCGATATACACCGGTGTGTGTGATATATGATTATGAATGTTTATGATTTGAGGTTTAGGGATGCACGACAGAGGGATAGTCCAATGGTTAACTACCAGGACTTGTCGGGTTGGCTATATAACTGACAGATGAGACTCATCAGCCATAGGGCAGGCATTCATCATGTGCATCTATGTGGCATCGTTTGGGTGTGCATATTGTAATTGGTTTACCTATGTGAATAATTATATTTAACTGCTAATTGCTCGACTTGATGTAACTGCTTGATTGTGTTTGAACTTTCTTACTTGTGTTTATGACTGAAACTGAGTGAATTGTGATGAATTGGACGTTGATTGAATTGTTTGGGCCGAGGGCCGTGTTTGGTTTGTGTTTCTGGTTTAGTAAAGTATGAAAAACTAAACTGCTTCACCATAGACTTAATGAACCTATACTTGGAACAACTTGGTCATTCATGCTGTCTAGAAAAAACTTTTAAAAAGGTTTTGGATTTTTTTGAAAAATTAATGGATTCCTCTTTTAAAAAGGACTTCGGATTTTTGAATATAAATATTTGGTTCTGAAAAGATACATAAGTTAGCTACTAATCACTGTACTTTAAAAATAATTTTATTTTTTACATATCTTATTATAGTAATTCTCTAATCCTATAATGAGAATTAGCGAGGATGATATTTTCACTCCCCTACAAGTCTTTTCTTTTTCAGAATATGGACGACGAAGTTCAGAAGAGCTTGTTACTTTTTTGTTTACACAGTTACCTTGTATTGTTTTAGATATTACATTTTCCTTGCCTTTAACTTTTCTCAATTTATAAGTGGGATATGATTTGTATTATGAGATGCTTGTATGTTAATACTATGTATATGTATGTATATGGTTGTAAGTATGGATTTAAGTTTTGTTTTAAATGGTGTTTTAAAAAAATACGGTCTAAGTGTTTAAACGGGATTCTATTTTAGTATTAAATATTTTAAGAGTCGTCGTAATACCCGAGCTATCAAAGTGGCGCAGCGGGAAGTGTGACATTTTAATAGTCAGGGTATTACATGGATAACTATTTGGGCTAGGGTTTTGCCCCGGATGTGATGGCCACAACATCCTTTGTGAATTTCACGAAGTATGTAGTATGTGTTGCTGAGTTCTACGCACTTGAGGAGGGGCTGGGATAGTCCTCATTGTATTTGTTACCTCGCTATGGTGGTATATTTTGCTGCTTCCCGTTTTATATGCTTTGCCTCCTTTGGGTCTTCAAGTAAGTTTCCGTTGGTGAGGTATCAAATAATTGGGAAAGGTCTAGGAGTGTTGATCCAATATGGTTAAGTTGACCTAGGCCGTGGCTACGATGGATGGGATCGACTTAGTACTTGCCAGTTTGGAGAGTAGGTCGGCTCTCGAGTTTTGTTCTTTGACAATGTGCCAGATGGTCGCCTCGTCGAACTCAGCAGTTAGTTCTTTGACTTTAGAAAAGTTATATTGTAATAGGGAGTCCCGTCTTTGGTAGTCCCCGTTTATTTGGGAGCGAACTACTTGAGAATCGCTGCAGACTTCTAGTGTTCTTGCGTTGATTTCCTTGGCTAGCACTAATCCGGCTAAGAGGACGTTGTAGTTGGCTTGGTTGTTGGAGATTAGGAACTTATATCAAATGGACTATTTGATAGCGATCCCATTCTTATTTTCCAGTATTATTCCTGTTCCCCCCGAGCTGGTGTTTAACGAGCTATCAACGTGAAGTTTTGATTAATTCCGTGGGCTCTTTCCCCGGGGTCATTTCAGCTATGAATCCTATCATTGTTTAGGCCTTAATTGCATTCCTGGGTTCGAATTTGAGCTCATATTGGGATAGGTTGAAGGACCAAGCGAGCATTCGTCTTGCTAAGTCTGACTTCTGTAGCACTTGCCTAACGGCCTGATCCATCTAGACCGTGATGGGGTGGCTTTGGAAGTACTGCCAAAGGCATTGGGATGCCATGAGTAGTGCGTAGGCAAGTGTCTTGAGCCTGGAGTAACGTTCTCGACATTTTGGAGGACCTTACTTATGAAATATACTAGCCTCTGTATTTTTTGTTTGTCTTCTCAGATGAGTGCTGCCGCAAGCGCTTCTTCCGTTATGGGTATGTAGAGGTATAATGTCTCTCCCATTCTGAGTTTTGAGAGTATGGGAGGTTCCGCTAGTATTTTCTTGAACTGTTGGAAGGCTTCTTCGCATTCGGGTTCTCATTTGAAGCTTATGCCTTTTTTCATGAACTTGAAGAAAGGGATGGCCTTCTGGGCCGAGGCTCTAAGGAAGCGTGAGAGGGCGGTGAGTCGTCCGGTCAACTTTTGAACATCTGTGAGGCTTGTGAGACTGCTCATCTCGAGGATAACCTTGCACTTTTCTGGGTTTCCTTTTACTCCCTATTGCGTGATCATAAAGCCAAAGAATTTTTTGGCCTCCATTCTGAAGGCGCACTTTGTGGGGTTGACGCATATCCAGTGCTTCCTCAGGGTATTTAGTGTGAGATTGAGGTCATCAATAAGCTCCTCGCCTATTTGTGTTTTGGCTATCATGTCGTCGAAGTAGACCACCAGTTTGGTCTTCGAGAGGTCCTTAAAGATCTTGGTGATGAGTCTTTGGTAAGTGATCCCGACATTCTTTAACCCAAAGGGCATGACTGTGTAACAGTACGTGCCTTCGTGGGTAATAAACACGGTCTTCTCCTCGTTTAGTTGGTACATGAGTATTTGGTTGTACTCAAAATAGACATCCATAAAGTTGAGGTACTGGTGCTCCGAGGCTGCGTCTACGAACCCATGGATGTTTGAACTACAGTGGTGGCCCGAGTAATCGAATTATTCTTACTCCAATAGAAAATTCGAAAATCATATCCAAAACAAATATGAATATATAAATCAAAATAACTTTGCAAATTAACCAAAGATCAATATTATTCACTATATGCGTATACATTCTTACAAAATAATTCTTAGTAGATAAAATATTATTTTTTTCTCTGATACATTAGATTTTTTATTCCCTTCTCTATTACATGTAATCGGTTGATTTTTTAGATTCTTTTTCTTTTTTATTTGATTTTCTTATCTTGGTAGCAAAACTCTTGCTTGTTTAGCATACATTTTATAGGATTCTCTTATTTCCTCAAGTGTGTTGTAATAAATTTTGGCGCACACACATTCATTGACATCATGCAGAAATTGTTTGTTTAACATAAACAAAACAAAAATATAGTAATATATGTAATTACAAAACACATAGATATTTGCTACATTTATATATAAATTCCAATATATAGAAACTCAACTTGATATATGTTCTGATTAAACTAAACACAAAATTATTATGTTTTAATAGTCACAGAAACAAGCTGATTATTATTTCTAAAATTATCCAAAGAAAATAAAATCTATAAAACTATAATAAATCAGATTTAATTAATTGGACCAAAATCTAAACCTCTTCTATTTGAGTTGTTTGAGAAAACAAAACCAATTGATTTTGATTTCATTGATCTATGCTAGTTATTAGAGAGAATTTGAAGATTATTGGTGATGATGAGGAATGAGTAGAATAAATAAAATCTAAACATAAAGTCTAGCTTAAAAAATTACTAGAATAAAGAATTATATTTGAAAGAAGAAAATGGCATGGAAACAAGGAATCTTGTTGAAAAAAAAAGAAAGAAGAGAGAATGGTAAAATTAGGAATTCGATCGAAATTTTAGACAAAGAGTATAAAAGAATAAGATAGAAGATCTGAATGGTTTAAGAATGCCTATTTGTTAGATTATATTAGGATTAATTAGTTTTTATTAGAATTTTTATTTTAAATAAGTTTTAAATTTAAGTTATCATTTAAGTTGTCATCTGAATTTGAGAGAAGATGTTAAAATATACTAAAATCAATAATTAACTTTTATTAGAATTATTTAGTATATCTGAATATTTATTATAGAATATGACGTATTTATTATTCTGAGTCATTTAATACTTATAAATACTTTTTTATATTGTATCATTTAAAAACAACTTAAATACATATAAATTTTTTTTATTATTTCTCTTTTACTTTTTAACGCTATTATTAAGAATATTAAGAGAAGGTTTTTTTTTGTCTTAGAGAAAGGCAAGTGATTGAACAAAATAATAATAAAACAAGAGTTAGAGGTGTTTGATAATTACAAATTTAGCTTAATCACCTAATATTTTTAATTTGTAAATACTAAATACTAATATTAATTAAATTAATTAATGTACGTATAATTATATTTAGGGATGGCAAAACTTTCCGAGACGTGGAGATCTCTGCAGGGACTGCCTCGAATGGGGATCCGATTGTGAGGAATTGGGGATGGGGGACAAAATTTTCCCCAGGCAGATGCGGGGACCCGAGCGGGGATTCCCGCCCTATCCCCGCTAATCCCCGAAATTTATAAATTTACTAAATTGTCCTTAATAGTTTATTTCTCATATATGTTTTTTAGTCATTTCACACACACACACACACACATATATATATAGAAACCCAAAACTCATAATTCTCATTTGCATAACTCTTCTTCAATTCAGAAATCTCTAACGTTGTCCATACTCCATCTAACCTCTCTGCAACTACCCTCTCGCTGCTCTCCCTTCTCACCGCATCGTCACATCTCATCACCGTGCCATGATCCTCACCACATCGTGCTCTCTATTTGCGGTGTTCTTTTCTGTAACTTTGTCGTCATGTCCATTCTCCTCTCTGTTGTTGCGTCTCCTACCTTGTCCACTTTTCTATCCTCTGGCTTGCCGTTGCATCCCCCATTGCATCATTTCGAAAGAAGTCACCATCTTGTTGTTTAGACTTTTTGTATAAAATCTTGTTATTTTTTATATAATGAATACTTACACCTCTATTCATATGGAAATTAATAATTAGTTAGATCTATCAGATAGATGGAGAATGAGGTCCTCGCAGGGAATGAGTGCCTGTGGAAAATAGAGATGGGGAACAATATTCCCCACGGCAGAAAACGAAAACGGAGACGGAGAGTAAATCTAGGGGTGGGGATGGGGAGTAGCGAGACATCTTCCGCCCCCACCCTACTCCATTGACATCCCTAATTATATTCAGAGCAGAAACTCCCATAAGATGGGAGATATAGTACCATCTTCATTCTAAAATTTCTCAAAAAAAAATCTTTACACACATCTTGCCATATTCGAATATCGTCACGGATATCTATGTTTATAGATGTTAGCATCGTTGTGCAAAACAATTCTTTAATGGAGGTGCTTGTGAGAGATAAATAACCATATAGAAAATCATTAAAATTGGATATATAATAGATAAATCACGTCGGGACTTTTTGATTCTTACGATATACACGATATAAGATAAGATATAGGATAAGAAGGTGATTTTAATATGGCAAATTTTCTAGTGTTTTTGAATTCGGTATCAAACTTGTTGAATTTATCTTTTAAATTTATTTATTTTTATATTTTTAAATTAAATTTTAAATTTTAACCTATGATGCATGGACACTGACATGAACACGACACGGGAGACGCCGACACACAAATTTTAAAATCTTACATGACACGGAGACACGTATACATATAAAATATAAAGTATTTTTTTGATAAATTGTAATGATAATTTGATATTTTATTGATATTAAAATATAAATTAATTTTTTTAATTATTTTTAATATCTTATTTTAATTACATAAAATATTTAAAATATTTTTTATTTTAATAATTAATAATATATACTATATATAAATTTATTTTAAGATATATGTTATGAATAAGACTAGACATGCTGATACGCCTTGATGGTATTTAAGTGCGTCTAGACGTGTCCGAAGAAAAATTTATTATTTTTTATTAAGACACGGTTGGACATAGCAGACACGCGTGTCGAACGAATATCGATGAGTGTCGTATCAAAAATGTGTTCGATACACGAATACAACAACTCAACGAAATATTCGTGTTTCATAACTTTTAACCTTTTTTAATAAATCAAACAAAAATTATATTTGAAACATGGAAGCAGAAATTACCTTAGTTATAATGTTCTAATTTGAAACTTGGAAGCCGGACAAAAATTATTGTTCTACTACTATGTACATTACCTTACTCTCTCTCTTAAAATACATATAAATAATCGAGATATATATGGTAGGTGGCTAGATTACAAAATGCATGCAGCCAAAAGAATCTTTTAGTAGCTTTGAATGAAACCAATTAATAAGGTGACAATCCTAAATAAAATTTAATTTAACATAGTCACAGATGGTTGCTAAGATCTTACGTGTTTTGTTTCTTGTGGCAGTGATTTATTTGAGAGTTGACGCAACACATTTTGTTTTGTTTTTTCTCGGAAGCATACTGATTCGTCTTTGTTTCCTCACAGTAGTGCCTTGTATGTGTCCCTATGCCACTACAGTTAACACAAACATTAGAGGGAATTTTCAGGCTTCAAAGTATCAAAATTATTATCTACCACAGAATTAATAGGCAATCCCCGTCATTTAAATGTATTTATAATGCCAATAAATATGAATATATGATATTGGTTAAAATGATGATAAGTATTTTATATTTTAATTAAGAGATTTTGGATATAAATTTTAAAAATAACAAAAATTATATATATGATATTTTGTACCAAAAAGTCGAAAGAGATAAAAAGGTTAGGTCACTGAAAAAAATTATTTTTTTATTTTAATAAATTAAATAATATAATAATTACTAAAATAAATAATTTAAAAAATATTTACTGAAATAAATACTCTTCTCTTATTTCGTTTATATTGTAAACGAGATAAGACAGGTGAATGTAATACGTGTATATCCCGTTTACACACTGTAAATGAGATACGTGTATTTATAAATATAAAGATATATTTTTTAAAAATAATAAAAAATATTAATGATATCAATAATATCAATAATCCAAATTTTTAGCATATAATTAGTACTTAAAAAAAGTTGGTAGAAGAGATTAAAATAAATATTTGATCAATTAGTACTAAAAAAATACATAAAAAATTTTAAATTAAATTATAAATCCAATTGGATTGATTTAAATTTGAAAAATAAAAAACTCGTACGTATTTAAGTTCCATGATCAGGATAAATGTGGGAATTGTGCTCACTCCTAAAAATTGAAAAATGGAAAGCGTGAAGTTGTTGCACAATAAACAAAATAGAGAAAGAATAGAGAGATAACCATTTTAATTGTGTGTTAGGGAGATAAATAAAAGAGAAGAAGAGTAAGAGATAACCGTTTGTCAATTGTTAGGAGATGTTGATGGAGATAAATAAATAACCGTTTGCCAATTGGTAGGAGAAATTGACGAGGATAAATAAAACAGAGAAAGAGTGAAAGATAACCGTTTCAATTCTCTTCTCATTTTTCTCTATTTTATTTATCGTGCATTAATTTCACACTTATGTGCTAATTTTAAATGAACCGTTCATCCTCCCTATTATTTAAAATTGACTGTTTATCTTTCTTATTATTTAAAATCGTTCATCTTCCCTGTTATTTAAAACGTTCCATTTTTAATAGTTTAATCCAATTAAAATTATTAATATTTTTTATTATTTTCAAAAATTATATTTAATTATTTATAAATATATATATCTCGTTTACACTATAAACGTGATAATTTTTTATGTATCTTATTTACCGTGTAAACGAGATATATGAAAATTGAAAAAATACTCATATCTCGTGTACAAAATTATCTCATTTACAGTATAAACGAGATAAGAAAAAATATTTATTTCAATAAATATTTTTAAATTATTTATTTGAATAATTATTATAATTAATTTATTTATCAAAATAAAAAATTCCTGAAAAAAAAACTTTCAAAGAACAAAAATCCATTGGATGCTCTTACAAAGTTTGATCTATTTGACAAATTTACTAAATTGTCAACATGGCTGGTCTTTTTTGTCCTTGACAAAGTTTCATTTCTTGAAGTGTATTTTCGTTTGAATCATATTTTTTCTATGGATAATTTTCGTATTTTACACTTTGTAAAAATGTCACTGTATATATGCTTCGGAAAAAAGTTTAAAATCTTGGTTTAATCCTTAAAATCTTTTAAATAAGTTAATTGATTCAAAATACTTTTATTAAATTAGACCGTTTTTACTACGAAAAATTCGTTGAAAACCATTGAATTCACCGATAAAAAAATTCGACAATAATATTATTATCGTTCATCAGATTTATTGTTGGACTAAATCAGATGGTATAAACATCAGCGATAAATTAGTTACTGTCAGATTTTCTTAATCCGTTGCTAATTACTATAAAAAATATTCGTCGGTAACAACTTACAGGATAATGAGTTTCAATAGGATTTACCGTTGAAAAAAAATCTAACAATAATATGTTGACATGATGTTAATTTTTTGGCTCCCTAATTATTTTCAGATTATTTCCACAAAAAATTCGACAATAATATTATTTAATAATTATTTTTAAAAAATACAATTATAACTTACTGTTAGATTTATCCCACACAAAATTTGTCAATAATTGAAAATTTTAATTAATATTTTTATTAGCAAAATGTCTTTATACAACAACGTTATTATAACCTGCATTACTATGATTCATATTTTCATAATTAATATTTAAATAAAAAATAATAAAAATTAAATGTTTTATTAAAATTCAAAACTGCAATATGAAATAACAAACGTCAAAAACGAAATAAAGTAATGTCAAACTAGACAACACAAAACTTTAATGCCTACTAGTCTTCATAATCGTTGTTGTCGTCCTTCTGATTTTCTCGTTGGTCCTAACGCGGAGGCATTGAGACCTTGTGGGTGCTGGTGTCTCTGCTAGTGCAAGTGCAGATGACGAGGAGCTCCCATAAGCAGTGGTGCTGCTATCCACATGCATATACTCATAGTAGATTGCTATCTATTATTGCCACATGTGTTGTATCTACTCCAGCTCCTGTTAGAAGGATTCTATTTTCACATCCCGAGCATGTCTCTCTGTCATGAGTGTGAGGAGCTCGTTGTAACTCTCCTAAGCTAAATGCAGTTGCTGATCCTGATCTTATAGTTTTGGATTAGGTTGTGGACCTACTTACACAAATTTATATCCTAGAAATCTATAGGATTGGTGGCCGAGGTAGAGAAAGCCTTGAAAGTGGAGATGTGAAGGTTGCTGGAAAAGAATGAACTCAATATGAATATGTGGTTCTTCTGCAACTCGGATGCCATCTGGCACCACATCGCATTAGGATCAACTATGGATGCGCTCTTGGTGTTACCACCCTCCCACTCTGTTGAGATTAGTGGGTTGTGACCTCGAAATTCTGGGCATATAAATCCAAACACATGACATGTGAATGTTAAGACAACTATAGTTATGATAATATGTTACAAAATTATTTTAGACAATTACTCATACAAAAAACCATAAACTGCTAATAAACAAGTATCTCTTTGCTCTCCTTAAGTGTGTGGATTTGCTTGAAGACCTCCATTATGGTAACGAGACGGTTCAGCAACTTTGTCTGCACGTATTGGAGAAGCAGATTTAAAGAAGTTACAATTAATTAAAGAAACAAAGATAAAACTAACTTAGCATGTTAAAAGAAGTTATAGTATTTTGTCCTTTATTTTCATAATCTTGGTCGAAGCCCCTGTGTATTTCGATTCCTTGGCCAACAACCGTTGACCCTATTGGTGGCCTTGCGATGTCTGAAACCCTAACCATCTTCAGTACAAATATAATGCCTTCTTAATGTCGGCTTGAAACCACTGTGTAAGGTGATCATTTCCTTATTTGCACATTCTCTAACATCTGCTGAAAACGCTTAGCCATGTGGTGGTGAAAGATCTCCTTTATTATCTGGTCATAGGCCTCATCCCACGTATATTTCTTCTACAAAAAGAAATAATTGTTGATTAATTCGTCAATATTATATACATAAACAAAACAACAGATAGAACTAAGATGCAAAATTGACAATAATATTATCCCCCAATTTTGAAATAGTCACTCTCTACTCTCAAGGGGAACCTTCTATAGCTCGACCTAGGGTTGTCAAACAATAGCTTGGTAACATTTGTACACTTCTACATACAAGCATTATTATTCGATGCAAATGTACGAATAGAGAACCTACACTTAGTAAGAACATACATTAAAACAGTTTCAATATTAATTGTATTTATATACCAATTAGAGAAGTTTTTATTTAGTCATGTCATTATGATAAATTGTCATCTTGGTGAATTGTTGTACTGCAGAATCTGACTGGGATCCATGAGATGAAGTTGGCATTGCTACAAAGTCTATCACAGGAGGTGGCATGAATGTAGAGGTCCCGTAACGGGGTGAAAAAGGTGGAGGAGTCCGCTCTGGCTCAGGATGAGGAGGAGCAACAATTGCACGGCCCGCATAATTGGGGGTACGGGATCATGATGAATGGCTGGTGGTGTGGGGCCTATGCTTGTGACATCGTAAGCGTATTCGATATAGAGGGTGACTGAGTAGTCTCTAGGGTGTGAGTCACGCGCCCTATACCCCGACCATGACTCTGACCTCCTTCACTACCTTTTGTTGCTATGTCTACATAAAACAAAAATAAAAATAGTTAAAAATTATCGTAATTATAATGCAATATAATATAGAGAATGTTTAACATGTAAACAAATACATAATATTTTAACTAAGTCTAACATGTAACAAAAAACACAATTGAACCTAAGGTTACCCTAATTCGAATTCCTCTTCTTTTTCTTGTTGGTCATCCTCTTCAGATATTCCTTCTTGATAATCGAATTTCTCTTGCTCATCTTCGTCCCCATCCACCTGTTCTTCTTTGCCTTCCTCTTCTTCTGGTGGATGCATGTGATCATCTACCTCAAGGGCAATGAATTTATTATCCATAACTGATGACCTAAGGATGATCATATCACAATTTCCAACCACCTTCTTCAAAGAATTTGGGTCATGAACTTAGTATGGTTTTTGGTCCTTCATTCCATTAGACTCGATACGACATCTTAGTTTAGTTTTAACCACAACCACCCAACTATACTTGCATCTTTTCGGGTTTAGGGTTTAAGTTATATGGTCTATATTTCTTGGCCACATTCACTTCAGTAATACCGCTTCTCTTTCTCTACACTTCTTCAGTACAAAAATTTATTAATATAGGACAAAAAATTTTGTGTATAACACAGAAATTTTGTATATAGCACATAAATTTTTGCACGTAGAATATGAAGTTTTGAACATAGGACATAAATTTTGCTGCAAATGTATTTTGTTGATTGGGTAAGTTAATATTTTGGACATGTAGTTCTTCAAAAATTTTTATATTTTGCGTATTTTGTTGGTTGGATGTCAATATTCTGAACATGTGGTCCTTTAGAAAATTTGGTGTTGTGCAGCATATTTTGTTGGTTGGGTGTCAAAATTCTTGAATGTGGTCCTTCAAAAATTTTTGTACTGTGCATTAAAATTTCCTAGCTGTCACCAAAATTTTTGTCATGTATGCTCTAATTTTTTTAACATATATATGAGCAGAAAAAAATGAAAAAGACAACAATAATGATGATAATGAAGGAGGATGAGGAGAAGAAAAAAAAGAACATGATTAAATGTCGATCTTAAAGAAGTACATATACAATAAGCGGACTTGGTTCAAAAATCATTTACTCGCCTAATTTTATTGTAAACCTTCACCGTCTTTGTTCACATGTTTCATCGGAAGCACCTTAAATCTTATTTCCTGAGCCATCACTTGAGATTCATAGGAAGAACCTCACCAAGAGCTTGAGGAATGGTGGATATTTGAAGTGTTCCAAGCATTAGGAGAAATTGGTCAATGTATGGTTTTGGTTTCTCGTAGATAATGTGTAATTTAATGTGAAAACATAGGCTAGTTGACTGTAGGATAAGTTAAACTATGTAGACAAATTAAGGATTAGTAACCTTGGTGAAAATATTCATTTTGTTTATGAGAATGTGTTGCTTGTTGATTGATGATGAGGAACTGCTAATCATTATGAGTCATGATAATGATATATTGATGAATTATGAATAATTTTGTTTTGATTATGAATTGTTTAGGTTGGAAGTGATGAAGTTGGATATTGGTGTGTTGTGGAAAGAATGGATAGGATATGAATATGGTTTGAGCATAATTAATGTTGTTTTGGGGTGTGAAACTTTAATTTGAAATTGAGAATTTGGTAAAATAGGTTTGGTTCTTTTTGGTAAGAACTTGATTGTTAACTAACTTCGACAGTCTATAACTTGAGCCTTGGATTTTGGATTTGATTGGATTTTATTTCAAAATGAAAAGAATTTCAAGAGCTTTAAAATTTTTTAAAGCTTGTGAAAGTTGGAGTTTTGTAGAGGAAGTTATAGATGCCAGAAGTTAGGTGCAGAAAATTGAATTTTCTAAGTTGCAAGATTTCTGGTGTACGTGCGTACGCACGCTATTGTGCGCACGCACGGACCAGAGCGTGTGGTCAAGCTCATGCGTACACATGAGGGGGTGTGCGTATGCATAGGCTGGAAAAGATGTTTGGTGCATGCATACGCACAGTAATGATGCGTATGCACGATGCCCTGTTTTTTACTAAAACTCTAATTTTCATTGTTTGACCTTCCCAGCAAGCTTGTAAACCTCCGCAACCACTGTCTTGATAAAAATTTACAATTTTTTAACTATCACCCATTCCTCTTACTTTTCCAAACCTCTAAAAATTTTGTTTAGGGTCCGATAGCTTGGTTTTAAGCTACGGAATAGGAGTAAGGGTGTTGAGATTTGAGAAGTGAATGATTAATTCGATGAGATGTTGAAGGTGATGAATGTGATGATGATGAATGAGTTTGATTGAAATGATGATGATAGATTATTATTGAGATATATGTGACTGGGTAAGAGGCAGTGGCGTTGTCTACCTACTCCGAGAAGTCGGGTAAGATGTGGTGGCATTATCCACTTGCTCTGGGTAAGAGTAAAGAAGAAGAATGATTGAAAGTGATTATGAGAACAATGAGTATGAAATTGAAATGTGAATGCATGTTCTGTTTTGTTTTGTTGCATCACTTTCTCTCTATTTGTAAAGTGTGTCTGACACTATATCCCATGAGTGTGACGGATACTATATCCCAAGAGTGTGACGGGTACTATATCCCAAGAATGTCGGAGCACTTTAACCTGGAAAGTGTGTCGGGCACTTGATGAGCGGATATTTTATACGCTTTTTGGGGGTAATTTCATGTAGATTTTAGCATGTTTTAATTGGTTTTTAGTTAAATATTATTAGTTTTTAGGCAAAAATCATATTTCTGGACTTTACTATGAGTTTGTGTGTTTTTCTGTGATTTTAGGTATTTTCTGGCTGAAATTGAGGGAGCTGAGCAAAAATCTGAGTTAGGCTGAAAAAGGACTGCTGATGCTGTTGGATCCTGACCTCCCTGCACTCGAAATGAATTTTCTGGAGCTACAGGAGTCCAATTGGCGCGCTCTCAATGGCGTTGGGAAGTAGACATCCAGGGCTTTCCAGCAATATATAATAGTCCATACTTTGCGCGAAGATAGACGACGTAACTTGGCATTGAACGCCAAGTACATGCTGCTGTCTGGAGTTAAACGCCAGAAACACGTCATGATCCGGAGTTGAACGCCCAAAACACGTTATAACTTGGAGTTCAACTCCAAGAAAGGCCTCAATTCGTGGATAGCTTTAGTCCCAGCCCCAGCACACACCAAGTGGGCCCCAGAAGTGGATTTCTGCACCAATTATCTTAGTTTACTCACATTTTGCAAACCTAGGTTACTAGTTTACTATTTAAACAACTTTTAGAGAATTATTTTGTACCTCATGACATTTTCAGATCTGAATTACATACTTTTTGACGGCATGAGTCTCTAAACTCCATTGTTGGGGGTGAGGAGCTCTGCGGCGTCTCGATGAATTAATACAATTCCTTTATTTTCCATTCAAACACGCTTGTTCTCATCTAAGATGTTCATTCGCGCTTAATTATGGAGAAGGTGATGATCCGTGACACTCATCACCTTCCTCAATCCATGAACGTGTGCCTGACAACCACCTCCGTTCTACATCAGATTGAATGAGTATCTCTTAGATTCCTTAATCAGAATCTTCGTGGTATAAGTCGGATTGATGGCGGCATTCATGAGAATCCGGAAAGTCTAAACCTTGTCTGTGGTATTCCGAGTAGGATTCTGGGATTGAATGACCGTGACGAGCTTCAAACTCCTGAAGGCTGGGCGTTAGTGACAGACGCAAAAGAATCAATGGATTCTATTCCAACCTGATTGAGAACCGACAGATGATTAGCCGTGCTGTGACAGAGCATTTGGACCATTTTCACTGAGAGGATGGGAAGTAGCCATTGACAACGGTGACACCCTACATAGAGCTTGCCATGGAAGGAACCTTGCGTGTGTTGAAGGATTTCAAGGAAGAGTTGAAGTTCAAAGGACAAAGCATCTCCAAAACCCCAACATATTCTTCATTACTGCACAACAAGTAACGATTTGATTCTCTTTTATTTTTCTAATAATTCCAGACACTTTTACTTCTTACAATTAAATCCAAATAATCTTATTGGCTTCCTGACTAAGATTAATAAATAAACATAGCTTGCTTCAAACTAATAATCTCCGTGGGATCGACCCTTACTCACGTAAGGTATTACTTGGACGACCCAGTGCACTTGCTGGTTAGTTGTGCGAATTGCCAAAGAGTTAGATTGCATTTCGTGCACCAAGTTTTTGGCGCCGTTGCCGGGGATTATTCGAGTTTGAACAATTAAAGGTTTATTTTGTTGCTTAGATTAGGAAGAATTTATCCTCTCTTTTTACTAGAATTGCATCTTTTATTATCCCTTTTTAAAAAAAATTTTCAAAAAAAAAATATTATTTTTCTTTATCAATTTTTAAGTTTTTCGTGAGTTTAGTGTCTTGTTCTAAGTTTGGTGTCAATTACATATTTGATATTTTTCTTTAAAATTTTCGAACTTGTGTTCTTTGTTCTTCATTGATCTTCAAGTTGTTCTTGTTTATTTTTCTTGTTTGATCTTGAGTTTTTCTTGTTTTGTGTCTTTTCTTATTTTTTTTGTACTAATCCAAAGCATTAGTCTTCCAAAAAGAAATATACCTGCTCAGAACAATTGTTACCTTTTCTCCCAATTGGCTAGAGCATTGGTTTATATTCTTGATGATTGGGCACCAGTTCTTTTGAAAATCTTTTTCAAAAATAATTTTTCTTGATTTAATCTTGTGCCAAACTTTAATTTTGGTGTTTTCTTGTTAATTTTGATATAATTTTCGAAAATTTTATTAAAGTTTTCTAAAAATTTTAAGTTTGGTGTTCTTCCTTTTGTTCTTGGTGTTCTTGTGAATCTTCAAGGTGTTCTTGAGTTTTTTCTTGTGTCTTGATCTTAAAATTTTTAAGTTTGGTGTTCCTTGGTGTTTTTCCTCCAAAATTTTCGAAAATAAGGAGCATTAGATCTAAAAATTTTAAGTCTTGTGTCTTTTAGGTGTTTTTCTCTTTCATCATAAAATTCAAAATTCAAAAAAATATCTTTTCTAACTAATTTTAAAACTACATTTTCGAATTTTTATATAAAAATTCAGATTTCAATTTCAAAATTTTTCAATTCTTATTTTTTTAATATATATTTTATTATCTTTTTCAAAAATTTTATCCTAACCACTTTCTCCTTTTCCCCAATTTTTTCGAAAATCTTCAAAAAAAAAATATTTTTTTATTTCGTTTTTATTTGTTTTATTTTTACTTTATTTTATAAAATAAATAATATCAACATACATACCATCTCCCTTGCTCCATCATGGAACTAAGTGGAAATGCACAGTCCAAGAGGACTTTGGGGTCATATGCTAGCCCCACTACTGCTTCATATGGGAGTAGTATCTGTATACCCTCCATTGGAGTTAGTAGCTTTGAGTTGAATCCTCAGCTCATTATCATGGTGCAGCAAAGCTGCCAGTATTCCGGTCTTCCACATGAAGAACCTACAGAGTTTCTGGCATAATTTTTATAAATTACTGACACAGTACATGATAAGGAAGTAGATCAGGATGTCTACAGATTATTACTGTTTCCATTTGCTGTAAAAGATCAAGCTAAGAGGTGGTTAAATAACCAACCTAAGAACAGCATAAAAACATGGAAACAGCTGTCAGAAAAATTCCTGAATCACTATTTCCCTCCAAAACGGATGACACAGCTAAGGCTAAGCATCCAAGGCTTCAAACAAGGAGATAATGAATCCCTTTATGATGCCTGGGAGAGATACAGAGAGATGCTAAGAAAATGCCCCTCTGAGATGTTTTCAGAGTAGGTGCAATTAGACATCTACTATGGGCTAACAGAAAAAGCTCAGATTTCTCTAGACCACTCAGCTGGTGGATCTATACATATGAGAAAAACAATTGAAGAAGCTCAAGAGCTTATTAATACAGTTGCCAGAAATCAGCATCTGTACCTAAGCAGTGAATCTCCCATGAAAGAAGAAGCTAAAACAGTAACTGCTGAACTCAGTCCTGTAGATCAGGCTAATGAATTCAATCAACAATTAGACTTTCTAACTCAGCAACTAGCCGAATTCAAGGAAATACTACAGGAAACAAGAATGGCCAACAGGAATATGGAAGTACAGTTAAAGCAAACAGAAAAGCAACTGTCAAAACAAATAATAGAAGAATGCCAAGCAGTTCAATTAAGAAGTGGGAAAACATTAAATACCTCACTTCAAAGCAGCAGGAAGCCAAGAAATGAACAAATGGCTACTCAAAATCCCTCTGAAGACAATCAGAGCCCAGAGAGGAATAATGCTGGCACTAAACGCCCAACCCATGCTCATTCCTGGCGTTCAACGCCAGAAACAAGCATGAATCCGGCGTTGAACGCCCAAAGGGAGCATAGTTCTGGCGTTCAGATGCCAGTAACAAATAAGGAGGTGGCGTCTAACGCCACTCCAGCTTCCACCCCTGGCATTCAAATGCCAGTGGGGGATCAGTCACATACAAGTGCTGACAACAACCCTTCTAAAAAGGCTTCCCAACCCACTTTTACAGGTAATAAACCTGCAGCAACTAAGGTTGAGGAATACAAAGCCAAAATGCCTTATCCTCAAAAACTCCGCCAAGCGGAACAGGATAAACAATTTTCCCGCTTTGCAGACTATCTCAGGACTCTTGAAATAAAGATTCCGTTTGCAGAAGCACTTGAGCAAATACCCTCTTATGCTAAGTTCATGAAAGAGATCTTAAGTCATAAGAAGGATTGGAGGGAGACTGAAAAAGTTTACCTCACTGAAGAATGCAGTGCAGTCATTCTGAAAAGCTTACCTGAGAAGCTTAAAGATCCTGGGAGCTTCATGATACCATGCACATTAGAGGGTAACTGCACCAAGACAGCTCTATGTGATCTTGGGGCAAGCATCAACCTAATCCCTGCATCCACTATCAGAAAGCTTGGCTTGACTGAAGAGGTCAAACCAACCCGGATCTGTCTTCAACTTGCTGATGGTTCCATTAAATACCCATCAGGCATAATTGAGGACATGATTATCAAGGTTGGGCCATTTGCCTTCCCTACCGACTTTGTAGTGCTGGAAATAGAGGAGCACAAGAGTGCAACTCTCATTTTAGGAAGACCATTCCTAGCAACTGGACGAACCCTCATTGACGTCCAAAAAGGGGAGATAACCCTGAGAGTCAATGAGGATGAGTTTAAGTTGAATGTTGTCAAAGCTATGCAACATCCAGACACATTAGACGACTGCCTGGGTATTGATATTATTGACTCCCTGGTGGAAGAGGTCTATATGACTGAGAGTCTCGAATCAGAGCTAGAGGACATTATTAAAGATGTTCAGCCTGATCTAGAGGAACCAGAGGAAATAAAAGAACCTCTGAAAACTCCTCAAGAAGAGGAGAAACCTCCTAAACCCGAGCTCAAACCACTACCACCATCCCTGAAATATGCATTTCTGGGAGAAGGTGACACTTTTCCTGTAATCATAAGCTCTGCTTTAGGGCCACAGGAAGAGAAAGCATTAATTCAAGTGCTAAGGACACACAAGACAGCTCTTGGGTGGTCCATCAGTGATCTCAAGGGCATTAGCCCAGCCAGATGCATGCACAAGATCTTACTGGAGGGTGACGCCAAGCCAGTGGTTCAACCACAAAGGCGGCTGAATCCAGCCATGAAGGAAGTTGTGCAGAAAGAGGTCACTAAGTTACTAGAGGCTGGGATTATTTATCCTATTTCTGATAGCCCCTGGGTAAGCCCTGTCCAAGTCGTCCCTAAGAAAGGTGGCATGACAGTGGTTCATAATGAAAAAAATGAACTGGTTCCTACAAGAACAGTTACAGGGTGGCATATGTGTATTGATTATAGAAGGCTCAATACAGCCACCCGAAAGGATCATTTTCCTTTACCATTCATAGACCAGATGCTAGAAAGACTAGCAGGTCATGAATACTACTGCTTCCTGGATGGATATTCAGGTTATAATCAAATTGCAGTAGATCCCCAGGATCAAGAGAAAACGGCATTCACATGTCCATCTGGAGTATTTGCATACAGAAGGATGCCATTTGGCTTGTGCAATGCACCTGCAACCTTTCAAAGGTGCATGCTCTCCATCTTCTCTGATATGGTGGAGAAGTTTCTGGAAGTCTTCATGGATGACTTTTCAGTATTTGGAGACTCATTCAGCTCCTGCCTTAACCATTTAGCACTTGTTCTGAAAAGATGCCAAGAGACCAACCTAGTTTTAAACTGGGAAAAATGTCACTTTATGGTGACTGAAGGGATTGTCCTTGGGCATAAAATTTCAAACAAGGGAATAGAGGTGGATCAAGCTAAAGTTGAAGTAATTGAAAAATTACGACCACCTGCCAATGTTAAGGCAATCAGAAGCTTTCTGGGGCATGCAGGATTCTATAGGAGGTTTATAAAGGATTTTTCAAAAATTGCAAAACTTCTGAGCAATCTGCTAGTTGCTGACACGCCATTTGTGTTTGACATAAAGTGTCTGCAAGCGTTTGAGACCCTGAAAGCTAAGCTGGTCACAGCACCAGTTATTTCTGCACCAGACTGGACATTACCCTTTGAACTAATGTGTGATGCCAGTGACCATACCATTGGTGCAGTATTGGGACAGAGGCATAACAAGCTTCTGCATGTCATTTATTATGCTAGCAGTGTTTTAAATGATGGCCAGAAAAATTACACAACCACAGAAAAAGAATTACTTGCAATGGTTTATGCCATTGACAAGTTTAGATCCTACTTAGTAGGATCAAAAGTGATTGTGTATACTGACCATGCTGCTCTTAAATATCTACTCACAAAGCAGGATTCAAAGCCCAGGCTCATAAGATGGGTGTTGCTTCTGCAAGAGTTTGATATAGAAATAAGAGACAGAAAAGGAACAGAGAATCAAGTAGCTGATCACCTGTCCCGGATAGAACCAGTAGCAGGAGCATCCCTCCCTCCTACTGAGATCTCTGAAACCTTTCCGGATGAGCAATCGTTTGCTGTTCAGGAAGCTCTGTGGTTTGCAGACATTGCAAACTATAAGACACAAGGTTCTCCTTTTGTAACCATGGAGAGGAAGCATGAAAAGCTTCTCTCACTGCAGAGTCAATCAAAGCCCCCACAGTCCAACTCTAAGTTTGGTGTTGGGAGGCCACAACCAAACTCTAAGTTTGGTGTTGAACCCCCACATTCAAACTCTAAGTTTGATGTTGGGAGGTCCCAACCTTGCTCTGATTATCTGTGAGACTCCATGAGAGCTCACTGTCCAGCTAAGGACAATAAAGAAGCGCTTGCTGGGAGGTAACCCAGCCAATCACAAAATTTAATTTTTTTCGTTTTGATTAATTAATTGATTTTTACAGGTATATGTCAAAGTATCTTCAAGGTAAAATAGCAATTGATTGGATTCACAGAGTTACAAGGGAATCTGGAAGCTCACTGGCGTGAAAAAGCCAGTAAGAAACATTTTGGGCGTTGAACGCCCAAAAGAAGCACCCACTGGGCGTTCAACGCCAGTAAGGGTAGCCATCTGGGCGTTAAACGCCAGAAAGAAGCACCTTCTAGGCGTTTAACGCCAGATTGACAGCATCCTGGGCGTTCAGAAAAACGCCCAGTGACAAAGGACTTCCTGGCGTTCAACGCCAGAAAGAAGCAACAGCTGGGCGTTGAACGCCCAGGAGAAGCAGCAATTGGGCGTTAAACGCCCAAAACATGCAGCATTTGGGCGTTTAACGCCAGGATGGTGGGGAGGAGGTAAAATTCGTTTTTCTTCACAAATTTTCTAATTTTTATGTTTCAATTCATGATTTCTTGCATAAACATGTTTCCAAATATCATCTTTCAATTTCAAAAATTTTAATTCTAATTTCTAAGAACCCTAATTTCTAAAATCCCTTTTTCAAAAATATTACATGCATCTTAATCCATAAAAACAAATTGTTTTCCAATCCAATCCAACTCTTTTTTTTAAAGTTCTTCAACACTTAATTATCTTCTAAAATCTTTTTCAAATTAAAAATTCAGATTTATTTTTAAATATCATTCATATCTTTTTAAATTATATCTTTTTCTTATCATATTTATCTTTTATAAATCATATCTTTTATCTTATATCTTTTTTTTTTAAATCTTTTTCAACTCATCATATCTTTTGAATTTCGAAATTGCCTCTCCCTCTATTCCTCTCTTATCTTTTCTTTTGCTTGAGGACAAGCAAACCTCTAAGTTTGGTGTGATTTGCCATGATCATTGAGCTAAAACTCATCAAGATCATGGCACCTAAGGAAACAGGAAGAGCAAGGATGTAACTTGAAGGAACTGAAGCATCAGAAATTATATCTTGAAGGATGATGAGCGGATAATTTATACGCTTTTTGGCATTGTTTTTAGTATGATTTAGTTAGTTTTTATTATATTTTTATTAGTTTTTAGTTAAAATTCACTTTTCTGGACTTTACTATGAGTTTGTGTGTTTTTCTGTGATTTCAGGTATTTTCTGGCTGAAATTGAGGGTCCTGAGCAAAAATCTGATTTAGAGGCTGAAAAGGACTGCAGATGCTGTTGGATTCTGACCTCCCTGCACTCGAAGTGGATTTTCTGGAGCTACAGAAGCCCAATTGGCGCGCTCTCAACGGCTTTGGAAAGTAGACATCCTGGGCTTTCTAGCAATGTATAATAGTCCATACTTTGCTCGAGATTTGATGGCCCAAACCGGCGTTGCAAATCAGCTTCAGAATTCCCTGCGTTTAACGCTGGAACTGGCATAGAAATTGGAGTTAAACGCCCAAACTGGCATAAAAGCTGGCGTTTAACTCCAGGAAGAGTCTCTACACGAAAATGCTTCAATGCTCAGCCCAAGCACACACCAAGTGGGCCCGAAAGTGGATTTTTCTGTCATTTACTCAATTCTGTAAACCCTAGGTTACTAGTTCACTATTAATAGGATCTTTTGACATTGTATCTGTACCTCATGACACTTTACACATTTCTTTGTATACATTCTACGGCATGAGTCTCTAAACCCCATGGTTGGGGGTGAGGAGCTCTGCTGTGTCTTGATGGATTAATGCAATTACTACTGTTTCTCATTCAATCATGCTTGCTTCCGTTCTAAGATATCACTTGTTCTTAACCCGGATGAATGTGATGACCCATGACACTCATCATATTCTCAACTATGAACGCGTGCCTGACAACCACCTCCGTTCTACTTTAGATTGAGTAGATATCTCTTGGATTCCTTAATCAGAATCTTCGTGGTATAAGCTAGAACTGATGGCGGCATTCAAGAGAATCCGGAAGGTCTAAACCTTGTCTGTGGTATTCTGAGTAGGATTCAATGATTGAATGACTGTGACAAGCTTCAAACTCCTGAGGGCGGGGCGTTAGTGACAGACACAAAAGAATCATTGGATTCTATTCCGGCCTGATTGAGAACCGACAGATGGATAGCCGTGCCGTGACAGGGTGCGTTGAACATTTCCACTGAGAGGATGGGAGGTAGCCACTGACAACGGTGAAACCCTTGCATACAGCTTGCCATGGAAGGAGTCTTGCGTGTTGAAGAAGAAGACAGTAGGAAAGCAGAGGTTCAGAAGACAGAGCATCTCCAAAACCTCAACCTATTCTCCATCACTGCAATTCAAGTACCTATTTCATGTTCTTTTACTTTTCACAATCAACCCTGATAATTATTGATATCCTGACTAAGATTTACAAGATAACCATAGCTTGCTTCAAGCCGACAATCTCCGTGGGATCGACCCTTACTCACGTAAGGTATTACTTGGACAACCCAGTGCACTTGCTGGTTAGTTGTGCGGGATTGCAAAAGTGTGATTGCAATTTTGTGCACCAAGTTTTTGGCGCCGTTGCCGGGGATTGTTCGAGTTTGGACAACTGACGGCTTATCTTGTTGCTTAGATTAGGACTGTTTTATTTTTGTTGGTTTAGAGTCTTTTAGTTGAGTCTAGTTTCATATTTTATGTTTGGTGTCAATTGCATGCTTTTGCTTTTCTTTTAATTTTCGAATTTGCATGTCCCTAGTCCCTTTTTGATCCTTAAAAATTCTAAGTTTGGTGTCCTCTTTGTGTTTTCCCTTAAAAATTTTCGAAAATTAGTGTTTGAGTTTCTAAAAATTTTAAGTTTGGTGTCATTTTGTTGTTTTTCTCTCTCCTCATTTCAAAAATCAAATCTTTTTCAAAATCTTTTTAATTGACTAATTGATTCAGTTTTCAATTTGCTTTGATCTTATTTTCTTTTAGTTTTCGAAATTTGATTCTATTTTCCATTTATTTTATTTTATTATTTTCTGTCAAAAAAAAATAATAATATTTATCTACTTGCAATCCATACCATATTCCCTTTATCCATCATGGACCTAAGTGGAATTAAGCAGTCCAGAAGGACTCTGGGGTCATATGCTAACCCCATTACAGCTGCATATGGGAGTAGCATCTGTACACCTCCCATCAAAGCAAGCAGCTTTGAGCTAAATCCTCAACTCATTATCATAGTGCAGCAAAATTGCCAGTATTCCGGTCTTCCACAGGAAGAACCTACTGAGTTTCTGGCACAGTTCTTACAAATTGCTGACACAGTACGTGATAAAGAGGTGGATCAGGATGTCTACAGACTATTACTGTTTCCATTTGCTGTAAAAGATCAAGCTAAGAGGTGGTTGAATAACCAACCTACAGCAAGCATAAAGACATGGAAACAGTTATCAGACAAATTCCTGAATCACTTCTACCCTCCAAGGAGGATGACACAGCTAAGGCTGGACATACAAGGCTTTAAACAAGAGGATGATGAATCCCTTTATAATGCCTGGGAGAGGTACAGAGGTATGCTAAGAAAATGCCCCTCGGAAATGTTTTCAGAGTGGGTGCAGTTAGACATCTTCTACTATGGGCTTACAGAAAAAGCTCAGATGTCTTTAGACCACTCAGTTGGTGGATCTATACACATGAGGAAGACAATTGAAGAGGCTCAAGAGCTTATAGACACTGTTGCTAGAAATCAATATTTGTATTCTAGCAATGAGTTCTCTCCAAAAGAGGAAGTCCTGGCAGTAGCCACTGATCCTAATCCTCAAGAACAGATGATAGAGCTTAATCAACAATTACACCTGATGACAAAACAGTTAGCAGAATTTAAAGAGATGCTCCATGAAACTAAAATTGCTAACAAGAACATAGAACTGCAGTTGAATCAAGCAAAACAGCAGATATCTAAACAGATAACAGAAGAATGTTAAGCAGTTCAACTGAGGAGTGGGAAGACATTGAATAACACTGCTCAAAGTAGCAAAAAGCCAAATAAGGAACAATTGACAGAGGATAACCAAACCACTGTCCAAAATCCCTCTGAGGACAGCAAGAGCCCAGAGAGGAGTACTGTTGGCGTTCAAACGCCAGAAAGGGGAGGAAAACTGGCGTTAAACGCCCATTCCCTACCCAGTTCTGGCGTTCAAACGCCAAAAAAGGGAGAGAAGTTGGCGTTAAACGCCCAATCTTCACCCATTCCTGGCGTTCAGACGTCAAGGGAGGATCAGACACCTAAGAGTGCTGACAGTAATCCCTCCAAAAAGGCTTCTTCAACCACTTCTGTAAGGAATAAACCTGCAGCAACTAAGGTTGAAGAATATAAAGCCAAGATGCCTTATCCTCAGAAACTCCGCCAAGCGGAACAGGATAAGCAATTTGCCCGCTTTGCAGACTATCTAAGGACTCTTGAAATAAAGATTCCATTTGCAGAGGCACTTGAGCAAATACCTTCTTATGCTAAGTTCATGAAAGAGATCTTAAGTCATAAGAAGGATTGGAGAGAAACTGAAAAAGTATTTCTCACTGAAGAATGCAGTGCAGTCATTCTGAAAAGCTTACCAGAAAAGCTTCAAGATCCAGGGAGCTTTATGATACCATGCACATTAGAAGGTGCTTGCACCAAGACAGCCCTGTGTGACCTTGGAGCAAGCATCAATCTAATACCTGCATCCACTATCAGAAAGCTTGGGTTGACTGAAGAAGTCAAACCAACCCGGATATGCCTCCAACTTGCTGATGGCTCCATTAAATATCCATCAGGCATAATTGAGGACATGATTGTCAAGGTTGGGCCATTTGCCTTTCCAACTGACTTTGTGGTGCTGGAAATGGAGGAGCACAAGAGTGCAACTCTCATCCTAGGAAGACCTTTCCTAGCAACTGGACGAACTCTCATTGATGTACAAAAAGGGGAAGTAACCCTGAGAGTCAATGAGGATGAGTTCAAGTTGAATGCTGTAAAAGCTATGCAGCATCCAGACACACCAAATGACTGCATGGGCGCTGACATTATTGACTCTTTGGTGGAAGAGATCAATATGACTGAAAGCCTAGAATCAGAGCTTGAAGACATCTTCAAGGATGCTCAACCTGATCAAGAAGAACCACAGGAAACAAAGGAATTTTCGAAAATTCCTCAGGAGGAGGATAAGCCTCCCAAACCTGAACTCAAACCACTACCACCATCCCTGAAGTATGCATTTCTGGGAGAGGGTGACACTTTTCCAGTGATTATAAGCTCTGCTTTAAAACCACAGGAAGAGGAAGCACTGATTCAAGTGCTAAGGACACACAAGACAGCTCTTGGGTGGTCCATAAGTGATCTTAAGGGCATTAGCCCAGCTAGATGCATGCACAAGATCCTGTTGGAGGATAATGCCAAACCAGTGGTCCAACCACAGAGGAGGCTAAATCCAGCCATGAAGGAGGTGGTGCAGAAAGAGGTCACTAAATTACTAGAGGCTGGGATTATTTATCCTATTTCTGATAGCCCCTGGGTGAGCCCTGTCCAAGTTGTCCCCAAAAAGGGAGGCATGACAGTGGTTCATAATGAAAAAATGAACTGGTTCCTACAAGAACAGTCACAGGGTGGCGTATGTGTATTGACTACAGAAGGCTCAATACAGCCACCAGAAAGGATCATTTTCCTTTACCATTCATAGACCAAATGCTAGAAAGACTAGCTGGTCATGATTATTACTGCTTTTTGGATGGCTATTCAGGTTACAACCAAATTGCAGTAGATCCTCAGGACCAAGAGAAAACAGCATTTACTTGCCCTTCTGGCGTGTTTGCCTACAGGAGGATGCCTTTTGGTCTGTGTAATGCTCCTGCAACCTTTCAGAGATGCATGTTATCCATCTTCTCTGATATGGTGGAAAAATTCCTGGAAGTCTTCATGGATGACTTCTCAGTATATGGAGACTCATTCAACTCCTGTCTTGACCACCTAGCACTTGTCCTAAAAAGGTGCCAAGAGACTAACCTGGTTTTAAACTGGGAGAAATGTCACTTTATGGTGACTGAGGGAATTGTCCTTGGGCACAAAATTTCAAGCAGGGGAATAGAGGTGGATAAGGCAAAGGTAGAGGTAATTGAAAAATTACCACCACCTGCCAATGTTAAGGCAATCAGAAGCTTTCTGGGGCATGCAGGATTCTATAGAAGGTTTATAAAGGATTTTTCGAAAATTGCAAAACCTTTGAGCAACCTGCTAGCTGCTGACACACCATTTGTGTTTGACACATAGTGTCTGCAGGCATTTGAGACCCTGAAAGCCAAGCTGGTCACAGCACCAGTCATCTCTGTACCAGACTGGACATTGCCATTTGAACTAATGTGTGATGCCAGTGACCATGCCATTGGTGCAGTGTTGGGACAGAGGCATAACAAGCTTCTGCACGTCATTTATTATGCCAGCCGTATTCTAAATGATGCACAGAAGAATTACACAACCACAGAGAAAGAGTTACTTGCAGTGGTCTATGCCATTGACAAATTTAGATCCTATCTAGTGGGATCCAAAGTGATTGTGTACACTGACCATGCTGCTCTTAAATACTTACTCACAAAGTAGGATTCAAAACCCAGGCTTATAAGATGGGTGTTGCTTCTGCAAGAGTTTGATATAGAAATAAGAGACAGAAAAGGGATAGAAAACCAAGTAGCTGATCATCTGTCCCGAATAGAACCAGTAGCTGGGGCGTCCCTCCCTTCTACTGAGATCTCTGAGACTTTCCCAGATGAGCAACTCTTTGCCATTCAGGAAGCTCCATGGTTTGCAGATATTGCAAATTATAAAGCTGTGAGGTTCATACCCCAGGAGTACAGCAGAGTGCAAAGAAAGAAATTAATTTCAGATGCCAAGTACTACCTATGGGATGAGCCGTATCTCTTTAAGAGATGTGCAGACGGAATGATCCACAGATGTGTACCCAGAGAAGAAGCACAAAGGATCCTATGGCACTGCCATGGATCATAGTATGGAGGACACTTTGGAAGTGAGCGAACAGCCACTAAAGTCCTCCAATGTGGCTTCTACTGGCCTACTCTCTATAAAGATGCCCGAGAGTTTGTGCGTAACTGTGACAGCTGCCAAAGAGCTGGTAACTTGCCTCACGGATATGCCATGCCTCAACAGGGGATATTAGAGATTGAATTGTTTGACGTATGGGGGATTGACTTCATGGGTCCATTCCCACCATCATACTCAAACACTTACATTCTGGTGGCAGTGGACTATGTGTCTAAGTGGGTAGAAGCAATTGCTACACCCACTAATGATACCAAGACCGTGCTGAAATTCCTCCAGAAACACATCTTCAGCAGGTTTGGTGTTCCCAGAGTACTAATCAGTGACGGGGGCACTCATTTCTGCAATAAACAGCTATACTCTGCTATGGTCAGATATGGAATTAGCCACAAAGTGGCAACTCCGTATCATCCACAGACAAATGGGCAAGCTGAAGTCTCTAACAGAGAGCTAAAAAGAATCCTAGAACGGACTGTGATAGCCCGAAGAAATGTTTGGGCAAAGAGTTTGGATGATGCTCTGTGGGCATACAGAACAGCATTCAAGACTCCTATAGGAACCTCTCCATACCAACTGGTGTATGGGAAGGCCTGTCATCTGCCCGTAGAACTGGAACATAAAGCCTACTGGGCAACCAGGTTCCTAAACATGGATGCTCAATTAGCTGGTGAAAAAAGATTGCTCCAACTAAATGAGCTAGAGGAGTTCAGACTCAATGCCTTTGAAAATGCAAAAATTTATAAGGAAAAGGCAAAGAAGTGGCATGACAAGAAGTTATCATCCAGAGTCTTTGAGCCAGGACAAAAAGTTTTGCTATTCAACTCTAGGCTCAGATTGTTCCCAGGAAAACTTAAATCTCATTGGAGGGGTCCGTATGTGATTACAGGAGTATCACCATATGGATATGTTGAGCTCCAGGATGCTGAGTCTGACAAAAAGTTCATTGTTAATGGACAGAGGATCAAGCATTATCTTGAAAACAATTTTGAGCAAGAATGCTCAAAACTGAGACTTGAGTGATTCTCAGTGAAGGTCCAGCTAAAGACAGTAAAGAAGCGCTTGCTGGGAGGCAACCCAGTCATTAGCAGGTTATATGTTTTGTTTCTACAAGGGCAAATATCAAAAATGAAGGAATTCACAGAGTTACAGAAGGATTCAGTGCAAAAAGCAGAGAAAAAGAGCTTACTGGCGAAAAAACGCCAGTAAGGGGTACTTTGGGCGTTAAACGCCAGAATGGGCACCATTCTGGGCGTTTAACGCCAGTAAAGGTGCCATTTTGGGCGTTAAACGCCAGAATGGGCACCATTCTGGGCGTTTAACGCCAGGTGTGTAGCATCCTGGGCGTTTAGCAAAAACGCCCAGTGACAAAGGGGATTCTGGCATTTAACGCCAGCCAGGGCACCTGGCTGGGCATTAAACGCCCACAATGGCTAGCAAATGGGCGTTAAACGCCAGAATGGATGCCATTCTGGGCGTTTAACGCCAGAAAGGTGGGGGACCAAGATTTTGCTTTCCGATCAAATTTTTTTTTAAACTTTCCTTTTTTAACCCATACTTTTCTACATAAACACACTTCAACCTTTCATCATTCACCTTCAAATCTTCAAAAAAATCAAAATCATTCTTCAAATCTCTCTCAAATCAATCCCAAATCTTGTTCAAAAACTCACCCTTCTCTCAAATTCTCTCCATATCTTTTCAAATCTCCTTCCAATTTTTTTCGAAAGCTCCTTCCCCCCCTTATAAAAACACGTTCGGCCTCCTTATTCCCCCACACCATTCGAATTTGCTCTTCTCTTCTCTCTCTCTTCTCTCCTTTCTTTTGCTTGTCTAAGTTTGGTGTGCTTTTCCGTGATCACTAAGCCAAGATTCATCAAGATCATGGCTCCTAAGGGAAAACAAACCAATGTAAGAGGAAAGAAAGAGAATAATCCAAAGAATCTTTGGAATCAAGAGAAGTTCTTAACCAAAGAACATGAAGACCATTATCACAAAATAATGGGTCTGAGGTCAGTGATCCCGGAAGTTAAATTTGATCTGAAAGAAGATGAATATCCGGGGATCCAAGAGCAAATTCAAAACAGAGGATGGGAAGTTCTAACCAATCCTGAGATAAAGGTTGGAAGAAATATGGTTCAGAAATTCTACTCAAATCTGTGGCTGACAGATAAGCAGAGAATGACTGGAACTGCTTTCCATACTTATAGAACCATGGTCAGAGGGAAAGTTATCTACTTCCATCTGGACAAAATAAGAGAAATCTTCAAATTGCCTCAACTGCAAGATGATCCTGAATTAGGAGAATGGTGAGAGCAGATAAAGGGTTGGATCAAGTTCTAGAGGACATATGCCTCCCTGGAACTAAGTGGATAACCAATTCAAAGGGTGTCCCAAACCAACTCAAGAGGGGAGACCTCAAACCAATTGCAAGAGGTTGGCTAGACTTTATTGGGCGTTCCATATTGCCCACTAGCAACCGTTCTGAGGTCACTATCAAGAGAGCAGTGATGATTCATTGCATTATGCTTGGAAAAGAAGTGGAGGTTCATCATCTGATTGCTTGTGAGATCTACACAATTGCAAATAAGAATTCCACTGAAGCCAAACTGGCTTACCCAAGCTTGATCTCCTTGCTCTGTAAAGAGGCTGGGGTAAAGATGGGAGTAGATGAATTCATACCCATTGAACATCCAATCACCAAGAAGTCAATGGAAGGACAAATGCAAGACAACTCTATCAAAAGGAGGGCGCAGGAGTTCCTCCCTGAATTTCCTGAAATTGGCTACTGGGCCAGCCTAGAAGCATCTATCACCAAGTTGCAAGAAACTATGGAGCAACTTAAGGAAGAACAGCAGAATCAGAACTGCATGCTCTGCAAATTGCTGAAGGAACAAGAGAAGCAGGGGCGTGAACTTCAAGAACTGAAACGCCAAAAATTCTCCCCTCAATTTGAGGGAGCATCCACTTCTCAAAATCAAGGTTGTTGAGTCCTAACTCTGTGAAAACCTCTATCATTAGGAGCCTATTTAAATTTTTGTTTTCTATTTTTTTCTAGTCTCATCTTATATCTATTTTTGAGTCTTGTTCTTAATTCATAATTAATAAAAATTAAAATTCATGTCTTAAAGCTATGAATGTCCTATGAATCCATCACCTCTCTTAAATGAAAAATGCTTTAATCACAAAAGAACAAGAAATACAGGATTTCGAATTTATCTTTGAAACTAGTTGAATTAGTTTGATGTGGTGACAATACTTTTTGTTTTCCGAATGAATGCTTGAACAGTGCATATGTCTTTTGAATTTGTTGTTTTGAGAATGTTAAAATTGTTGGCTCTTGAAAGAATGAGGAAAAAGAGAACTGTTATTGAGGATCTGAAAAATCATCAAATTGATTCTTGAAGCAAGAAAAAGCAGTGATTCAAAAAAAAACGAAAAAAAAAGAGAAAGAAAGAAATAAAGTTGTGATCCAAGGCAAAAAGAGTGTGCTTAAGAACCCTGGACACCTCTAATTGGGGACTCTAGCAAAGCTGGGTCATAATCTAAAAAGGTTCACCCAAGTAAGTGTCTGTGGCATGTATGTATCCGGTGGTAATACTGGAAGACAGAGTGCTTTGGGCCACAGCCAAGACTCATACACTAGCTATGTTCAAGAATCATTATACTTAACTAGGAGAATCAATAACACTATCTGAGTTCTGGGTTCCTAAAGATGCCAATCATTCTGAACTTCAAAGGATAAAGTGAGATGCCAAAACTGTTCGGAAGCAAAAAGCTACTAGTCCCTCTCATCTAATTGGAGCTGAGTTTCCTTGATATTTTGGAGTCTATAGTATATTCTCTTCTTTTTATCCTACTTTGATTTTCAGTTGCTTGGGGACAAGCAACAATTTAAGTTTGGTGTTGTGATGAGCGGATAATTTATACGCTTTTTGGCATTATTTTTAGTATGTTTTTAGTATGATTTAGTTAGTTTTTAGTTAAAATTCACTTTTCTGGACTTTACTATGAGTTTGTGTGTTTTACTATGATTTCAGGTATTTTCTGTCTGAAATTGAGGGTCCTGAACAAAAATCTGATTTAGAGGCTGAAAAGGACTGCAGATGCTGTTGGATTCTGACCTCCCTGCACTCGAAGTAGATTTTATGGAGCTACAGAAGCCCAATTGGCGCGCTCTCAACGGCGTTGGAAAGTAGACATCCTGGGCTTTCTAGCAATGTATAATAGTACATACTTTGCTCGAGATTTGATGGCCCAAACCGGCGTTGCAAATCAGCTTCAGAATTCCCAGCGTTTAACGCTGGAACTGGCATAGAAATTGGAGTTAAACGCCCAAACTGGCATAAAAGCTGGCGTTTAACTCCAGGAAGAGTCTCTACACGAAAATGCTTCAATGCTCAGCCCAAGCACACACCAAGTGGGCCCGGAAGTAGATTTTTCTGTCATTTACTCAATTCTGTAAACCCTAGGTTACTAGTTCACTATTAATAGGATCTTTTGACATTGTATCTGTACCTCATGACACTTTACACGTTTCTTTGTGTACATTCTACGGCATGAGTCTCTAAACCCCATGGTTGGGGGTGAGGAGCTCTGCTGTGTCTTGATGGATTAATGCAATTACTACTGTTTCTCATTCAATCATGCTTGCTTCCGTTCTAAGATATCACTTGTTCTTAACCCGGATGAATGTGATGACCCGTGACACTCATCATATTCTCAACTATGAACGCGTGCCTGACAACCACCTCCGTTCTACTTTAGATTGAGTAGATATCTCTTGGATTCCTTAATCAGAATCTTCGTGGTATAAGCTAGAACTGATGGCGGCATTCAAGAGAATCCGGAAGGTCTAAACCTTGTCTGTGGTATTCTGAGTAGGATTCAATGATTGAATGACTGTGACGAGCTTCAAACTCCTGAGGGCGGGGCGTTAGTGACAGACGCAAAAGAATCATTGGATTCTATTCCGGCCTGATTGAGAACCGACAGATGGATAGCCGTGCCGTGACAGGGTGCGTTGAACATTTCCACTGAGAGGATGGGAGGTAGCCACTGACAACGGTGAAACCCTTGCATACAGCTTGCCGTGGAAGGAGTCTTGCGTGTTGAAGAAGAAGACAGTAGGAAACCAGAGGTTCAGAAGACAGAGCATCTCCAAAACCTCAACCTATTCTCCATCACTGCAATTCAAGTACCTATTTCATGTTCTTTTACTTTTCACAATCAACCCTGATAATTATTGATATCCTGACTAAGATTTACAAGATAACCATAGCTTGCTTCAAGCCGACAATCTCCATGGGATCGACCCTTACTCACGTAAGGTATTACTTGGACGACCCAGTGCACTTGCTGGTTAGTTGTGCGGGATTGCAAAAGTGTGATTGCAATTTCGTGCACCAAAGGACCAAGCACCCCACAGACTAGAGGAACATCCACTTCCCAAAATAAAGGTCGTTGAGTTCTAATCTTTGCCTTAACTCTGTGATAGTATTATTATAGGATTTTATCTTAGAAGTTATATAGGAGTAGTAGTAATTAGCATATCTATTTTGATTTTATTTTCAATTAAGTTATAATTTATTTTTCTCATCATCATCAAACATGAATAAAATAGTAGATTTTTTAGAATAAAGAGGCAATATAATTTTTTCGAGTTCTTAATAAGGAAAATTCTAATTATTTATATGTGTTGGCAATACTTTTTGTCTTCTGAATGAATGCTTGAACAGTGCATATTTTTTATATTGAATTTTATGAATGTTAAAATTGTTGGCTCCTGAAAGAATGATGAACAAGAGAAATATTATTGATGACCTGAAAAATCATGAAATTGATTCTTGAAGCAAGAAAAAGCAGGAAAAAAAATTGCGAAAAAAAATGCCAGAAAGAGAGAAAGAAAAAGCAAGCAGAAAAAGCCAATAGCCCCTTAAAACCAAAAGGCAAGGGTGAAAAGGATCCAAGGCTTTGAGCGTCAATGGATAGGAGGGCCCAAGGAAATAAATCCAGGCCTAAGCGGCTAAATCAAGCTGTCCCTAACCATGTGCTTGTGGCATGCAGGTCCAAGTGAAAAGCTTGAGACTGAGTGGTTAAAGTCGTGATCCAAAGCAAAAAAGTGTGCTTAAGAACTCTGGACACCTCTAATTGGGGACTTGAGCAAAGCTAAGTCACAATCTGAAAAAGTTCACCCAGTTATGTGTCTGTGGCATTTATGTATCCGGTGGTAATACTGGAAAACAAAGTGCTTAGGGCCACGGCCAAGACTCATTAAGTAGCTGTGTTCAAGAATCAACATACTAAACTAGGAGAATCAATAATACTATCTGAATTCTGAGTTCCTATGGATGCCAATCATTCTGAATTTCAAAGGATAAAGTGAGATGCCAAAACTGTTCAGAAGCAAAAAGCTACTAGCCCCGCTCATCCAATTAGAATCTGAGCTTCACTTAAAACTCTGAAATATTATTGCTTCTTAATTTCTTGTTATCCTATTTTATTTATCTAGTTGCTTGAGGACAAGCAACAGTTTAAGTTTGGTGTTGTGATGAGCGGATATTTTATACGCTTTTTGGGGGTAATTTCATGTAGATTTTAGCATGTTTTAATTGGTTTTTAGTTAAATATTATTAGTTTTTAGGCAAAAATCATATTTCTGGACTTTACTATGAGTTTGTGTGTTTTTCTATGATTTCAGGTATTTTCTGGCTGAAATTGAGGGACCTGAGCAAAAATCTGAGTTAGGCTGAAAAAGGACTGCTGATGTTGTTGGATCCTGACCTCCCTGCACTCGAAATGAATTTTCTGGAGCTACAAGAGTCCAATTGGCGCGCTCTCAACGGCGTTGGAAAGTAGACATCCAGGGCTTTCCAGCAATATATAATAGTCCATACTTTGCGTGAAGATAGACGACGTAACTTGGCGTTGAACGCCAAGTACATGCTGCTGTCTGGAGTTAAACGCCAGAAACACGTCATGATCCGGAGTTGAACGCCCAAAACACGTTATAACTTGGAGTTCAACTCCAAGAAAGGCCTCAATTCGTGGATAGCTTTAGTCCCAGCCCCAGCACACACCAAGTGGGCCTCAGAAGTGGATTTCTGCACCAATTATCTTAGTTTACTCACATTTTGCAAACCTAGGTTACTAGTTTACTATTTAAACAACTTTTAGAGAATTATTTTGTACCTCATGACATTTTCAGATCTGAATTACATACTTTTTGACGGGATGAGTCTCTAAACTCCATTGTTGGGGGTGAGGAGCTCTGCGGCGTCTCGATGAATTATTACAATTCCTTTATTTTCCATTCAAACACGCTTGTTCTCATCTAAGATGTTCATTCGCGCTTAATTATGGAGAAGGTGATGATCCATGACACTCATCACCTTCCTCAATCCATGAACGTGTGCCTGACAACCACCTCCGTTCTACATCAGATTGAATGAGTATCTCTTAGATTCCTTAATCAGAATCTTCGTGGTATAAGCCGGATTGATGGCGGCATTCATGAGAATCCGGAAAGTCTAAACCTTGTCTGTGGTATTCCGAGTAGGATTCTGGGATTGAATGACCGTGACGAGCTTCAAACTCCTGAAGGTTGGGCGTTAGTGACAGACGCAAAAGAATCAATGGATTCTATTCCAACCTGATTGAGAACCGACAGATGATTAGCCGTGCTGTGACAGAGCATTTGGACCATTTTCACTGAGAGGATGGGAAGTAGCCATTGACAACGGTGACACCCTACATAGAGCTTGCCATGGAAGGAACCTTGCGTGTGTTGAAGGATTTCAAGGAAGAGTTGAAGTTCAAAGGACAAAGCATCTCCAAAACCCCAACATATTCTTCATTACTGCACAACAAGTAACGATTTGATTCTCTTTTATTTTTCTAATAATTCCAGACACTTTTACTTCTTACAATTAAATCCAAATAATCTTATTGGCTTCCTGACTAAGATTAATAAAATAAACATAGCTTGCTTCAAACCAATAATCTCCGTGGGATCGACCCTTACTCACGTAAGGTATTACTTGGACGACCCAGTGCACTTGCTGGTTAGTTGTGCGAATTGCTAAAGAGTTAGATTGCATTTCGTGCACCAGCACTATATCCCAAGAGTGTGGCAGGCACTATATCCCAAGAGTGCAGGAACACTTTATCCCCAAAAATGTGGCGGACACTGTATCCCATGAGTGTGTGGGTACTATATTCCAAGAGTGTGATGGGCTCTATATCCCAAGAGTATGGATGCATGTCAGAGAAATAATATCCGGGTTAGCTACTAGGTGTGTCGGGTTCTGACAAAGTAACTGATATATGAGCTCACGGCCAGTAGACAGGCATGCATCATGTGCATTTGTATGATTTGTTTGAGTTTGCATTGTTTTAGTTTGCCTAATTGTTTAGCTGTAATTAACTGCTACCTATTCTATCTGCTATATTTTCTATCTATACTTGTGCTTTCCTTGCCTGTTTTATATGTGTTTGCAACTGAGAGATCCCTCATGCTGGCAAAAGTGACACTGAGGGTTGTTCCACCTAGTATTTCGGAGGTTAGGAGAGGAGACTGGAATTGAAAAGTTAGATTAGAATTAGGATCCCTGGATAGATTACCAAGAACTTATGCTTTAGTATAATCTTTAAGTTTGATTTTTAAGTATCGGAGTTCTAAGAATGCGTCTATCTTTCCCAGGACCTTATATATTATCTATATGTGCACCTTTACCATGTTGAGAACTCCTGGTTCTCATTCCATACAAATTCTGTTGTTTTCATATGCAGGTCAAAAGGCACCTCTTTGAGCATTCTAGAGACTTTTGGAAGCAAAGAACTATTTTGGGACTTAGTGTTTGTATTTTGTTTATATATATATATATATATATATATATATATATATATATATGTATATAGATTCTTCGCCTTGTATATTTTGTATCTTGTCCCTCTTAAAGGTCGACTTGGAGAAATAGAAATATTTACTTTGTCTTTTAGGATGTATTTTGTTATCTGTATTTTGGAATTCTGATCCATATATATGCTTTTAACCTTCCTTTCGATATTGCGTATCTTTTGTGAGTAATGCGATTTCTGTTTCGCTTTTTATTAACTTTTCTTTCAAGACTCCTAGTTATAACTTCCTTCAATTATATTTTATAGGTATTTTTATTTTTAGATGTCGTAGTGTCTCGCCACCTCTAATTTACATCCTTGGCATAAAGTTCTATATGGTAGGCTGTTACATGTGTGAAATGTTGGGCAATTATAAAGATGTGAATGAAGTATTAGGCAGTTATATTGTATTTTTTTCAGGGTTTATCGTGCTTAATTTAACTTATTGCCAAAAAAATCATTAAAATTCAAGCACACTTTAAAATTTCAAATCTTAAAGTTCAAACATTGTTTTTTAAGTCATCTTTAAATTTTCTTATTTTAAATAATTTTTCTCCCTATTTTACTTTTTATATACCAAATATAATTTAAATTATTTTATTTTTAATACAATAATATTCATTTATTTGATTTTAATGATCAAATACAATTAAGAATTTAATTTTAATTTTGAGCATGTATTTTTTTATTCTTAATTTTGTTATAATAATATAAAGTTAAATAGAATTAGGATTGTAAACTAAAATTTAAAATAAAATAAAAATATTTAATTTATTTATTATTAAACAATGTAATCAAGAATAATGTAAAACAAAATGTGAGCTATAAAGTGTAAGATATTATGAATGAAAAGTTAATTCATTAAAATAGAAACAGTATAGTAAATAATTAATACTAAATGTTAACTAATTGATATTATATAGGACAAATTTAGTTTATCTTTACATAATAATATATAAAAATAAATGATAAAACTAATATTTATCTAAAAAGAAAGTTGTAAAACAAATAATTAATAGTATATATCAATTAAATAATAGTATAAATAAAAAATTTAATTTATAATTTCATAATATAGTTTTTAAAAAGATAAGTATATTTATAATGAGTTCTGCATTTATGTTTATTATTAAAAATGAGATTAAATTATAAGTTAGAATATAGTACTTATAAAGATATATAGTGAGTATTAAATTATACAAAAAATTTATTTTTTTATTCTATTTTTTTTAAATCTAACAAATAATAAAATAATTTATTTTTAGTAAATGAGTGTATCTTATAAAACAAATTTATTAGACACACTCAATTTATAATCTTTATTTTAATTTTAAATGTAGTTTAGTTTAGATTATATTAGAGTTAACTTATTTATTATTATGTAAAACTTTAGTACTGAATTAGTATTATATTTTTTCTTGCTGATATTTATAAATACTAATTATTTTTAGTGTTGTGTCTCTTTCTTTTTTTTATTTATTATAATACTGCACAAACTAAAATATATATCCAATTTGTAGCTATGCAAATTATGTTAATAATTATGACGCTCTTAATTAGTCACAATTAAATTACGGCAAAGGCTACAAATTCGTAAAAAATATAAAAATCAATTTTTAGGTTAGCCACGACCAAAAAATATGGCAAAATAGTGTAAATTAACCGTGACAAAATAGTGCAACTTAATTACGAGAATAATGTGGCTAAAAAATCCACCAATATTAACCATAAAAAAGACGTGGCTAAAAAGTCCAGTCTATCCAAATTAGGCACAGATAAATTATGGCAAAATAACTCTTTTTGTTTTGCTTAACAATATATAGTCACTGTCACAAGTGTGGGCAATATCGTATAAATCGTGGCTATGTAAAGGTCTCTACGGTTTATAAAATCGTGGTTAATAGCCCCAAAACCATACCAAATTGAGACTACGACACCTTTAATACCCACGGTTCTTTTTTCATGGCTAATATATATTAGTTATGGTTTTATTGAAATTTAACCACAGTTTTAACCGTAACAAATCACCTTACTTGGTGTAGTGGAGAGGGAGGCCGGTTTAGTTGAGAATTAAAGGAATTGAATCGGAGAAAAGGAAGAGAGTAAGTAGGTATGGTCCTAGTTGAAAGAAGCACAAAGGATAGGTTATGAAGACGAGGATGAAGATGAAGATAAATGATTCCCATTCGATAACCCATAGAACAATGTTGTTTAGGATATTGCTGGGTAGCCAAGGTGGTAGACAACAGTACACGTCAGCATACTTTTAACGTTAGTTGGCAAAGAGACTAACAAAGATTCATGTTTTGAAGCTTAAGGGACTTATTTGGTTATTTTATAAAATAAGGGGTTGAACTGAAGCACATTGGAAATTTCAGGGATCATTATGGACATTACCTTATAAATAAGGGCTTTTTATATAAATAAGTAAATAAAATATATTAATTCCCATAATACGCATGCAGAGAAAGCTTTACGAAAATGCACAGGGTCATTTCGTGGGAAGCATTTGCGAAATGGATTTAGTCGTCATCTCAGGAGGGGCGCACGCGAATTGGAACTGACAGGAGCAGAGCCATGTCTGGCCCGACTCCAGCGAAATGGGGGGAGGCCATTTTGTGCCTGGTGCCAATGAAATGGGTACTTCTGGTGAGGCTACCACAAAATGGAGCCCATATCATGTGTACCGCACACGAAATGGTACACTTAAGGTGTACCGCATGCAAAATTGGTTCTGAATTTTTCTATATAAATGCTTGTGCCAACAAGTGCGTCACCATTCACAGAAGCAGCCATTCTCCCATACTCTCTTCCAACTCTGAAATCTCTCTTTAACGTCTTTACTTTATTTCTCTCTTAAATATTGTGAATGCTGGTTTTGCTGTGTGTTTGTCTTCTGAAAACATCTATGTGATCAAATATCCGAATGGGAAAGTTTCTCACACGGTAAAAGGTATTACATTTGTTTGTGAAGACCGATTTGGATAATGATTCCTCCACAGACATTGTTGCAAGAGCTGAAGAATTTGATTCTCATGAATACTGGAATGGTTGGAAAAAAGAAAATCACAAAGTTGACTTACAGGAAATCAGTTTCAATAGCCAACTCATTTACATATCAGAAAATGCAAATTAAATCTAATCAGCATGTTTCGATGATGTTTTCTTATCATCGCTGATTGAAAGCATCTTCAAGATATTAGTGAAAGCTCACTTAGTTCTAATAATGTAGAGGGTGTTAGAAATTTGGGATCAGCAGATTTCGTTTTGGGTCGGGATATGGGTTGCGCCCGTAGTCCAACCTTTAACTCATTTGTGACGCCAAAACAGACTACCGATGATCGTCATGCACGCCTCTCCCCTTTCAATCTTGTTGTATTTGAAGGAGGTCATCATGATGGTATGGCAGAAACGTTTGATGAAGATGAGATCGAAGACTTTAGCGGTGACAAAGAAGAAGCTATTCCCGAAACCCAGCCACTTTATCGCGAGACAGTTCCTACAATTAATGTCGAATCGGGAGGTGGGGCGGGGGGGGGGGTGTATTCAGCAACACGCTAGCATACTATCTATCTTTAAATCTTGAAGCAATGAATTTGACTACTGCAGAAGACAGACCGAGCAGTTATGCTTTGTTAGGAGAGATGGAGCTCGAGAATGGGTTGAAGTTTCTCAATAGGAAAACAATGATGCTTACTGTTAAGAACTATAAAATCTCCAGGAGTGA
Organism: Arachis stenosperma; assembly: GCF_014773155.1. Taxonomy (NCBI): domain Eukaryota; kingdom Viridiplantae; phylum Streptophyta; class Magnoliopsida; order Fabales; family Fabaceae; genus Arachis; species Arachis stenosperma. Next base: position 34,292,996 of record NC_080378.1, read on the forward strand.
GAAATACAAGGTGGTAGAGTCAGACCAAAGTAGGCATGTATGTCGATGCAAGTAGTTTGGGGACCAATGTCGTTGGATGGTACGGGTCGCAAAGACTAGGTCTTCCAGATTTCGGGAAATTCGAAAATACCAAGGGCCTCATAGTTGCTTGGAAAATTCAATGTCTCAAGATCATGCTCAACTTAATAGCAATGTCATTTTCCAGCATATATTTTCCATGGTGCATGCTGATGCGACCATTTGCGTAAAGGTGTTGCAAGGATCAATCGAGTTAGCATACAGGTACAAGGTTCCATACAAGAAGATTTGGCATGTGAAGCAAAAGGCAATTGCCAAAATCTATGGTGATTGGGACGAGTCATACAACCAGCTACGGAGATACTTTAATGCCCTGCAAGCTTTCATCCCAGGTATAACTAGCATGTCACACATATTTGTCTTTGTTATTGATTGTGGTTTTAGTCATTTATATGTGTTACTAAGTAAGCATTTTCATACCAGGGACAATTGTTGACCTACAAGTGTGACCACACTCTGTCGGCAATACTCTAGACCATGACAGTGTCATGTTTCATCAGGTTTTCTGGTCGTTTTTGTCGTGTGTTGAAGTCTTCAAACATTATAAGCCACTGGTCTCAGTGGACAGAATGCACTTATATGGTAAGTACGTGGGACCCTTCTTATGGGCATAGCACAGGACGGGAATAACAACATTCTGCCCATCGCTTTTGCGATTGTGGAAAGAGAGAATACAGATTCATGGTACTTTTTCCTTACTAATTTGAAGAGGCATATAGCTACTCAACCGGGAATTCTACTTATCTCTGATAGGCATGTAATAATAAAGGCAGCTTTAAAGAAGGATGGTTTTGGATGGGAACACAATGTTTACTGTGCATGACATATTGCCTCTAACTTTGCAACATGTTTCAAGAGTAAGAAAGCTAAAAGACACCTGGTCAATGCAGCATATTCTAAGACGCAAGAGCAGGCGCAATACTCTTTGGAGTTAATCAGCAACGAAGATCCGGTCACATCTCCGCAGATGATGGCTTAGATCCGAGGGTTAGAGCCACCTAAATGACTACAGCACTGTGATGACGGTCGTCGATATGGTCACATGACAACTAATTTTTTTGAGTGTATCAACTCCGTCCTCAAGGGTACTAGAAATCTCCTGGTCTATGCAATTGTCAAGTCTACCTACCATCACCTTAATGAATTATATGTGAACAAGGGTCAACAAGCTCAAGCACAGATCACATGCGGTCAAGTTTTTTCGCATTTCCTGCAGAAAGCGACACTAGCAAACCGTGAGGGAAATTCTCAGATGCTTGTGACGTCGTACGGCAGATTGACTTCAATATTCATAGTGGATGAGATAGCAACGGTAGGGGTACAGTCTAGGTTTCACGTTTACTTAGAGCATCGCAGATGTGACTCTAGTTACTTCCAAGCGTTGCACTACCTTGTGCTCATGCTTTGCTTGCATGCGCATTTGCAAGACTTGACTGGCAGCAATATGTAGAGAGAGTGTATCGGATTGAGAACGTGTTTTGATTCTACGAGATAGAATTCCCACCAATGCTGGACGAAGAGATGTGGCCGTCGTACGAAGGACAACAAGTACGTCCCAACCCCCACCTACGCCGTACAATGGAAGGGCGTTTAGTGTCTACAAGGATTTGGAATGAGATGGATGAGGTTGAGCCGGACCTAGGTAAGCGATGTGGACTTTGCAAGCAACCAGAGCATACGTGGCGACAGTGTCCACATATTTCTGCCATTTAGTATTCCAACTTTTCATGTATTCCTACTTAGTTTAATTCGCTATTTGGTTAACTTTGTGCCAAATTATGTAAACTGTGTGTTGTTACTTTATTTCATTTTATGTCGCACTGTTGTTTGCTTTATTTCGTTATTGTTAGTACATGAGAAACCATCGTTACTAAAACTACGTACATCAATCACATTAAGTTAAGGACACAATATAAAATTCAACGACAAACGATGGATACAACATAAAGCTAAAATGGAAAGAAATACAACAACAAGAAATGACTAACACAACAGAAAATAGTAGATACTCAAGCAAAAGGAAACTAAATGCATTAAATGTAAGTACACAATATTAAATAAATAAGACACACAACTAATGGTGCTCATGTCCCAATCTGTCACCTGTCCCACAAGCAGAAGCTCGAATATTACGACAGGGACGACCAGCATGACCCACGTCATCATCCATGTTAGCATCAGCCCCTGCGTAAGATAGACGTCGGGTTTGCATCTGCGTAGCATCGTACGGTCAGAGCACAGATCCGGCTGTGTCACCGATCGATGTGAACCTTCTCCCTACCACAGCAGGCTGAGTGTTGGTATGGGACCGGGGCAGGGTAAGACCAAGATCTGTTGGCGTATGTGAGGATGATTGCTGAGGGATGAAATGGTCCAACCTATCAAATAATTACGATAAATTTGTCCATCCAACTCTGTCCATAAAATCAATCAAATCATGTGTACCCCCTTGGGATGAACCACCAACCTTGTAGCTACTCTGATATGGCACAAATTGCTGCATGAAAGCTAGCTGTGGGGGGTCTCCTGCCACAATAGGTTGAGGGTAGTAGTAATCTCCAAGAAATTGAGCATGCTGCGGTGGACAGGCCCAGTATATCGGTTAGCCCATACCTCAAACCATGCGGATAGGCGGATGGGCCACCATCCATCATCATTGCGGGTCGATTGTCGATGGAAGGTATCAATATTCAGCGGAGGTTTTAAAGGTCCTTGCTTTCCTTGAAATTGATGCAACACTCTATCAACATTAAAAATCTCAATCCACTTGAAAAATATGAGCGGCACCACCGCTGTATAGAAATCTCCGTGTGGGTGGTCGAGAAATTCAACAGGCACTCTAGACAGAATGCGAGGATACATGTACGGCAACCAGTTAAACTACACATAAAGGTAGTCTTGTCACTACAGGTATAGAAGAAGTTCTTAAAAACACTTTAATAATGACTTCCACCTACCTCATCCACTTGTAGATTGTCCAACCTTAGGCAGTGCCTCAAGAGGCGTTGCTATGCATAGTCATTCTGTCCCTTCTTATCCGCCCACCTAGTGGACAAAAACAACGTTGAAATAAATCTATTTTCAAACTTAAAGGATAAATCAAAACATAACAACATGAAAAATGTAACACCATATGATAACATACTTCGTAGCTAACAGAAAACTATATGGCATTGTCACATTCGGTGCCTAGAAAGGTAGTCTGTAGTATATCCATGACATAATTAATGTATGACACCCAGCCATATCCTCGACATTGTAATCCGTTGCAAAGCACATAGCTCGATATAGCCAATAAAGAACAGTGCTACCCCAAATATAAGTACTGATGGCATCATAATCAGCCAATAGTGGAAGATATCGAACATGTACAGTGTTGTTGACCTTGTCCGATAGTAGCACGCCTCCCAACAAGTACAAGATGTAACAATGTGCATACTGAATGAGGGCATTGTCTTGTAAATCAAGCAGCATCTGTTGAAAACGATTCCTAAGCCATTTCAACTTTATGTTGAACTTTGTTGTCCCGACATGGCCGGCTGGAATATCACCATGAAGTTCTTGACACAATTGCCAAATATCTCTCCGGTAGAACTTGTTTCATGATCTCAAAGTATCACTGATAGGACCGCCATCAATAGGTAGTCCTAACTGCATTGCAACATCCGCTAGAGTTATGGTACACTCACTCCAAGGGAGGTGAAATGTGTGAGTTTCGGGATGCCAACGTTCGACAAAGACGCTTATAAGTGGATTGTCATACTCGAACCGCTTTATTAAAGAAACATGATAAAAGCCTAATCGTCTTAGGTAAGGCTCAAGCCTCTACCGCCTAATTTCCATGCTTAGATCTGTCGGATCCAACATGAAAACATCAACCAGTGTGCCATGACGAGTGAGAACACGTGTGGGCTGCAACAGAAGAAAAACACAAAAAATATATTTAAAAATACTCTAACCAAAATTATTTGTCAACAAAATTAGTTCTAACAAAAATACTAATAACATCAATCACCTTAATGACTAAAACTAACCTTATGAAGCAAATGTGTGGCAATATAAAATTCGTTCAACCGATTAAGATTCTTTTCCACATTAAACCTACGCTCACTCATTAATTTTTTTTTCAAACACAATTCAAAACATTAAAGCCATAGCACAAATTTTTTTACCACCACTCTTTTTTATTAAACTCACTTTCTCTTTCAACCGAATGACTCACTTGGTCCCCTCCCCTTTCACCCTTTTATACGCATCCCAAGTCCCTTCCCTTGTGTCCCTTGCCACCCAACTCAACCAATGCATGGCTAGTATGGAGACTGCTAATTACTGAAAACTTGCAGCTTTGACTACTCATTTCGTGGCCTCCAAACACGAGTTGGCCATTTCGTCTGCGCCGCTAACGTTTTGGATCCAATTCGTGGATGCTGCCTTTTGATGTGGTCAGATTCATGTGCGCCATCCGTGATATGCTCCATTTTGTGGTTGCCAGCAACGATTTCAGAGCACAACTTTTCAACCTGCCATGGCAGAGCCTTTTCGCGGACGGCCCAATTGAATTGGAGGGTAAATTCATTTCGCATGTGCCTAGCGCTACACATTTTCAAAACATTTTCTATGCATGCGTATTATGGGAATTAATACATTTTTTTAATTTTCATTGAAAAAAATATTATAATCAAAACTTGATATTTTAAGCTAAAACTAATTTATAGACATTAGGTCTATATATATATTGTTTTTATTTTTAATATTTATTATTTAAAAAAAACTGAAAGTATAAAATTAGAAAATAAAATTTTATCTTTTCACTATTTTTTTCCCACAAAACTTTAGATAAAATAACATTTTAATTTAGCATAAAATAAATATTTAAATTAAACAAATTATATGCTGAAACTTATAATTATGAGCTTGATTTTTTTATAATTTTAACTAATTAACCATAGGCTTGAAATATTGCAAAATATTATATACAAAAGTAACCTTTTAATATATTCTAAATAAAATAGATTATCTTGGTTCATAAAATCATTTTAGTTATAGTATCTAATAAGTATAATAATAAATAGGGTAAAGTATTGTTTTTGTTCCCAATATTTGGGGTAAGTTCTAAAATTGTTCTTAATGTTTTAATCGTCTTATTTAAGTTCCTAACGTTTTAAAATTGACTCATTGTTGTCCTGCCGTTAAGGATTCGTTAACAGAATTGACAGCGGGACAAAATTGAGACGATTTTGAAACGTTAGAGACTTAAATAGGACGAAAACGTTAGGGACAAAAAGAATATATAAAAATAAATTTTAATTTAATTTTATCTTTTAATAATATTAATTTTTTACTGTACATAGTATTCAATTATTTTTTAGTTACATCTAAATAAATTATACTTAATCACATTAATTTTATTTTAAATAAACTTATTTTTTTATATTTTTAAAGAATTTTGATACATTAGAGACAAAAGATATAATTTATATTTTACTGTGTATATATTATTTTTTTTCTTTTCTACAAGTTTATATACTAGTCATTCTACAAACATTTCATGATAACTAAAAATCTTTAAGAGTAAAATTATAAAAAAATTAATTTATTTAAAATGAAAGTAATATGATTAACTGTAATTTACTTAGATGTGATTAAAAAATAATTGAATACTATGTATAGTAAAAAATTGATATTATTGAAGGATAAAATTAAAATTTATTTCTATGTATCATTTTTGTCCCCAACATTTTCGTCCTATTTAAGTCCCTAACGTTTCAAAATTGTCTCAATTTTATCCCGCCATCAATTCTGTTAACGGATCTCTAACGGCAGAACAACATTGAGTCCGTTTTAAAATGTTAAGGACTTAAATAGGACGATTGAAATGTTAGAGACAACTTTAAAACTTACTTAAAACATTTGAGACAAAACCGATACTTTACTCTAATCAATATTATCCATTATTCAAAAATAAATTCGCGTAGGTAATTGTTTCGTTAAGCTTCGGATACAGTAGAAGTCTTGGCTTTGTATGAAAATTATACACGTAGAAAAGTTATCAAATTTTACGTCCGAGGAACAACCGAATAAACATTGTGATGAATAATTTTTTATATTTGAATTAAAAAGACATCAAAGTCAAAAAAGCAAAGAAAGGGCACACCGGTGGGTGGGGTTCCTAACCTTTTTATTTATTTATTTTTTTTATTGTTGTTATCTTTTTTTACTTTATCTTCATTTGATTCTTCCCTTTTAGAAGGAGATTGAGGAGAAAAGAGTTTCAACGGTGAAGAAAATATATACTTTAGTCTCATCATTCATTGTAATGTGTGAAGGAACTTATAATGCAAGTTTTTGACTTGTTAAACATGTTAGAATCAATGAATCGTTGCACAAATATTACAAGAAGTTAAATTTGGTTGTTAACAAATCATGGGACCAAACTTTGGTTAGGAATATTGACTTGTTACACTACTAGATTATGATTTGGATACCTTTATATATATTAATTATTACATTTAAGGTATATTATAGTAATAATTAAATATATATAATTAATTAACTATAAATATTTTAAAATATGTGTTTTTCCGAAAATAGAAAAAAAGTATTTCTTATGATTGGTGGTGTTGTATTAATAAGCCTCTATGCTGCATTTAATTTCCACTCTTAATAGCTTCATTTCTTTTAAGGTAGGGGGACATCTTTGGTTTCAGTGTTGTCTCAATGGATCCAATGAAAAAGACATTATAACAAGAAAAAATAACTGTAGTCTACATAACAACTTGAGATTAAATTAAAGTTGCTAAAGCAAATTCTTTATGGCATCATCACAATGATTCATGAACTTCTATGTCTGTGTTCTTTAATCAAATGGCTCTTCTTGGAAGCGTGTGAAGGCAAAGAGGCTTGAAAGCCCCACCAAAACCATAATAGCATGATTAAAAATAATAGCTTATATATTAGTAAAATTCTTATTTAGTTTATGGTATAAATCAATTTTATCTTATATATATATATATATTGTTTTTCTCTAATTTTCTTATATTTTATTAAATTGAATGACTAAGATTTTTTTTTTTCTGAAATACAAAATGTTACTTTATAAAGGATGAAAGAATGGTTTTCAGCTGATTTTTTTTTATTTAATGTTAAATTCTACTGTTGGATTTTTTTGGTTCGACGAATACTTTTGAAATGACAAATTAGTTTATTTTTACCGTTAGATTTTTATTTTAATTTCGACAGTAATATGTGACAGAATTTATTTTTTATATAAAAGTAAATAATTACTGTCGGATAATTTGCCACAAAAATCGGTAAAATATTAATCATTTTTATAAATTGATATATATTTAAATATATTACATTTTTATTATTTTGTTATCAATATTTATTTTTAAATCACTATCAAACAAAATAAACAATAAATAGTATTTTTATTAAAATAATATATTAAAATATACGTAATCAGCCAAGTGTCAATATATATATGTTTTGTGGTTTTTGTAATTGTTTACAAGCAGTGTTTGGTGTTTGTCTTAATAGACAATAAAAGCACATCTCTTGTTTTCGATATATATATATATATATATATGAAATAATTATTTTGGTGAAAAAATATGAAGAACGACATAAAAATTTTTGTTTCCTATTGCTTAATTTATCAACAGGATAAAGCTGAATATTAAAGACTTAACTTGTTGGACTATTACAACAAATTAAAATCTCTCAATAAAAATAAAAAAGAATTATGATAGATTTCGTAATAAGTTTATCTCGTAACTTTAAGGATTTTGATTTAATTTGGGTAATTATAAATATAATGACGAAGTCAGTTCATTTTTTTTTGGTAAAAATAATTTTTAGTGTAGTTCGGTATGTTCAATTTTATGTTGATGAGATAATTAAGTTACATAAAATTTTAATGTCCATTATTTTAAATTGCGGATATCAGTTCACCTCTCATTTTTTAAATTTTTTTCAGCGAGTGTTAGGTATTCGTCTAGATCTTAGCACAATTTTTTATCCTTAATCCAATGAACAATCTGTAACACCCTATCACATAAGATTTTATGCTGCAATCGTAAGTCAAAGGTGACGAAATATTACGACGTGTAAATAAAAATTTACATACATAGTATTTTGAAAAATAAAGATATATATAATTAGGAGCTAGTGAAAGGAGGATAAATAAAAGCAACAATCGTCATCACATGCGAAGCATTGCATTAAAGATAAGAAGGCATCGGTATACCCAAACAAAAGAGATAATATATATATAAGATCCAAAAATAAAATACATAAAGTACTAGTCTCAACCAGCGAAAAAAAGTTAGATATAACCTATTTCTCCAAAGTACATAATCTCTAAAAGGGATATATAAATACATATTCAAAAGTGGAGAATAATACTATGTAATTTAAAATAAATCCAAAAGTAAAATCTTTGTTTTTGCTAAAAGGAGTCCTGCACGTTCAGTGAGATGCATCACATTTTATATATAAAAAATCAACAAAATACGACATCGGATGAGAACTCGAAGGTTTTTAGTAGAGTAATAATTTTAAATAGAGATTATGTAAAACTACAAAAATCCGCTAGACAATTCTAATCTCCAAACACACTAGATTCAAGTCTAGGGTTCTACTAAATCCAAACAGAATTATCATTCTAAACCTCAGTTATATATTTACCTCTAGTCTCATTTGTTTTAAGTAAATCATCATCGTCTTTGTTCAATGTCAAACAATCATCATTATCAAAATCCAATCTCAATAATATCAGTTTGTTCTCAATATCACAGTGTGCCGATAATCATCAATTCAGTTTAGTTAGTAGCAAGCACAGGTAAGAAGTTCAAACACATTCAAGAGCAACTACATCAATTATGGCAGTTAGTAGTTAAACAGAAGTAATCACATAGGCAAACCAAATACAATATGCACACTCAACCAATTTCACGTAGATGTATATGATGTATGCCTGTTCTACTGACCATGAACTCGCATGTCGGTTAAACTACCAGAACTTTACAAACCCGATAGCTAACCTGAATTTTGATGTCTCTCTTTTATACATCCCCAGGAAGCATTACAATCAAGGGAATGTGTCTTACCACCTTCTCCTGGAGGCAGTCATTAAAGAAAATAAATTGAGGGATTAGTGCCCTACACCTTGCAGACAGAGAAAAAACATGAAAAAAAATACATCGAAGGATTAGTGCCCTACTATATTTCCTACATCCAACAAAACATAATCACAGAGAATGCAGATAAACACGTAAGCGGGATAAACCTTTGCTCTTACTCGAAACCTACAAACAAACGAGATTAACCACCGTCCTTTCTATTGGAGTCTAAAGATAATTATGAAAGAAATTCAAAATTCGGGGACCGAATTTCTTAAGCGGGAAGGAGGCCGGGGGAGGGGGGGGGGGGGAATGTAATATCCAAGAGGGAGGGATAGAGAGGAAGATAATATTCATGTTGATAAAGTTCTAGAATTAGCTTGTTGAGAAATTTATCCTTTAAGCGCCAATTATGACTTGATTCAAACGATAACAAATACCATCTTATTTTTTTAACCAAACACTATATATCTAAGATATTTCTACTCCTAATACAAATTTATTATGATTAAGAGTACTGCTAAAGTTAACAATTATCTTTCTTTTCTTTTTCCCTCTTGATATATACATAGTTGGTGAGAATTTAATATTCAAGATAAGATGAATAAAGCAGAAAGTACAAACTAAAGATAATTTTAGCATGATTGGCTACTAGATTTATTATATATATATATATATATATATATATATATATATATATATATATTGTTAAAAAATATTTTAGTTAAATATGTTAATCTAATCTTAAAAAAATATAAATATTTTATAAATAAAAAATATCATTTTCTCAATCAAATAACATTTATAAATAATTCTCTCTAATCAATTCTTTACTAAATTAGTATTGATGATGAGAGCATTTATATTTAAATATTCATAACACAGCTAATAAACTTTGAGAGTGGAAAAAACATATATTTTGTAAACCTGTAAACAAATTGCATGAAGCTTATATAATATATAGAAAGCAATTTGGTTAATTAATTAGTTAATGTGGTGTAGGACCAAAGAATTATGATAACTACTTTTTACTAGTATATTATTATATACAACTTAATTAATTGAGAATGTAAGTTAGTAATTAACTTATCACACTTGGGCACATTGCCATTGACGGACACAAAATGTGAAAATGCACGAAACCTACCGTTGTAGAAACTTTCATGCTGCATGCATGAATTTATAAGATGCCATAACTTGAATTGGCAAGATTAGGATGAAAACCACTAAGATTTCTGTTAACCATCTTAATCAATTCCACAAAAGCATGCTTAAGATCTATCTATAGTGCCTAACTCTTAGAAATCTAGTATTAATTTTTGTCATGTACGATTACTAATCAATTAATCAATTAATTAAGTCAAACCCAAATGGTTTATAATTAATAATTGCATATTCCTATACCAGATTTTTATTTAGAATTTATGTCCAATAAGATGATAACTTCGTATTAATTATTATTCTTCCTTCTATATGTGGGGTGTGTTAGGTTCGAGTATGCTTTCATGAGAAACTTTATGTTAACAAGAGAATGATTTTATTTTCCCTTTTCTAACTGTTTGGCTTCACCAGCTGTTCATAACTTTTTGCTAACATAAATTTGACAAATTAAGTGACAGGTAGGTAGTCTAAAAGTTGAAGGATGCATTTCCATTATTGAATCGAGATATATTCAACAAATTTAAAACCATAAAATGACAGTAAAAAAAAAAAAAAGAAAAAAATAATAAACTTGTGTAGTAAAAAAATGGTGAAATTGAAGTTGTAAATGAAGAGAGAATATATAAGTTGTTCCATTGTCGGTAACATTTTTTTGACTTATAGTCTTTTTGAGGATGTGATTCATTGTTTGAAGGTTTTTTTTCATAGAGTACGTAGTTGAAATGAAGTGATGACTCTGAGTTATAATAACTCAGTTAGAGAGTTCTTTGTTAGAAGCTCTTCAACGCTTATGCTTAGAGTGATCGAGAAAAAATGGGGTATACATGTAAAATATATTTGGACGCTTAAATCAATAAGTATTTAAGAGGTATCTAATAATGTTATGAATATAGAATATTAAACACATAAAATAAAATTTATAAAACTTATCACGTTTCCTTTGTTGAGATATAGAAGGTGTCTTAGCTTTTATAGATATAAAGTTGATGAAAAAGTATAGGATATCTGTCAATTTATTGTAAACAATAATTAATTATTATATTTTAAACACATGTATAAGGAGACACATTCAATATATATATATATATATATATATATATATATATATATATATATATATATAAGACTCTTCCATTAGACACAGTTATAAAAAGACATTTTTATTAGACACTTCTATTAAACACAGTCATAAATAAGAATTGGTAGAAGTTGTAATATATGAGATTTTAAAAGGTTGAAGCATAAGTTTAGTTCTTAACATATTTATAGATAAAGTGCAGAGTAGATAAAAAAGATAGCTAATAAAAAAATAAATTGTTAAAATTTCTTCAATGTTAACAGTCGTAGTGTATGATAGGTGTTCTACAACTTTTTTAGATTTGATTGTTTCTTTATTATTATATGTTGTTCTGTTTAATTTATTCTAAAAAGACTTATAATAATCATGTCTCACAGTGAGAGAGAGGGGTGTGTGTGTGTGATTGTTGGAGGTGGGTAGGTTAATGTGAGAGAGAAGAGAAAGGTTTTTATAGGTTTTAATTAGGTTTACTTAATCAATTTAAAATTTTTAAAATTTTAAATTTAAAAAATTTAAAATTAATTAATTATTAATATAAATTAATGTGGTTTTGTTTAGTTTTTGGCGGGTAACCTCTTGGTTCTATATATATATATATATATCTTATAATTTAATATAATTTAATTTATATAGATACATAATTTTTACAATTTTACTAATTATTGTAATAAATTCTAGAGATAATTTTTATAAGTTATAATTTATTTTTTTATCTGCATATTCAACTTTTAAGAATAACCTTTTAATTTTTTATTCATAAATAGATTATTTTCTACTTTAATATATGAAATTTTTTATGAATTTTTTATTGCATAAGTCACTTTAACAAAAATAAATTAATTTATGAACATTTAAATTTAAATATATTATCTATAAAATTATATAAAAATTCAATTATATAAAATTCAATTGTTTCTTTCAAAACATACTTAAATATATTATTTATTATATATAATCATTAGGATAAACAAGCAAATATAAATTAAATATATAATTTAATTTTAATTTAAAATAAAAACTAAATAAATGATCAGAAAAATTGCAACCAATTTTGTTTTTACTTTTTTTATAAGTTTATTTAAAAATAAAAATTTTTCTATAACCACTAACATTATCAATAAAAAAATTATAAGTCTTATAAAAAAATATATATAAGATAAATAACATATATATAATTTTTGTATTTTTAATCGTAAGCTATGGACAAATTAAAAAAAATCTTATGGATCAACATGCAATTTTTTTATATTTGTATTTATTTTTTATTTTTTAAACGTATCAGTATTTAAGTTATCTATACATCACTTCTCAAAATATTATTGTTATATAGAAAATAATATTTTCGATAAAGATGTTATTGAATTCTTTGAGAAGTCAATGTTCGACAAATTAGACTTCGATCATTGCCAAGTACCAAAATATTAGAATCGATGAACCTCCAAATATATGTCAGAATTAACTTTGGATTGGAGCTAATGAAGTACTCCGTTAGGTACTCTCTATTAATCGATTTGAAAATTGAAGAGGCAGACTCGACGGAGGTCAGCTGATCGAAGAAGAGATTACTGGTGTCGAAGATGGTAGACAGAAAACCAAATCGAAGGTAAAAGCTTCAATCTCTAAAGCAATTTGTTAGTTGAAAAAAGAAGTGAAGATTAACTACATAGGATTCATCGAAGATGGTCAATCGATGAAGGAGATGATTTTGATCGACTAGGACTCATCAAGAAAGAGTGAAGCAATCGAAGAAGTAAAAAAGTTAATAAGTGAAGATGGTTAGTGGTAGTTACAGACGACACTCAAGGAGAGCGGGAACAGTTATTCAAGGATTAACGCACGTGGAAGTTATATCTGAATTTGATTGAAGACTTCTATAAATACGTGAAAGATCGAAGGAACAAAGGTTGAAATCTTTTCAGAGAAAATACCCACACTCACATCCCCAGCGACTTTCTGAGTCAGTCAAGAGTCTTTTTCTTTGAATGATTCCTTCCATGTCATTACTTTTCATTTAAATTTTCTGCAACTTTTCTTTTCATTCAATTTATCTTCTTTGCAATGTCATTTCGATTCCTTTAAATTCAGCAACTTTTATCCTTTTCAGTCTTTACCTTTTTTACTTGCCCTTTACCTTCCAAACACTTTTCCTTTCTGTAATTCGATTTCCCTTTTATTCAAATCTTTTATGTTTTATTGTCATTTCAAATTTCTGCAAATCTTGGTTTTTTCTACTTTGCCACTGTCAAAGGCATGAATTTTGATGCAAAATAAAACTGGTACTCACAAAAAGGAGTAGGCTTCGCTTCCAGACCATTAGATATCAAACCACCATCGATTTGCTAAAAATCGACAAAATAATTATGATTTTACAAGTTATAATATATGATATTAGTTATTGTTATATATATGAAAAATGTGACTTATTTATGTATTGTTTGAATTACAAGAATTTATAAGAAAATAAAATGCTAGAAAAGAAAATGGATGAAAAAATTAATTTTTCATTGTTTGGATCAACAAAGAAATTGAATGAAAAAAAAGGTGTATGTAAAACTCATGTAAATTTTCAAAGTTGCGAAAAACTTACGGAGAAGTGCAAACATGGGTAAAAGTATATAGTTACCCTTTAAATTATAATTTATATATAATATATAAAAATATTAATGTAATTTTACTCCATTATATCTTTTCTTACTTTTTCTTTCATCCAAGTAAAAGAAAAATTTTCTTCTATTTTCTTTCCATTTATTTTTTCTTCATCTAAACAACACAAAAATATATTTTTCTTTTCATTTTTCTTTCCTCTCATTTTTTTCTTTCCATTTTCTTTCCTCTTATTTTCCATCTTATATCCAAAAAATAGTTTAGTGTTTATCCATTTATCTCCTATTAATATTGTTATAATAAGAATATATGTGACTTTATAAAAAAGGGATATATCATATATCCTAAATTTTGATTATCTAAGAATTTACCGAGTGATTGAAATAGCTCCACATCACAAGCCAACGAATGCTATCAATAGGGATGATCATAAAAACAGCGAAAACATGTATTTGCGAAAATTACTGTGATTTAGGGTTAGATGGAGACCTTGAAATTCTTACAACCTGCCACGCGAAAACAGATGGGGACTAGGGGGTGGTAAACGGGATGAAACCCGTCAGGTCAGCCCACGTAATCCGTCAAAAAGGGCAGGGTGGACTAAAAATTTGAGACCGCCAAATTTAAAAATGGATTTTGGCGGGTTTCGGTGGGGCGAGACGGGGTAGGCTTCCCTGCCGAGCCAAGCGTTTTTTGGTCAGAGCTATTTTTTTACAAATTTCAATAATATTATTGATCTACAAGAGGATAAAAATGATAATTGAAGATATTCTAAATTATATTTTGAATTATGTTTTATGTTTGATTGATTATAAACTTGAAGATGTTTAACTATATATTTTGGACAATATTTATTTTGCTTTGGACAATGTTAGTTTTATTATTTTGTTTTAAAAAATTTGATTTATAATTATGTTTAATATATATTTATAATTATAAAGACTTTAATGTTTGTAATTTAGAAATTATAATCTTTTTATATCTTTAGAAATTATAAATTTATTGAAATAGTTGCGAAATTATATATATTGTTTAATATTTAATGGTTTATTAAAAAAAAAGAGAGATTTGGCGGGTTTAGTCTGTCAACCCGCCAGCCTACCGTTAGGCGGGGCGGGGGAGGAATTCATTACTGTCTCACTAGGAAGGGCGGGGCGGTCCAATCCTCCAAATGGCACGCTTTTGGCGGGGTAGGGCGGGCTTCCCCGTTTGCCACCCCTAATGGAAACTCGGACATAAGTACCTGCCCCATGAAACCTATTAAATACAAGCGAATATAAAATTACTAATTTATCCTAATTTAAATATGTAAATAGTATAAATTGATACTTTTTAGTATAAAAGTAATAATAAAGGTTATTAATTAAGTTAATTACATAATTAAAAAATTATGAATAATTTTTAAATAATTAAAAAATAAGATCATTATTTTCACATCTTACAAAGTTTATGAAAAAATTTTAGATAATAAATTAGTTCTCAATAGATTATATATTAGTCCTGTAAAATAAAATAATTATTACATTAGATATTATTATTTACGTACTAATATAATATATATTATCGATTATTAAGTTTATAATTAATTTTTAACCCAACTTTTGGTAACTAAAATTTAAATAATTGAAATTATTAAATGGTGAATATTTTATATCTAACCAATTTTATTTTTGTTATTGAAATTAAAAAAGAATGAGTTGTTAATCAATTCTAGATTTAAATTTAGATTTGAGTAAGAAAATAAAAATATTTTGAATTTTATCTCACTAACTATAATTAATTTTAAGATAAGAAATTATTTGTACATCATATATATTATAGGATAGTATGGTTATTTGCTATTTTTTAACAGTAAATATTGTCAAATAAAATAGTATAAGAAATTAGAAGGAAATATATTTACCAGTTCAAGAAATATTAATTTATTTTTCAATAGAATAAATTATATATTGAATAACAAAAGTTGCTATTGGTTTCTCTTCACACTTATTAATACTTAACGATGGTGTTTCGGTACATCATCTTACCAAGAAATATTAATCCATTTAATAACTTTTGTAATGATATAAGTTTATAAATTAAAAAATTTAAAAATCATTTCATAAAATGTGAAGTTTAAACAACTAATAATGTTGATTATATTATTTTGACTTCAAAAATCAATACGATACCAACAAATAAAATTGTCCCAAGTAAATTTTAACAAAGACAAAGTTCTATAAGTATTTTTACTAATGAGAAATTAATCTATTTTAATGACAAATATAATTTTTTTTCTACGGATTTCCTAACTCGGCAAGTCGAGAACTAATTCACTACATATTGATGCTCTATTTATTAAAGGTCTACTATTAACTAATGGATTGTTATACAGACCAAGCGAGATTCAAACTCCAAATATTTGTTTAAACGGACAAATAAAATGACTATTCAACCAATCCAAATTGATTGAAACAAATACTAATTATTTTTAATAATAATTACTATATATAATTTTTATTTAATTTTTTAATAAAATTTTTTTATATAATTTTATGTATCATCCCGTGCAGGACACGTGAACATACACTAGTATATAATAAAAATTGAGTTATAATTCAGCATATTGTAAACCCCAATAAATTAGTAGATAATTAGTTAATAAATTAGTTTTTAATAAGGAAGATTAGAAATGTGAATATTATATCAAATTAGGATAGAGCTCATCGAAACGAGAATTTTGACACCAATTTTAAAAAGAACGATCCAAGATTGGACTCAACGGGCATTAAGTGAACCAAACTTTCACCCTTCTCCCATTAGTTACGTAGCAGCAAGCAGAGAAAGGGGCAAGAATGAAGAAACACTTCCAACCCTTACGGCAAACTTCAACCCGCCGTAACTTTTCCGTCCGAGCTCCGATCGGCGCATTGTTTGCGGCCACGTGTCCACCGCGTCGAGCTCTACGTTTCTATTAGAATAATTTCATAGATAAGCCACTGAATACTCCCAGCCACTCTTTTCCCCCAATTCTTGAAAGTATGGTACGAGTATTGAATTTATTTACTCTTTGATATTTTAGGAACCAATTAACTTGAGAAAAACGTTCACTCTTGCTTATGTGAAGCATGGGTAAGGTGAAGATACCATAATTCTATTTTAATTTCATTAAATTTGAGCTTTGAGTATTAAATTGGATATATATGTGTTATGAATATGTATTAGGTTGTGAATAAATAATTGGAGGTTGAAATTGTGGACGTTGGAATTTTTTTTGGAGGCTGAGCATTAGTATTTTGTTGGGCTTTGGAGCTGTGTTTGTTGTGAGTGAATTGTTTTGGTCACTATGTGAGACTCGGCCAAGGTATGGTTTAGGTTTCTTGCATTTAATATATGATGTTCTGTGAAAACTTAGGCTAGATGACCATAGGATAAGTTAAAAAGTAGGTGTATATATATATAATGTTTAGGATCTTGACATTGGGTATATTTGATTTGGCTTGGTGGATAACTAAAGATTTGATGAATTATTGTGGTTTGATGCTTGTTGGTTGATTGGTAATGTTTGGTGGTTTTTAGGAAAAAGAATGTGTATCATTGTTGATTTAAGTAATAAATTGTTGTGGTGGTTGCTTGATGATGAAGAAGAACTTGTTAAGTTGAAAATTTTAGGTATGTTGATGAATGACAATTGAGATTTTGAATAAAAGGAGGTTTATCAGATTTGTTGCACTTTGATTTTGAGCTGAATTTCGGCGGGCTATAACTTGGCTTCCGGAATCTCAAATTAATTTCAGCTTGTTTTAAATGAAAATTGGGTTCATAAAGTTTATTCCATTTCAAGAACGAAAGAAAAATAATTTAAAACGATTGAGTTATGCCCGATCGGAATTTTTTATGTGAAATATGTAATTTAAACAAAACAGGAAGCTGTATACATGATTCTACAGCTCTGCTACTGAAATCTGGTTTTTAAGAGAACGTACGTCCACGCGTATGTGTGAAAAGGGATTTTGGCGATGCGTACGCGACTGATGCCATACGCACACGTGCACGCGTGACCCACGCGCACGCGTGACAAGGGACGCGAGCGCCAGCTGCACTTTCACACTGCCACGCTCACGCGTGGCACCTGTTCCAGCAAACATGATTTTTGAGGATTTAAAACCTATTTCAAACTTCTAAACCACTATTTTCATTCCTTTGGTCATAAATAATAGTGTTAAACCTGATAATCAGATGAAGTTAAGAAATGAGGATAACTTGAAGATGAAGTAAAGTTGAAGAGTGATGAATTGATTATGAAATATTGCGGATAATCGTATATGATACATGGCTGGATATTCAAATGAATGATTATGTATGATACTTGGCTTGGATGATTAAATGATCTTAGATACGAGATTCCCTGGGTAAAGTACCGTGGCTTGCCACCACGTGTACCAAGTTGAAAACTCGATACTCTGTTGACCCTACAACGTAAGGGTGACCGGGCACTATAAATTTCCGGGAATGTTAACTCCCATTGAGCAATATTGATTATTTGAGAAAAAAAAAGCTATGCATAGACTCTTGGAGATGCACATCGAGGGACCGTCTAAGGTTTTCAGACTTGTCGGGTTGGCTGGATAACCGACAGATGAGCCTCATCAGCCATAGAATAGGCATGCATCTTATGCATACTACTTGAACTACTTGTTTGTGCATTAACTGGGTGTGCCTAAGTGTACTTGTCATGCTAAATGTATATTTGTTACCTGGCATACTTGTAACCTTCTTGTGCTTGCCTTTATCTATTTATTTGTCTGTGAAATATTGACGGAGATGGAGGTGTGGAGGAATGGCAGTATGGGACTTAGATTTAGAACAAAGTTATGTTAGATTTAGATACTCTTAGAAAACCACCTTTTATGGCTTCTGTTTAATACTTTAAGCTCTATAATCTGAGAGTCAGTGTTCTAGGATTGCCTCTGGCATTCCCAGGGCCTTATATATTATGTGTGTGGCACCTTTAGCATACTGAGAACCTCCGATTCTCATTCCATACTATGTTGTTGCTTTTCAGATGTAGGTCGAGAGGCGTCTTGTTAGGCATCTGGGCTCTTGAAGTGAATCGGTTACTGGATTATGTTGTTGTACAGTGATATATATATATATATATATATATATATATATATATATATATATATATATATATATATATATATATATATATATGTACTTGGCGTTCTCTCCGCATAACTTGTTCTTTTGATCCTCTTAGAGGTTTATGGAGAGGCAAGATTTTGTTTATGTATATTTGAGTTATATATATATATATATATATATATATATATATATATATATATATATATATATATATATATCTGTGTGTGTGTGTGTGTGTGTGTGTGTGTGTGTGTGTGTAAATATTCTCCGGCCAGCCTTGACTTCGCGGGTTGAGTTAGGAGCTTGCTATTTTGTATCTTTGGCACTCTATTCCTATTTTTACAATCTTATGTTTGATGGATATAGCTTTCTTAGCACGCAAATTAACTCGTTTCTTGAGTGTTGCACTTTTATTCCGCGATTTTTATTCCCTCTATTCTTCAAGGCTCCTAGTATATTATAATCTTTCTACTATTATATGTACACATTTTATTTTAGAGGTCGTAATACCACACCACCTCTGCTTTACGACTTAAGCGTAAAGCTCAGAATGGTAGGGTGATTGGTGCACGAAATTGCAATCACACTTTTGCAACTCCGCACAACTAACCAGCAAGTGCACTGGGTCGTCCAAGTAATACCTTGCGTGAGCAAGGGTCGATCCCACGGAGATTGTCGGCTTGAAGCAAGCTATGGTTATCTTGTAAATCTTAGTCAGGATATCAGAATTTATCAGGATTGATTGTGAAAAGCAAAAGAACATGAAATGGTTACTTGTTTTGCAGTAATGGAGAATAGGTTGAGGTTTGGAGATGCTCCATCTTCCGAATCTCTGCTTTCCTACTGTCTTCTTCATCAAACACGCAAGACTCCTTCCATGGCAAGCTGTATGTAGGGTTTCACCATTGTCAGTGGCTACCTCCCATCATCTCAGTGAAAATACGTCCCTGATGCTCTGTCACAGCATAGGCTAATCATCTGTCGGTTCTCAATCAGGCCGGAATAGAATCCAGTGATTCTTTTGCGTCTGTCACTAACGCCCCGCCTTCAGGAGTTTGAAGCACGTCACAGTCATCCAGTCATTGAATCCTACTCAGAATACCACAGACAAGGTTTAGACCTTCTGGATTCTCTTGAATGCCGCCATCAGTTCTAGCTTATACCACGAAGATTCCGATTAAAGAATCCAAGAGATAACTACTCAATCTAAGATAGAACAGAGGTGATTGTCAGGCACATGTTCATAGTTGAGAATGATGATGATTGTCACGGATCATCACATTCATCCGGATTAGGGGCAAGTGTTATCTTAGAATGGAAGCAAGCATGATTGAATAAGAAACAGTAGTAATTGCATTAATCCATCAAGACACAGCAGAGCTCCTCACCCCCAACCATGGGGTTTAGAGGCTCATGCTGTGGAAGGTACACAATGAAACGTCTAAAAATGTTATGAGGTCATAAAGTCTGGATACAATGTCAAAAGATCCTATTAATAGTAAACTGGTGTCCTAAGGTTTACAGAAATGAGTAAATGACAGAAAAATCCACTTCCGGGCCCACTTGGTGTGTGCTTGGGCTGAGCAATGAAGGAATTTCGTGTAGAGACCTTTTCTGGAGTTAAACGCCAGCTTTCATGCCAGTTTGGGCGTTTAACTCCAAATTTTATGCCAGTTCCGGCGTTTAACGCTGGAATTTCTGTAGGTGACTTTGAGCGCCGGTTTGGGCCATTAAATCTTGGGCAAAGTATGGACTATTATATATTTCTGGAAAGCCCAGGATGTTTACTTTCCAATGCCGTTGAGAGCGCGCCAATTGGGCTTCTGTAGCTCCAGAAAATCCACTTCGAGTGCAGGGAGGTCAGAATCCAACAGCATCTGCCGTCCTTTTCAGTCTCTGGATAAGATTTTTGCTCAGGACCCTCAATTTCAGCCAGAAAATACCTGAAATCACAGAAAAACACACAAACTCATAGTAAAGTCCAGAAAAGTGAATTTTAATTAAAAACTAATAAAAATATACTAAAAACTAACTAAAAGATACTAAAAACATACTAAAAACAATGCCAAAAAGCGTATAAATTATCCGCTCATCACAACACCAAACTTAAATTGTTGCTTGTCCCCAAGCAACTGAAAATAAAAATAGGATAAAAAGAAGAGAATATACTATAGATTCCAAAATATCAAAGAAACATAGCTCCAATTAGATGAGCGGGACTAGTAGCTTTTTGCCTCCGAACAGTTTTGGCATCTCACTCTATTCTTTGAAGTTCAGAATGATTGGCATCTATAAGAACTCAAAACTCAGATAGTGTTATTGATTCTCCTAGTTAAGTATATTGATTCTTGAACATAGCTAGTGTATGAGTCTTGGCTGTGGCCCAAAGCACTCTGTCTTCCAGTATTACCACCGGATACATACATGCCACAGACACATAATTGGATGAACCCTTTTAGATTGTGACTCAGCTTTGCTAAAGTCCCCAATTAGAGGTGTCCAGGGTTCTTAAGCACACTCTTGTTGCCTTGGATCACAACTTTATTTCCTTCTTTTTCTTTCTTTTTCTTTTTCTTTTTCTTTCTTTTTTTTCGAATTTTTTTTTTTGCTTTTTCTTGCTTCAAGAATCAATTTGATGATTTTTCAGATCCTCAATAACAGTTCTCTTTCTCCTCATTCTTTCAAGAGCCAATAATTTTAACATTCTTAAAACAACAAATTCAAAAGACATATGCACTGTTCAAGCATTCATTCAGAAAACAAAAAGTATTGTCACCACATCAAACTAATTCAACTAGTTTCAGAGATAAATTTCGAAATCCTGTACTTCTTGTTCTTTTGTGATTAAAACATTTTTCTTTTAAGAGAGGTGATGGATTCATAGGACATTCATAGCTTTAAGGCATAAACTTAAATTTTATTAATTATGAATTAAGAACAAGACTCAAATATAGATATAAGATGAGACTAAAAATAAAAATAGAAAACAAAACAAGAAAAACGAAAAAAATAGGCTCCTAATGATAGAGGTTTTCACAGAGTTAGGACTCAACAACCTTGATTTTGAGAAGTGGATGCTCCCTCAGCTTGAGAGGAGAGCTTTTGGCGTTTCATCTCTTGAATTTCACGCCCCTGCTTCTCTTGCTCCTTCCATTGACTTCTTGGTGATTGGATGCTCAATGGGTATGAATTCATCTGCTTCTATCTTTACCCCAGCCTCTTTACAGAGCAAGGAGATCAAGCTTGGGTAAGCCAATTTGGTTACAGTGGAATTCCTATTTGCAATTGTGTAGATCTCACAGGCAATCAGATGATGAACCTCCACTTCTTTTCCAAGCATAATGCAATGAATCATCACTGCCCTCTTGATGGTGACCTCAGAACGGTTGCTAGTGGGCAATATGGAACGCCCAATGAAGTCTAGCCAACCTCTTGCAATTGGCTTGAGGTCTCCCCTCTTGAGTTGGTTTGGAACACCCTTTGAATTGGTTATCCACTTAGTCCCAGGGAGACATATATCTTCTAGAACTTGATCCAACCCCTTATCTACTCTCACCATCCTCCTATTGAAGGAATCAGGATCATCTTGCAGTTGAGGTAGTTTGAAAATTTCTCTTATTTTGTCCAGATGAAAGTACATAACTTTCCCTCTGACCATAGTTCTATAGGTATGGTAAGCGGTTCCAGTCATTCTCTGCTTATCTGTCAGCCACAGATTTGAGTAGAATTCCTGAACCATATTCCTTCCAACCTTTGTCTCAGGATTGGTTAGAACTTCCCATCCTCTGTTTCGAATTTGCTCTTGGATCCCCGGATATTCATCTTCTTTCAGATCAAATTTCACTTCTGGGATCACTGACCTCAGACCCATTATTTTGTGATAATGGTCTTCATGTTCTTTAGTTAAGAACTTCTCTTGATTCCAAAGATTCTTTGGATTAGTCTCTTTCTTTCCTCTTAAATTGGTTTGTTTTCCCTTAGGAGCCATGATATTGATGAATCTTGGCTTAGTGATCACGGAGAAGCACACCAAACTTAGAGGTTTGCTTGTCCTCAAGCAAAATAAAAGAGAGAAGAGAGGGGGAGGAAGAGAAAATTCGAATGGTGTGGTGGAATGAGGGAGCCAAACGTGTATATATAAGGTGGGGAGGGGAGTTTTCGAAAAAGAAGAGAGAAAATTGAAAGGAGATTTGAGAAGATATGGAAAGAAATTGAGAAAAGGGTGAAATTTTTGAATAATGTTTGTAATTGATTTGAAATAAATTTGAAGAATAGTTTTGATTTTTGAAGATTTGAAAGTGAATGATGAATGATTGAAGTGTGATTTTGTAGAAAAGTATGGGTGAGAAAAGGAAAGTTTTAAAAAAATTGAATTGAAAACAAAATTGTGGTCCCCCCACCAAGCTGGCGTTAAACGCCCAGAATGGCACCCATTCTGGCGTTTAACGCCCATTTGCTACCCCTTTTGGGCGTTTAACGCCCAGCCAGGTGCCCTGGCTGGCGTTAAACGCCAGAAAACCTTTATCACTGGGCGTTTTTCAGAACGCCCAGGATGCTGCACACCTGGCGTTAAACGCCCAGAATGGTGCCCATTCTGGCGTTTAACGCCCAAAATGGCACCATTCCTGGCGTTAAACGCCCAGAATGGTACCCATTCTGGCGTTTAACGCCCAAATGCCCCTTACTGGCGTTTTTTCGCCAGTAAGCTCATTTTCTCTGCTTTTTGAGCTGAATCCTTCTGTAACTCTGTGAATTCCTTCATTTTTGATACTTGCCTCTGTAAGAACTAGTCATATACCTTCCTAATGACTGGGTTGCCTCCCAGCAAGCGCTTCTTTACTGTCTTTAGCTGGACTTCTGCTAAGAATCACTCAAGTCTCAGTCTTGAGCATTCCTGCTCAAAATTGCTTTCAAGATAATGCTTGATTCTCTGTCCATTAACAATGAACTTCTTGTCTGAATCAATATCCTGAAGCTCAACATATCCATATGGTGACACTCCTGTAATCACATACGGACCCCTCCACCGGGATTTGAGTTTTCCTGGAAACAATTTGAGCCTGGAGTTGAAGAGCAGAACTTTTTGTCCTGGCTCAAAGACTCTGGTTGACAATCTCTTGTCATGCCACTTCTTTGCCTTTTCCTTATAAATTTTTGCATTTTCAAAGGCATTGAGTCTGAACTCCTCTAGCTCATTTAGCTGGAGCAGTCTTTTCTCACCAGCCAACTGAGCATCCATGTTTAGGAATCTGGTTGCCCAATAGGCTTTATGTTCCAGTTCCACAGGCAAATGACAGGCCTTCCCATACACCAGTTGGTATGGAGAGGTGCCTATAGGAGTCTTGAATGTTGTTCTGTAAGCCCACAGAGCATCATCCAAGCTCTTTGCCCAATCCCTTCTTCGGGCCATTACAGTCCGTTCCAGGATTCTTTTTAGCTCTCTGTTAGAGACTTCAGCTTGCCCATTTGTCTGTGGATGATACGGAGTTGCCACTTTATGGCTGATTCCATATCTAACCATAGCAGAGTATAGCTGTTTGTTGCAGAAATGAGTGCCCCCATCACTGATTAGCACTCTGGGGACGCCAAACCTGCTGAAAATGTTTCTCTGGAGGAATTTCAGTACGGTTTTGGTATCATTAGTGGGTGTAGCAATTGCTTCTACCCACTTAGATACATAGTCCACTGCCACCAGAATATAAGTGTTTGAGTATGATGGTGGGAATGGTCCCATGAAATCAATTCCCCATACATCAAACAATTCTATCTCTAATATCCCTTGTTGAGGCATGGCATATCCGTGAGGCAGGTTACCAGCTCTTTGGCAACTGTCACAGTTACGCACAAACTCTCGGGAATCTTTATAGAGAGTAGGCCAGTAGAAGCCGCACTGGAGAACTTTAGTGGCTGTTCGCTCACTTCCAAAATGTCCTCCATACTGTGATCCATGGCAGTGCCATAGGATCCTTTGTGCTTCTTCTCTGGGTATACATCTGCGGATCACTCCGTCAGCACATCTCTTAAAGAGATATGGTTCATCCCAAAGGTAGTACTTGGCATCTGAAATTAATTTCTTTCTTTGCACACTGCTGTACTCCTTGGGTATGAACCTTACTGCTTTATAATTTGCAATGTCTGCAAACCATGGAGCTTCCTGAATGGCAATGAGTTGCTCATCTGGGAAAGTCTCAGAGATCTCAGTAGAAGGGAGGGACGCCCCAGCTACTGGTTCTATTCTGGACAGATGATCAGCTACTTGATTCTCTGTCCCTTTTCTGTCTCTTATTTCTATATCAAACTCTTGCAGAAGCAACACCCATCTGATAAGCCTGGGTTTTGAATCCTGCTTTGTGAGTAAGTATTTAAGAGCAGCATGGTCAGTGTACACAATCACTTTTGATCCCACTAGGTAGGATCTAAACTTGTCAATGGCATAAACCACTGCAAGTAACTCTTTCTCTGTGGTTGTGTAGTTCTTTTGTGCGTCATTTAGAACACGGCTAGCATAATAAATGACGTGCAAAAGCTTGTTATGCCTCTGTCCCAACACTGCACCAATGGCATGATCACTGGCATCACACATTAATTCAAATGGCAATGTCCAATCTGGTGCAGAGATGACTGGTGCTGTGACCAGCTTAGCTTTCAGGGTCTCAAATGCCTGCAGACACTCATTGTCAAAGATGAATGGAGTGTCAGCAGCTAGCAGGTTACTTAAAGGTTTTGCAATTTTCGAAAAATCCTTGATAAACCTTCTATAGAATCCTGCATGCCCCAGAAAGCTTCTGATTGCCTTAACATTGGCAGGTGGTGGTAATTTTTCAATTACCTCTACCTTTGCCTTATCCACCTCTATTCCCCTGCTTGAAATTTTGTGCCCAAGGACAATTCCTTCAGTCACCATAAAGTGACATTTCTCCCAGTTTAAAACCAGGTTAGTCTCTTGGCATCTTTTCAGGACAAGTGATAGGTGGTCAAGACAGGAGCTGAATGAGTCTCCATATACTGAAAAGTCATCCATGAAGATTTCCAGAAATTTCTCTACCATATCTGAGAAGATAGAGAGCATGCACCTCTGAAAGGTTGCAGGTGCATTGCACAGACCAAAAGGCATCCTCCTGTAGGCAAACACGCCAGAAGGGCAGGTGAATGCTGTTTTCTCTTGGTCTTGGGGATCTACTGCAATTTGGTTGTAGCCTGAATAGCCATCCAAAAAGCAGTAATAATCATGACCAGCTAATCTTTCTAGCATTTGGTCTATGAATGGTAAGGGAAAATGATCCTTTCTGGTGGCTGTATTGAGTCTTCTGTAATCAATACACATGCGCCACCCTGTGACTGTCCTTGTAGGAACCAGTTCATTTTTTTCATTATGAACCACTGTCATGCCTCCCTTTTTGGGAACAACTTGGACAGGGCTCACCTAGGGGCTATCAGAAATAGGATAAATAATCCCAGCCTCCAGTAATTTAGTGACCTCTTTCTGCACCACCTCCTTCATGGCAGGATTTAGCCTCCTCTGTGGTTGGACCACTGGTTTGGCATTATCCTCCAATAGGATCTTATGCATGCATCTAGCTGGGCTAATGCCCTTAAGATCACTTATGGACCACCCAAGAGCTGTCTTGTGTGTCCTTAGCACTTTAATCAGTGCTTCCTCTTCCTGTGAGTTCAAAGCAGAGCTTATAATCACTGGAAAAGTGTCACCTTCTCCCAAAAATGCATATTTCAGGGATGATGGTAGTGGTTTGAGTTCAGGCTTAGGAGGCTTATCCTCTTCCTGAGGAATTTTCGAAAATTCCTTTGCCTCCTCTGGTTCTTCTTGATCAGGTTGAGCATCTTTGAAGATGTCCTCAAGCTCTGATTCTAGGCTTTCAGCCATATTGATCTCTTCTACCAGAGAGTCAATAATGTCAGCGCCCATGCAGTCATCTGGTGTGTCTGGATGCTGCATAGCTTTTACAGCATTCAACTTGAACTCATCCTCATTGACTCTCAAGGTTACTTCCCCCTTTTGTACATCAATGAGAGTTCGTCCAGTTGCTAGGAAAGGTCTTCCTAGAATGAGAGTTGCACTCTTGTGCTCTTCCATTTCCAGCACCACAAAGTCAGTTGGAAAGGCAAATGGCCCAACCTTGACAATCATATCCTCTATTATGCCTGATGGATGTTTAATGGAGCCATCAGCAAGTTGGAGGCATATCCTGGTTGGTTTGACTTCTCCAATCAACCCAAGCTTTCTGATAGTGGATGCAGGTATTAAATTGATGCTTGCTCCAAGATCACATAGGGCTGTCTTGGTGCAAGTGCCTTCTAATGTGCATGGTATCAGAAAGCTTCCAGGATCTTGAAGCTTTTCTGGTAAGCTTTTTAGAATGACTGCACTGCATTCTTCAGTGAGAAACACTTTTTCAGTTTCTCTCCAATCCTTCTTATGGCTTAAAATTTCTTTCATGAATTTAGCATAAGAAGGTATTTGCTCAAGTGCCTCTGCAAACGGAATCTTTATTTCAAGAGTCCTTAAATAGTCTGCAAAGCGGGCAAATTGCTTATCCTGTTTCGCTTTGCGGAGTTTCTGAGGATAAGGCATCTTGGCTTGATATTCTTCAACCTTAGATGCTGCAGGTTTATTCCTTACAGAAGTGGTTGAAGAAGCCTTTTTAGAGGGATTACTGCCAGCACTCTCAGGTGTCTGATCTTCCCTTGGCGTTTGAACGCCAGGAATGGGTGGGAAATGGGCGTTTAACGCCAATTTTTCCCCCTTTTCTGGCGTTTGAACGCCAGAACTGGGCAAGGAATGGGCGTTTAACGCCAGCTTTCCTTCCCTTTCTGGCGTTTGAACGCCAATATTCCTCTCTGGGCTCTTACTGTCCTCAGAGGGATTTTGAACAGTGGTTTGGTTGTCCTCTGTCACTTGTTCCTTGTTTGGCTTTTTACTCTTTTGAGCAGGGTTATTCAAGGTCTTCCCACTCCTCAATTGAACTGCTTGACACTCCTCTGTTATCTGTTTAGATATTTGCTGTTTTGCTTGATTCAACTGTAGTTCTATGCTCTTATTAGCAACTTTAGTTTCATGGAGTATCTCTTTAAATTCTGCTAACTGTTCTGTCATCAGGAGTAATTGTTGATTAAGCTCCATTATCTGTTCTTGGGGATTAGAGTCATTGACTACTGTCATGACTTCCTCTTCTGGAGAGAACTCATTGCTAGAGTACAAATATTGGTTTCTAGCAACAGTGTCTATAAGCTCTTGAGCTTCTTCAATTGTCTTCCTCATGTGTATAGATCCACCAGCTGAGTGGTCTAAAGACATCTGAGCTTTCTCTGTAAGCCCATAGTAGAAAATGTCTAACTGGACCCACTCTGAAAACATTTCAGAGGGACATTTCCTTAGCATACCTCTATACCTCTCCCAGGCATTATAAAGGGATTCATTATCCTCTTGTTTAAAGCCTTGGATGTCCAGCCTTAGCTGTGTCATCCTCTTTGGAGGGTAAAAATGATTCAGGAATTTGTCTGTTAACTGTTTCCATGTCTTTATGCTTGCTGTAGGTTGGTTATTCAACCACCTTTTAGCTTGATCTTTTACAGCAAATGGAAACAGTAATAGTCTGTAGACATCCTGATCCACCTCTTTATCATGTACTGTGTCAGCAATTTGTAAGAACTGTGCCAGAAACTCAGTAGGTTCTTCCTGTGGAAGACCGGAATACTGGCAATTCTGCTGCACTATGATAATGAGTTGAGGATTTAGCTCAAAGCTGCTTGCTTTGATGGGAGGTATGCAGATGCTACTCCCATATGCAGCTGTGATGGGGTTAGCATAAGACCCCAGAGTCCTCTTGGACTGATTAATTCCACTTAAGTCCATAATGGACAAAAGGGAAATGAGAATGATTACAAAGAGATAAATTTTGTTTATTTTTATTTTTATTTTTTTTTTGAAATAACCGAAAAAAAACTAAAATAAAATAAAATAAAATAAAACAAAAGGAAAATAAAAAAAATTCGAAAATCAAAAGGAAAATGAGATCAAGGTAAATTGAGAACTGAATCAATTAGTAAAAAAAAAAGATTTTGAAAACAGCAATTAAAAAGATATGATTGAAAATTTTTTTATGAAAAAGATTTGATTTTTTAAAAAGAGGAAAGAGAAAAACGGCAAAAAGACACCAAACTTAAAATTTTAGAAAATCAAACACAAATTTTTTTCGAAAAATTTTAAAGGAAAAACACAAAGAGAACACCAAACTTAGAATCTTTATGAATCAAAAAGGGACTAAGAACAAGAAAAATCGAAAATTAAAAGAAAAACAAAAGCATGCAATTGACACCAAACTTAAAATATGAAACTAGACTCAACTAAAAGACTCTAAACCAATAAAAACAAAACAGTCCTAATCTAAGCAACAAGATAAGCCGTCAGTTGTCCAAACTCGAACAATCCCCGGCAACGGCGCCAAAAACTTGGTGCACGAAATTGCAATCACACTTTTGCAACTCCGCACAACTAACCAGCAAGTGCACTGGGTCGTCCAAGTAATACCTTGCGTGAGCAAGGGTCGATCCCACGGAGATTGTCGGCTTGAAGCAAGCTATGGTTATCTTGTAAATCTTAGTCAGGATATCAGAATTTATCAGGATTGATTGTGAAAAGCAAAAGAACATGAAATGGTTACTTGTTTTGCAGTAATGGAGAATAGGTTGAGGTTTGGAGATGCTCCATCTTCCGAATCTCTGCTTTCCTACTGTCTTCTTCATCAAACACGCAAGACTCCTTCCATGGCAAGCTGTATGTAGGGTTTCACCATTGTCAGTGGCTACCTCCCATCATCTCAGTGAAAATACGTCCCTGATGCTCTGTCACAGCATAGGCTAATCATCTGTCGGTTCTCAATCAGGCCGGAATAGAATCCAGTGATTCTTTTGCGTCTGTCACTAACGCCCCGCCTTCAGGAGTTTGAAGCACGTCACAGTCATCCAGTCATTGAATCCTACTCAGAATACCACAGACAAGGTTTAGACCTTCCGGATTCTCTTGAATGCCGCCATCAGTTCTAGCTTATACCACGAAGATTCCGATTAAAGAATCCAAGAGATAACTACTCAATCTAAGATAGAACAGAGGTGATTGTCAGGCACATGTTCATAATTGAGAATGATGATGATTGTCACGGATCATCACATTCATCCGGATTAGGGGCAAGTGTTATCTTAGAATGGAAGCAAGCATGATTGAATAAGAAACAGTAGTAATTGCATTAATCCATCAAGACACAGCAGAGCTCCTTACCCCCAACCATGGGGTTTAGAGGCTCATGCTGTGGAAGGTACACAATGAAATGTCTAAAAATGTTATGAGGTCATAAAGTCTGGATACAATGTCAAAAGATCCTATTAATAGTAAACTGGTGTCCTAAGGTTTACAGAAATGAGTAAATGACAGAAAAATCCACTTCCGGGCCCACTTGGTGTGTGCTTGGGCTGAGCAATGAAGGAATTTCGTGTAGAGACCTTTTCTGGAGTTAAACGCCAGCTTTCATGCCAGTTTGGGCGTTTAACTCCAAATTTTATGCCAGTTCCGGCGTTTAACGCTGGAATTTCTGTAGGTGACTTTGAGCGCCGGTTTGGGCCATCAAATCTTGGGCAAAGTATGGACTATTATATATTGCTGGAAAGCCCAGGATGTCTACTTTCCAATGTCGTTGAGAGCGCGCCAATTGGGCTTCTGTAGCTCCAGAAAATCCACTTCGAGTGCAGGGAGGTCAGAATCCAACAGCATCTGCAGTCCTTTTCAGTCTCTGGATCAGATTTTT
This sequence comes from Arachis stenosperma, assembly GCF_014773155.1. NCBI lineage: Eukaryota > Viridiplantae > Streptophyta > Magnoliopsida > Fabales > Fabaceae > Arachis > Arachis stenosperma. The sequence goes on from NC_080378.1 coordinate 34,323,982, forward strand.
GCTCAGGACCCTCAATTTCAGCCAGAAAATACCTGAAATCACAGAAAAACACACAAACTCATAGTAAAGTCCAGAAAAGTGAATTTTAATTAAAAACTAATAAAAATATACTAAAAACTAACTAAAAGATACTAAAAACATACTAAAAACAATGCCAAAAAGCGTATAAATTATCCGCTCATCAGTGATACATTATGGTATCAGAGCAGTTCGTTCCTATAGAGCCTGAAAGACGGACTGATTGTGCTTCTGTGCATTCTCTGTATATGTGTTTATGTGCTATTAGGATATCTGACTGATATATATAGCATAAATGTTTGTGAGCATGCATTTGAAACTTAAAGCATTAGACCTGTGATATTAAGATTGATCAACTTAATATCACTTGTTTAGTGTGTATAAAGACCATATGTTGACTCGCGGACGCGGTCGCGAGTGAGTTAGAGGTAGGATAGGCACCCTTACTCCTGGCCTGGCAGGGAATGATCCAGTAGATTTTATGGCTGCCCTGGGCAATATGGTTGCGGCTATGCAGGCGACAGCCGAGGCACTGGGTAATCAAATAAACCAGGGTAATGACGGGAACAATAATGAGGAAGACGGCCCTATGAAACTTGCTACATTTCTGAAAGTTCACCCTCCGACTTTTAGGGGAACCTTGAATCCCACTAATGCAGACAATTGGATTCAAGCTATGGAACGGGCGTTGCAGGCTCAACAGGTTCCTGAAGAGCAATGGGTTGAGTTTGGAACTTATTAGCTGCAAGGCGAGGCTCAATATTGGTGGTAGGGAACACGACGTATCCTGTAGCCAGATGATGCTGGGATAACTAGGAGGTTGGTTATCTAAGAATCATGTTTTACTTGATTGCTCTGAGAAGCCAGTACAGTTTATGCCAGAAGGGTCAGAAGCACCGGTTGTAGTGAACCATTACTATTTGAACTCTATGATAGTAAATTGTTCTGGAATTGAATATCAGGGTATTATGCTACTAATTACGGGAATATCAGGTGATGATCAAGGTTTAGAGCAGATTCCGATTGTATGTGAATTTCCAGACGTGTTTCCAGAGGATATTAATGAATTTCAACCTAATCGGGAGGTTGAATTTGCAATTGAGTTGGTGCCTAGAGCCGGTTCGATTTCGATTATTCTTTACATGATGTCACCTTTAGAAATGGCTAAACTAAAAGCTCAGTTAGAAGATCTGTTGGGTAAATATTTTATCCGACCAAGTGTTTCTCCGTGGGGAGCGCCAGTGTTACTGGTAAAGAAGAAGGACGGAAGTATGCGCTTGTGTGTCAATTATCGGCAATTGATGAATAAGATTACTGTAAAGAATAAATATCCACTACCTAGAATCGATGACCTCATGGATCTTTTACAGGGTGCCGATGTGTTTTCTAAGATTGATTTGTGATCCGGGTATCATCAGATAAGGGTTAGAGATGAAGATATTCTGAAAACTGCTTTCAGGACACGTTATGGTCATTATGAGTATACGGTGATATCTTTTGGGTTAACCAATGGTCCGACAGTATTTATGGATTATATGAATAGGCTTTTTTCGGTCGTACCTGGACAAGTTTGTCATTGTCTTTATTGATGATATTCTTGTTTACTCTAAGATTGATGAAGAACATGCTGATCACTTGGGAACTGTGCTACAAATTCTAAGAGATAGGAAGTTGTACGCTAAGTTATCTAAATGCGAGTTCTAGAAGAGTGAGGTGAAGTTTCTCGGTCACATGGTGAGTAAGTAGGGAATAGCTATGGATCCTGCTAAGGTAGAAGCAGTGATGAAATGGGAGCAACTAACTTTAGTGACAGAGATCAGGAGTTTCCTAGGTTTGGCTGGTATTATCGCAGATTCATTAAGGGATTTTCACAGCTCGCCTTACCTTTAACTATGTTGACTAGAAAAGATACGCCTTTTGCCTGGACTCCGGAGTGTGAGGAGAGTTTTCAAGCATTGAAGCACAGGTTGACTACTGCACCCGTGTTGGTATTGCCTGAACTAAGTGAACCGTTTGAAGTGTACTGTGATGCATCATTGAAGGATTTGGAGTGCGTTCTAATGTAGCACCGGAATGTTATAGCATACGCCTCACGGCAATTAAGGTCGCATGAGATGAACTATCCGACTCACGACTTAGAACTTGATGCTGTTGTGTTTGCTCTGAAAATCTGGAGGGATTATCTCTATGGCGTTAAGTTTCATGTCTTCTCGGACCATAAGAGTTTGAAGTATCTCTTTGAGCAGAAAGAATTGAATATGCGTCGGAGGAGATGGATGGAGTTTCTGAAGGATTATGATTTCGAATTGAATTATCATCCAGGAAAAGTGAACGTTGTGGCGGACGTCCTGAGTCGGAAGTCCTTATATGCAGCTTGGATGATGTTGCGAGAAGAAGAGTTACTAAAGGTATTTCAAGGTTTGAACTTAGGAGTTAGAGAAGAATCTGGAATTCTGTGTTTGAGTCAGTTGCAGATTTCAAGTGATTTTAAATCATAACTTCTGAAGGCTCATCAAGATAGTGAAGCATTACATAAGGTATTACCAGCAGTTGAATAGGGAAAATAGTGAAGAGTGTCAGAAGGTCAGGATGGTTTGTGGAGGTTTAAGAATCGGATCGTTGTGCCAGATATCGGAGACCTGCGACAAAGAATCTTGAAGGAAGCCCATAAAAGTGGGTTCTCAATTCATCCAGGAAGCATCAAAATGTATTAAGATCTGAAAGCGATGTTTTGGTGGTCAGGGATGAAGAATGATGTCGCATTGCATGTATCTAAATGTTTAACCTGCCAGAAGGTTAAGTTTGAGCATTAGAGACCATCAGGAACCCTTCAACCTTTAGAGATTCCACAATGGAAATGGGAGAGTATCGAAATAGATTTTGTGATAGGTTTGCCTAGAACCCGGTCTGGTTGTGACGCTATTTAGGTGGTTGTGGACTGACTGACAAAATCAGCTCACTTTTTCCCCATTCGAATAAGTTGCACAATGGAAGAATTGGCCCGAATGTACATCAAGGAGATTGTCAGGTTGAACGGCGTGCATTCTACTATTATATTTGACAGAGATCCTCCTTTAACATCAAGGTTCTGAGGAGCTTTTCAACGTGCATTTGGGACTCAGTTGAGTTTGAGTACTGCATATCACCCTCAGACAGATGATCATTCAAAGAAAACCATCCAGACCTTGGAGGATATGCTAAGGGCTTGTGTTTTGGACCAACCGGCGAGCTGGGATCGGTATATATCATTAGTGGAGTTTGCTTATAACAATAGCTACCATGCGAGCATCGGAATGACTCCGTATGAGGCTTTGTATGGCAGAAAATGTCAATCTTCGCTATGTTGGTATGAAACTGGAGAAAGAAGTTTGTTAGGGCCTGAGATGATAGCCGAAACTACTGAGCAAATAAAGAAGATTCGTATCCAAATGCTTATAGCCCAAAGCCGTCAGAAGAGCTATGCTGATCAAAGGCAGAAGTCTTTAGAATTTGAAGAAGGGGAGCATGTCTTTCTGAAGGTTACACCAACCACCGGAGTGGGAAGAGCCATTAAGACTAAGAAACTAAATCCCCGTTACATTGGATCGTTTGAGATCCTAAAAAGAATTGGGCCAGTGGCTTATAGAATTGCCTTACCGCCGAATCTTTCGAACTTACACGACGTGTTTCATGTATCACAGCTTCGGAAGTATACTCCTGACGCAAATCATATTCTGGAACTGGAACCAATTCAGGTAAGAGAAGATCTAACACTCCCAATAATTCTGGTGAGAATTGACGACACTAGTATTAAACGATTGTGCGGGAAAGAAATATCATTGGTAAAGGTAGCTTGGAGTCGAGCTGGTATCGAGGAACACACTTGGAAACCCGAATCAGATATGCAGAAGGACTACCCACATCTCTTTTCAGGTAACTAAATTCGAATTTTGAGAACAAAATTCTTTGTTAGGTGGGTAGGATGTAAACCCTGATAAATTAGTAGATAATTAGTCAATAAATTAGTTTTTAATAAGGAAGATTAGAAATGTGAATATTATATCAAATTAAATTAGGATAGAGATCATCGAAACGAGAATTTTGACACATATTTCGAAGAAAATGGTCCAAGATTGGGCCCAAACCAGCCCAAAAGGGCATTAAGTGAACCAAACTTTCCCCTTTCTCCCATTAGTTACATAGCAGCAAGCAGAGGAAGGGGGAAGAACGAAGAAATGCTTCCAACCCTTACGACAAACTTCAACCCGCCGTAACTTCTCCGTCCGAGCTCTGATCGCTGCACCATTAGCGGCCACACGTCCACCGCGTTGAGCTCTACATTTCTACCGGAACAATTTTATAGGTAAGCCACTAAATACTCCTAGCCACTCCTTTCCTCCAAGTTTTGAAAGTATGGTACGGTTATTGAATTTATTTACTCTTTGATGTTTTAGGATCCAATTAGCTTGAGAAAAATGTTCACTCTTGCTTATGTGAAGCTTGGGTAAGGTGAGGATACCTGATGAGCGGATAATTTATACGCTTTTTGGCATTATTTTTAGTATATTTTCAGTATGTTTCAGTTAGTTTTTAGTATATTTTTATTCGTTTTTAGTTAAAATTCACTTTTCTGGACTTTACTATGAGTTTCTGTATTTTTCTGTGATTCCAGGTATTTTCTGGCTGAAATTGAGGGACCTGAGCAAAAACCTGATTCAGAGGCTGAAAAGGACTGCAGATGCTGTTGGATTCTGACCTCCCTGCACTCAAAGTGAATTTTCTGGAGCTACAAAAGCCCAATTGGCGCGCTCTCAATGGCGTTGGAAAGTAGACATCCTGGGCTTTCCAGCAATGTATAATAGTTCATACTTTGCCCGAGATTTGATGGCCCAAACCGGCGTTCCAAATCAGCTCAAGAATGCCCGGCGTTAAACGCCGGAACTGGCACAAGAATGGGAGTTAAACGCCCAAACTGGCATAGAAGCTGGCGTTTAACTCCAAGAGAATTCTCTACACGAAAATGCTTCAATGCTCAGCCCAAGCACACACCAAGTGGGCCCGGAAGTGGATTTTTCTGTCATTTACTCATTTCTGTAAACCCTAGGCTACTAGTTCTCTACATATAGGACCTTTTACTATTGTATTCTCATCTGGGTAGCTATCTTTGAGTAGTCTTATGCTATCTTAGATCATGGGGCTGGCCATTTGGCCATGCCTAGACCTTGTTCTTATGTATTTTCAACGGTGGAGTTTCTACACACCATAGATTAAGGTGTGGAGCTCTGCTGTACCTCGAGTATTAATGCAATTACTATTGTTCTTCTATTCAATTCAGCTTATTCTTGTTCCAAGATATTCATTCGCACCCAAGAACATGATGAATGTGATGATTATGTGACGCTCATCATCATTCTCACTTATGAACGCGTGCCTGACAACCACTCCCGTTCTACAAGCAAACAAAGGCTTGAATGTTTATCTCTTGGATTCCTTAATCGGAATCTTCGTGGTATAAGCTAGAACTGATGGCGGCATTCAAGAGAATCCGGAAGGTCTAAACCTTGTCTGTGGTATTCTGAGTAGGATTCAATGATTGAATGACTGTGACGAGTTTCAAACTCCTGAAGACTAGGCGTTAGTGACAGACGCAAAAGAATCAATGGATTCTACTCCAACCTGATTAAGAACCGATAGATGATTAGCCGTGCTGTGACAGAGCGCGTTGAACATTTTCACTGAGAGGACGAAACTGTAGCCACTGACAACGATGATGCCCAACATATAGCTTTCCATGGAAAGGAGTAAGAAGGATTGGATGAAGACAATAGGAAAGCAGAGAGACGGAAGGGACAAAGCATCTCCATACGCTTATCTGAAATTCTCACCAATGAATTACATAAGTATCTCTATCCTTGTTTTATGTTTTATTCATAAATCATTCATGACCATTTGAATCTGCCTGACTAAGATTTACAAGATGACCATAGCTTGCTTCATACCAACAATCTCCGTGGGATCGACCCTTACTCGCTTAAGGTTTATTACTTGGATGACCCAGTGCACTTGCTGGTTAGTTGTGCGAAGTTGTGATAAAGAGTTGAGATTGCAATTAAGCATACCATGTTGATGGCGCCATTGATGATCACAATTTCGTGCACCAAGTTTTTGGCGCCGTTGCCGGGGAATTAAATGTCCTAACTACAATTTCGCATTTGTTCCCTGCAATAACAGTGCCAAGTTTTGATCCGGTAACAACACCAAGTTTTTGGCGCCGTTGCCGGGGATTGTTTTGAGTTTGGACAATTGACGGTTCATCTTGTTGCTTAGATTAGGTATTTATCTTTAGAGTTCTTAAGAATGAATTCTAGTGTTTCAAGGTGATGTTCTTATCATCACCAAAGCTGATTGATTCTCATCAATTTAGCTCTTGAATGCAATGTCCTGCTGAAGCTTGGCTAGCCATTTCTAATTCCTTTAGACTAAAGCTTTAGACTAACATTGCATGATTCCTGGAATTCTCATTAAGAATTTTGATACCTTTATTTTCTTTTCCACTTAATTTTCGAAAAATCCAAAAAAAAATTACAAAATCATAAAAACCAAAAATATTTTATGTTTCTTGTTGAGTCTAGTGTCTCATTTTAAGTTTGGTGTCAATTGCATGTTTATGTTCTTCTTGCATTCATTCATGTGTCTTAAGTGATCTTCAAGATGTTCTTGATGATTTCCTTGCTTTGATCTTTGAATTCTCTTGACTTGAGTGTTTTGTTATATGCATTCTCATTTTGTTAGTGTCAGTAGTATACAAACCGCTAAGTTTGGTGTCTTGCATGCATTATTTATTTGATTTTAGTTGCATTTTGATTATTCCTCATTATTAAAAATCCAAAAATATTTTTAATTTGTGTCTTTTCAAGTCAATAATACAGAGAATTGAAGATTCAGAACATACAGCAGAGGAATTACACAGAAAAAGCTGGGCGTTCAAAACGCCCAGTGAGGAAGGAAAATTGGCGTTTAAACGCCAATCAGGGTGCCTGGCTGGGCGTTTAACGCCCAAAAGGGTAGTGCTTTGGGTGTTAAACGCCAGAATGTGCACCATTCTGGGCGTTTAACGCCAGGATGGCACAAGAGGGAAGATTCTGTTTTCAATTCAAATTTTTGTCAAGTTTTCAAAATCTTTTCAAAATCAAATCTTTTTCAAATCAAATATTTTCAATCAAATCTTTTTCAAAATCAATTTCTTTCCATTTTCAAAGATACTTGCTAACAATTAATGATTTGATTCAACATTTCAAGTATGTTGCCTTTTCTGTTGAGAAAGGTTTAATGTTTGAATCATATCTTTTCTTGTTAGCCAAGTCATTAATTTTTAAAAATCAAATCTTTTTAAATTGTTTTTCAAATCATACCTTCTCAATCACATCTTTTTAAAACCATAACTTTTCAATCATATCTTTTTAATCACATCTTTTTCAAAATAGTTTTCAATCATATCTTTTTGATTTCTAATTTCAAAATCTTTTTCAAAAATCACTTGATTTCTTTCCCACTTTTAGTTTTCGAAAATCATCAATCAATTTTTCAAAATGTTTTTAAAATGTTTTTAATTTATTTTCAAAAATTTCTTCCCCTTTTCTCACATCCTTCTATTTATGGACTAACACTACTCCTCAATGCACAATTCAAACTCCATCTTTCCTTGATAAGTTCGAATTTTCTACCTCTTCCTCCTATTTTTCTTTTCCTCTGACACCTCAAGGAATCTCTATACTGTGACATAGAGGATTCCTATATTTTCTTGTTCTCTTCTCTTTCATATGAGCAGGAGCAAAGACAAAAGCATTCTTATTGAGGCTGATCCTGAACCTGAAAGGACCTTGAAGTGAAAGCTAAGAGAAGCTAAGGCACAACTCTCTGAAGAGGACCTAACAGAAATCTTCAAACACGAAGAAGACATGGTAGCCGAAAACAACAACAATGCCAACAATGCAAAGAAGATGCTGGGTGACTTTACTGCACCTACTCCCGACTTCTATGGGAGAAGCATCTCTATCCCTGCCATTGGAGCAAACAACTTTGAGCTTAAGCCTCAATTAGTTTCTCTAATGCAACAGAATTGCAAGTTCCATGGACTTCCATTGGAAGATCCTCATCAGTTTTTAGCTGAATTCTTGTAAATCTGTGATACTGTCAAGACCAATGGGGTTGACCCTGAGGTCTACAGACTTATGCTATTCCCTTTTGTTGTAAGAGACAGAGCTAGGATATGGTTGGATTCACAACCTAAAGAAAGCCTGAACTCTTGGAAAAAGCTAGTCAATGCCTTCTTGGCAAAGTTCTTTCCACCTCAAAAATTGAGTAAGCTTAGAGTGGAAGTCCAAACCTTCAGACAGAAGGAAGGAGAATCCCTCTATGAAGCTTGAGAAAGATACAAACAATTGATCAAAAAGTGTCCCTCTGACATGCTTTCTGAATGGAGCATCATAGGTATTTTCTATGATGGTCTGTCTGAACTGTCCAAGATGTCATTGGATAGCTCTGCTGGAGGATCTCTTCATCTGAAGAAGACGCCTGCAGAAGCTCAAGAACTAATTAAAATGGTTGCAAATAACCAATTCATGTACACTTCTGAAAGGAATCCTGTGAATAATGGGACAAATCAGAATAAAGAAGTTCTTGAGATTGATACTCTGAATGCCATATTGGCTCAGAACAAAATATTGACTCAGCAAGTCAATATGATTTCTCAAAGTCTGTCTGGAATGCAAGCTGCACCAGGCAGTACTAAGGACGCTTCATTTGAAGAAGAAGCTTATGATCCTGAGAACCCTTCAATGGAAGAGGTGAATTACATAGGAGAACCCTATGGAAACACCTATAATTCTTCATGGAGAAATCATCCAAATCTCTCATGGAAGGATCAACAGAGACCTCAACAAGGTTTCAACAACAATAATGGTGGAAGAAACAGGTTTAGCAATGGCAAGCATTTTCCATCATCTTCTCAGCAACAGACAGAGAATTCTAAGCAGAACCACTCTGACTTAGCAACCATGGTCTCTGATCTAATCAAAACCATTCAAAGTTTCATGACTGAAACAAGGTCCTCCATTAGGAATTTGGAGGCACAAGTGGGTCAGCTGAGCAAGAAAATTACTGAACTCCCTCCTAGTACTCTTCCAAGCAATACAGAAGAGAATCCAAAAGGAGAATGCAAGGCCATTAACATGACCTACATGGCCGAACTAGGAGAGGAGGAAGAGGCAGTGAACGCCACTGAGGAAGAACTCAATGGACGCCCACTGGCCTCCAATGAGTTCCCTAATGAGGAACCATGGGAATCTGAGGCTCACACTGAGACCATAGAGATCCCATTGGATTTACTTCTGCCGTTCATGAGCTCTGATGAGTATTCTTCCTCTGAAGAGGATGAATATGTCACTGAAGAGCAAGTTGCTAAATACCTTGGAGCAATCATGAAGCTAAATGACAAGTTATTTGGTAATGAGACTTGGGAGGATGAACCCCCTTTGCTCACCAAAGAACTGGATGACTTGTCTAGGCAGAGATTACCTCAAAAGAGACAGGATCCTGGAAAGTTTTCAATACCTTGTACCATAGGCACCATGACCTTTAAGAAGGCTCTGTGTGACCTAGGGTCAAGCATAAACCTCATGCCTCTCTCTGTAATGGAGAAGCTAGGGATCTTTGAGGTACAAGCTGCAAAAATCTCACTAGAGATGGTAGACAATTCAAGAAAACAAGCTTATGGACTTGTAGAGGATGTTCTGGTAAAGATTGAAGACCATTATATCCCTGCTAATTTCATAGTCCTAGAGACTGGGAAGTGCATGGATGAATCCATCATCCTTGGCAGACCCTTCCTAACCACAGCAAAGGCTGTGATTGATGTGGACAGAGGAGAATTGATCATTCAAGTGAATGAAGAATCCTTTGTGCTTAAGGCTCAAGGATATCCCTCTGTCACCATGGAGAGGAAGCATGAAGAGCTTCTCTCAAAATAGAGTCAAACAAAGCCCCCACAGTTAAACTCTAAGTTTGGTGTTGGGAGGCCACAACCAAATTCTAAGTTTGGTGTTGAACCCCCACATTCAAACTCTAAGTTTGGTGTTGGGAGGTTCCAACATTGCTCTGAGTATATTTGAGGCTCCATGAGAGCCCTCTGTCAAGCTATTGACATTAAAGAAGCGCTTGTTGGGAGGCAACCCAATGTTATAATTATCTATTTTCCTTTGTTATTTTATGTTTTCTGTAGGTTGATGATCATGAGTAGTCACAAAATCAATTGAAAAAGCAAAAACAGAATGAAAAACAGAAAGAAAAACATCACACCCTGGAGAAAGACCTTGCTGGCGTTTAAACGCCAGTAAAGGCAGCAAATGGGCGTTTAACGCCCAATCTGGCACCATTCTGGGCGTTTAACGCCAGAAAGGGGCACCAGACTGGCGTTAAATGCTAGGAAAGGGCAAGAAGCTGGCGTTAAATGCCAGAAAGGGGCACCAGCCCGGCGTTTAACGCCAGAATTGGCACAGAGAGCATTTTTTGCTCACCACTTGGTGCAGGAATGACTTTTCCTTGACACCTCAGGATCTGTGGACCCCACCGGATCCCCACCTACCCTACCACCCTCTCTCTTCTTCACCCATTCACCAATCACCTCAACCACTCTTCCCCAAAAACCCCTCACCTATCAAATCCCATCTTTCTCTTCACCACTCACATACACCCTTCATAAAACCTCACCTATCTCACCATTCAAATTCAAACCACTTTCCCTCCCAAACCCACCCATTCATAACCGAACCCTACCCCTCTCTCCACCCCTATATAAACCCATCTTCACTCCTTCATTTTCACACAACCTAAACACTACTTCTCCCCCTTTGGCCAAACCACAAAGCCATCTCCATCTCCTCTATTTCTTCTTCTTCTACTCTCTTCTTTCTTCTTTTGCTCGAGGATGAGCAAACCTTCTAAGTTTGGTGTGGTAAAAGCATTGCTTTTTGTTTTTCCATAACCATTTATGGCATCCAAGGTCGGAGAAACCTCTAGAAAGAGGAAAGGGAAGGCAAAAGCTTCCACCTCCGAGTCATGGGAGATGGAGAGATTCATCTCAAGGGTGCATCAAGACCACTTCTATGAAGTTGTGGCCTTGAAGAAGGTGATCCCCGAGGTCCCTTTCAAACTCAAAAAGAGTGAATATCCGGAGATCCGACATGAGATTCGAAGAAGAGGTTGGGTAGTTCTCACCAACCCCATTCAACAAGTCAGAATCTTAATGGTTCAAGAGTTCTATGCCAATGCATGGATCACCAAGAACCATGATTAAAGTGTGAACCCGGACCCAAAGAATTGGCTTACAATGGTTCGGGGGAAATACTTAGATTTTAGTCCGGAAAATGTAAGGTTGGCATTCAACTTGCCCATGATGCAAGGAAATGAACACCCTTACACTAGAAGGGTCAACTTTGATCAAAGGTTGGACCAAGTCCTCATAGACATTTGTGAAGAGGGCGCTCAATGGAAGAGAGATTCAAGAGGGAAGCCGGTTCAACTAAGAAGGCATGACCTCAAGCCCATGGCTAGGGGATGGTTGGAGTTTATCCAACGCTCAATCATTCCCACTAGCAACCGGTCTGAAGTTACTATAGACCGGGCCATCATGATTCATAGCATCATGATTGGAGAGGAAGTAGAAGTTCATGAGGTTATAGCCCAAGAACTTTATAAGGTGGCGGACAAGTCCTCTACCTTGGCAAGGTTAGCCTTTCCTCATCTCATTTGTCACCTCTGTTATTCAGTTGGAATTAACATAGAGGGAGACATCCCCATTGATGAGGACAAGCCCATCACTAAGAAAAAGATGGAGCAAAAAAGAGATCCCACTCATCATGAATCCCTGAGATGCCTCAAGGGATACACTTTCCTCCACAAAACTATTGGGAGCAAATCAACACCTCCCTAGGAGAATTGAGTTTCCAACATGGACAACTAAGGGTGGAGCACCAAGAACATTCCATTCTCCTCCATGAAATTAGAGAAGATCAAAGAATCATGAGAGAGGAGCAACAAGACAAGGAAGAGACATTGAGGAGCTCAAGCACTCCATAAGATCTTCAAGAGGAAGAACAAGCCGCCATCACTAAGGTGGACCCGTTCTTTAATTTCCTTGTTCTTTATTTTCTTGTTTTTCGAATTTTCATGCTTATGTTTATCTATGTTTGTGTCTTATGATCATTAGTGTCTTAGTGTCTATGCCTTAAAGTTATGAATGTCCTATGAATCCATCACCTTTCTTAAATGAAAAATGTTCTTAATTGAAAAAGAGAAGAATTGCATGAATTTTAAATTTTATAACAGATTAATTATTTTGATGTGGGGGCAATACTTTTGTTTTCTGAATGTATGCTCTTGAATTTGTTGTTCATGAATATTGGCTCTTGAAAGAATGATGAAAAAGGAGACATGTTACTGAGGATCTAAAAAATCATAAAAATGATTCTTGAAGCAAGAAAAAGCGGTGAATATTCAAAAAAAAAACGAAAAAAAGAGTGAAAAGAGAAAACGAAATAATAATAATAATAATAATAATAATAATAATAATAATAATAATAATAATGAAGTTGTGATCCAAGGCAAAAAGAGTGTGCTTAAAAACCCTGGACACCTCTAATTGGGGACTCTAGCAAAGCTGAGTCACAATCTGAAAAGGTTCACCCAATTATGTGTCTGTGGCATGTATGTATCCGGTGGTAATACTGGAAGACAGAGTGCTTTGGGCCACGGCCAAAACTCATAAAGTAGCTGTGTTCAAGAATCATCATACTTAACTAGGAGAATCAATAACACTATCTGGATTCTGAGTTCCTATAGAAGCCAATCATTCTAAATTTCAAAGGATAGAGTGAGATGCCAAAACTATTCAGAGGCAAAAAGCTAAAAGCCCCGCTCATCTAATTAATACTGATCTTCATAGATGTTTTTGGAATTCATTGCATATTCTCTTCTCTTTATCTTATTTGATTTTCAGTTGCTTGGGGACAAGCAACAATTTAAGTTTGGTGTTGTGATGAGCGGATAATTTATACGCTTTTTGGCATTATTTTTAGTATGTTTTCAGTATGTTTCAGTTAGTTTTTAGTATATTTTTATTAGTTTTTAGTTAAAATGAACTTTTCTTGACTTTACTATGAGTTTGTGTGTTTTTCTGTGATTCCAGGTATTTTCTGGCTGAAATTGAGGGACCTGAGCAAAAATCTGATTTAGAGGCTGAAAAGGACTGCAGATGCTGTTGGATTCTGACCTCCCTGCACTCAAAGTGAATTTTCTGGAGCTACAGAAGCCCAATTGGCGTTCTCTCAACGGCTTTGGAAAGTAGACATCCTGGGCTTTCCAGAAATGTATAATAGTCCATACTTTGTCCGAGATTTGATGGCCCAAACCGGCGTTCCAAATCAGCTCAAGAATGCCCGGCGTTAAATGCCAAAACTGGCACAAGAATGGGAGTTAAACGCCCAAACTGGCATAGAAGCTGGCGTTTAACTCCAAGAGAAGTCTCTACACGAAAATGCTTCAATGCTCAGCCCAAGCACACACCAAGTGGGCCCAGAAGTGGATTTTTCTGTCATTTACTCATTTCTGTAAACCCTATGCTACTAGTTCTCTACATATAGGACCTTTTACTATTGTATTCTCATCTGGGTAGCTATCTTTGAGTAGTCTTATGCTATCTTAGATCATGGGGCTGGCCATTTGGCCATGCCTAGACCTTGTTCTTTTATATTTTCACGGTGGAGTTTCTACACACCAAGATTAAGGTGTGGAGCTCTGCTGTACCTCGAGTATTAATGCAATTACTATTGTTCTTCTATTCAATTCAGCTTATTCTTGTTCCAAGATATTCATTCGCACCCCAAGAACATGATGATGTGATGATTATGTGACGCTCATCCTCATTCTCACTTATGAACGCGGCCTGACAACCACTCCCGTCTACAAGCAAACAAAGGCTTGAATGTTTATCTCTTAGATTCCTTAATCGGAATCTTCGTGGTATAAGCTAGAACTGATGGCGGCATTCAAGAGAATCCGGAAGGTCTAAACCTTGTCTGTGGTATTCTGAGTAGGATTCAATGATTGAATGACTGTGACGAGCTTTAAATTCCTGAAGACTGGGCGTTAGTGACAGACGCAAAAGAATCAATGGATTCTACTCCAACCTGATTGAGAACCGATAGATGATTAGCCGTGCTGTGACAGAGCGCGTTGAACATTTTCACTGAGAGGACGGAACTGTACCACTGGCAACGGTGATGCCCAACAGCTTTCCATGGAAAGGAGTAAGATTGGATGAAGACAATAGGAAGCAGAGACGGAAGGGACAAAGCATCTCCATACGCTTATCTGAAATTCTCACCAATGAATTACATAAGTATCTCTATCCTTGTTTTATGTTTTATTCATAAATCATTCATGACCATTTGAATTTTCCTGACTAAGATTTACAAGATGACCATAGCTTGCTTCATACCAACAATCTCCGTGGGATCGACCCTTACTCGCGTAAGGTTTATTACTTGGACGACCCAGTATACTTGCTGGTTAGTTGTGCGAAGTTGTGATAAAGAGTTGAGATTGCAATTGAGCGTACCATGTTGATGGCGCCATTGATGATCACAATTTCGTGCCCCAATACCGTAATTCTATTTTAATTTCATTGAATTTGAGCTTTGAGTATTAAATTGGATATATATGTGTTATGAATGTGTATTAGGTTGTGAATAAATAATTGAAGCTTGAAATTGTGGACGATGGAATTTTTGTTGGAGGCTGGGCATTAGTATTTTGTTAGGCTTTGGAGCTGTGTTTGTTGTGAGTGAATTGTTTTGGTCGCTACGTGAGAATCGGCCAAGGTATGGTTTAGGTTTCTTGCATTTAATATATAATGTTCTGTGAAAACTTAGGCTAGATGACCATAGGATAAGTTGGAAAGCAGGTATATATATATATATATATATATATATATATATATATATATATATATATATATTATATATATATATATATATATAATGTTTAGTATTTTGACATTGGATATATTTGATTTGGCTTGGTGGATAACTAAAGATTTGATGAATTATTATGGTTTGATGCTTGTTGGTTGGTTGGTAATGTTTGATGGATTTTAGGAAAAAAAATGTGTATTGGTGGACGAATTGTATCGCTATTCTTTGATTTGATTCATTGTAATTGGATTTATTCAATAATTGTCCTTATTTGAAATTGACCTTCCTTCACAACTCCGTTCAACTAACCAGCAAGTGTATTGGGTCTCCAAGTATAACCTTACGTGAGTAAGGGTCGAATCCACAGAGATTGTTGGTATAAGCAAGCTATGGTCACCTTGCAAATCTCAGTTAGGCAGATTAAAAAGTTATGGGTTCGAAAATAGAAATAAGATTAGAAATAATAAAAAGATAGAATACTTATGTAATTCATTGGTAGGAATTTCAGATAAGCGAATGGAGGTGCTGTAGAGCTCACGACGCCTGCTCTCCTATTCCTTCTACTCAATCCTTCTTACTCCTTTCCATGGCAAGCTTTGTATAGGGTTCACTATCACTGTGGCTACTTTCATTCCTCTCGGGAAATACCTGTGCGGCTGTCACTCGCACAGCTAACCAGTCTGGAGGCATCACCCTGGTTGATAGCTACATCCCATCCTCGCAGTGAAAGCTAATGCACGCACTCTGTCACAGTGCGGCCAATCACCGGTTGGTTCCCGCTCCTACTGGAATAGAATCCCTCTTTTGCGTTTGTCACTAACGCCCAGCAGGTTAAAGTTTGAAGCACGTCACAGTCATTCATGAACGGAATCCTACTCGGAATACCACAGACAAGGTGAGACTTTCCGGATTCCCAGGATCCTACTCGGAACACCACAGACAAGGTTGGACTTTCCGGATCCAGATAAATGCCGCCATCTATCTAGCTTATACCACGAAGATTCTGTTGGGGAATCTAAGAGATACACATTCAAGCTTGTGTTGCATGTAGAACGTAAGTGGTTTCAATCACGCGTTCATGAGTGAGACGTTAAAGAGGGTTATTAACTCATCACATTCATCATGTTCTTGGGTACGAATGAATATATTGGAATAGAATAAAAGAGGAATTGAATAAAAGAAAATAGAACTTCATTAATCTTTGAGGTGCAGCAGAGCTCCACACCTTTATCTATGGTGTGCAGAAACTTCACTGTTGAAAATACATAAGCAAGAGGTCCAGGCATGGCCGAATGGCCACCCCCTAAACGTGATCACATAGAAAATACAATCCAGGATGTCTAATACAATATAAAAGGTCCTATATACTAGACTAGCTACTAGGGTTTACATGAGTAAGTAATTGATGCATAATCCACTTCCGGGCCCACTTGGTGTGTGTTTGGGCTGAGCTTGATCAATCCACGTGTAGAGGCATTTCTTGGCGTCAAACTTCAGGTTATGACGTGTTTTGGGCGTTCAACTCCGGATCACGACGTTTTTTCTGGCGTTTTACTCCAGACAGCAGCATGAACTTGGCGTTTAACGCCAAGTTACGTCGTCATTCTTCGAATAAAGCATGGACTATTATATTGCTGGAAAGCCCTGGATGTCTCTTTCCAACGCCGTTGAGAGCGCGCCATTTGGAGTTCTGTAGCTCCAGAAATCCATTTCGAGTGCAGGGAGGTCAGAATCCAACAGCATCAGCAGTCCTTTTGTCAGCCTTTTTCAGAGTTTTGCTCAAATCCCTCAATTTCAGTCAGAATTTACCTGAAATCACAGAAAAAACACAAATCATAGTAAAGTCCAAAATGTGAATTTAACATAAAACTAATGAAAACATCCCTAAAAGTAGCTTAAACTTACTAAAAACTATATAAAACAATGCCAAAGCGTATAATTATCCGCTCATCACAACACCAAACTTAAATTGTTGCTTGTCCCCAAGCAACTGAAAATCAAATAGGATAAAAGAAGAGAATATACTCTAAAGTCCAAATATCAATTATATTAATTTATTACATGAGCGGGACTTGTAGCTTTTGCTTCTGAACAGCTTTGGCATCTCACTTTTTCCTTTGTAGTTTAGAGGTATTGGCGTCTCTGGGGGAATTAGAATTTGGGATAGTGTTATTGACTTTCTTAGTTAAGCATGTTGATTCTTGAACACAGCTACTTATGAGTCTTGGCTGTGGCCCTAAGCATTTTGTCTTCCAGTATTACCACCAGATACACAAATGCCACAGACACATACTGGGTGAACCTTTTCAGATTGTGACTTAGCTTGCTAAAGTCCCCAATTAGTGGTGTCCAGAGCCTAAGCACACTCTTTGCTTTAGATCACGACTTTAACCACTCAGTCTCAAGCTTTTCACTTGGACCTTCATGACACAAGCACATGGTTAGGGACAGCTTGATTTAGCCGCTAGGCCCGGATTAAATTCCCTTGGGCCCTCCTATCCTTGATGCTCAAAGCCTTGGATCCTTGCTTTGGAATTTTCGCCCCCTTTTTTTTTCACTGCTTTTTCTTGCTTCAAGAATCAATTTCATGATATTTTCATCATCAATACATTTCTCTTTTTCCTCATTCTTTCAAGAACCACATTTTAAACACTCATAAACAACAAGATCAAAAGACATATGCACTGTTCAATCATTCATTCAGAAGAAAAATTATTGCCACCACATCAATATAATTAACTAAATTCACTAATAATTTCGAAAATTATGTACTTCTTGTTCTTTTGAATTAAAACATTTTTCTTTTAAGAGAGGTGAAGGACTAATGGATTTTATTTCATAGCTTTAAGGCATGGTTTACATACTAATGATCATGAAGTAGAGACACAAAAAAACATAAATAAACATAGCATTAAAACCGAAAACAGAAAGAAATAAAGAACAAGGAATGAATCCACCTTAGTGGCGTCTTCTTCTTGAAGGACCAATGATGTTCTTCAACTCTTCTATGTCCCTTCCTTGCCTTTGTTGCTCCTCCCTCATTGCTCTTTGATCTTCTCTTATTTCTTGGAGAGTGAGGGCGTGTTCATGATGTTCCACCCTTAGTTGTTCAACATTATGGCTCAAATCCTCCAAGGAGGTGTTGAGTTGCTCCCAATAGTTGTTAGGGGGAAAGTGCATTCCTTGAGGCATTTTTGATGATGCACTTCCTCATGTTCTTCTTGGAGGCCGTGAGGAGCTTCCCTTGTTTGCTCCATCTTTCTCTTGGTAATGGGCTTGTCTTCTTCAATGGAGACATCTTCTTCTATGATAACTCCAGCTGAGTAACATAGATGGCATAAGGTGGGGGAAGGCTAGCCGTGCCATGTATGAAGGCTTGTCAGCTATTTTGTAGAGTTCATTGGAGATGACTTCATGAACCTCTACTTCTTCACCAATCATGATGCTATGAACCATGATGGCCCGATCCACAGTAACTTCAGATCGGTTGCTTGTAGGATGATGGATCTTTGAATGAACTCCAACCATCCTCTAGCTACAGGCTTGAGGTCCAGTCTTCTTAGTTGGACTGGCTTGCCTTTGGAGTTTACTCTCCATTGGGCGCCTTCCACACATATGTCCCTAAGGACTTGGTCCAACCTTTGGTTAAAGTTGACCCTTCTTGTGTAAGGGCGTTCATCACCTTGCATCATAGGCAAATGAAACGCCAACCTCACATTTTCCGGACTGAAATCCAAGTATTTCCCCCTAACCATTGTGAGATAATTCTTTGGGCTTGGGTTCATACTTTGGTCATGGTTCCTAGTGATCCATGCATTGGCATAGAATTCTTGAACCATGAGAATTCCGACTTGTTGCATGGGGTTGGCTAAGACTTCCCAACCTCTTCTTTGAATTTCATGTCGGATCTCCGGATACTCGTTTTTCTTGAGCTTGAAAGGGACCTCAGGGATCACTTTCTTCTTTGCCACAACATCATAGAAGTGGTCTTGATGGCTTTTGGAGATGAATCTCTCCTTCTCCCATGACTTGGAAGTGGAAGCTTTTGCTTTCCCTTTCCCTTTTCTTGAGGAAACTCCGGTCTTGGGTGCCATTGATGGTGAATGAAAACAAAAAGCTTAGGATTTTTACCACACCAAACTTAAATTTGCTTGTCCCCAAGCAAGAAAAGAAAAGAAGAGTAGAAGAAGAAGAAGAAAATATGGTAGAGAGGGAGAAGAGAGGGTTCGGCTATGTGGGAGAATGTGGGGTTGTGTTGAAAATGGAAAAGAAAAGAAGGGTATTTATAGGGAGGGGGGAGGGTATAGGTTCGGCCATTTTGGGTGGGAATGGTGGGAAATTGAATTTGAAATTTTATGGAGGTAGTGGGGTGTATGGGGAAGAGGAGGTTGATGTGAATGGTGAATGGGTAAATTGGGAGGAGGAATTGAGGATTGATGAAGAAGATGTTGGGAATTGTGACATGGGGAATCACATCACAAAAACTAGGATTGGGAAGTAAGGTGGGAATATGTTAGGTGAGGATCCTGTGGGGTCCACAGATCCTGAGGTGAGGATCCTGTGGGGTCCACAGATCCTGAGGTGAAAAGAAATACCATTCCTTCTCCCTATAGGCATGTAACATGCCTTCATGTATCATTCTGGCGTTTAGACGCCCATTGGTGCACGTTCTGGGCGTTAAACGCCCATGTGATGCTTGTTTCTGGCGTTGAACGCCAGTTTCAAGCTTGTTTCTGGCGTTCAGCGCCAGATTGTCCTCTGTCTGCGCATTCTGGCGTTAAACGCCAGGATGTAGCTTGTTTTGGGTGTTCAGCGCCAGAAAGATGCTCTGTTCTGGCATTGAACGCCAGCCAGATGCTCCTTCTGGGCGCTGAACGCCAGCCTGTGCGTCCTCCAGGGTGAAAAATTTTTTCTTCTGTTTTTGACTCTGTTTTTAATTTTTTTGATTTTTTTCGTGACTTCTCATGATCATGTACCTAATTCAACACAAAAATAACACCAAAATAAAATAAAATAAAATTAGATAAATAAAATTGGGTTGCCTCCCAACAAGCGCTTCTTTAATGTCATTAGCTTGACAGTGCTCCGCAAGGTGATCAGGTCAATGTTAGTGTAGTCCCAACACCAAACTTAGAGTTTGGATATGGGGTTTGAACACCAAACTTAGAGTTTGGTTGTGGCTTCACAACACCAAACTTAGAGTTTGACTGTGTGGGTTCTTCTTGACTCTGAACTGAGAGAAGCTCTTCATGCTTACTCTCTTTTGTCACAGAGGGATGGCCATGTGCCTGAAACACAAGGTAGTCCCCATTCAATTGAAGGACTAACTCACCTCTGTTGACATCTATCACAGCTCCTGCTGTGGCTAGGAAAGGTCTTCCTAGGATGATGCATTCATCATCTTCCTTCCTAGTGTCTAGGATAATGAAATCAGTAGGGATGTAAAGGCCTTCAACCTTTACTAGCACGTCCTCTACCATCCCATAAGCTTGTCTTATGGACTTATCTGCCAATTGTAATGAGAACAAGGCAGGTTGTACCTCAATGATTCCCAGCTTCTCCATTACAGAGAGTGGCATAAGGTTTATTCCTGACCCCAGATCACATAGAGCTTTTTCAAAGCTCATAGTGCCAATGGTGCAAGGTATTAAGAACTTGCCAGGATCTTGTTTCTTTTGAGGTAGAGTTCTCTGAATCCAAGTATCTAGTTCACTAATGAGCAAGGGAGGTTCACTTTCCCAGGTCTCATTACCAAACAGCTTGGCATTCAGCTTCATGATAGCTCCTAATATTGAGCAACTAGCTCTTCAGTCACATCTTCATCCTCTTCAGAGATGCATATTCTTCAGAGCTCATGAATGGCAGAAGGAGAATTAAAGGAATCTCTATGGTCTCTAGATGAGCCTCAGATTCCTCAGATCCTTAATAGGAAACTCCTTCTTGCTTGAGGAACGTCCCAGGAGGTCTTCCTCACTGGGATTTTCGTCCTCTTCCTCCTTTGTGCATTCGGCCACTTTGATTAAATCAATGGCCTTGCACTCTCCTTTTGGATTTTCTTCTGTATTGCTTGGGAGAGTACTGGGAGGAGTGTCAATGACTTTCTTACTCAGCTGGCCCACTTGTGCCTCCAGATTTCTAATGGAGGATCTTGTTTCATTCATGAAACTGAAAGTGGCCTTTGACAGATCAGAGACTATATTTGCTAAATTAGAATTGTTTTGTTCAGAATTCTCTGTCTGTTGCTGAAGATGATGGATATGGCTTACTATTATTCAGCCTATTACGTCCACCATTGTTAAAACCTTGTTGAGGTTTTTGTTGATCCTTCCAGGAGAAATTAGGATGATTTCTCCATGATGAGTTATAGGTGTTTCCATAAGGTTCACCTAAGTAATTAACCTCTGCCATGGCAGGGTTCTCAGGATCATAAGCTTCTTCAGAAGCTGCCTCTCTAGTACTGTTGGATGCATGTTGCAATCCATTCAGATTTTGAGAGATCATGTTGACCTGTTGAGTCAACACTTTGTTCTGAGCCAATATGGCATTCAGAGCATCAATTTCAAGAACTCCTTTCTTCTGAGGTACCCCATTATTCACGGAATTCCTCTCAGAGGTGTACATAAACTGGTTGTTTGCAACCATGTCAATGAGTTCTTGAGCCTCTTCAGGCGTTTTCTTCAGGTGAATAGATCCACCTGCAGAATGGTCTAGTGACATTTTCGAAAACTCAGAGAGACCATAATAGAATATCTAATATGGTCCATTCTGAAAACATGTCAGATGGACATCTTTTGGTCAGCTGCTTGTATCTTTCCCAAGCTTCATAGAGGGATTCACCATCTTTTTGTTTAAAAGTTTGAACATCCACTCTCAGCTTGCTCAGCTTTTGAGGAGGAAAGAACTTGTCTAAGAATGCAGTGACAAGCTTATCCCATGAGTCCAGGCTATCCTTGGGTTGTGAATCCAACCATACTCTAGCTCTGTCTCTTACAGCAAAAGGGAAAAGCAAGAGTCTGTAGACTTCAGGATTAACTCCATTTGTCTTTACAGTGTCACAGATCTGCAAAAACTCAGTTAGAAACTGGTAAGGATCTTCAGATGGAAGTCCATAAAACTTGCAGTTTTGTTGCATTAAAGCAACTAGTTGAGGCTTAAGCTCAAAGTTATTGGCTCCAATGGCAGGAATGGAGATGCTTCTTCCATCAAACTTGGACGTTGGTTTTGTGAAGTCCCCAAGCATTCTCCTTGCATTATTATTATTTTCGGCCATCACCTCTTGTTCTAATGTTTCTGAAAGGTTGTTTCTGGATTGTTGGAATTTAGCTTCTCTTAATTTTCTCTTCAGAGTCCTTTCAGGTTCTGGATCAATTTCAACAAGAGTGCCTTTATCCTTGTTCCTGCTCATATGAAAGAGAAGAAAACAAGAAAAGAAAGAGGAATCCTCTATGTCACAGTATAGAGATTCCTTTATGTTTAGTAGAAAAAGAAAGGGGTAGGAGAGTGAGGAATGGATTCGGATTTATGGATGAAGAGAGGTGAAGAGAAGTGTTAGTAATTAAATAATTAAATAGAAGAAGAAGAGAGAAGGGAGGTTTCGAAAATAATTTTGAAAAAGAAGTTAGTGATTTTCGAAAATTAAAGATAAAATGTAATTAAAATTAAAATTTAAAACAAAAAGAATTTTTGAAAAAGAGAGGGATAATTTTCGAAAAATTAGAGGGAGAATTAGTTAAGTGGTTTTGAAAAAGATAAGAAACAAACAAAAAGTTAGTTAGTTTGATTGAAAAAGATTTGAAATCAAATTTAAGAAAGATAAGAAGATAAGAAGTTAGATAAGATATTTTAAAATCAAAATTTTGAAAAATATAAAATTTTTGAAAAAGATAAAATAAAAGATAAAAAGATTTTAATTTTAAAAATTTTGAAATTGTTTACTTCACTAACAAGAAACTACAAGATAAGATTCTAGGACTTAAAGATTGAACCTTTCTTAACAAGAAAGTAACAAACTTCAAATTTTTGAACCAATCACATTACTTGTTTAGTTAATTTTTCGAAAATTACATGTAAAGATAAGAAAACAGATTTTGAAAATAATTTGAAAAAGATTTTTGAAATTTTCGAAAAATAGAAAAAAAATGAAAAAGATATGATTTTTGAAAAAGATTTTGAAAAGATAAGATTTTTAAATTGAAATTTTGACTTGACTTGTAAGAAACAACTAATTTTGAAAATTTTTGACCAAGTCAAACCAAAATTTCGAAATTTTGGAGAGAATTAAGGAAAAGATATTTTTTGATTTTTGAATTTTAATTAAGAGAGAAAAACAACAAAAATACTCAATGCATGAAATTTTTAGATCAAAATCATGAATGCATGCAAGAATGTTATGAATGTCAAGATGAACACCAAGAACACTATGAAGATCATGATGAACATCAAGAACATAATTTTGAAAAATTTTTGATGCAAAGAAAACATGCAAGACACCAAACTTAGAAATCTTTAATGCATGAAAAATATGAATGCAAAAATGCACATGAAAAACAAGAAAAGACACAAAACAAGAAATCATCAAGATCAAACAAGAGGACTTATCAAGAACAACTTGAAGATCATGAAGAACACTATGAATGCATGGGATTTTCGAAAAAATGCAAGAAAAAAAATTTTAAAGCATGCAATTGACACCAAATTTAAAAATTGACTCAAGACTCAAACAAGAAACACAAAATAATTTTTGATTTTTATGATTTTCTAATTTTTTTGTATTTTTATTAATTATTTTTTTTTTCGAAAATATTTTGAAAAAAACGAAAAAGAAAAAGAAAAATTTTGAAAAATATTTTTGAAAAGAAAATTACCTAATCTGAGCAACAAGATGAACCGTCAGTTGTCCATACTCGAACAATCCCCGGCAACGGCGCCAAAAACTTGGTGGACGAAATTGTGATCACTATTCTTTGATTTGATTCATTGTAATTGGATTTATTCAATAATTGTCCTTATTTGAAATTGACCTTCCTTCACAACTCCGTTCAACTAACCAGCAAGTGTACTGGGTCGTCCAAGTAATAACCTTACGTGAGTAAGGGTCGAATCCACAGAGATTGTTGGTATGAAGCAAGCAATGGTCACCTTGCAAATCTCAGTTAGACAGATTAAAAAGTTATGGGTTCGAAAATAGAAATAAAGATTAGAAATAATAAAAAGGATAGAATACTTATGTAGATTCATTGGTAGGAATTTCAGATAAGCGGAATGGAGGTGCTGTAGAGCTCACGGACGCCTGCTCTCCTATTCCTTCTACTCAATCCTTCTTACTCCTTTCCATGGCAAGCTTTGTATAGGGGTTCACTATCAGCTGTGGCTACTTTCATTCCTCTCGGGGAAATAACATGTGCGGCTGTCACTCGCACAGCTAACCAGTCTGGAGGCATCACCCATGGTTGATAGCTACATCCCATCCTCGCAGTGAAAGCTAATGCACGCACTCTGTCACAGTGCGGCCAATCACCGGTTGGTTCCCGCTCCTACTGGAATAGAATCCCTCTTTTGCGTTTGTCACTAACGCCCAGCAGGTTAAAGTTTGAAGCACGTCACAGTCATTCATGAACGGAATCCTACTCGGAATACCACAGACAAGGTGAGACTTTCCGGATTCCCAGGATCCTACTCGGAACACCACAGACAAGGTTGGACTTTCCGGATCCAGATAAATGCCGCCATCTATCTAGCTTATACCACGAAGATTCTGTTGGGGAATCTAAGAGATACACATTCAAGCTTGTGTTGCATGTAGAACGTAAGTGGTTGTCAATCACGCGCGTTCATGAGTGAGAACGTTAAAGAGGGTTATTAACTCATCACATTCATCATGTTCTTGGGTACGAATGAATATATTGGAATAAGAATAAAAGAGGAATTGAATAAAAGAAAATAGAACTTCATTAATCTTTGAGGTGCAGCAGAGCTCCACACCCTTTATCTATGGTGTGCAGAAACTTCACTGTTGAAAATACATAAGCAAGAGGTCCAGGCATGGCCGAATGGCCAGCCCCCTAAACGTGATCACAGGATAGAAAATACAATCCAGGATGTCTAATACAATAGTAAAAGGTCCTATATATACTAGACTAGCTACTAGGGTTTACATGAGTAAGTAATTGATGCATAAATCCACTTCCGGGGCCCACTTGGTGTGTGTTTGGGCTGAGCTTGATCAATCCATGTGTAGAGGCATTTCTTGGCGTCAAACTTCAGGTTATGACGTGTTTTGGGCGTTCAACTCCGGATCACGACGTTTTTCTGGCGTTTTACTCCAGACAGCAGCATGAACTTGGCGTTTAATGCCAAGTTACGTCGTCATTCTTCGAATAAAGCATGGACTATTATATATTGCTGGAAAGCCCTGGATGTCTACTTTCCAACGCCGTTGAGAGCGCGCCATTTGGAGTTCTGTAGCTCCAGAAAATCCATTTCGAGTGCAGGGAGGTCAGAATCCAACAGCATCAGCAGTCCTTTTGTCAGCCTTTTTCAGAGTTTTGCTCAAATCCCTCAATTTCAGTCAGAATTTACCTGAAATCACAGAAAAACACACAAACTCATAGTAAAGTCCAGAAATGTGAATTTAACATAAAAACTAATGAAAACATCCCTAAAAGTAGCTTAAACTTACTAAAAACTATATAAAAACAATGCCAAAAAGCGTATAAATTATCCGCTCATCATGTATCATTGTTGATTTAAGTAATAAATTGTTCTGGTGGTTGCTTGATGATGAAGAAGAACTTGTTAAGTTGAGAATTGTAGGTATGTTGATGAATGGTAATTGAGATTTTGAATGAAAGGAGGTTTATGAGATTTGTTGCACTTTGGTTTTGAACTGAATTTCGGCGGGCTATAACATGGCTTCCAGAACCTTAAATTAATTTCCGCTTGTTTTAAATGAAAATTGGGTTTATGAAGTTTATGCCGTTTCAAGAACGGAAGAAAAATAATTTAAAACGATTGAGTTATGCCCGTCTGAAATTTTGATGTGAAATATGTAATTTAAACAAAGCAGGAAGCTATATACATGATTCTACAGCTCTACTATTGAAATCTGGTTTTAAGAGAACATACGTCCACGCGTACGCGTGGCCCACGTTTTCACGTGGAAAGGGATTTTGGCGATACGTACGCGATAGATGCCATGCGCACGTGCATACGCGTGACCCACGCACACGCGTGACATGAAGTTTTCACCTACGCGCATGCATGACAACGGACACGAGCGCGAGTTGCACTTTCACACTCCCACGCATACGCGTGGCACCTGTTCCAGCAATCATGATGGACGGAGGTAAAATCGTCGGTAAAGAGTTTCTTAAAATAGTCGCGTTGCAAGTATAGTTCTAAACCAACAATTCAACCTCAATCAAATTTAATATGTTTGTCACTGAAGCAAACCCAATAAAATTAACCGAAGTATTAAACCTCGGGTCGTCTCTCAAGGAATTACAGGGAAGTATTTTTACTATTGGCTATGGAAAAGTATCTTTTTGGGTTTTTGAAATAAGGAACAAGGAAATAAAATGGCAAGAAATTAGATTAAAAAGTAAGAAAACTCTTAACTAGGATTGAGAACTAGAAGTCATGTCCTCGTTATCATCTTCAATTGTGATGATAATTGTATTTCGCTTTCACTTAGTTAATCCTCTACAATGAAGGTAAGTCAAGTGAGCAAAATCAACTTAGGTTCACAAGTCCTAATCAAAGATTGGATTTAGTGAAGCCTAAGCCAATCAGCTATTTTTAATTATCCTTCAACAAGAGAATTTGATAACTCTATAGCATCAACTAATCAATCCAAGTCAAGAATATAAAAAGCTAATTTAAAATCCTCCCAAGCATTTCATCAAACACTTAGAAGGCACAAAATAAAAGCATAAAAAAGCAATAAGAGTATATCAAATCAAAAACCGACAATTGCAAGAGGAAACAATAACAATAAATTGAAGGAAGAAGCAATAAATATGAAGTACCTCAACTTGCATTAATAAGAAATTGAATCTAACATGGAATTCATGAACCAAATTGGGAAAATAAACAAATCAACAAGAGAAATAAATAAACCAAAGTACTAGAACAATTAAAATAGAAGAAATTAAACCTAAATTGAAGCAAGGTAGAATTCTGAAATTGAGAAGAAAGAAACCTAAAAACCTAAAACCTAGAGAAAGGAGAGAGCCTCTCTCTAGAAAACTACATCTAAAACCTAATGTGTGAAAAAAATGAGAAGTGAATCCTCGATTCTCCCACTCTGCAGCCTCTAATCTGTGTTTTCGAGCATGAAACTGGGCCAAAAATAGCCCAGAAATGGTCCCCAGTACTTTTTGCAATATGCAGCACGTGATGCTTTATCACGCGTACGCGTCATCCACGCGTTCACGTCGTTTGGCAAAAATCCTTGTCACGCGTACGCGTAGTTCACACGTACGCGTCGCTTGTCTGACACGCCAGTCACGCGTATCTGCCAGCTTCTGAATTTCTTATTTTCTTGTGTTCCTTCTACTTTTGCATGCTTCCTCTCTATCCTCTAAGCCATTCCTGCCCTATAAATCCTAAAAACACTCAGCAAACATATCACAACATCGAATGGTAATAAGAGAGGATTAAAATTAGCTAAATTAAGACCAAAAAAGCATGTTTTCAATCATAGCTCAAAATCAGGAAGAAAAATGTAAAACATGCAATTTACATGAATAAGTGTGAAAATAATAGGTAAAATCTACTAAAATAAGCATAAGATAAACTGTAAAATAGCGATTTATCAATCTCCCCACACTTAAACATTAGCATATCCTCATGCTAAACTCAAGAGAGCTAAAAGAGTGAAGGCAAAATGGTAGAACTTATGCAATGGCACCTATCTAAATGCATCTTGCTATTCTAATTACTATATATATATATATATATATATATATATATATATATATATAAGCATATGTGGTCAAATTGAGTCAAATTTCTAAGAATTCATATATGCACAATCAAGGGCTAAATCAATCATATCAAAGCATATTCACAATTGAGTTGAGTTAATCCAAAAGAGTTCACAAACTTGCAAGACAAGAAATGATCAAATATGGACATATAGAAATGAGCAATTGAACTCTCATTGGATTTGTATATACACTCTAATCACTCAAGTGTTTGGGATTAAACCTCTCAAATCTCCTCTAATCATGCTTTCTAAAATTTTGTTCTTCCTCTAGCCAATCAACAATTATCAAGTGTACAAATGCAAATATCATGAGGGCTTTTCAAGGTTGTAATGGGGCTAAGGTAGGGGTGAGGATATATGTATGGCCAAGTGAGCTATCATATGAATCTTTGACCAACTTAAGTTCTCGCCTAAGACATACACACTGTTAACCCCTGTTGAGCAATATTGATTATTTGAGAAAAAAAAGCTATGCATAGACTCTTGGGGATGCACGTTGAGGGACCGTCTAAGATTTTTGGACTTGTCGGGTTGGCTAGATAACCGACAGATGAGCCTCATCAGCCATAGGACAGGCATGCATCATATGCATACTACTTGAACTACTTGTTTGTGCATTAACTGGGTGTGCCTAAGTGTACTTGCCATGCTAAATGTATATTTGTTACCTGCCGTACTTGTATCCTTCTTGTGCTTGCCTTTATCTGTTTATTAATCTGTGAAACATTGACGGAGATGGAGGTGTAAAGAAATGGCAGTACAGGACTTAGATTTAGAACTAAGTTATCTTAGGTTTAGATACTCTTAGAAAACCACCTTTTATGACTTCTGTTTAATACTTTTAGCTCTATAATCTGAGAGTCGGCATTCTAGGATTGCCTCTGGCATTCCCAGTGCCTTATATATTACGTGTGTGGCACCTTTACCATACTGAGAACCTCCGGTTCTCATTTCATACTATGTTGTTGCTTTTCAGATGCAGGTCGAGAGACATCTCGTTAGGCGTCTGGGCTCCTGAAGCGAAGTGGTTACTGGGTTATGTTGTTGTACAATGATATATATATATATATGCTTAGCTTTCTCTCTGCATAACTTCTTCTTTTGATCCTCTTAGAGGTTTATGGAGAGACAGGATTTTGTTTATGTATATTTGGGTTTTGGATATATATATGTGTGTGTGTGTGTAAATATTCTCCGGCCAGCCTTGACTTTGTGGGCTGAGTTAGGAGCTTGCTATTTTGTATCTTTGGCACTCTATTCCTATTTTTACAATCTTATGTTTGATGGATATAGCTTTCTTAGCACGCAAGTTAACTCGTTTCTTGAGAGTTGCGCTTTTATTCCGCGATTTTTAGTCCCTCTATTCTTCAAGACTCCTAGTATATTATAATCTTTCTACTATTATATGTACACGTTTTATTTTAGAGGTTGTAATATCACACCACCTTTGCTTTACGACTTAAGCGTAAAGCTCAGAATGGTAGGGTGTTATACATATCATCTAATTGGGTTGAAATAATTTTTAATTTAGTTATATCAATAATTTTTTATATATAGTATATTTGATTATTTTATTATAATAAATTCAAAGATAAAATATATTTTTTATTTTTGAAATTTGTTAAAAATTTAAAAATATCCTTAAATTTTATTTTATTTTAATTTTATCCCAAAAATTTTTGAATTATATCAAATATACTCTTAACAACTAATTTTTCAAAAATTTAGAACCAATTCAGTAATAATTTTACAAGAACTCCCTTTAAAATAAGCAAACCAAATATAGTTATTATACATTATTATTGGATTGGTCCTAAATTTTTTAAAAATTTAACTGTCAGAAATATATTTAATACAAATAAAAATTCAAAATCTTCAAAGACAAAATTAAAATAAAATAAAATTTAAAAATATTTTTAAAATTTTTGGCAAACTTTAAAAATAAAAAATATATATAAATATATAATAACTTATTTGATTGCTTTTTTTTGAATGCACGTAACATTTTAATTTTCTTACTGCTTACCATCATACAACATAATGATTTCGTTTGCATGAACAAATCTCTTATCGTAAGAAATTATGGGTTAAATGATATAGTTTTTCTTTTCTCAAATAAAGATTTTGAACTTGAGTTTCATTCTTAATTAAAAAAAAAAAAAAAACAGTAACTGCAGCAATGATGGCAACAAATTGAGTTGTAAACTTGCAATTGGATGAAGTGGGTTTTGTATATTAAGATCTACTAGATACTATATAGTTTGGTAAATGCATTTCATTTAATTACGTTTGTCTCTTTCTTTATTTTTGAGAGACTTAATTTGAACAGGCAACTTTGGAACATTTTGGTTTAGTACATATATATAGGTTATCAAATTAAATTTTAACTAAAAAAATTAGCTCATCAATATCATATATCAGTTTTATATTATTATTTTGTAAAATAAAAAATTCCAAGTAGATTTTTTTTAAATAAAATTCATATTGAGAATATTTTAAAAAGGTATGATGACCTTAAAACATATTCAATTTTATCCTAACATTTTAACATTTTTAATTATATGTTTGGACATTAATAATATATGATTTGATAATATTGTTATTTCAGCAATTTCATTAACGGTGTTTAGTCTAATACATTGGTGTACGAAATTGTGATTTCAATGGCGCCAACAACTTAGTACGCACAATTATAATCTCAACTCTTTTTCACAATTTCGCACAACTAACCAGTAAGTGCACTGTGTCGTCCAAGTAATAAACCTTACGTGAGTAAGGGTCGATCCCACGGAGATTGTCGGCTTGAAGCAAGTTATGGTCACCTTGTAAATCTCAGTCAGGCGGAGTCAAATGGTTATGGAGTTTTAATAATTAAAAAATAAATAAATATAAAATAAAGATAGAGATACTTATGTAATTCATTGGTGGGAATTTCAGATAAGTGTGTGGAGATGCCTCATTCCTTTTGAATCTCTGCTTTCCTACTGCCTTCATCCAATCCTTCATACTCCTTTCTATGGCAAGCTATATGTTGGGCGTCATCGTTGTCAATGGCTACTTCTCGTCCGCTTAGTGAAAATGGTCCTCTACGGTTTCCCGCATGGCTAATCAGCTGTTGGTTGTCGATCATGTAGGAATAGGATTTACTATCCTTTTGCGTCTGTCACTACGCCCTACAGTCGCGAGTTTGAAACTCGTAACAGTCATCCCATCCCAGATCCTACTCGAAATACCACAGATAAGGTTTAGACTTTCCGGATCTCAAGAATGCTGCCAATTGACTCTAACTTATACCACGAAAACTTTGATCTCATGGAATGGAAGGCTCTGTTGTCAGGAGAGGCAACCATGCGTCGTGGACCAGGAATCCAAGAGATACACACTCTAGCTTTCGCAGGTAGAACGGAAGTGTTTGTCAGGCACGTGTTCATAAGTGAGAATGGTGATGAATGTCACATAATCATCACATTCATCATGTTCTTGTGTGCAAATGAATATCTTAGAATAAGAATGAATTGAATAGAAGAACAATAGTACTTTGCATTAATACTCGAGGAACAGCAAAGCTCCACACCTTAATCTATGATTGTAGAAACTCCACCATTGAAAATACATAAGTGATAATGGTGTTCATTGGCTTCAGCCCCAGAGGGGGAACCAGAATAACCAAGACATCTAATACAATGAGAAAAAGTTCTATTTAAACTAAACTAGTTACTAGGGTTACAGAAATAAGTAAATGATGCAGAAATCCACTTCCAGGCCCACTTGGTGTGTGCTTGGGCTGAGCATTGAAGCTTTCACGTGTAGAGGCCTTCCTTGGAGTTAAACGCCAGTTTGTAACTTGTTTCTGGTGTTTGACTCTAGCTTGCAACTTGTTTCTGGCGTTTAACCCCAGAATAGGGCAGAAAGCTGGCGTTGAACGCCAGTTTACGTCGTCTAAACTTAGACAAAGTATGGACTATTATATATTGATGGAAAGCACTGGATGTCTACTTTCCAACGCAATTAAGAGCGTTCCATTTGGACTCCTGTAGCTTCAAAAAATCCATTTCGAGTGCAGGGATGTCAGAATCCAACAACATCAACAGTCCTTTTTCAGCCTCTGAATCAGATCTTTGCTCAGGTCCCTCAATTTCAGCCAGAAAATACCTGAAATCATAGAAAAACACACAAACTCATAGTAAAGTCTAGAAATGTGAATTTTGCTTAAAAACTAATAAAAATATACTAAAAAGTAGCTAGATCCTACTAAAAACTATCTAAAAACAATGCCAAAAAGCGTATAAATTATCTGCTCATCATACATGTAATTAAAACATATTTAAAATGATATATAAAAATAAAATCAAAACAAATTAAATGTTAGAGATATTTTTAATTTTTTTTCAAAAAATTTAAGGACAGAAACATTTTAAAAAGGTAACATTATTTACTTTTCTATACGTGTTTTGTAGAAGAGAAAACAGGCCAGGGGCATCAACAAATAAAGGGACAAAGTCCGATTAATAATGGAGGGCAAGGTGAATACAAATATGAGCAATTATATGGTAGGTACCACAATAAGTCAATATAGGTTTTGAAATATGGATTCTAGCTATGATGATCCATTTTGTCCCAGAAACAAAAAATGTTTTGTTAAATATGTTACTTGAATGAATAATGGAATCAATATTGAGTTAAGTCTCAAAGTGGTCCCTGAAGTTACATTCAAGCCTAATAGTAGTTCCTGAACTTAAAAGTTACTCATATTCATCTCTGAAATTACACTCCGAGACTCAAACTCGTCCTTCCGGCACATTCCATCCATCTGGCGCTACCGAAAAGCTGAGTATGCCTCCTTCGTGACACGTTGGCGAAGAAACGGCTAGTTGACGTGGCAGAAAAACTTTTCTGATTCAATTTGGTCCCTCAATTCAAATTAAAAACTCTAATCCCTAATTTTGAAAAACCATCTCCATAGTGCTCACACTCTTCTCTTCTTTTCGGTTCTCTTCTCTTCTCTTCTCCATCTTCAAAGACAGACGGTTATGACCAGTGCGAGCAACGCAGTTGGAAGCTCGAACAACCCACGATCATTTTTCCCTTGAACTTGAAGGAAGTTGCAGAGACATTTTTCATGCCTGGCTTCATTCTAACACAAGAGCCTGAGTGATTGGAGAGGAATTTGGTTGTCCAAGATAAGCAGATCCTGGTGCACCCTCACAAGCTTGTCAATGCTAATCTTGAGCTCTTGCTCTGGATCAACTGAGCTCTCTGATTTTTCCAACAAGTGAAGTACACAGCATGCCTCCACTATGATATGATCTGCGTATACAGTAGGTGCATCATATAACTTTTGCCACATAGGTTTCAGTAACCATCTTTTCATTCTGTTGTCATCACAAATTTCCCTAAATAAATCTTTCAAGTTTAGATTAGTATCCTTAAGATACATTGCTGCCCATGCTTCCTTATACTGCTTTCCTTGTGTTGTTTTTGGATTAAACACACCAAGTGAAAACATCTGTGCCTTGTAATATCTATGAAACTCCGGCTTTTAATAATCATTATACTACAGTTGATCCATGGTGTACCTTCAGACTAAAATCTATCACTACCACAATACTTTTATTTATTCAAGCACCAGTTATCTGTTTATATAATTTGAGCATTAGAAGTGAATTTTCATGTTGAACTTAAAAGTTTCCCGTGTATTATGTAGGTGATTGATAAAGTGGTTCCTGCATTTGTTGACCTTGCCGAAATTACAACTCTTGGTGACCACAAAAAGCTTGGTGATTCCATTGTTGGTGTTCTTCAGGACTGCATCCAGTTGCAGGGTCAGGAAGAAGCTCAATTAGTGGTCGCACTAGTGAACAAATTGAGGACCTATTAAATTCAAAGCAAAGGTTAAAATGGGAAAAGAATATGTCCAAGGAAGATCTACATATTAAGCAGGCTGTAGCTCTGGTGGTCAAGCTTGAAGGAAATTCTCTGTTCTCATCTAAAAATATTTCTGGAGTTGCATCAAAATACTCAGAAGCATTGTCATTGTGTCCAATGAGATCCAAGAAGGAGAGAGTTGTTCTATATAGTAATCAAGCTCAATGCCATTTTTTGCTACAGCAACCTTTGGCTGCCATACGTGATACCTTTGTCTTCTAATTTATTGGTAGTTGCTATATCTGATTGTAATGAATATTTCTATCCTGGTTGGAATTTTAAAATGAACTCTCCTCTGATTGATAGAGAACCAGTTTGTTGCTGGAGTTTTGTTTTCTGTTTTCGTTTTGTTTTGTTAAAAGTGATGATGTGAAAAATTTGTGGTCTATTTGGTTTGAGGAAACCAATTCCATTTTTATACCCTGTTATCAATTTTGTTTAGTTGGAATTCTTTCATTTGCAAGATCCTTTATAGGATAATTCTAGAATTGTTTCTTTTAAGGATATAATGGTTTGGAGAATTCCTTATCATTTGAACTGGTGGATTGCTTTTCTTTTTCTCTTTTGGTGATGGGTTGTCAAGTTTCCCTTTTCATTTTTTCTTGTTAAATTATTGTTTTTTTTCTAGCATTTTGATAATGGGTTCCTGTGAGGATTTAGAAACTTTGCAAAAGATAATAGAAGAGATAAAATACGTTTGTTGTATAATATGTTTACACCAAAATATGTGCCCCAGAGATAATTTTCTTATGGTATTGTGTTTATAAACATTGCTTATACTCCTACCTTTTTCATAGCTATATAATACCATAGTAGAATACTAGCATTCTAATTATGCTATACACTATAATAACCGTTAATTAAATAAAATTCAATATTCTTGCTATAAGTGTGTTGTAAGATTGTGGGCATGGTAGCATTCAATGAACATTCAACTGTTCAAGTTCTTAACTCAAAATCGAGTCTCAAATTTAGTTTATTAATTCTGTAAAAAATGTAGAAGGTATTGAAATTTTAGACTAAAACATGACTGAAATCAGAATTGTTTAATTCTAATATAATTCAGTGGCTCAAGTTCATAACCACCAAGGTGGTTCTTAATATTGTGGGTTTATTTTACCCATTTATGATTATATAAGTACATTGTGCCATTTTATATTGCTTGAAAACTGGAACTAACTTGCATTTGCATTTTCAGCTATTGCTGCTGAAGTTACTGTAGTCCCTTCGTCTCAATTAATGGCTCTAATTGGTCAGGTTTTGAAGTGGCAGCAGCATCAAGGTAATCACCTAGTAATATGTTGATGTCACTTTAAAGTGTGCATTTGTATCCAATTCACTATTTGCAATTTCATTTTTGTTTCAATTTAGTGCAGGACATCAACTATTCTACATTTCTTCAACTCATTGATGCAGTGTTTTTCTTTGGGATCTTTCAAGGTTACTACCTCCTGGAACACAATTTGATTTGTTCCGTGGAACAGCTGCTATGAAACAAGATGTAGATGACATGTACCCGACAAATCTCTCACACACAATAAAGGCATGGTTAATATATATGGCAATAATGCTTTCAATCAAATGATCCTGATCTCTCACAGAGACAAAATAAAGTTTCAGATTATGCTGAGCGATTAGTCAAGAAAGAAATGCGTGCTACTTGGTTATTTCGAGAGGCAGCTATTAAGCATGGGGGTGTCCATCGTGGGTTGTTCGAGCTCCCAACTGTGGTGCTCGCGCTTGCTTGCGCTGGCCATAATTGTCTGGCTTTGAAGATGGAGAAGACAAGAGAAGAGTGTGAGCACTGTGGAGATGGTTCTTCAAAATTGGGGATTAGGGTTTTTAACTTGAATTGAGGGACCAAATTGAATCATAAAAGTTTCTCTGCCATGTCAACTAGCCATTTCTTTGCCAACGTGTCACGAAGGAGGCCAACTCAGCTTTCTGGTAGCGCAAGATGGACGGAATGTGCCGGAAGGATGACTCGGAGTCCCGGAGTGAAACTTCAGGGATGAATATGAGTAACTTTTAAGTTCAAGGACTACTATAAAGCTCGAGTGCAACTTTAGGGACCACTTTGAGGCTTAACTCATCGATATTACACATACAGTTACCAAAATACATCGTCAGTCACATCTCGAATACATAAGGTCTTTAGTCAAAATGGCCACATCTCAGATACACTAACTCCGCGCTGTGATACAACGTTTATGAGTCATATTTTAGATGCAACCGTGATATGAACATAAGCATATATCAAATACATTGCATCCGAGATACGCGTGTTTTCTGATTTGGGCCAATGCATCTGAGATACGCGCGAAGGTCTGAATGACCGTTGGTGGTAACCAAGTGTTGTGCCTGGTAACGGCCCCTGAATAGGTCGTACCACTCACAGTGCTGGTCTAGCCACCAGGTGTCATCTCCTCTAGTCGTCTTGGAAAAGTACTCATCGATGTTCACTAGATCTGCTGGCCTGTGTCGCTGTTCCCTTAGCTGCCTCTTCACTCTATCAACGTGATGAAACTCGACAAAGTGAACGCAGATGATAGGGATGACAACCCTCCATATAGAAAGCTCTGCGCCACCCATGAGCCAGTCCGGCACAATCTGACGTAGCTCTCTATTGTCGTACGGTGTACATCAAAACTGTTGACATAACGTTTAAGGACCTTCATTAATTAAACGATATACCAATGTGTGAAAAAAAACATAAACCAGACTTTATCATACCTGCTCAAATGTCAGTGCATCGATACGATGATGCAGACTCAGCATCTTGCCATCATGACGATCTCTACTCTGTTGTCCTAGCCCTGCCATCCTATGTAGATCAAAAGATAGCTTTACAGAATTTCATTAATTATATTTCAACATCTATTATGTGTCTACTATATGGTAAGTTACAAATTAATTACAACATATACATACCTGGAAGCAAGTGGGAATCTGACGACGTCATAACTCGCCTGCTTAAAACACAGGAACCTATAGTGGATCTACGATACAAGAAGCAGCATACACCCTGTAATGTTCGTCACATTACGTGATGCCGTGATGCACAACGAGTGATAGGTATGACAGAGCAGGTGCAAACCCCATGACAACTAGCTGCACCGATCGAAATCCTCCAGCAGTGGCAGCCATCTCATCAACACAAGTGTACCCGATTTGTCTGTGAACAGAAAGCCCCCAATCGGCATAATCAAGTAGCATCGGGCATACTGACAGAGAGTCTCTGGGGATGCCCCATCAGAAATATATGCCACTCGGTCCCTAAGCCATGTCATCCTGACTACAAACACCTGCTTCCCTCCCTCCGGCTGTGGTGGCAGCCTGGTGCCCAATAAATCCTCAACCCACTCCGATGTCGGGTGCCCGTGCCACTACTGAAAGTCTCTGGTACAATCTCCAACGGGCTCTCCAGCAGTGCACAATCTAATGTGGTAGGTAACATCTTAGAGCGTAGTGCTGGCCTCACCCCCACAGAAGGTGGAACGTATGGGTCTCTGGTCTCCAGCGCTCGACAAATACAGAGATCAAGGAATTGTCAAATATAAAATTGCTCAATTCTACTGCATGCCCAAATCCAGCCTCCCTTGTATAGGGCAACAAGATGGGCGACAGCGGGAGACCAAGTGTCACACGACGTGGCATAAATAACCGTAGTCTTTGCAATTCCCAAAATAGATAACTAGCACATGTTAATTACATCTAAACCATTAATTGTCCTTAAACATTACTAAAACTTATAACACACCTATATAAGCACTTACATTAAATGTAACAGATATATATATTCTAAGTCACTAAAGACTAAGAATCTAAACCTATTAGAAAATAACTAAAAATCTACAAAACTAAACCTATTATTAACTAACAATAAAAAATGTTAAACTACTAATCTCAAAGCCCAACGCTCCGGCTACGTGCCAAGTGTTATTCAGTCTATTGATATCTCCTTCGTGGACATATTGTTGGAGCCATATCTCGTGAAGGAGCTCGCTTTCACACGTCCATAAGCTCAAAAATTTGGAAAAACTTGCTCTAATCCACGTTTTTCCCGGATATTGTGCCTTATATATGCCAACGGGTGTATCTCGGATGCTATGCCACCGTCTTGGATCATCATTAGTATCTCAGATGTACTGGCCCAAATCAAAAAACACGTTTATCTCGGATGTAGTATATCCAATATATGCTTATGTTTATATCACGGTTGCATCTGAGATATGACTCGCAAACGCTATATCACAGCACGGAATCAGTCCACCCGAGATGTGACCATTTTGGCCAAAGACCTTCTGTATCCGAGATGTGACTGCCGATGTATTTTGATAAATTCTTCAACATTTATTTATTTTAGTAAATACTATATTTATTTAATTTCAATAAAAAAATTCTAATGGGAGAATATATTGATAATATATCCATATAAAATTACATAAAATTTCATGGAAAACATCATGATTTTGAGAACTTATTTGGTTAATTGAAAATCAACCACCAAATCAATTTAGTTCAAAGTAAAAAATTGCTATAAAAAATCAATTAAAAATTAAAAAAATTGATTAAAAAATTGGTTAATCTGTCAAATTAGTATGATTTTTTAGATTTAAAATAATAAAAAAATTTAACTTCTAACTCTGTTAATTTGATCACCAATTTAATTTTCGAAAGTTTAAAAAAATATACAATTTTTTTTTATTTGCACACAGTTGGCCTTGCTCTTTGGTATTGAGAATTGAGAAAAGGGTCAAAAAGGTTCTAATAGCTACGTTTGTTTACAGAGACAGGACACTGAAATAGGGTTACTGAGACACAAAATTATGTTTAGTAAAGGAGACATAGACATAGATACAGTGACGGATCCAGAAAATTTTGGTGGTGGGGGCAAAATTTATATAACATCATAATAATTTTTATAATAAAAATAATATGTGTATATAAAAAATTAAATATTAAATTATCTATTAACCATTATATATATGTCTATAAATATATACATTATTTAACTTATTTTTAATATGTATTTTATATTTTAATATATATTTTATACAAATAATTATTTTTTATGTACATATAACATGATTATTAATATGATTATATTTTATTATTGTAAAATATGATTAGCCTTCAAAATATCTAATATATAAATTACAATACTAAAATAGTAATTTAAATAATAATATATAATTTAAAATTCTATTATTTTAGGTTTTATATTTTAAAAAATTAAATAATTTTTTTCTTAACACTACCATCAAAATTTTTCTCTTTTTATATACATTACTAAATAATTATTTAGAAATTCACTTTCCAACGCAATTAGAAGTCGATTCTTATTGATATTTATAGTTTAAAAAGTTCTTTTAATTAATACAGTTGCTATGCAAAAATTAAAACTAATTTAAAAAAAAGATAAATAATATTCTTTTGAGTTGATTTTTAAAAAAGAACATTAATTTCGTTTAAATTTGAGAATTTATCATTCTAACGAATTTCTAATATAAAGTTTTTAAATTGACAATTAAGTACCAAAAGTTAAGTAAAAAATTATTGTGGGATCAAATTTAATAATCTAATGGGGGCAAATAAATATTATTATCATATAGTATTTAAAAAAATTTCAAATCGTAGTGGGAGCGCTTGCCCCCACTCCATTGTACATAGAACTGTCCCTGCATAGATAATGTGTCAAGAGACACTGAATTAATATATTTTGTGTTCATCTTAATAGGAAGGATACAGAGACACTAACAAGAGACACAACTTATTTTTTATTTTTTTATTATTTTTGTTAATTTTTTATAGTTATATTTTTTATTATTGTATTTTTTTTTTTCAAATTTTTTGAATGGAAAAAAATGAGAATAATGTGACGGCCTTCTGCTATGGAGCTTGGGAATAAATTAAATGCTCAAATTTGAAAAACTTAAGAAATTAGATATTTAAATAGATTAGCATTATAATTTTACCAATGTTATTGGAATCTGATATCATCAAGGCATAGCGCGCGTTTGAGCTCAAATTTTCCTGGCTCATGAAGAGGGCGTGAAATGCTACTATTTAATTAAGATTCATGATGGACAACTATTTTCTAGGAACTAAGTTCAAGGACTTCGAAATAACAAGATAGAAGTTGTGTATTTAATTTTTCTTACTGGTTTATGCTTATTATGTGTTTGACTTTAACATGACAAATTAAATATAAATTTTTATGACACATAGTTGATACTTAATGAAAAAATTAATAACTAACATTAAAAAGAGAATTTTTAAATTTTATTAAATTAAAACCAAAATTAAAAATAAAAAATTTTATAGGAACTAAAACAAAAAAAATGAGTATTTTATGAGAACAAAAAACTTATTTAAGCCGAATAGTTTTATGATACAGTAGTAATAGCTACTACTACATACTGTTGTTGCTATTAGAATTTAGAAGTCACCATTTTCCATCACATTAATTTGAAACAACATCGGAAGTTGAGTGTAATTAGCTTGATTTCAAGAATAAGTTATTGAGATCCATCTGTGTATTTTATTTTTGAATCAGGAATTGATCTGTCCATCTCGCCACATGTGAATATTTTACGATTACGTGTGTAAATTAATAGTAATTAACGTTAGTGAATAATAGAAAAATCTGATCAAGGACCGTGTTATTTGACAAAAATAAATTTTAAATATTGTATATGCGTAATAAATTACTTTGGAAATTAAAGTATATACTTTCTAAAATCTCAAGTAATAATTTGAATAATCACTCATAATTTTATAATGCAATAGTGATTTAATTATTCTATTAATTTTTATAGTTTTATCAAATCTATAATTAAATTCTTAAATTTTTTTCTTTCAATTGAATCTTTATACTATTTTTAATTTTATAATTAAATTTTTTGTGTGTCAAAAAAATTAAATTAATAAAATATTCTTTTAAAAAATATGTAGTCAAAGATTTAATTAAATTTTTAATTGTAAAAATATTCTGTTAACTTAATATTTTTTATATGGACAAATATTTAACTGCAAAATAAAAAATAATATAAAAATTTAATTAAAAAAAATATATATATAAATTTTATAAAATCATAAGAACTAACAGAACAATTAAACCTATAATAATACTAGATAAACAATTTTTTTTTCAACCAAATTTTCAACTAAGTCTTCTTATCCCTAAACTTTTTCCTCTTCTTTTCTCATTTTTTTCTTATTCTATTTTTTCTACTAACTCTCTCTCTTTCCTTATTTTTGTTTTGTATTTTGTTATTTATAAAGAATTTATACAAAATTCTATACTCTTCAAAAAAATTTATAATTTTTTTCAATCAGAAATTTTAGTGTTGGTTTCATAAAATATCTATATATATATTAGTTTTAAAAAAATTCTGTTATTTAAAAAATAATAATATTTTAAAACTTAAAGCACTTATTCACTCCACATGTTTTTTTAATTAATCATCTCACCTCCAGTCAAGTTACTTGTCGTTTTTGGTACATTACAAATCAATATATCAATAAATAAACAACTATTTTAAAAGAGTGGTAGTACGTAATACAGTTTTCTTCTTCCTCTTTTTCAGTATGCTAAATTGAATTTTCTTTTATCTACCTTCAGATTTTTTTTTTGTTTTCACATTTTTTCTGAAAGAATTCTTAAATTTTACCCCTGCGATAAATTTTAATAATCACAAGAATGGCATTTCAAATTATATAAGCATAAAATTAAGAAAAATATAGAAATCATAAGAATTTATTATTTTTATCATAATATTTAAAAGTATATAATAAAATATGTATGAAATTACTAAAATAAAAATATTAAACTAAAATACTAAATAATAGTAAAAAATAATAAATTTTAATATCACTAACGTTCTTCTAAAATTATTCTACGATGAACTATTAATTTTGGATTTTTATAATATCTGTAAATGACAAAAACAAGAAACTGTGAAACGGAAAATCATGAAATATAATATTGAAAGCTATTCAGACCACTTAAAAAAAGATTCAAATCCCAAAGATTGTGAGCTTTTCTATGAGTTTTAATTAGTAGGATTAATATTGCAGCCGCCCTATGGCTCCAAGAAACAGCATTTTCATTTTCTTTTCATATTAAAGGGCATGCAGTAAACTAGTTATAATTGTGTGTGAATATATTTATTATTAATATAAAAAGTTTGTTTTATTTTTAATATTTTGCCTCAAAAAAATTTGTTC
Source organism: Arachis stenosperma (assembly GCF_014773155.1). Taxonomy (NCBI): domain Eukaryota; kingdom Viridiplantae; phylum Streptophyta; class Magnoliopsida; order Fabales; family Fabaceae; genus Arachis; species Arachis stenosperma. The sequence continues at coordinate 34,366,153 of NC_080378.1, forward strand.
TAATTCTGTAACATAATTAGTGCAAAACTGCATGATTCGGGAGATGTATGGAAAATTGGCCAGAAAATTTAGTTATTTGACTTGTTCAAATAATATTCTATAAAGAATTAAGCATGTCTAAAAGTACCAAAACACAATAAAAAGTGATGAAAATTCAAAATTAAGATAGAGTAAAATTAGAATGTTTAAAAGTGTTTAAATGTCTACACAATATAAAAAACAATATAAAAGAGGTGGCTTGTTAATCCAAGATTCCATCTAACCACATGACTCCAAAACTGCCTTTTTGTCCTATCTTAAACTAAACTAAATTGCGAGCTTAATTAGAAAATAAAAATAATTAGGATAGAGTAAGGAGAGTGGTCTTCTACTGTAAAAAGCGAGTAAAAAAGTAAATCAGAGTTTGATGGCCCTATATATTATAGAATAATAATGAACGCCGATCTATATGATAAATTTTCCATAGAATATTTATAGCCGGCCTACAAAGGTCAAAAGTATTTGATCAATCAGACAAACATGTCCTGAACACATCATTATAACACAATATTGATGAAAATAAAATAAAATAAAAGACATCAATCTATCGGAAATTATTTTTAATATGGTAATAGAAATGGTATTTTAGTTAAATATTAATATTTAAAGTGTATTATGGTATTGTGAACATATTTAACATGTTTTTATATATTTTAATATATTTTTTATGTATTTGATTAGGCTGTTGTCACTTATTTAACATATTTTTTACGTATTGCAATACGTTTTTTATATGTTGACTTTTTACCTATAAAATTTATACCTATAATTATATCAAATAATTTTATTTCTAACAAAAACACTAATATTTTTTTCAAATAAAAAAAAATTAACCTCAATCTACAACGTAGACTAGGGGTGTGCATGGCCCGGCCCGGCTCGAAGGCCCGACCCGGCCCCAAACACTTTAGACAACTATAATCAAAGCGTATAACTACAATTAAACCATGAGAAAGTGAAAGTAAGCAACTATCTTAAGGGTTTTCAGTCTAATTAAATACCTCCTTTCCAACTCCTACAAACCTTCCAACCACCCACAGTAACTTAATATGCAAACACAATTCGTTCATCCAAGGAAATGCACAAGTAGGAAGCAAATAAAACAGTTAAGCAATTAGCAAGTAAATATGCAGACAATTAGGCATTCCAAACAAATCACATATGATGCATATGATGCATGCCTATCCCAGTGGCTGATGAGTCTCATCTGTCAGTTAACTAGCCAACCTGATGTGTCCTGGTAGCTAACCCGGACACTGTCTCTCTGTTGTGCATCAATATCATTAGAGGGTATATGCGCCTTGTCGCCATTAGAGGGTATCTGTGCCCTGTCGCTATTTTACCATTAGAGTGTATCTGCGCCCTGTCACCATTTTACCATTAGAGGGTATCCGCGCCCTGTCGCCATTACAACCAGAGAGAAAGCACACAAACATACTCCTCAACAACTTATATTATCATCTTTCATTATAACTCATCATGACATCCCCTTTCTTCATCCACAAGTTTTTCTCTCCCCTAGCTTACTCTCATTCACTAGGCATTCTATATTAATTTAAGATTTAAGGGATGAAATTGGGGGTTTATAAGTGTGAATTAACATCTTCGAAGGTTACAAGCTTGTTGGGAATGTGAAGAGCTTGAAAACAAAAGCTTTAAAAAGGGACTGGGTCGCGTGCGTACGCACAGGGGTATGCGTGCGCATGCCCAGAAGTATTTTTAAAAGTGTGCGTACGCACGGGTCTGTGCGTACACACAGAAAGCAAAATGTTCAGGGTGGGGCGCACACACAACGTGTGCTAGCACCACCACCAGTATGCCATTCCCAATGTGTGCGTGCGCACAGGCCTGTGCGTACGCACAGCTCGAAATCCTTCGTCGGTTGTGTGTGCGCACAAGGCGTGCTAGCGCTGCCACCAGTAGCCCTGTCTCCACGTGTGCATATGCATAAGGTTGTGCATGCACACAGGACCAAATTCTCGCGGAGTGTGCATACGCACAGGGCTGTGCGTGCGCACACAAACCAAAAATCACAAATTCTGCAGAAGTTACAGAATTCAAATTTTTAACCCAAACTTCCAATAATCATATCTCCTTCCACAAAATTCAGATTTCATCCAAATTTAAACCATTTTAAAGCTTATGAAATTTTCTTCCAATTTATATAAAAATCATTAAATTCTGAAAACAATTGCTCAAAATATGATCCGTTGAAGTTCATCAAAATTCCATTTTTACCAAAATTTATAAATTCCCCATTTTAAAACATACACTTACCAAACTCATTTAAAACCAACCAAACTCAACCATTCCAGCATCAAACATCTATAACCTCTCATCCAATCATCAACCCACCATTGACCACATTTAACCAATTTCCAAATCAATACTCTCAATTTACAATTAACACTCCATAATTCAACTTCCCAAGCATTTATTCAAGTTATCAATTATTATGATCATATACATATCAATATCATACACCCAATCATGCTTACCAACACAAGCATCAACCTTACCATTAATTAAACACAATAGTTCATATCCCATACAACATCACATGCTTTACCAACCATTATCACCATTACTTATATATTCTACTCAATTCAAATCATCCAAATAATTACATCAACATTTCATGATCCACCAAAATACATACATAATAACACAACTCACATCATCCACTAATCACCTCAATATTTCCAAATCTTATCCTAGGGTCACTAGCCTACGTTTTCACAACCACATTACATTTTAGCTACAGGAAACCAAAACCATACCTTGGCCGATTTCTGTTCCACCCGGAACACTTAGATTTTCACCTTTCAAGGTTCCCAAAGCCTCAATAATAGATTTCCAAGCTCCAAGCTCCTTTTCAAGCTTTCCAAAACAACCAATTAAGCTCCAATACACATATACATAAAGCCTAAGCCATAATATCACATTAAAACACAATAACTCAATACCCAATACCTCAAATTCAACATTCTTACTAGGGTTTAAGATCTCTTACCTTACCCAAGGATCAAGGGAGCAAGAACAAGCCTTCCGCTCAAGTTAATTTGATCCTATAACACAAAGAAGCTCAAAATCTCAACATTTTGTCTAAGAAACTCGAAAATCAAAGCTGGGAATTCGTATAAGAAAACGTGGCTTATCTCAAGGTTTCTTGTATGGGTTTTGTAGAGCTTGATGCCGCGGTCGTGTGGCTACAAACGGTGCGTTAATCGGAGCTCCGGATCAAAAGATATGATCAATTGAAGTTGGAGCAAGGAGAGAGAGAGCTGAGCTTCATTAATTAAATGAAGCTTGGCTGGGTCATGGGCCCAACTTGGGTCCGGTTGGCCCGGTTTGGCCCGTTCGGCCCAATCTTGGGCCGATTTCTTTAAAATTGGTGTCGAAATTCTTGTTTTAAATTTTTCTACCACATATTAAACCATAAAAACCTCATTTCTCACTTTCTAGAATATATTTTAATTTATAGGTTAATTTAGCCATTAATTAACCGCGTTTTACATCGCCACTGCCTCCTCCTCATGCATACGCGGGAAAAGCCTATGCGTACGCGTAATGGGCCGGGATGCATGTCCACGCGTACGCATGACATGGGGTGCTTGTGTATGCAAAACTCCCATGCGCATCTGTGCACTTCTGTTAGGCACCCATGCGTACGCGTATATTGGGGATACGTATACGTAGTGGTCCATTTGCACGCCCACGTGTACGCGTGGCCCACGCGTATGCGTGACTCCCCTATTTTCAGCAAAGGTATTTTGTATTTTAAAGCTCAATTTCAAACCTCCAAACCTTTGTTTTTCAACCTTTTTTATCCCTAGAACTTAATGATAGGCCTAGTAATAACTTGGAGCTAGGTAATAGAGGTAACTTGAGAATGAAGTAAAAGTTAAAAGTAATAAGTATATGAGAAGAATATGTATGCATAAAGGATGTATGATGCCATGGCTATTGGTGCACAAAATTATAAATCACACTTTTCACAACTCGTACCACTAACCAGCAAGTGCACTGGGTCGTCCAAGTAATACCTTACGTGAGTAAGGGTCGATCCCACGGAGATTGTTGGCTTGAAGCAAGCTATGGTTATCTTGTAACTCTTAGTCAGGATATCAATTATAATTATCAGTTGACTTGCAAATGAACAAGAGAGCATGAATTAAATAATACTTGTTATGCAGTGATGGAGAATATGTTGGAGTTTTGGAGATGCTTTGTCTTCTGAATCTCTGCTTTTCCCCTGTCTTCATCTTCACGCACGCAAGGTTCTCCCTATGGCAAGCTGTGTGTTGGTAGATCACCGTTGTCAATGGCTACCATTCGTCCTCTCAGTGAAAATGGTCCAGGTGCGCTGTCACCGCACGGCTAATCATCTGTCGGTTCTCACTCATGCTGGAATAGGATCCATTGATCCTTTTGCGTCTGTCACTACGCCCAACCCTTGTGAGTTTGAAGCTTGTCACAGTCATTCAATCCCTGAATCCTACTTGGAATACCACAGACAAGGTTTAGACTTTTCGGATTCTCAAGAATGCTGCCAATGGATTCTAGCTTATACCACGAAGACTCTGATTAAGGAATCCAAGAGATACTCATTCAATCTAAGGTAGAACGAAGGTGGTTTTCAGGCACGCGTTCATAGATTGAGAATGGTGATGAGTGTCACGGATCATCACATTCATCATATTGAAGTGCGAATGAATATCTTAGATAGAAACAAGCGTGTTTGAATAGAAAACAGAAATAATTGCATTAATCCATCGAGACACAGCAGAGCTCCTCACCCCCAACAATGGAATTTAGAGACTCATGCCATCAAAGATACAAAGTTCAGATCTAAAATGTCATGAGGTACAAAATAAATCTCTAAAAGTTGTTTAAATACTAAACTAGTAACCTAGGTTTACAGAAAATGAGTAAACTGAGATAGATAGTGCAGAAATCTATTTCTGGGGCCCACTTGGTGTGTGCTGGGGCTAAAACTTGAGCTTTTCACGTGCCTGGGCTGTTTCTGGAGTTAAACATCAGGTTGTAACCTGTTTTGGGCGTTTAACTCCAAATTGCAACCTGTTTCTGGCGTTTAATGCTAGAATGGAACATGGAAATGCTATTTTACGTCATTTATCTTCGAGCAAAGTATGGACTATTATATATTGCTGGAAAGCTCTAGATGTTCACTTTTCAATCCAATTGAGAGTGCGCCAATTGGACTTCTGTAGCTCCAAAAAATCCATTCCGAGTGCAGGGAGGTCAGAATCCAACAGCATCAGCAGTCTCCTTTTTCAGCCTGAATCAGATTTTTGCTCAGCTCCCTCAATTTCAGCCAGAAAATACCTGAAATCACAGAAAAACACACAAAATCATAGTAAAGTCCAGAAATATGAATTTTTCCTAAAAACTAATAAAAATATACTAAAAACTAACTAAAACATACTAAAAACTACATGAAATTACCCCCAAAAAGCGTATAAAATATCCGCTCATCACAACACCAAACTTAAACTGTTGCTTGTCCCCCAAGCAACTAGATAAATAAAATAGGATAAAAAGAAATCAAGAAGCAATAATATCTCAGAGTTTTAAATGAAGCTCAGATTCTAATTAGATGAGCGGGACTAGTAGCTTTTTACTTCCGAACAGTTTTGGCATCTCACTTTATCCTTTGAAATTCAGAATGATTGGCATCCATAGGAACTCAGAATTCAAATAGGATTATTGATTCTCCTAGTTTAGTATGTTGATTCTTAAACACAGCTACTTTATGAGTCTTGGTCGTGGCCCTAAGCACTTTGTTTTCCAGTATTACCACCGGATACATGATGATTGGATTTTTGACAGTTTAGAATTTTCCAAATGAAATCTCGTCGAAGTATAGTCTCTAAACCAACAATAATCCTCTCATACAAAAATTTGTTTGTCACAAGTACAAACCCCTAAAATCTATAAACCAAAGTATTTAAACCTCGGGTCGATCTCCCTAGGATTTACAATAAAGTGTCTTGTTATTGGTTGTGAGTCATTTTTGGGGTTTTGATAAGAAGCATGAAAGATAAATGGCAAGAAAGTAAACTAAGGCCTAAAAAGGTCTTGGCAAGGGTTGGTGTTCAAGGATATCTATCCTAATCACTAACCACAATATGAGAATTGGCAAGGATTAATCTCATTAAATCATCCTCTAACTAGTAGTAAAGGAAAGTCAAATGAGCTATATCAATCCTAGTCCATAAGTCCTAACTCTCCACTAATTCAATTAGTGAGAACTAGAGTCAATGGATCCCAATCATCAATTACTTGGACATTAGTAACTCAAGAGTTCCTAAGTTACCTTTCCAAGCCAAGAACATAAAATTCTACTCTAAAATCCAACCAAGCATTTCATCAAACACTTGGAAGGCATAAAAGGAAAGCATAGTAAAATTGCAAGAAAAGTAAATCTACACTACTCAATTGCAAGGAATTAAACAACAACAAATCAAATGAATACAATTATTATGAAATACCTCTAATTGAATTGAAAGAGAATAGGAGGAACAAAAGTAGATCTACAACAAAGCATAAGAACAACATAAAAGAGATTACACCAAAAGAGTAGAAGAAGAATGAATGTAACCACAAGGAATTGAGAAGATAGAAGTAGAAGAAGATGAATCTAAATCTAGATCTAAGAACTAAACCTAATCCTAATCCTAATTCTAGAGAGAAGTGAGAGATTCTCTCTCTAGAAACTAACTCTAACTACTAAACTAAAACTAATGATCAAAAGTATAAAATGTATGTAAAGTATGTTGATTCCCCTTCAATTCTTGGCTTAAATAGCATCAGAAATGAGTTGGATTGGGCCCACAAGGCTTCTAAAATCGCTGGCCACGTGTTGTATTAAGTGGGTCATGTGCCACCATCAGCGCGTCCGCGTACCATGCGCATGCGCGCCCCTATACGCGATGAAACTATGGCAAATCTTATATCGTTTCGAAGCCCCGGATGTTAGCTTTCCAACCCAACTAGAACCGCATCATTTGGACCTTTGTAACTCAAGTTATGGTCGTTTAAGTGCGAAGAGGTCGGCTTGACAACTTCCCGGTTCTTTCATTTCTTCATGAGTTCTCCAACTTTTCATGCTTTCTTTCTTCATTCCCTTGATCCAATCTTTGCCTCCTAAACCTTAAATCACTTAACAAACATATCAAGGCATCTAATGAAATCAAGGTGAATTAAATTTATTTATTTTAAGACCTAAAAAGCATGTTTTCACTCTTAAGCACAATTAAAGGAGAATATACAAAACCATGCTATTTCATTGCATAAATGTGGGTAAAAGGTTATAAAATCCCCTAAATCAAGCATAAGATAAGCCCTAAAAATGGGGTTTATCAACCTCCCCACACTTAAACCAAGCATGTCCTCATGCTTAAGCCAAGAGAAAGCAAAGGGCATCAACATTTATTCAATGTAACCTATCTATATGCATCCTATCTACATGAATGCAACTAGATGCAAAATGATTCTACCTACTTGGTTAAAAATAAATCAATCCTCCAAGAGCATGTATAAACGGGTAGGGCTAAGGTCATATGACGATTCATGAATCCTACCAATTTTAGTATAAAAAAATGAAGTTCAAGTAGACTTGCAAGAAGGACGCCCATGAAAGCCGGGAATCAAGGAGTTGAGCATCAAACCCTCGCCGGAAGTGTTTGCACTCTAGTCGCTCGGTGTTTGGGGTTGATTCTTTCAATTCTTCCCTAATCATGGTTTCCAAGATTTATTTTTTTTTCTTCTAACAATCAACAATTATTCAATGCACGCATACAATTATCATGAGGTCTTTTCTTTAGGTTGTAATGGGGCTAGGATTAAGGTAGGATGCATATTTGGTCAAGTGAGCTTGAAGTTTGAATCTTTGATAGGCTTAGACTTCCCACCTAACCTATGACATCCTATACAATTAAGTTCTAACCTAACTACCCATTCTTCACTTTTCCACATACTCATGCATTCTCTTTTCATTTCACAACACATATGCATTGACTTTTATTTGAGCTTTACTTTGGGGCATTTTGTCCCCTTTTTTATTTCTTTCTTTTTCTTCTTTTTCTTTCTTTTCTATATTTTTTTTCATATTGTTTTTTTTTTCTTTTTCTTTTCTTTTTCTCATTTTTTTTATATACAAGAGCAGCAATGCATAAGGTTTTACATTTGATCAATACATGAGTATGTACCCAATTCCCAATATTTACACTAATAATACAAAACTACCCTTTTATTCACCCAATGTCCCAAGGTTCCCACACTTGAATGATATTCATACACACTAGCCTAAGCCAATCAAAGATCCAAATTAAGGACATTTATTGTCTTTCGCTTTAAGGCTTGTAATGTGCTAAATTAAGAACAAAGTGGGTTAATCGTAGGCTCAAATTTGGCTAACAAAGGAAGATAAAAGGTAAGGCCATTTGGGTAAGTGAGCTAATGAAATTATGGACTCAATCATATAAATGCATGAATACACAAAATAATGGACATAAAGAATCAAACAAATCAAAGATTACAATCATAGAAAGAGAATAATGCACACAAGAAGGACGATAAGTGGTTATAAGATGTAACCACACAATTAGGCTCAAATCTCACAAGCTTGTGTTCTTAGCTCAAAAACCATGTTCCAAAATACATTCTTTCAAGCAAGTTCAACAAAAATTTTTCAAATTGGTAGGTTGCCCTAAAACGGTTTCTTGGGAAAGAAATCATCACCATAACCAAGTGGTCCTAATAAGAAAGAGTGGTAAAAATATGTAAAAATTCTAACTAACATGCAACCTATCATGCAATGCAATAACTAATCTAACAAAGAAAACTAAGAATTGGTGTTGGACAAGGAAATTGTTACCTACGGAGATCGGTCAGACGACCTCCCCACACCTGAAGATTGCACCGTCCTCGGTGCATGCATAGAAGAGCAAGGTGGGCGGGTTGCTACAATTGACGAGCTCCTCAAATGGTTGTGCGGATGACTTGTTTGTTGCCCCATTTAACAGCTTTTTCTTTCTCCCTTCTTGGTGGCCAACCTAAAAGGAAAGAAAAAGAAAGAAAGTTAAGCCTATAACAAAGATATCAAAGCAAATAGAACATAGGCGGGGGCTAATGCCAAATAAAGGTATGGTTTTCTACTACATGGTAGCTACAACATGTAGAGGAGGAAACAATGAGAGAAAATGGCATATCAATGATACTTGATGCAAGAGTAAGGGCAAAGCCTGAAGAGTATGATGAGCATCAAGTTCGAACAAGAGAGAGTGGGCCATGAAAGACAATATAAGGTCATATCAATGCACAAAGAACACAAGTGCATAAAAGATTGAGCATTCATTTGAAGAGAAACATCACCCAACAATATGAAACAAGTCAAGAGGCACCAAAGTAAAGTAAGGAATCCTCAACAATTGAGTAGGAAGATGCAACACCATTATTAAAATGACTTACATGCTACAAAAACTAAATAAAAATGGGAAGAGTAGAGGTATGCGAATGTGATAAGCAAAAGAAAATGGAAGGGGAGAAAAAAAACTCTTTTTTTTTTTACCGATGCGTACGCGTCATGCATGCTTACGCGTCGATGTGCATATTGGTTGAAGGACGTGTACGCGCCAGATGCGCGCATGCGTGCGTCGAGTTAGGCGAGAGGCATAATGTTGGCCCAAGTCTGGCACAACTCTCAGGTAAAAGTACTGGGGTGCAGATTGTGCAATCGATGCGCACGCGCACAGTGTGCGTGCACGTGCATTGCCAATTTAAGATTATGTGCGCATACGCGCCAGGTGCGCGCACGCGTGCACAGACTTGTGCCTTAGGCCCAATGTTCACACAATGCAGGCCTAACTCTCGGGTTTTTTTGCTGGAGGTGAAATTTTGCATCCACGCGTACGCGTACAGTGCGCCTCCGCGTGGATTGATGCTCTATTTTTCAAAATTTTTTTTCAAGTTCTTGCACCTATTCAAGCCTTCCAAACCTCCAAGCAGCTACCAAAACACCCTAGAACCTTATTCAACATACTATACTACTAACTAAACTCAATAAAACAATAAAAATAAGAAATTAAACTAAATCTACCAATATTTACAAAAGATAAAAATGAAAATGAGAATCTACCTACAATGGCAACTCAATTCACTTATTAACAAAACTAAAAGAGTATGGAAAGAGTTTACCATGGTGGGGTGTCTCCCACCTAGCACTTTTATTTATTGTCCTTAAGTTGGACTTATGGGGAGCTTCTTATCAAGGTGGCTTGTGCTTGTACTCATCTTGGAACTCCCACCAATGCTTGGACTTCCAATAAGCTCTATTGTTCAAAATCAATATCTCCAAGCTATGATGGAGTTCTACACACACCATGGGCTCCCAAATTTGATTCTCTTTGTGAGATCCGGGATCTCACACTTTGTTTTGGCACCCATCTTCAAATTGATCATCATGATTCCAATTGGGTGGCATGGCCTTAGAATTCCCAAAGAAGCTTCCAAACATCTTCCTAGACCCATGCAATTTGGTTCCACACCAACCATTGCTCTTGAATTTTGGGCTTACAACCGTCATGAGCTTAGAATGATGTTTCCAACCACTACACAACTCTCTTATACTTTTGACTCCACAAAGAGCTCTAAGTTGACCATCATTTTCAATTAAACCATATTCAAGTGAGAAAGTAAGGCTTAGGGATAAGAGTTTTACCCACTTGAATGTTGTGTTGGATGGTGACTTGGGAAGGGAGACCTCCCCACACTTAGACAATGCAAGGTCTACTTCCTTGTGCTCTTCTTTGTGTATTTCCACCTCTTTGCGAGCTTCCTCGATTTCAACCTTTCCCCTTTTATCACATGGCTTGGTGTTGTCTTCAAGAACTTTGATTTCTTTCCTAATGGGAGGTGATTCAATTTTGGATAGGAATTCATTGATGAATAAATCCATTTCTTGGTCAACCTCTTCATATTCTTCAATTTCAATATACACCATGCCAACTTTTTCCTCTTGGTAGCTTTCTTTCGATTTACTCTCTTTCTCATTGCTCACCAAAGGTATGGGAGGTTGTGCACACTCTTTTGTAACTTCAACTTTATGACATGCCTTGGAGGTTGCGCACCCTCTTCAACATCAATATCAAGCTCCTTGGAAGAGTACTCCATGATGCTACATTCCCATGGACTTTCAACATCTTCTAAATCTTCAACCACTTCTCCCTTTTCTTCAATGATCATAGGCTCCTCCAAATGTTCTAACACAAAATTTGACTCCTCCTTCTCCACCGAATTTTTCAATTTCTCCTTCATGCTTTGCTCTTCCTTTGACTTTTCACATGTGGTCACGGAAGTACCTTGAGTATTCAAGCATTGGTGGGCTAAAGTGTGCACCACCTTGGTAAATTGGTCACAAACTCAAGTGTATCCCGCTTCATGGCTTCTTGTCCTTGAAGTAACAAAGTGAGAGGATCATCTATTGGGGTTTGGGGTGAGTAGGAAGGTTCATCATTTTGGAAAGAGGATTCATAATAGGAAGGTGGTTCTTCTTGGTGAAATTGTGGAGGTGGTGAGTATTGAGGTGGTTCTTGGGAGTAATCTTGATATGGTTGTGGTGATTCTAGAGGTTCTTGCTCATAATGGCCATAAAAATATGGTATGGATGATTGGTCATATGGTGGATATGAATCATAGAAAGGTGTTTGATAATGAAAGGCTTGTGAGAATGGTTGAGGTTCATGTTGAGGATAGGAGTCATAGGCATATGGTGGTGATTGATTATCACAAAAAGATTCACCATAGTTATCGAATTGACATGCATTAGGACGAGAATTATACCTATTAGTGTCCGGAGGTTGTTGCCAATAGGAGCGATCAATTCCTTGAGGCTCCTCTCATCTTGGAGTGTTCCATCCTTGATACATGTTATCATTGAAGTTCATATTCCCTACAACATAATTAGGACCAATCTCAATGCCAAAGTGAGAATTCATTATGGAAAAACAAAATAAAACTAACAAAATCTAGTAAACAAGCAAAAGACAAACTATTTACACTATTCACATATGTACAATAACCAATAACATAACACCATTGCAAATCCTCGGCAACGGCGCCATTTTGATGATTGGATTTTTGACGGTTTAGAATTTTCCAAATGAAATCTCGTCGAAGTATAGTCTCTAAACCAACAATAATTCTCTCATACAAAAATTTGTTTGTCACAAGTACAAACCCCTAAAGTCTATAAACCGAAGTATTTAAACCTCAGGTCGTTCTCCCTAGGATTTACAATAAAGTGTCTTGTTATTGGTTGTGAGTCATTTTTGGGGTTTTGATAAGAAGCATGAAAGATAAATGGCAAGAAAGTAAACTAAGGCCTAAAAAGGTCTTGGCAAGGGTTGGTGTTCAAGGATATCTATCCTAATCACTAACCACAATATGAGAATTGACAAGGATTAATCTCATTAAATCATCCTCTAAATAGTAGTAAAGGAAAGTCAAATCAGCTATATCAATCCTAGTCCATAAGTCCTAACTCTCCACTAATTTAATTAGTGAGAACTAGAGTCAATGGATCCCAATCATCAATTACTTGGACATTAGTAACTCAAGAGTTCCTAAGTTACCTTTCCAAGCCAAGAACATAAAATTCTACTCTAAAATCCAACCAAGCATTTCATCAAACACTTGGAAGGCATAAAAGGAAAGCATAGTAAAATTGCAAGAAAAGTAAATCTACACTACTCAATTGCAAGGAATTAAACAACAACAAATCAAATGAATACAATTATTATGAAATACCTCTAATTGAATTGAAAGAGAATAGGAGGAACAAAAGTAGATCTACAACAAAGCATAAGAACAACATAAAAGAGATTACACCAAAAGAGTAGAAGAAGAATGAATGTAACCACAAGGAATTGAGAAGATAGAAGTAGAAGAAGATGAATCTAAATCTAGATCTAAGAACTAAACCTAATCCTAATCCTAATTCTAGAGAGAAGTGAGAGCTTCTCTCTCTAGAAACTAACTCTAACTACTAAACTAAAACTAATGATCAAAAGTATAAAAAGTATGTAAAGTATGTTGATTCTCCTTCAATCCTTGGCTTAAATAGCATCAGAAATGAGTTGGATTGGGCCCACAAGGCTTCTAAAATCGCTGGCCACGTGTTGTATTAAGTGGGTCATGTGCCACCATCGGCGCGTCCGCTTACCGTGCGCATGCACGCCCCTATACGCGATGCAACTATGGAGAATCTTATATCGTTTCGAAGCCCCGGATGTTAACTTTCAAACCCAACTAGAACCGCATCATTTGGACCTTTGTAACTCAAGTTATGGTCGTTTAAGTGCAAAGAGGTCGGCTTGACAGCTTCCCGGTTCTTTCATTTCTTTATGAGTTCTCCAACTTTTCATGCTTTCTTTCTTCATTCCCTTGATCCAATCTTTGCCTCCTAAACCTTAAATCACTTAACAAACATATCAAGGCATCTAATGAAATCAAGGTGAATTAAATTTATTTATTTTAAGACCTAAAAAACATGTTTTCACTCTTAAGCACAATTAAAGGAGAATATACAAAACCATGCTATTTCATTGCATAAATGTGGGTAAAAGGTTATAAAATCCCCTAAATCAAGCATAAGATAAGCCCTACAAATGGGGTTTATCAATACATAAATGCCACAAACACATAACTGGGTGAACCTCTTCAGATTGTGACTTATCTTTGCTAAAGTCCCCAATTAGAGGTGTCCAGAGTTCTTAAGCACACTCTTTTGCTTTGGATCACGACCTTAACCACTCAGTCTCAAGCTTTTTTACCTGGACCTTCATGACACAAGCACATGGTTAGGGACAGCTTGATTTAGCCGCTTAGGCCAGGATTTTATTCTTTTAGGCCCTCCTTTCCATTGATGCTCAAAACCTTGGATCCTTTTCGTCCTTGCCTTTTGGTTTAAAGGGCTATTGGCTTTTTCTGCTGTTCATTTTTTTCGTAAGCTTTGTTTTTCACTGCTTTTTCTTGCTTCAAGAATTAATTTCATGATTTTTTAGATCATCAATAATATTTCTCTTGTTCATCATTCCTTTAAGAGCCAACAAATTTAACATTCATAAACTCCACTATCAAAATTATGCACTGTTCAGGCATTCATTCAGAAGACAAAAAGTATTGCCACCACATATAAATAATTAGAATTTTTCTTATTAAAAACTCGAAAAAATATTGCCTCCTTATTCTAAAAATCTGCTATTTTATTTATGTTTAATGATGATTGAGAAAAATAAATTATATCTAAATTGGAGATAAAATCAATATAAAGATACTAATTACTACTACTCATATATAACTTCTAAGGTAAATTCCTAATAAGAACAATTATCACAGAGTTAAGGCAAAGATTAGGACTCATCAACCTTTTTTTGGGAGGTGGATGCTCCTTTTTAGTCTGTGGGGTGCTTGGCCCTTCAAGAGATAGCTTCTGACGCTTCAGTTGCTTCAGTTCACGCCTTTGCTCTTCTTGTTCCCTAAGCAGTTTGCAAAGCATGCTATTTTGATTTTGCTGTTCTTCCTTTAGTTGGTCCATAGCTTCTTGCAACTTGGCAATAGATGCTTCAAGACGCTCCCAATATTCAATTTGAGGGATTTCTGGGAGGAACTCCTGTGCTTTCCCCTTTATGGGGTCGTCCTGCACTTGTTGTCCTTCCATTGACTTTTTGGTGATTGGTTGCTCAACTGAGATATACTCATTTACTCCCATCTTTACCCCAACATCTTTACATAGCATAGAGATTAAGCTTGGATAAGCCAATTTGGCATCTTTAGAGTTCTTGTTTGCAATTGTGTAAAGTTCACAAGAGATCAGCTGATAAACTTCCACTTCTTTTTCCAACATAATGCAATAGATCATTACTACTCTTTTGATGGTGACTTCAGAGCGGTTGCTAGTGCGCAGTATAAAACACCCAATGAAGTCCAGCTAGCCTCTGACAACTGGTTTGAGATCTCCTTTCTTGAGTTGGTTTGGGACTCCCTTTGTGTTGGTTGTCCACTTGGTTCTAGGGAGGCATATGTCCTCTAGAATTTCGTCCAAGCCCTTATTTGTTCTCATCATTTTCCTATTAAAGGAGTCTGGGTCATCTTGTAGTTGAGGCAGCTTGAAGATCTCTCTTATTTTGTCAGGGTGGATGTGAACAATCTTCCCTCTGACCAGAGTTTGATAGTCATAGAAGGCGGTTCCAACTATTCTCTGCCTGTCTGTTTGCCACAGATTAGAATAGAATTCCTGAACCATGTTTCTTCCCACCTTTGTTTCAGGATTAGCTAGGATTTTCCAGCTCCTGTTTCCAATTTGCTCTTGGATCTCCAGATATTCGTCTTCTTTCAGATCGAATTTAACTTCCGGGATCACTGACCTTAGACCCATTATTTTGTAGTAATGGTCTGAATGTTCTTTGGTTAAGAACTTTCCTTGATTCCAAAGTGGTTTTGGAATATTCTCTTTCTTGCCTCTTAGAGTGGTTTATTTTTCCTTAGGATCCATGATCTTAGTGGGTATTGGTTTAGTGATCACGGATAAACACACCAAACTTAGAGGTTTGCTTGTCCTCAAGCAAAAGAAAGAAAAGGAGAGGGATAGAGGGAGAGCCAAGTTCGAATTGTGGAGGAGAGGAGGGAGGCCGAACGTGGATTTAAAGGGAAGGGGTGGGTTTTCGAAAATTTTTGAAAAAGATAGGATAGAAGATATGATTTGTAAAAGATAAGTATGATAGGAAAAAGATGTAATTTAATATTGAAAAGATATGAAAGATATTTGAAAAAGATAAATCTGAATTTTGAAAAGAAGATATGATGAGTTTAAAAAGATTTGAGAAGAATTTAAAAAGATTTGAAAAGAATTCAAAAAGATAATTGAGTTTTGAAAAAGGTTTGAAAATATATTGAAGAAAAATTAAGAAATATGTTTAGGATTAAAATTTTTTCGAAATTGAAGTTGAAAGATGAGAGTTTGTAACATGTTTATGCAAGAAATCATGAATTGAAACATGAAAAATGGAAAAAATTTGAAGTGAAAACGAAGTTACCTTCTCCCCACAATCCTTGCGTTAAACGCCCAACTGCTGCATGTTTTGGGCATTTAACGCCCATTTGTAGCTTCTCCTCGGTATTTAACGCCCAGCTGTAGCATTTGGCTGGCGTTAAATGCCAGAAAATCCTTTATCACTGGGCATTTTTCTGAACGCCCAGGATGCTGCAAATCTGGCGTTGAATGCCCAGAATGGTATCCATTCTGGCGTTTAACGCTCAAATGGCTATCCCTACTGGCGTTAAATGCCCAGTAGATGCTTCTTTTGGGCGTTTAACGCCCAAAACAGCTTTTACTGGTGTTTTCGCACCAGTGAACTTCTTTTTGCTGTTTTATCCTCTGAATCCTTCTGTAACTCTGTGAACTCATGCAATTGCTATTTTACCTTGAAGATAATTAATATGAACCTGTAAAATTATCATTTAATTAACAAATAAGCTTTGTTAATGGCTGGGTTGCCTCCCAGCAAGCGCTTCTTTATTGTCTTTAACTAGACTATTACTGAGCTTTAATCAAGTCTCAGTTTTGAGCATTCTTGCTCAAAATTAATTTCAAGATAATATTTGACTCTCTGTCCATTAACAATGAATTTTTGGTTAGAGTCATTATCCTGAAGCTCTACATATCCATATGGTGACACACCTGTAATCACATATGGTCCTCTCCACCGGGATTTCAACTTTTCGGGGAATAATTTGAGCCTATAGTTAAACAGCAGAACTTTCTGCCCTGGCTCAAAGACTCTGGATGACAGCTTCTTATCATGCCATCTTTTTGCTTTCTCTTTGTAAATTTTTTCATTTTCGAAAGCATTGAGTCTGAATTCCTCTAGCTCATTTAACTGGAGCAATTGTTTTTCTCCAGCTAACTTGGCATCAAGGTTTAGGAATCTGGTTGCCCAGTAGGCCTTGTGTTCCAGTTCTTCTGACAAGTGACAGGCCTTTCTATACACAAGCTGGTATGGAGAGGTCCCTATAGGAGTCTTGAATGCTGTTCTGTATGCCCACAGAGCATCATCCAAGCTTCTTGCCTAATCCCTTCTACGGTTAATCACAGTTCGTTTCAAGATTCTTTTAAGTTCTCTATTAAAGACTTCAGCTTGCCCATTTCTCTGTGGATGATATGGAGTTGCCACCCTATGGCTAACTCCATATCGAACCATAGCAGAGTAAAGCTATTTATTGCATAAATGAGTGCCCCCATCACTGATTAGTACTTTAGGGACACCAAATCTGCTAAAGATGTGTTTCTGGAGGAATTTCAGCATTGTCTTAGTATCATTAGTGGGTGTTACAATAGCCTCCACCCATTTGGATACATAATCCACTGCCACCAGAATATAAGTGTTTGAGTATGATGGTGGGAAAGGTCCCATGAAGTCAATACCCCATACATCAAACAACTCAATCTCCAAGATCCCTTGTTGAGGCATGGCATAACCGTGAGGTAGAATGCCAAATTTTTGGCAACTGTCACAATTACATACAAACTCTCGGGAGTCTTTATAGAGAGTAGGCCAGTAGAAGCCACATTGGAGGACTCTTGTGGCTGTTCACTCACTTCCAAAATGTCCTCCATACTATGATCCATGGCAATGCCAAAAGATCTTCTGTGCTTCTTCTTTAGGCACATATCTACGGATTATTCCGTCTGCACATCCCTTGAAGAGATATGGTTCATTCCACAGATAGTACTTTACATTCGAGATCAATTTCTTTGATTGCTGCCTACTATACTCTTTGGGTATGAATCTTACAGCCTTGTAGTTTACAATGTCTGCAAACCATGGTACTTCCAGGATGGCAAATAGTTGCTCATCCGGAAAGTTTTAAGAGATCTCAGTAAGAGGGAGGGACGCCCCTTCTATTGGTTCTATTCGGGACAGGTGATCTGCTACTTGGTTCTCTGTCCCTTTTCTGTCTCTTATTTCTATATCAAACTCTTGCAGAAGCAACACCCATCTTATGAGTCTGGGTTTTGAATCCTGCTTTGTGAGTAGATATTTAAGAGCAGCATGGTCAGTGTACACAATCACTTTTGATCCTACTAGATAAGATCTGAACTTGTCAATGTCGTAAACCACTGCAAGTAACTCTTTTTCTGTAGTTGTGTAGTTCTTCTGTACGTCATTTAAAACATGACTGGCATAATAAATGATGTGCAGAAGCTTCTCATGCCTTTGTCCCAACACTGCACCAATGGCATGGTCACTGGCATCACACATTAGTTCAAATGGTAATGTCCAGTCTGGTGCAGAGATGACTGGTGATGTGACCAACTTAGCTTTCAGAGTCTCAAATGGCTGTAGACACTCCTTATCAAAGATAAATGGCGTGTCAGCAGCTAGCAGATTACTCAGAGGTTTTGCAATTTTTGAAAAATCTTTTATAATCCTCCTATAGAATCTTGCATGCCCCAGAAAGCTTCTGATTGCCTTAACATTGGCAGGTGGTGGTAATTTTTTAATTACCTCCACCTTAGCTTGATCCACCTCTATTCCCTTGTTCAAAATTTTGTGCCCAAGGACAATTCCTTCAGTCACCATAAAATGATATTTCTCCCAGTTTAAAACCAGGTTAGTCTCTTGGCACCTCTTTAGAACAAGTGCTAGATGGTCAAGACATGAGCTGAATGAGTCTCTAAATACTGAAAAGTCATACATGAAGACTTTCAGAAAATTTTCCACCATATCAGAGAAAATAGAGAGCATGCACCTTTGAAAGGTTGCAGGTGCATTGCACAGACCAAATGGCATCCTTCTGTATGCAAATACTTCAGATGGACATGTGAATGCTGTTTTCTCTTGATCCTGGGGATCTACTGCAATTTGATTATAACCTGAATATTCATCCAGAAAGCAGTAGTAATCATGATCTGCTAGTCTTTTTAGCATCTGGTCTATGAATGGTAAAGGAAAATGATCCTCTCTGGTAGTTGTATTGAGCCTTCTGTAATCAATACACATACGCCACCCTGTAACTGTTTTTGTAGGAACCAGTTCATTTTTTTCATTATGAACCACTGTCATGCCACCCTTCTTAGGGACGACTTGGACAGGGCTCACCCAGGGGCTATCAGAAATAGGATAAATAATCCCAGCCTCTAGTAATTTAGTGACCTCCTTCTGTACCACCTCCTTCATGGCTGGATTCAGCCGCCTCTGTGGTTGAACCACTGGCTTAGCGTCATCCTCCAATAGGATCTTGTGCATGCATCTGGCTAGGCTAATGCCCTTAAGATCACTAATTGACCACCCAAGAGCTGTCTTGTGTGTTCTCAGCACTTGAATTAGTACTTTCTCTTCCTGTGGCTCTAAGGTAGAGCTTATGATTACAGGAAAAGTGTCACCTTCTCCCAGAAATGCATATTTCAGGGATGGTGGTAATGGCTTGAGCTCGGGTTTAGGAGGTTTCTCCTCTTCCTGAGGGATTTTCAGAGGTTCTATTATTCTCTCTGGTTCCTCCAGATCAGGCTGAACATCTTTAAAGATATCCTTTAGCTCTGATTCAAGACTCTCAGTCATATTGACCTCTTCCACCAGAGAGTCAATAATATCAATGTTCATGCAGTTGTTTGGGGTGTCTGGATACTGCATAACTTTGACAACATTCAACTTAAACTCGTCTTCATTGACTCTCAGGGTTAATTCCCCTTTTTGGACGTCAATGAGGGTTCGTCCAGTTGCTAGGAAAGGTCTTCCTAGAATGAGAGTTGTACTCTTGTGCTCCTCCATTTCCAGCACCACAAAGTCAGTGGGAAAGACAAATGGCCCACCCTTGATAATCATGTCTTCAATCACGCCTGATGGGTATTTAATGGAGCCATCAGCAAGTTGGAGACATATCCGGGTTAGTTTGACTTCTTCAGTCAAACCAAGCTTTTTGATAATGGATGCATGTATTAGGTTGATACTTACTCCAAGATCACATAGAGCTTTCTTGGTACAAGTACCATCTAATGTGCATGGTATCATGAAGCTTCCGGGATCTTTAAGCTTCTCTGGTAAGCTTTTCAGAATGACTATGCTGCATTCTTTAGTGAGGTAAACTTTTTCAGTTTCTCTCCAATCCTCTTATGACTTAAGATCTCTTTCATGAACTTAGCATAAGAGGGTATTTGCTCAAGTGCCTCTACAAACAGAATCTTTATTTCAAGAGTCCTGAGATAGTCTGCAAAGCGGGCAAATTGCTTATCCTGTTCCGCTTGGCAGAGTTTTTGAGGATAAGGCATTTTGGCTTTGTATTCCTCAACCTTAGTTGCTGCAGGTTTATTTTCTACAGATGTGGATGGAGAATCCTTTTTAGAGGGGTTGCTATCAGCACTTGTATGTGTCTGATCCCTCACTGGTGTGTGAATGCCAAGGTTGAAAGCTGGATTGGCGTTGGACGCCAACTTCTTACCTGTTTCTGGCATTTGAATGCCAGAACTGAGCTTCCATTTGGGTGTTTAATGCCAACTCCTATCCTTTTTGTGGCGTTTGAAAGCCAAAACTGAGCATGGGTTGGGCATTTAACGCCAGCTCTCCACCCTTTTTTGGCATTTGAGCACCAGAATTATTCCTCTCTGGGCTCTTACTGTCCTCAGAGGGATTTTGGGTAGCAGTTTGTTCATTTCTTGGCTTCTTGCTGCCTTGAAGTGAGGTATTTAATGTTTTCCCACTTCTTAATTGAACTGCTTGGCACTCTTCTGTTATTTGTTTTGATAACTGCTGGTCTGTTTGCTTCAACTGTACTTCCATATTCATATTAGCCATTCTTGTGTCTTGTAGTATCTTTTTGAATTCGGCTAGCTATTTTGTCAGAAAATCTAGTTGCTGATTGAATTCAGTAACTTGTTCTGTAGGACTGAGTTCAGCAGTTACTGTTTTAGCCTTTTCTTTCATGGAATGGTCACTACTTAGGTACAGATGCTGATTTCTGGCAGCTGTATCAATGAGCTCTTGAGCTTCTTCAATTGTCTTTCTCATGTGTATAGATCCACCAGCTGAGTGGTCCAAAGACATCTGAGCTTTCTCTGTAAGCCCATAATAGAAGATGTCTAACTGCACCCACTCTGAAAATATTTCAGAGGGACATTTTTTTAGCATCTCTCTGTATCTCTCCCAGGCATCATAAAGAGATTCATTATCTCCTTGTTTGAAGCCTTGGATAGCCAGCCTCAGCTGTGTCATCCTTTTTGGAGGGAAATATTGATTCAGGAATTTTTCTGAGAGCTGTTTCTATGTCCTTATGCTGGCCTTGGGTTGGTTATTTAACCACCTCTTAGCTTGATCTCTCACAGCAAATGAGAACAGTAACAGTCTGTAGACATCTTGATCTACTTCCTTATCATGTACTGTGTCAGCAATTTGTAAGAACTATGCTAGAAACTCAGTAGGTTCTTCCTGTGGAAGACCGGAATACTGGTAATTTTGCTGCACCATGATAATGAGCTGCTGATTCAACTCAAAACTACTGACTCTGATGGAGGGTATACAGATACTACTCTCATATGAAGCAGTAGTGGGGTTAGCATATGACCCCAGAGTCCTTCTGGACTGTTCATTTTCACTTAGATCCATGATGGAGTAAGGGAGATGATGTAGATAAAAGTTTTATTTATTTTATTATATATATATATATTTTTAAATTTTTGAGATAATAAAATAAAATAAAAACTAAAATAAAAGAAAGATTTCATAATATTTTATGAGGATTTTTCGAAAAATGAAGAGAGAGAAAAAGTGGTTAGGAAGTTTTGAAAAAAAATATGATTTTTGAAAAAAACTTGACAACTAAGATATGATAAGATAAAATTTTGAAATTGAAATATGAATTTTTATGAAAAATTTCGAAATATTTGCTTAAAAATAGTTAGAAAAGATATTTTTTTATTTTTGAATTTTATGATGAAAGAGAAAAACACACAAAAGACACAAGACTTAAAATTTTTAGATCTAATGCTCCTTGTTTTCGAGAATTTTGGAGGAAAAACACCAAGGAACACCAAACTTAAAAATTTTAAGATCAAAACACAAGGAAGACTTAAGAACACTTTGAAGACTCACAAGAACAACAAGAACACCAAACTTAAAATTTTTAGAAAACCAAAATAAAATTTTCGAAAACTAAAGAAAAATTAACAAGAGAACACCAAACTTAAAGTTTGGCACAAGATTTAATTAAAGAAAAAAAATTATTTTTGAAAAAGTTTTAAAAGGAAGGTACCCAATTACCAAGAACACAAGCACAAAGCTCTAACCAACTGAGCTATAAATTTAACGTGTTTTAAAAAAGGTATTTTTAAAGGAAAACAAAAACATGCAATTGACACCAAACTTAAGATATGAAACTAAACTCAAACAAAAGACTCCAAGAAAAATTAAAAACTAATAAAGAAAAATAATATTTTTGAAAGATTTTTTGAAAAGGGATAATAAAAGATGCAATCCTAGTGACTCTAAACCAAAAGGACAAATTTTTCCTAATCTAAGTAACAAGATAAACCGTCAGTTGTTCAAACTCGAACAATCCCCGGTAACGACGCCAAAAACTTAGTGCACGAAATTGTAAATCACACTTTTCACAACTCGTACCACTAACCAGCAAGTGCACTGGGTCGTCCAAGTAATACCTTACGTGAGTAAGGGTCGATCCCACGGAGATTGTTGGTTTGAAGCAAGCTATGGTTATCTTGTAACTCTTAGTCACGATATCAATTATAATTATCAGTTGACTTGCAAATGAACAAGAGAGCATGAATTAAATAATACTTGTTATGCAGTGACGGAGAATATATTGGAGTTTTGGAGATGCTTTGTCTTCTGAATCTATGCTTTCCCCTGTCTTCATCTTCATGCACGCAAGGTTCTCCCTATGGCAAGCTGTGTGTTGGTAGATCACCGTTGTCAATGGCTACCATCCGTCCTCTTAGTGAAAATGGTCCAGGTGCGCTGTCACCGAACGGCTAATCATCGTCGGTTCTCACTCATGCTGGAATAGGATCCATTGATCCTTTTGCGTTTGTCACTACGCCCAACCCTTGTGAGTTTGAAGCTCGTCACTGTCATTCAATCCCTGAATCCTACTCGAAATACCACAGACAAGGTTTAGACTTTTCAGATTCTCAAGAATGCTGCCAATGGATTCTAGCTTATACCACAAAGACTCTGATTAAGGAATTCAAGAGATACTCATTCAATTTAAGGTAGAACGGAGGTGGTTATCAAGCACATGTTCATAGATTGAGAATGGTGATGAGTGTCATGGATCATCACATTCATCATATTGAAGTGCGAATGAATATCTTAGATAGAAACAAGCGTGTTTGAATAGAAAATAGAAAGAATTGCATTAATCCATCGAGACACAGCAGAGCTCCTCACCCCCAACAATGGAGTTTAGAGACTCATGCCATCAAAGATACAAAGTTCAGATCTAAAATGTCATGAGGCACAAAATAAATCTCTAAAAGTTGTTTAAATACTAAACTTGTAACCTAGGTTTACAGAAAATGAGTAAATTGAGATAGATAGTGCAGAAATCCACTTCTGGGGCCCACTTGGTGTGTGCTGGGGCTGAGACTTGAGCTTTTCATGTGCCTGAGCTGTTTCTGGAGTTAAACGTCAGGTTGTAACCTGTTTTGGGCGTTTAACTCCAAATTGCAACCTGTTTCTGGCGTTTAACGCCAGAATGGAACATGGAACTGGCGTTTGTTTACGTCATTTATCTTCGAGAAAAGTATGGACTATTATATATTACTGGAAAGCCATGGATGTCTACTTTCCAACCCAGTTGGGAGCGCGCCAATTGGACTCCTGTGGCTCCAAAAAAAGCCATTCCGAGTGCAGGGAGGTCAGAATCCAACAGCATCAGCAGTCCTTTTTCAGCCTGAATAAGATTTTTGCTCAGCTCCCTCAATTTCAGCCAGAAAATACCTGAAATCATAGAAAAACATGCAAACCCATAGTAAAGTCCAGAAATATGAATTTTGCCTAAAAACTAATAAAAATATACTAAAAACTAACTAAAACATACTAAAAACTACATGAAATTACCCCCAAAAAGTGTATAAAATATCCGCTCTACGATGAACAATTATGTAATGAATATGAATGATTACGACTACTTATGTGGCTTATGCATTTAATGTTATCTGTGATACGAGTTTCCCGGGATAAAATACTGTGGCTCGCCACCACGTGTACCAGGTTGAGACTCGATACTTTGTTGACCTTACGACGTAAGTGTGACCGGGCACTTATAGATTCCTGGGAATGTTGACCCCCATTGAGCAATTTTATATATAAATATGAGAAAAAGCTATGCATAGACTCTTGGGGATGCGTGTCGGGGACAGTCCAAGGGTTTAGCATACCGGACTTATCGGGTTGGCTTGATAACCGACAGATGAACCTCATCGGCCATAGGATAAGCATGCATCATGTACATATTGCTTGAGTTACTTGTTTATGCATTAACTGAGTCTACCTAAATGTACTTGCTATGCTAATTGTTTAACTATTATCTTTAGTACTTGCACTCTACTTTTGTTTATCTTTATCTGCTTGACTGTTTGTGATGTGCTATTGGAGATGGAGGAACGGAGGAAAGGCGGAAAGACTTAGAGTTAAGGTCAAGTTAAGTTAGACTTAGATGGTTAAGTTAAGTTAGGCTTAGATATGCTTAGAAGCCCACCATTTATGGCTTCCGTTTAATACTTTTAAGCTATATAATTTGAGTGTCGGCGTTCTAGGATTTCCTCTGGCATTTCCAAGACCTTGTATATTATGTGCATGTCACCTTTACCATGCTGAGAACCTCTGGTTCTCACCCCATACTGTGTTGTTGTTTCTCAGATGTAGGTCAAGAGGTACCTCGATAGGCGTCTGGACTTCTAAAGCGGAGTGGTTTCTGGGTTCCTTTTGCTGTATAGTTCATAGGTATTCATACTTAGCTTTCTCTCCGCATGACTTGTTTATTTTGATCTTCTTAGAGGTTTATGGAGAGTTAAGGTGTTGGCTATGTATTTTGGTTATGGGATTCTGTTTATATATACGTAAATACTTTTCGGCCAGCCTTGGCTTCGCAAGCTGAGTTAGGAGATAGTTATTTTGTATCGTTGACTCTCTAATCCCACTTTCTATTTATTTATACTTATAAATTTTAGATTTCTTCAAACGCAAGTAACCCGGTTTACTGAGCCTTGCGCTTTTTATTTTGCGATTTCGAATTACCCGCTTTTCAAGGCACTTAGTATACTATCTCCTTTTCATCATCACCATCATCATCATCATCATCATCATCATCATCATCATTATGATTATATTATTATTATTATTGTTATTATTGTTATTATTATTATTATTATTATTATTATTATTATTATTATTATTATTATTATTATTATTATTATTGTTATTATTATTATTATTATTATTATTATTATTATTATTATTTTATTTTAAAGGTCGAAATACCACACCACCTCTATTTTACGGCTTAAGTGTAAAGCTCTGTGTGGTAGGGTGTTACATTATGGCATCAGAGCAGTTTGTTCCTTTAGAGGTTGAGGGATGGGCTGACTTCTGGGCATACTTTAGGTGTCTGTACATGCTAATTAGGATATCTAACCGATACATGTGGCATGAATGCTCATGAGCATGCATTTGGGACTTTGAATCACTAGACTTGCGATATTGAGACTGATCACCTTGATATCACTTATTTGGTGTGAACAAGAACCAAATGGCGTCTCGTGGGCACGGTCATGGGCGTAATTGAGGTCGGGGATGGAGAAGTAATGAGGTAACCATACCGGTAGGTAGTTTGACCGATTTTGTGACCGCGATGACGAGTGCTGTCACTGCCATCGGTGTTGTTGCCGCTGCGACCAGCTGAGTGATGGATAGGATTGAATCATAAGCTAGGACTGGCAACGATGGTGGTAACAAATATGAAGGTGTAAATAATGTTTTGAGTACGAGGGTACCAGTGGGTTATCCGGAGCAAGTTAACACGGGTCAGGCAATAGGAGAAAGCTCAAGGAGGACTGAGGTAGCAAGGAGTAATCACCGGGAACCCTTCACAAAGAAAAAAGGAAAAGATTACACCTAGGAGCCAAAGTTTCAAAAGGAATCATTTTGTCACTTCACGTTCTCAACGCCGAAACAGTGACCGAAGGAACAACAACCATCCGGATCTAAATTCAAAAGGGAAAACTAGTACTCAACTGGAAGAGTTAAGATGCCCAAGATGCAAGAAGTACCAGCCGAACAGACCATGCAGAACCGGGCTAGGTGTATGTTACAAGTGCGGAAAGCCGGGGCATATATCTCGAGATTGTCCACACAGGAAATGCCGAGATGCAGCCGAATCTAATTCTCAGACCTGGGATAACCATGAACTAGCAGTTGAATTTCTAACTTCCTTGTATATCATTAATATGTGATATTCATTCGTAATGCATGACAAGCGGTGATAATCATAAAGTCCAATTCGATGATTAGTCGAAGACTATTAGTTGTTGAGATGGCGCGATATTTAGTTAACTTAGAGGAGTGGTTAAGCTCTTGAAGGTTCAGGATTAAAGTGCCGTAGTGGAAGCAAGTTGGATTATATCTAAGGAATCAGGAGTGTTGAGGGCTATGTGGAGTTATTGTTTGAAATCCAGTGACGGTGAAACTTCGAGGAAGAGGAATAGAGTGAATTCAACCTTTAGTTGTTAATTGTTAAGAGGAGAGTGAAGATGAGACCAAATTCCTACTACAAAAAAGTTTTTGAGACAACTCTTGAAGGTGTACTAGAGTTTGTGATAGACTTGTGCCGAAAGCTAGATTAGTGTTGATTACACCACAAGCGAAGACATCATTACAATCAGTAGAACTTAGGATTGAGTTGAAGGGAGTACTGGAAGAGAGAATTGTCCAACTAAGTGTTACCTTGTGAGAAGCGCTGGTTATGCCAGTGAAGAAGGAGGAGAATGGCAAGAGACTTTATACGAGAGAGAATGTGCCAATGAATCCTTGCGACCCGATATAATCTTTCTTTTGAAACCTGCATTGAAACTCTATCCAGAGTTCTTCTTAAATAACTTGATCATCTTACCAGTTTTACTTTTTATGCGTATGAATCTTGTTTCTTCCAGGATGAGTTTGAGCTTGTCTTGGTATAATCACGTAATCCTTGAACTTTGAAGGTTCACTGTGAGTAGAGTTGCTCGTATTCGCAAACCGTGCTATTCTAAATCAGTTGAGACTTCTTTGACTCTATTTGCTCTATTCTTCCTACCAAAGGTCCTTGATTTGAACTCTTTTTCTTGAGATGCACCTTAGTTCTTCTCCTTGTGCATTCTAATATTTCAGTACAACTCTGTTTGACTATATACAAGATTTTCTTGCTGATTTCTCATGAACACTGTTCGTATTGTTCATTCGTCTTTCGATCTTAATGCCTTTTTGAAATTCAAATCGAGCCTATATTAATATTGTGTATGAATCCTAACTGTAACCATCAAGATGTTGAATTTCGTAGGGCGTTACTTTTGGATGCAGAAGATGAAGCATGTAAGTATACGACTTTAAGAGGAGTTGTGGAGCTTTGAATTCTTGCCGACCGTAGTACCTATGAGTAAGTTAACACGTTAGAGTGCACCGTCTGTATCGATTCCTGAATGTGAAAAAGATTGCTGCTCTTTCAGATCTATATGTTAATAATACATTTGGTACTGCGAGCATGCGAAGGGAGCTTTCGAATCTCGAGAGAAGGATTAACTTCAGTGCCAGTAATCATGATAACCGAACTTAATTAACTACTCAAAAATTATTACGATGCATTATCAAAGGGGTTTAAGATATGTGCGAATATAACATTGTGAGGTGGTGACGAAGGCCTGAGCAAGAAGTTTCTGAGGAATGCTTGGATATAAATTTCAAAGGAAGGAATGCTAGGTAAGGTGGAAATCTAAGTTGGATATTGGGAGTGTAGCTGAAGGAGTCAAACAAAATCTATTGCAGTCTTAAAATGCGGCAAAGACCAAATACAGGAAGCGTAAGAAGATGATAGATAACTACCAAGAATGTTGAAGCCTAGTAAACAAAAGGAAAATCAAGAAGAGATCGAGAGAAACAAAGGATGAGACTGTGAGGAATGAAGAAACGGATTTCGATTCAACCAAGGATTGCTAAAATGTACCACGATTTTGATAAGATACAGTGAAGAGGCCGGAAGCTATGGATAATGTGGCGACGCGTGTGACTGAATATCTAACACGTCCGAAGATAAGGAGCGAGTACCAAGAGTCATCCGAGATATGGTAACCATGGAAGGGTTAACAATGAATGTACAAAGGGACTACTACTGATTATAAAAGGGGTTATTGAGAACTAAAATAGGAAGTAATACTGTTAGGTGATCGTGGGTCAGTTAACCCAAATCCTTTCTGCCCATCGGAGTAAACTGTTTATCGGAGATATTAAACGAGACTATACATCAGAAAGTAGGTAAAGCTTCACGGTGTGCTAAAAGCCTCTGTGCCGATCTGAAATTGGAGTATCAAAAATCTTAGTTCCTGAATTTGATAGCCAAGGCAACGAAAACGTCAGGTTAAGATTCTCACTACGAAAAGCTGACAAAAGAGTTATCCAAATCTAAGAAAAAGACTTCTCAAGTTTGAAGGAGAAAGATACGTATTTCTAAAGATTACTTAAACAAACTAGAATTGGATGAGCAATCAAAAACTAAGAAGTTAAACGCCGCTAAGTTGGTCCATCTTAATTTTTGGAGGGGATCAATGGTCGGTGGCATACCGAATCATTTTTCTGCCGTACCTTTCGAACCTATTCAATGTACTCCACATTTCGTAACTTCTGAAACACGCTTTTAAAACAAATTCATGTCTTACAACCTAAGTTAGTTTAAATGAAAGGAGATGGACGTTTTTAGTAATAAGGTCAGCTTTAAGAAACTCTGAGTATGCGGAAGGACTACCCACACCTCTTTTCAGATAACGAAATCTGAATTTTGCAGCTTGTGAAGTATGGAAGGCGATCAAATTTGAATTCCTAGCAATGGATACTTTGTAATCCGGTGGTTACTGTTCGTTCTAGATAATTACAATTAAACTCGGCTCAATCTTCAAAAAAGGATTGAGCCGAAGACAAAGATACTTAATTTATTGCATAAACATAATATATCTTATTTTTCTTTTTTATTATATCCATAAAGTTCTATATTCTAATCGATTAGATATATCTTATCTATTAGATATATATTAGAGTCTAGAAATGTAGAGTATATAAATAAATGGATATGGAATAGTTAAATTGGAGTATTTCAATAAAGAGAAATAGAAAAAATTGAATTAATAATTTAATAATTTTTCTAAAATATTAGAAAGAATATTGACAAATATCAACTAGAATATATTTATTTATATAATAAAAACAAATTACTAAAAATATAATCAAATTCGATTTATATTAATATTTCATTTTTTTTCGAATTTGAATTCATTTGTTTTTTGCGATTCTATGTTTTCAACACTAATATTGACAACAGTATTGAAAACAAATATAATCCGATCGTGAAGAAATCGATCGATTTCTTTACGTTACAGAGGCAATTTTTAGCAAATAGTGAGTTCGTTAAACTTTAGGGCAAATTTCTTATTTAGGTGGGTAGGATGTAAACCCCGTTAAATTAGTAAATAATTAATCAAAAATTAACTTTTAATAAGGAAAATTGGAAATATAAATTTTATATTAAAATAGGATAGAGCTCATTAAAATGAAAATTTTGACACTAATTTCAAAGAATTTGGCCGAAGATTAGGTCGAACGGGCCAAACCGATCAAATTAGGCCCAAACCAGGCCCATGGGCCCAACCAACCCATTAAATAAATGAGCTTAAGCTCATCTTCTTCCCCATTCAGCCTTAAGGAGCGCTGAACACGGCCAAGGGAAGAAGAGGGTTATAAACCCTTGCTCATAATTCCAACCACCGTAACTTCTTCATCCGGAATCCGATCGCCGCACCGTTTGCGGCTACGCATTCAGCACATCGAGCTCTATAAACCTATCGGAAAAATTTAACAGGTAAGTCACAATATTACCTCAGTTTTTCTACCCCCTTTGATTTTTCGAAATTTTGAGCCCTTATGTTGAGATTTTGTCGATTTTGGCATTCTAGGTTTGATTTAGCTTGCGGAGCTTATCGGGCTTGGGTTGTTTTATCCATGGGTGCGGTAAGAATGACTAACTCTAGTCAATTTCTTGATTTGGTATGTTAGATATTGAATTGGGGTGTGTATGTGTTATATATATATGAATAAGGTTGTGTATATGTAATTGGAGCTTGAGTTGTGGACATTGAGATCTTGGTGGAGTTTAGGAGACCTTGCTTTGGAGACTTTAGACTTTGAGGGTTGTGTTTGGAACCTTGGTGGTGTCTCAGTAAATACACAGAAATCGACCAAGGTATGGTTTAGGTTTCGCGTATTTAATATATAATGTTCTGTGAAAACTTAAGCTAGGTGACCATAGAATAGGTTGGAACGTATCAGTATATTTAATGCTTAGTGACTTTGATAAGAATTGAGATATGGATTTAATGCTTGTTGGATAAGTGTTAATCGATATATTGTGAGCTTAATGCTGGTTGGATAAGAGTTTAGTGATGAGTTGATATTGATATGTGTTTGTATATATATAATGAATAGGGATATGTTCATCTTGTTGATTATTTGAGATGTTGATGCGTGATTTGGGTGAATTGATAAATGGTAAGAATGAAGAGATTTTTGAGGTATTGATGTAGATGTATGGTGTTGATGGATATAAAGGTGGTAAGTTGAGTTTTAAGGAAAATGGAGGTTTTTGAGGTTTTGTAAAAACCGGATTTTGGCCAAACTTCGGCGAGGCATAACTCAGCTTCCAGACCCCCAAACCATTTCAAATTCATTTTATATGAAAATTGGGTCCGTGAAGTTTATGCCATTTGAAGAACGGAAGAAAAATGATTTAAAACAGAACAGTTATGCGCGTCAGAAGTTGGGATTAAAAGTTGGGAATTCTGCAGTTTTTCAAAGTTAGGTAAATTTTTGGAAAAACGTATGCCTACGCGTACGCGTGGCATGGAAATTTTGTGCTGGCATACACCCCATTTGCAGACTGTCGCCACTGCCTCCTCCCTATGTATATACGGGAAAAGCCTATGCGTACGCGTAATGGGCCAAGATGCATGTCCACGCGACGCGTGGCCCACGCGCACGCGTGACATGGGGTGCTTGCGTACGTGAAACTCCCATTTGCATCTGTGCACTTCTGTTAGGCGCCCATGCGTACGCGTATATAAGGGATGCATACGCGTAATGGTCTGTTTGCACGCCCACACTTACACGTAGCCCACGCGTACGCGTGACTCCCCTGTTTTCAGCAAAGGTATTTTTTGTTTTAAAGCTCAATTTTGAACCTCCAAACTTCTGTTTTCATAACTTGGAGCTAGGTAATAGAGGTAACTTGGGAATGAAGTACAGGTTAAAAGTGATGAGTATATGAGGAGAATGTGAATGCATAAGGATATATGATGCCAAGGCTATGATGAACAATTATGTAATGAATATGAATGATTATGAATACTTATGTGGCTTATGCATTCAATGTTATCTGAGATACGAGTTTTCCTGGATAAAATATCGTGGCTTGCCACCACTTATACCAGATTGAGACTCGATACTCTGTTGACCTTACGACGTAAGTGTGACCGAGCACTTATAAATTTCCAGGAATGTTGACCCCCATTGAGCATTTTTTTATATAATTATGAGAAAAAGCTATACATAGACTCTTGGGGATGCGCATCAAGGGACAGTCCAAGGGTTTAGCAAACCGGACTTGTCGGGTTGGCTTGATAACCGACAGATGAGCCTCATCAGCCATAGGACAGGCATGCATCATGTACATAGTGCTTGAGTTACTTGTTTGTGCATTAACTGAGTGTGCTTAAATGTACTTGCTATGCTAATTCTATAATTGTTATCTGCAGTACTTGCACTCTACTTGTGTTTGTCTTTATCTGCTTGACTGTCTATGATGTGCTATTAGAGATGGAGGAACGGAGGAAAGGCGAAAAGATCTAGAGTTAAGGTCAAGTTAAGTTAGACTTAAATGGTTAAGTTAAGTTAGGCTTAGAAATCCTTAGAAGACCACATTTTATGGCTTTCGTTTAATACTTTAAGCTTTATAATCTCAGTGTCGGTGTTCTAGGATTGCCTATGGCATTCTCAGGACCTTGTATATTATGTGAGTGGCACCTTTACCATGTTGAGAACCTCTAGTTCTCACCCCATACCGTGTTGTTATTTCTCAGATGCAGGTCGAGAGGCACCTCGATAGGCATCTGGACTTCTAAAGCGGAGTGGTTTTTAGGTTCCTTTTGCTGTATAGTTCATATGTATATATACTTAGCTTTCTCTCCACATGAGTTGTTTATTTTGGTCCTTTTAGAGGTTTATGGAGAGTTAGGGTGTTGGCTATGTATTTTGGTTCTGGGTTTTTGTTTATATATATGTAAATACTCTCCGACCAGCCTTGGCTTCGTAGGCTGAGTTAGGAGCTAGTTATTTTGTATTTTTGACTCTCTAATCCACTTTCTGTTTATTTTTACTTATAATTTTTAGATTTCTTCGCACGCAAGGAACCCGGTTTTCTGAGCGTTCCGCTTTTTATTTTACGATTTTGAATTACCCGCTTTTCA
This sequence comes from Arachis stenosperma, assembly GCF_014773155.1. Lineage (NCBI taxonomy): Eukaryota > Viridiplantae > Streptophyta > Magnoliopsida > Fabales > Fabaceae > Arachis > Arachis stenosperma. The sequence goes on from NC_080378.1 coordinate 34,399,043, forward strand.
AGGCTCCTAGTATACTATCTCCTTTTCATTATTATTATTATTTTATATATTTTATTTTAGAGGTCGTAATACCATACCACCTCTGTTTTACAGTTTAAGTGTAAAACCCTGTGTGGTAGGGTATTACAATGCCCAACCTGGCATTTAGCGCCAGAGCCTTCCTGCTCCAGGGTGTTCTGTTCTTCCATTATGAGTTCTTTTATCCCTGTTCTAAGCGTTGTACAAGATCACAAAGATTAGAAAACCTAGGAAAACTTTGAAAATTAAGAAAAAAAGAATAAAATAAACTAAAAAATAAAATCGAGATAAAACTGAAATAAACTGAAGATACTTATGGTTGGGTTGCCTCCCAACAAGCACTTCTTTACTGTCATTAGCTTGACATCCGCTGTTGCTAACTTAGTAAAAGGGTGGACGGCTCGTGAACCATCTCATCTCCTAGGTAATGTTTTACCTTGTGGCGATTGACAAGGAATTTGTTGTCTGAATTCCGGTCTTAAAGTTCCACATGACCATAGGGGGAAACTCCAGTGACCACAAAGGGTCCTGACCATCTTGACTTGAGCTTTCCAGGGAAGAGCTTAAGCTTTGAATTTAATAGCAAAATCTTCTAGTCGGGCTCAAAAATTCTAGAGGCTATCTTTCTATCATGCCATTTCCTTGCTCTTTCCGTATAGATTTTTGCATTCTCAAATGCAGCATGCAGGAATTCGTCAAGTTCATTTAATTTGAGCAATCTCTTTTCTTCTGCAGTCATAGTGTCTGGTGCACGAAATTGTGATCTCTACTTTTCACAACTCAAACAATCCCCGGTAATGGCTCCAAAAACTTGGTGCTCAATACCATGGTCTAAACATAATTTCACAATTTCGCACAACTAACCAGCAAGTGCACTGGGTCGTCCAAGTAATAAACCTTACACGAGTAAGGGTCGATCCCACGGAGATTGTTGGTATGAAGCAAGCTATGGTCATCTTGTAAATCTCAGTCAGGCAGATTCAAATGGTTAATGATGATTTATGAATAAAACATAAAACAAGGATAGAGATACTTATGCAATTCATTGGTGAGAATTTCAGATAAGCGAATGGAGATGCTTTGTCCCTTCCGTCTCTCTGCTTTCCTACTGTCTTCTTCCAATCCTTCTTACTCCTTTCCATGGCAAGCTGTATGTTGGGCATCACCGTTGTCAGTGGCTACAATCCCGTCCTCTCAGTGAAAATGTTCAACGCGCTCTGTCACAGCACGGCTAATCATCTGTCGGTTCTCAATCAGGTTGGAATAGAATCCATTGATTCTTTTGCGTCTGTCACTAACGCCCAGCCTTCAAGAGTTTGAAGCTCGTCACAGTCATTCAATCCTTGAATCCTACTCAGAATACCACAGACAAGGTTTAGACCTTCCGGATTCTCTTGAATGCCGCCATCAATTCTAGCTTATACCACGAAGATTCTGATTAAGGAATCCAAGAGATAAACATTCAAGCTGTTCATACCCTGACCGAGCTCCTCCAACTCGGCAAAATCCATGAAAGGTCCGACCTCGTCCCAAAGCCCACGCCTGAGGTCGGACCTCGGACATTAAAGGCAAGGAGGGCCCATCAGAAGGAGCGCAGCCCAAAACCTAAAGGCCGAAAAGGCCTAAAGGAAGGCGGTTCCGCAAAGATAGGGATAAAACTCCCGAAAGATAAAGATAAGATAAGAATATCTTATCCAGGGAAGATCACAGCCAACTACTATAAATACACTGGAACACCCAGGTATGAGACACATTCCACATTCTACATATATCTGCTTGGACCCATGCTAACTTAAGCATCGGAGTGTCATTGCAGGTACAACCACCAACCGCCAACACATCAAGCTCGGGTCCCTGACCCCCACCTCGGGCTTCTCCAAAACGACCGAGCTACACGTTTCAGGTAACCCTCGGAACATTGGCGCCGTTGCCGGGGACCTGGAAGTCATCCCTTTACCATGGCGGACGACCCTCTCAACAATGACCACGCTGCTTTAGAACAAGAGGAGGAAGTTGACACCGGAGAACGACCGGACAGCCCTCTATCACCACGCACTCCAGGAGGAAACAAACAGAATCGCCCAAAGACATCAGTCCCAAACAAAGATCCACAAAATCCCGAAAAAGAAAAGAGCTCAGAAATTCTAGAAGCAGTCCGGGCACAACAAAACCGACTGAAACAACTCGAAGAGGACATAAAGAAGCAAAAAGAAACTGAACAAGATCTGAGAAGGGAGGCTCGCAAGCGCAGAGAATTAGAAGAAAAACTGCGGAAAATAGAGGCCAACCTGAAAGACCGGACAGAACGCGACACCACCCCCGAAGGCAATCATGATCCCTTCACGAAAGAGATCATGAAAGAGAAGGTACCGCGAAACTTCAAACCACCCGATATGGATCTCTACGACGGCACCACCGATCCAAGTCATCACCTCAGCAACTTCAGGAGCAGAATGTATCTAGTCGACGCCTCTGACGCAATTCGGTGCAAAGCCTTCCCCACCACTCTCACCAAGTCGGCCATGAAGTAGTTCGACAACCTGCCACCAAGATCAATCACCAGCTTCGAAGACCTAACCAAAAAATTCCTAACAAGGTTCTCTATTCAAAAGGACAAGGTAAAACATGCCCCCAGTCTACTCGGGATCAAACAGGGTAACCAAGAAACTCTCCGAGAATACATGGAGCGATTCAACAAAGCCTGCCTGGACATACAACACTTGCCCACTGAAGCAGCCATCATGGGGCTAGCAAACGGTCTAAAAGAGGGACCGTTTAGCCAATCCCTATCCAAACGATACCCGACCTCCTTATACGAGGTGCAGGAGCGGGCAGAAAAATATATCAACATGGAGGAAACCTCCCAGCTAAGAGACTCTTCTAGGAAGGAAGCAACCTACCCATTCCGAGATCGAGATCGGGAACAGAAAAAGAAAGAAGAATCCAACTCGGACAAGCCCCGGAAGTACCACAACTACACCCCCCTCCGAGTCTCCCTGGTAGATGTCTATAGAGAAGTATGCCACACCGAAAAGATCCCACCGCCCCGACCGCTAAAACACAAGAGAGCGGGAAGAGATCGGTCCGAATACTGTGAATATCACAAACTCTACGGACATTCTACTAACGACTGCTACGACCTAAAAAATGTCATAGAAAAGCTGGCCAGAGAAGGAAAACTCGACAAATACATAGCAGAGAAAGGAGAAGAAACCAGGAAGAGAAGGTGGGGAGATAACGAAGGTCGGGCCGAACAAAACCCATGAACTCCTGATAGACACGTTCACATGATAAATGGAGGTTTTGCAGGCGGAGGAACATCCAGATCCTCGCGAAAAAGACACCTCAAGGAAGTCTATCATGTCCGAGAAGACAGTCCCCTACCCGAGTTACCTACTATCTCATTTACCCGAGAAGATGCTCAAGGGATAATCCCCGGGCACGACGATCCAATGGTAGTCACCATTATCCTAGCAAACGCCAACTTACATCGAACCCTGATTGACCAGGGAAGCTCAGCGGATATCCTGTTCAAATCGGCATTCGACAAGCTCGGACTTGAAGAAAAAGAACTAAAGGCCTATCCTACCGACCTATTTGGGCTAGGGGATTCCCCGATCCATCCCTTAGGATACATCTCGCTACACACTACCTTTGGAAAGGGCGAACAATCTAAAACATTAAGCATCGACTATATTATAGTCGACGTCACTTCGGCATACAATGCCCTCATTGGGCGACCAACCCTAAACAGGCTAGGGGCTATAGTCTCGACCCCACACCTCTGTATGAAGTTCCCTACCGCAAAAGGAATCGCTACTCTAAAAGGCGACCAAAAACTAGCGCGGCGATGCTATAACGAAAGCCTGAGCCTGAAAGGGAAAGAGGTCAACACGATAGAACTCGGACGAGTTCAGTCCCGAGAAGATCTTCGACCACAACCAGAGGGAGAAACCGAACAAGTCCAGATTGGGAACACACCTGAAAAAATCACAAACATAGGGGCGAACCTCAAAACGGGCCTAAAAGAGGAACTCATAAACCTCTTAAAGAAAAACTCCGACCTCTTCGCCTGGAAAGCCTCCGACATGCCAGGAATAAATCCCGACCTGATGTACCATAAGCTATCAGTTTACCCGGGATCCCGACCTGTCCAACAAAGACGTCGGAAGCTCGGGCCCGAGCGTATGCAAGCAATAGGAGAACAAGTACAAGCACTACTAGATGCAGGATTCATTAGGGAAGTAAAATACCCCCTGTGGCTTGCAAACGTGGTCCTGGTAAAAAAGCCCAACGGAAAATGGAGGATGTGCGTCGATTACACAGATCTCAACAAAGCCTGCCCCAAAGACCCATATCCACTACCAAACATCGACGCCTTGGTAGACGCAGCCTCAGGCTACAGATATCTCTCCTTCATGGACGCATACTCGGGATACAATCAAATCCCGATGTACGGACCCGACCAAGAAAAGACCTCGTTCATAACCCCAAGGGCAAACTATTGCTACGTAGTAATGCCCTTCGGGCTGAAGAACGCAGGGGCAACCTACCAGAGGTTAATGAACAAAGTGTTCTCAGAGCACATCGGACTACAGCTAGAGGTGTACGTCGACGACATGCTGGTAAAGACACAAGAGGACAAAAACTTACTGACCGACCTCACCAGCGTCTTCGGCACCCTCAGAAAACACAACATGAGACTTAACCCGACGAAGTGCACCTTCGCCGCAGAAGCCGGGAAGTTCTTAGGCTTCATGCTGACTCAAAGGGGCATTGAAGCAAACCCGGACAAGTGTCAAGCGATACTCAATATGAAGAGCCCGACGTGTGTCAAGGAAGTACAACAACTGAATGGAAGGCTAGCCGCACTATCAAGATTCTTGGCAGGATCAGCAATAAAGTCACTGCCCCTCTACTCACTCCTAAAGAAAGGGAAACCCTTCTCATGGACCCCAGAATGCGAAAAGGCCTTCCAAGAATTCAAGGAATTCCTCGGGCAGCCACCAATCCTAACCCGACCTCTAAAGGGAGAAGAACTCGTACTATACCTCTCGGTTGGACATCGAGCAGTCGCTTCAGCATTAATACGAGAAAATAACCAAGGACAACACCCCATATACTTTGTAAGCAAGGCACTACAAGGGGCCGAATTAAACTATCAGAAGATAGAAAAGTTCGCCTACGCCCTAGTATTCACAGCTCGGAGGCTCCGTCCCTACTTTCAAGCCCACACCATCAAAGTCCGGACAAACCAACCCATGAAACACATCCTCCAAAAAACAGACCTGGCAGGACGAATACTGCAATGGGCGGTGGAACTGTCCGAGTTCGACCTCCATTATGAAACCCGGACTGCCATAAAGTCTCAGTATCTAGCCGACTTCATCGCAGAATACACTGAGACCCCTGGAACCCCACTCTCATGGAACCTATATGTCGACGGGTCCTCAAACAAAACTGGAAGTGGAGCCGGGGTTATACTCGAAAGCGACCAAGGAACGTGGATAGAACTATCCCTAAAATTCGAGTTCCAAGCTTAAAACAACCAAGCCGAATACGAGGCCCTACTAGCAGGTCTAAAGCTAGCCGAAGAGGTCGGAGCTCGGAAAATCACAATCTTCAGCGACTCCCAGGTCGTCACATCACAAGTAAATGGAAGCTACCAGGCCAAAGACCCAACTATGAAAAAATACCTAGACCAAACACAGGCACAATTACGCCACTTTCCAGAGATACAGATCCAGCACATACCTCGGGAACAAAACGCCCGGGCAGACGCCCTCTCAAAACTTGCCAGCACCAAACCAGGAGGCAACAACAGAAGTCTCCTCCAGGAAACCTTACAATCTCCCTCCGTGCTAAGAGAGGAAGAAACGCTAAATATATCAGATCAGCAGCAAGGATGGATGACCCCCATACTCAGCTACCTGAAGACGGGAACTCTCCCCGCCGAAAGAAAAGAAGCCAAAAGACTCACGAAAGACGCCCAGAATTACACACTAATTCACGATGTATTATACAGAAGAGGATTCGCAAGCCCCCTCCTTAGGTGCGTCCCGACCTCAGAAACAAAGAACGTCCTCGAAGAAGTCCACGGAGGCATGTGCGGGAACCACCTCGGAGCTCGGGCATTATCCAAAAAAGTAATCCGAGCCGGGTTCTACTGGCCAACTTTGCAAAGAGACGCAACGGAGTTCGTGAAGATATGCCCCCCTGCCAAAAACACGCCAATTTTCACAAGGCACCACCCGAAGACCTTATCAGCATCACAGCACCATGGCCCTTCGCAAAATGGGGACTCGATCTACTCGGCCCATTCCCCCAAGGACCGGGGCAAGTCAAGTACCTCATAGTAGGGGTCGACTATTTCACGAAGTGGATCGAAGCTGAACCTTTAGCCACCATTACGGCTCAGAAAAGCCGGAAATTCCTATACAAAAACATTGTCACAAGGTTCGGAGTCCCCTACTCCATTACCACAGACAATGGAACACAGTTCACGGACACCAGTTTCAGAACTTGGTGGCCGAACTAAAAATCAAACAGCAATTCACCTCAGTCGAGCACCCACAAGCCAACGGACAAGCAGAGGCCGCAAATAAAGTCATCTTGGCCGGGTTAAAACGAAGACTCCAAGAGGCCAAAGGGGCATGGGCCGAGGAGCTCCCCCAGGTATTATGGGCATATCGGACAACTCCACACTCTACAACGGGAGAATCGCCATTTCGACTAGCCTATGGGATGGAGGCAATGATTCCTATCGAAATAGATGAAGGGTCACCCAGAGTCATCTTCTACAACGAAGAAGGTAACCCGCAGGCACAAAAGGAAGAACTCGACCTCCTACCCGAGGTCCGAGAAAGAGCCCGAATCCGAGAAGAAGCCTTAAAACGGCGAACGGCCCTCAGATACAATCAGAAAGTAATAAAACGAAGCTTCTCCACTCACGACCTAATTCTAATCCGAAATGACATCGGAACACAAAAGTCGGGAGAAGGAAAGCTAGCCGCAAATTGGAAAGGACCCTACAAAGTAACTAAAGTCTTGGGAACAGGCTATTACAAGATATCCGACCTAGAAGGCAATGAGCTGCCCAGGACCTGGCACGCCTGTAATCTAAAACGGTACTACAGCTAGAAAAATCTGACCCGAAGTGTACTCTTTTTCCCTACAGGGGTTTTTTAATGAGACACCCGGTCAGATAAGGCACCCGACCTAGTCAAGGGTAAACACTTTGTAAATATTCTTTCTTTCTTAATACTAATCAAATTTTTCTATTTTCTCTTGTTCCTTCTCGTGATAAAACAAATCCTGAGAAAGTACCCCGTCAAGGCGCATTAATTTATGCTCGACAAAACGCAAAAAATCATTTGCCAAGAGACCACCCAAGGTCGGCAAAGATAAAGCGACGAGGTTCAAATTAATGTGAGAAGTTATAAAAGTAACTCTGAAAAAGGTTCAAAAAAGCCACATAAAAAGAGATTACAAAAATAACTTAAAAGGCCGACCAAAGACAAGGTCGGACCAACAAAGGGTGTACTCGACCGCGCCACCCGAGGTCCGATAAAAAGCTCGGACCCGAGAAAGGAAGCCTTAAAACGGCGAAGACAAAGATTTCGAAAACGCTTACTAAAAAGTTGCTATACAAAAACAACTAAAAAAGTACGAGCGAAAAAACGAAATCAAACGCTAAGCTAAAAAGTTGTTATCCAAAAACAACTAAAAAGCATAAAAGCGGAACAAACAAGTCAAAACGCGAACAAAAACACCGCATAATAAGCTAAAAAAGTTACTACAAGTAGCTAAAAGCAAAAAAGGTGTCCAAAGCATCCACAGAAATCATCCAAAAAACAAAAGAGCCCACAGGCCGGGCAAAAACCCAAAAGATAAAGGGATTACAGAGGATCAAGATCCTTCCCGGTCGCCGCATCAACAGAAGGCTGCGGAAGAAACATAGAAATCGGGACAGCATCGACAGCACCATCATCCCGGTTCAAAACCTCCGCACCAGACCCATCCCCGACCAAAGGTGAAGTCGGGTTCACAACCGGGACCTCGGGGACGGACACCGGAACCTTGGGGTCGGACACCGGAACCTTGGGGTCGGACACCGGAATCTCATCCTCGCTGGGAGCAGGAACAATCTCTCCCTCCACAACAACGTTATCCATACTAAATAAGCTCAGATCCAGATCAGGAGCAAGAACCCGGACCTGAGCCTTCAAATTTTCATACATAGCGTCCATACCCCTCGCCACATGCCCTTCTAGCTCGTAAAAGTCATTCTGAGCAGATTGCAACTTCTCCTTCGTCTCCACAAGCTCGGCAAGTGCCCGAGTATAATTTTCCTTCGCTGCCTTCGCCATCCCCTCAGATGCATTCGCTGTAGCCACAGCCGCGGTAGCCTTAGCTTTCTCCTTCTCTAAAGATGCTTCCAACTCAGCAATCCTAGCAGCCTTCAGCTCACTAATCTTCTCGAGCTCCGACTGAGCCTTCTCAAGTCGGGAACTGGTCGCGCCAAGGGGAGATTTCTTGAACTCTCGGGCAATAGCAGCATGAAGACTAGCCATCCGAACACAACTCCGCGCCATATACTGAAAATGGTGCTCCATAGACACGTCATCAGTAGAAATAAAGGTCTGCGGGAGAATATGCTGTTCAATCCAACCAAGAGCATCGAAATCCTTGTCATTAAAACCCGCAGGCTCTTGAGAGGTCTTCTGCTTCTTGGGAGGAGGACCCGAGAACGGGGGAGGAGAAGAGGTAGCAGGCCCGGAGGTCGGAGGATCTTGAGTTATAGCTCGGAACTGGGGAGTCGGAATAGTCTTCGACCGAGTCTGAACACCCACATTAGACTTCTCCGGAGAAGATCGGGCAGAAGCCCCCCCAGCTTCAATATTCCGAGCGGCCACAGACTTCTTCGTCCGACGAAGATACTTCATGGAATCCGCCTGAGAAGACATCTCTGCAGAAATAAAAGAAAAGGAGTTACCACAACAGAAAATCCACCAAAACAAACAAGACCAAAATACTAAGAAAAAGATGAATCTCGAAAGAGGTCGGGAACTACCTAACTCGGAACGGAGAAGGCTTGGATCTCCCAACATTTTCTTCGTATCCAAGTGAGGTGCCCGACCCCATAAACTGCTCACCACACCCACAAAAGCCTGCTCAACCTCATCTAGACTCTCAAAGGTATATTTAACAGACACTACATTCTCCTGCCAACAAAGAGGAAAAGAAGACTCCCCACTCTCATCTAGAAAGAAAGGTCGGACGTCTCCAGTAGCCCGGACCTTGAAATAAAAGTTCTTGAAATCATGAAAAGACTCATCATAAAGGGTGCAAAACTTCCTTCCCTGGTTAGCCCTAAAAGAAACCCAAGATACCTTCCCTCCACCTGACCCCGGCTTCGTCAACACAAACAAATAGGAAAAAAGAGAAATAGAGGGAGGGACCCCCAAAAACTGACACAAAAGTTGAAACAACTTCAAAAACGCCCAAGAATTTGGATGGAGCTGCGTAGGGGCAAGGTTACAAGACCACAACACCTCGGACTCCAGGTCGGTAAAAGGAAGTCGGACACCCAGCTTAGAGAAAAAACAATCATAAGCATAAAAGAAGAGCTTCTCGGAACTCTCTAAAGGCGGGAAGCACACTCTCTCCTCGGAATCCGGGGCCACTAGTTCATAATCCCTCTCAGACTCTCTATTCTCACATATGCTACTGTGCCTACGGAACCTAGCTAAAAATTCAGAATCTACCACAGAAGGGATTCTCAAAGGAAGAGGATCTACCCAACCAAGACCACTCGGAATCTTGGTCGATACTGCTTGAAGAACCTTTCGAGACATAAATTCCTACCTACAAAGAAGAACGCAACAGAAAGCAAAAACCCATTCAGCAATGCAAGAAAACAAAAACCCCGCGAAGAAAATACAGCAACCCAGACCGAAGAACACCAGAGAACAAAAAAAGAGCCCCCCCATATGCAAACAACAGCAATGGCGGCGCCTCTTTTTCGGGGCAACCCAGGCATAAAGAGACAAAACAAAGAGCCACACAAAACAGAAGCATATGATCACAAGAAAGTAAAAACATGGAAAACAAACCTGGAAAGTAGAAACGAAGGCGGCAAACTATCGGAAGCAAGAAGCACGAAACGACGGCGCAGAGAAAACCCCAGAAAAACGCACGGAAAGAATCAGAGAAGAAGAACAAGGAAAAAGAAGAAGCGGCGCTCGAAAGAGAGATGGCGAAAACTTAGAAAAACAGGAAAGGAACAGAATAAACGAAGAAAAAGGAAAGGGAGCGAATAAATAAAGCCTTCACGAAGGCCGGAACGAAAATCGAGGAAAAACGGTAACAAGCAATAAATGCAGAAACGGCCATTTTTTGAAAATTTGAAAAACTACTATGCCCGAGCTCGACCTCCCAAAAAGGACGAACTCGGGCAGGGGCACTGTTCATACCCTGACCGAGCTCCTCCAACTCGGCAAAATCCATGAAAGGTCCGACCTCGTCCCAAAGCCCACGCCTGAGGTCGGACCTCGGACATTAAAGGCAAGGAGGGCCCATCAGAAGGAGCGCAGCCCAAAACCTAAAGGCCGAAAAGGCCTAAAGGAAGGCGGTTCCGCAAAGATAGGGATAAAACTCCCGAAAGATAAAGATAAGATAAGAATATCTTATCCAGGGAAGATCACAGCCAACTACTATAAATACACTGGAACACCCAGGTATGAGACACATTCCACATTCTACATATATCTGCTTGGACCCATGCTAACTTAAGCATCGGAGTGTCATTGCAGGTACAACCACCAACCGCCAACACATCAAGCTCGGGTCCCTGACCCCCACCTCGGGCTTCTCCAAAACGACCGAGCTACACGTTTCAGGTAACCCTCGGAACACAAGCCTTGTTTGCTTGTAGAACGGAAGTGGTTGTCAGGCACGCGTTCATAAGTGAGAATGATGATGAGCGTCATATAATCATCACATTCATCATGCTCTTGGGTGCGAATGAATATCTTAGAACAAGAATAAGCTGAATTGAATAGAAGAACAACAGTAATTGCATTAATACTCGAGGTACAGCAGAGCTCCACACCTTAATCTATGGTGTGTAGAAACTCCACCGTTGAAAATACATAAGAACAAGGTCTAGGCATGGCCGTGAGGCCAGCCCCCATGATCTAAGAACTAGACGTCCAAAGATGATCAAAAGATCTAAAATGATCAAAAGATGATCAAAGATCCAAAGATGAAAATACAATAGCAAAAGGTCCTATTTGTAGAGAACTAGTAGCCTAGGGTTTACAGAAATGAGTAAATGACATAAAAATCCACATCCGGGCCCACTTGGTGTGTCCTTGGGCTGAGCATTGAAGCTTTCATGTGTAGAGACTTTTCTTGGAGTTAAACGCCAGCTTTTGTGCCAGTTTGGGCGTTTAACTCCCACTTTGGTGCCAGTTCCGGCGTTTAACGCCGGGCAGTTTTGAGCTGATTTGGAACGCCGATTTGGGCCATTAAATCTCGGGCAAAGTATGAACTATTATACATTGCTGGAAATCCCAGAATGTCTACTTTCCAACGCAGTTGAGAGCGCGCCAATTGGGCTTCTGTAGCTCCAGAAAATCTACTTCGAGTGCAGGGAGGTCAGAATCCAACAGTATCTGCAGTCCTTTTCAGCCTCTGAATCAGATTTTTGCTCAGGTCCCCCAATTTTAGCCAGAAAATACCTGAAATCACAGAAAAACACACAAACTCATAGTAAAGTCCAAAAAAGTGAATTTTAAATAAAAAATAATAAAAATATAATAAAAACTAACTAAAACATACTAAAAACAATGCCAAAAGGTGTATAAATTATCCGCTCATCACAACACCAAACTTAAATTGTTGCTTTTCCCTAAGCAACTAAAAATCAAATAAGATAAAAAGAAGAGAATATGCAATGAATTCCAAAAACATCTATGAAGATCAGTATTAATTAGATGAGCGGGGCTTTTAGCTTTTTGCCTCTGAATAGTTTTGGCATCTCACTCTATCCTTTAAAATTCAGAATGATTGGCTTCTATAGGAACTCAGAATCCAGATAGTGTTATTGATTCTCCTAGTTAAGTATGATGATTCTTGAACACAGTTACTTTATGAGTCTTGGCCGTGGCCCAAAGCACTCTGTCTTCCAGTATTACCACCGGATACATACATGCCACAAACACATAATTGGGTGAACCTTTTCAGATTGTGACTCAGCTTTGCTAGAGTCCCCAATTAGAGGTGTCCAGGGTTCTTAAGCACACTCTTTTTGCCTGGGATCACAACTTTATTTCTTTCTCTCCTTTTTTTTTCTTTTCATTTTTTTTTGAATATTCACTGCTTTTTCTTGCTTCAAGAATCATTTTTATGATTTTTCAGATCCTCAGTAACATGTCTCCTTTTTCATCATTCTTTCAAGAGCTAATCATTCATGAACAACAAATTCAAAAGACATATGCACTGTTCAAGCATACATTCAGAAACCAAAATATTGCCACCACATCAAAATAATTAATCTGTTATAAAATTCAAAATTCATGCAATTCTTCTCTTTTTCATTTAAGAACATTTTTCATTTAAGAAAGGTGATGGATTCATAGGACATTCATAACTTTAAGGCATAGACACTCAGACACTAATGATCATGTAATAAGACACAAATATAGATAAACATAAGCATAAAATTCGAAAAATAGGAAAATAAGGAACAAGGAAATTAAAGAACGGGTCCACCTTAGTGATGGCGGCTTGTTCTTCCTCTTGAAGATCTTATGAAGTGCTTGAGCTCCTCAATGTCTCTTCCTTGCCTTTGTTGCTCCTCTCTCATGATTCTTTGATCTTCTCTAATTTCATGGAGGAGGATGGAATGTTCTTGGTGCTCCACCCTTAGCTGTCCCATGTTGGAACTTAATTCTCCTAGGGAGGTGTTGATTTGCTCCCAATAGTTTTGTGGAGGAAAGTGCATCCCTTGAGGCATCTCAGGGATTTCATGATGAGTGGAATCTCTTGTTTGCTCCATCTTTTTCTTAGAGATGGGCTTGTCCTCATCAATGAGGATGTCTCCCTCTATGTCGATTCCAACTGAATAACAGAGGTGACAAATGAGATGAGGAAAGGCTAACCTTGCCAAGGTAGAGGACTTGTCCGCCACCTTATAAAGTTCTTGGGCATTAACCTCATGAACTTCTACTTCCTCTCCAATCATGATGCTATGAATCATGATAGCCCGGTCTATAGTAACTTCGGACCGGTTGCTAGTGGGAATGATTGAGCGTTGGATAAACTCCAACCATCCCCTAGCCACGGGCTTGAGGTCATGCCTTCTCAGTTGAACCAGCTTCCCTCTTGAATTTCTCTTCCATTGAGCGCCCTCTTCACAAATGTCTATGAGGACTTGGTCTAACCTTTGATCAAAGTTGACCCTTCTAGTGTAAGGGTGTTCATCTCCTTGCATCATGGGCAAGTTGAATGCCAACCTTACATTTTCTGGACTAAAACCTAAGTATTTCTCCCGAACCATTGTAAGCCAATTCTTTGGGTCCGGGTTCACACTTTGATCATGGTTCTTGGTGATCCATGCATTGGCATAGAACTCTTGAACCATTAAGATTCCGACTTGTTGAATGGGGATGGTAAGAACTTCCCAACCTCTTCTTCGGATCTCATGTCGGATCTCCGGATATTCACTCTTTTTGAATTTGAAAGGGACCTCGGGGATCACCTTCTTCATGGCCACAACTTCATAGAAGTGGTCTTGATGCACCCTTGAGATGAATCTCTCCATCTCCCATGACTCGGAGGTGGAAGCTTTTGCCTTCCCTTTCCTCTTTCTAGAGGTTTCTCCGGCCTTAGATGCCATAAATAGTTATGGAAAAACAAAAAGCAATGCTTTTACCACACCAAACTTAGAAGGTTTGCTCATCCTCGAGCAAAAAAAGAAAGAAGATAGTATAAGAAGAAGAAATGGAGGAGATGGAGGGGGCTTTGTGGTTCGGCCAAGGTGGAGAAGTAGTGTTTAGGTTGTATGAAAATGAAGTAGTGAAGATGGGTTTATATAGGGGTGGAGAGAGGGGTAGGGTTCGGCCATTATGGGTGGGTTTGGGAGGGAAAGTGGTTTGAATTTGAATGGTGAGGTAGGTGGGGTTTTATGAAGGATGGATGTGAGTGGTGAAGAGAATAGTGGGATTTGATAGGTGAGGGGTTTTTGGGGAAGAGGTGTTGAGGCGATTGGTGAATGGGTGAAAAAGAGAGAGAGTGGTGGGGTAGGTGGGGATCCTGTGGGGTCCACAGATCCTGAGGTGTCAAGGAAAATTCATCCCTACACCAAGTGGCGAGCAAAAATGCTCTTTATGCCAATTCTGGCGTTAAACGCCGGGCTGGTGCCCATTTCTGGCATTTAACGCCAGCTTCTTGCCCTTTCCTGGCGTTTAACGCCAGTCTGGTGCCCCTTTCTAGCGTTAAATGCCCAGAATGGTGCCAGACTGGGCGTTAAACGCCCATTTGCTGCCCTTACTGGCGTTTAAATGCCAGCAAGGTTTTCCTCCAGGGTGTGCTATTTTTCTTTCTGTTTTTCATTCTATTTTTGCTTTTCAATTGATTTTGTGACTTTCCATGATCATCAACCTACAGAAAACATAAAATAACAAAGGAAAATAGATAAATATAACATTGGGTTGCGTCCCAACAAGCGCTTCTTTAATGTCAGTAGCTTGACAGTGGGCTCTCATGGAGCCTCACAGATGCTCAGAGCAATGTTGGAACCTCCCAACACCAAACTTAGAGTTTGAATGTGGGGGTTCAACACCAAACTTAGAAGTTGGTTGTGGCCTCCCAACACCAAACTTAAAGTTTGACTGTGGGGGCTCTGTTTGGCTCTGTTTTGAGAGAAGCTCTTCATTTTTCCTCTCCATGGTAACAGAGGGATATCCTTGAGCCTTAAACACAAGGGATTCTTCATTCACTTGAATGATCAATTCTCCTCTGTCAACATCAATCACAGCCTTTGCTGTGGCTAGGAAGGGTCTGCCAAGGATGATGGATTCATCCATGCACTTCCCAGTCTCTAGGACTATGAAATCAGCAGGGATGTAATGGTCTTCAATCTTTACCAAAACATCCTCTACAAGTCCATAAGCTTGTTTTCTTGAATTGTCTGCCATCTCTAGTGAGATTCTTACAACTTGTACCTCAAAGATCCCTAGCTTCTCCATTACAGAGAGAGGCATGAGCTTTATGTTTGACCCTAAGTCACACAGAGCCTTCTTAAAGGTCATGGTGCCTATGGTACAAGGTATTAAAAACTTCCCAGGATCCTGTCTCTTTTGAGGTAATCTCTGCCTAGTCAAGTCATCCAGTTCTTTGGTGAGCAAAGGAGGTTCATCCTCCCAAGTCTCATTACCAAATAACTTGTCATTTAGCTTCATGATTGCTCCAAGGTACTTGGCAACTTGCTCTTCAGTGACATTTTTATCCTCTTCAGAGGAAGAATACTCATCAGAGCTCATGAATGGCAGAAGTAAATCCAATGGAATCTCTATGGTCTCATTATGAGCCTCAGATTCCCATGGTTCCTCACTAGGAAAATCATTGGAGGCCAGTGGACGTCCATTGAGGTTTTCCTCAGTGGCGATCACTGCCTCTTCCTCCTTTCCAAGTTCGGTCATGTGGGCCATGTTAATGGCCTTGCATTCTCCTTTTGGATTCTCTTCTATATTGCTTGGAAGAGTACTAGGAGGGAGTTCAGTAATTTTCTTGCTTAGTTGTCCCACTTGTGCCTCCAAATTTCTAATGGAGGACCTTGTTTCAATCATGAAACTTTGAGTGGTTTTGATTAGATCAGAGACTATGGTTGCTAAGTCAGAGTGGCTCTGCTTAGAATTCTCTGTCTGTTGCTGAGAAGATGATGGAAAAGGCTTGCCATTGCTAAACATGTTTCTTCCACCATTATTGTTGTTGAAACCTTGTTGAGGTCTCTGTTGATCCTTCCATGAGAGATTTGGAATATTTCTCCATGAAGGATTATAGGTGTTTCCATAGGGTTCCCCCATGTAATTCACCTCTTCCATTGAAGGGTTCTCAAGATCATAAGCTTCTTCTTCAGATGAAGCATCCTTAGTACTGCCTGGTGCAACTTGCATTCCAGACAGACTTTGAGAAATCATATTGACTTGCTGAGTCAATATTTTGTTCTGAGCCAATATGGCATTCAGAGTATCAATCTCAAGAACTCCTTTCTTCTGATTCGTCCCATTGTTCACAGGATTCCTTTCAGAAGTGTACATGAATTGGTTATTTGCAACCATTTCAATGAGTTCTTGAGCTTCTGCAGGCGTCTTCCTCAGATGAAGAGATCCTCCAGCAGAGCTATCCAATGACATCTTGGATAGTTTAGACAGACTATCATAGAAGATACCTATGATGCTCCATTCAGAAAGCATGTCAGAAGGACACTTTCTGATTAATTGTTTGCATCTTTTCCGAGCTTCATAGAGGGATTCACCTTCCTTCTGTCTGAAGGTTTGGACTTCCACTCTAAGCTTACTCAATTTTTGAGGTGGAAAGAACTTTGCCAAGAAGGCATTGACTAGTTTTTCCCAAGAGTTCAGGCTTTCTTTAGGTTGTGAGTCCAATCATATCCTAGCTCTGTCTCTTACAGCAAAAGGAATAGCATAAGTTTGTAGACCTCAGGGTCAACCCCATTGGTCTTGATAGTGTCACAGATTTGCAAGAATTCAGCTAAAAACTGATGAGGATCTTCCAATGGAAGTCCATAGAACTTGCAATTCTGTTGCATTAGAGAAACTAATTGAGGCTTAAGCTCAAAGTTGTTTGCTCCAATGGCAGGGATAGAGATGCTTCTCCCATAGAAGTCGGGAGTAGGTGCAGTAAAGTCACTGGTGCACGAAATTGTGATCACTACAACTTCGCACAACTAACCAGCAAGTGTACTGGGTCGTCCAAGTAATAAACCTTACGCGAGTAAGGGTCGATCCCACAGAGATTGTTGGTATAAAGCAAGCTATAGTCACCTTGTAAATCTTAGTCAGGCAGACTCAAATGGGTATAGATGATGAACGAAACATAAACATAAAGATAGAGATACTTATGCAATTCATTTGTAAGAACTTCAGATAAGCGAATGGAGATGCTTTGTCCCTTCCGTCTCTCTGCTTTCCTACTGTCTTCATCCAATCCTTCTTACTCCTTTCCATGGCAAGCTTATGCAAGGGTTTCACCGTTGTCAGTGGCTACCTCCCATCCTCTCAGTGGAAATGTTCAACGCACCCTGTCACGGCACGGCTATCCATCTGTCGGTTCTCAATCAGGCCGGAATAGAATCCAGTGATTCTTTTGCGTCTGTCACTAACGCCCCGCCCTCAGGAGTTTGAAGCACGTCACAGTCATTCAATCATTGAATCCTACTCAGAATACCACAGACAAGGTTAGACCTTCCGGATTCTCTTGAATGCCGCCATCAGTTCTTGCCTATACCACGAAGACTCTGATCTCATGGAATGGCTGGCTCGTTTGTCAGGCGATCAACCATGCATCGTGTATCAGGAATCCAAGAGATATTCACTCAATCTATGGTAGAACGGAGGTGGTTGTCAGTCACACGTTCATAGGTGAGAATGATGATGAGTGTCACGGATCATCCCATTCATCAAGTTGAAGAACAAGTGATATCTTGGAACAAGAACAAGCTGAATTGAATAGAAGAACAATAGTAATTGCATTAATACTCGAGGTACAGCAGAGCTCCACACCTTAATCTATGGTGTGTAGAAACTCCACCGTTGAAAATACATAAGAACAAGGTCTAGGCATGGCCGTGAGGCCAGCCCCCCAAAGAGGGTTCAATCATAAAAACATGATCAAAAGATGATCTAGAGATCTAAAGTGATCAAAAGATGAAAAATACAATAGCAAAAGGTCCTATTTATAGGGAACTAGTAGCTTAAGAATTACAAAGATGAGTAAATGACATAAAAATCCACTTCCGGGCCCACTTGGTGTGTGCTTGGGCTGAGCATTGAAGCATTTTCGTGTAGAGACTTCTCTTGGAGTTAAACGCCAGCTTTTGTGCCAGTTTGGGCGTTTAACTCCCACTTTGGTGCCAGTTCCGGCGTTTAACGCTGGAAATTCTGAAGGTGACTTTGAACGCTAGTTTGAGCCATCAAATCTTAGGCAAAGTATGGACTATCATATATTGCTGGAAAGCCCATGATGTCTACTTTCCAACGCCGTTGAGAACGCGCCAATTGAGTTTCTGTAGCTCCAGAAAATCCACTTCGAGTGCAGGGAGGTCAGAATCCAACAGCATCTGCAGTCCTTTTCAGTCTCTGAATCAGATTTTTGCTCAGGTCCCTCAATTTCAGCCAGAAAATACCTGAAATCACAGAAAAACACACAAACTCATAGTAAAGTCCAGAAAAGTGAATTTTAACTAAAAACTAATAAAAATATACTAAAAACTAACTAAATCCTACTAAAAACATACTAAAAACAATGCCAAAAAGCGTACAAATTATCCGCTCATCACAACACCAAACTTAAATTGTTGCTTGTCCCCAAGCAACTGAAAATCAAATAAATAAAAAGAAGAGAATATACTATAAACTCCAAATTATCAATGAAACTTAGCTCCAAATTAGATGAGCGGGACTAGTAGCTTTTTGCCTCCGAACAGTTTTGGCATCTCACTTTATCCTTTGAAATTCAGAATGATTGGCTTCTTTAGGATCTCAGAATCCAGATAGTGTTATTGATTTTCCTAGTTAACTATGATGATTCTTGAACACAGCTACTTATTGAGTCTTGGCCGTGGCCCAAAGCACTCTGTCTTCCAGTATTACCACCGGATACATACATGCCACAGACACATAATTGGGTGAACCTTTTCAGATTGTGACTCAGCTTTGCTAGAGTCCCCAATTAGAGGTGTCCAGGGTTCTTAAGCACACTCTTTTTGCCTTGGATCACAACTTTATTTCTTTCTTTTTCTTTTTTTTCTCTTTCTCCTTTTTTCGTTTTTTTTTTTCGCTTCCTCTTTTTTTTTTTGTATTCACTGCTTTTTCTTGCTTCAAGAATCATTTTTATGATTTTTCAGATCCTCAGTAACATGTCTCCTTTTTCATCATTCTTTCAAGAGCCAACAATTTTAACATTCATGAACAACAAATTCAAAAGACATATGCACTGTTCAAGCATACATTCAGAAAACAAAAAGTATTGTCACCACATCAAACTAATTAAGCTAGTTTTAAAGATGAATTCGAAATCCTATACTTCTTGTTCTTTTGTAATAAAAACAGTTTTCATTTAAGAAAGGTGATGGATTCATAGGACATTCATAACTTTAAGGCATAGACACTAAGACACTAATGATCATAAGACACAAACATGGACAAACATAAGCATAAATTTTTGAAAAACAGAAAAATGAAGAACAAGGAGATTAAAGAACGGGTCCACCTTAGTGATGGCAGCTTGTTCTTCCTCTTGAAGGTCTTATGGAGTGCTTGAGCTCCTCAATGTCTCTTCCTTGCCTTTGTTGCTCATCTCTCATGATTCTTTGATCTTCTCTAATTTCATAGAGGAGGATGGAATGTTCTTGGTGCTCCACCCTTAGTTGTCCCATGTTGGAACTCAATTCTCCTAGGGAGGTGTTGATTTGCTCCCAATAGTTTTGTGGAGGAAAGTGCATCCCTTGAGGTATCTCAGGGATTTCATGATGAGTGGGATCTCTTGTTTGCTCCATCCTTTTCTTAGTGATGGGCTTGAGGTCATGCCTTCTCAGTTGAACTGGCTTCCCTCTTGAATCTCTCTTCCATTGAGCGCCCTCTTCACAAATGTCTATGAGGACTTGGTCCAACCTTTGATCAAAGTTGACCCTTTTTGAGTTTGAAAGGGACCTCAGGGATCACCTTCTTCATGGCCACAACTTTAATGGAAGTGGTCTTGATGCACCCTTGAGATGAATCTCTCCATCTCCCATGACTCGGAGGTGGAAGCTTTTGCCTTCCCTTTCTTCTTTCTAGAGGTTTCTCCGGCCTTGGGTGCCATAAATGGTTATGGAAAAACAAAAAGCAATGCTTTTACCACACCAAACTTAAAAGGTTTGCTCGTCCTCGAGCAAAAAAAGAAAGAAGAGAGTAGAAGAAGAAGAAAATGGAGGAGATGAAGATGGCTTTGTGTTTCGGCCAAAGGGGGAAGAAGTAGTGTTTAGGGTGCGTGAAAATGAAGGAGTGAAGATGGGTTTATATAGGGGTGAGGGGAGGGGTAGGGTTCGGCCATTATGGGTGGGTTTGGGAGGGAAAGTGGTTTGAATTTTGAATGATGATGTAGGTGGGGTTTTATGAAGGATGGATGTGAGTGGTGAAGAGAAAGATGGGTGGTGGGGTTGGTGGGGATCCTGTGGGGTCCACAGATCCTGAGGTGTCAAGGAAAAGTCATCCCTGCACCAAATGGCATGCAAAAATGCGTTTTGAGCCAATTCTGGCGTTAAACGCCGGGCTGGTGCCCATTTCTGGCGTTTAACGCCAGGTTCTTGCCCTTTCCTGGCGTTTAACGCCAGTCTGGTGCCCCTTTCTGGCGTTTAACGCCAGTCTGGTGCCCCTTTCTGGCGTTAAACGCCCAGAATGGTGCCAGACTGGGCATTAAACGCCCATCTGCTAGCCTTACTGGCGTTTAAACGCCAGTAGGTTCTTCCTCCAGGGTGTGCTATTTTTCTTCCTATTTTTCATTCTGTTTTTGCTTTTTCAATTGATTTTGTGACTTCTCATGATCATCAACCTACAGAAAACATAAAATAACAAAGGAAAATAGATAAAATATGACATTGGGTTGCCTCCCAACAAGCGCTTCTTTAATGTCAGTAGCTTGATAGAGGGCTCTCATGGAGCCTCACAAATGCTCAGAGCAATGTTGGAACCTCCCAACACCAAACTTAGAGTTTGAATGTGGGGGTTCAACACCAAACTTAGAGTTTGGTTGTGGCCTCCCAACACCAAACTTAGAGTTTGACTGTGGGGGCTCTGTTTGACTCTGATTTGAGAGAAGCTCTTCATGCTTCCTCTCCATGGCGACAGAGGGATATCCTTGAGCCTTAAACACAAAGGATTCTTCATTCACTTGAATGATCAGTTCACCTCCATCAACATCAATCACAGCCTTAGCTGTGGCTAGGAAGGGTCTGCCAAGGATGATGGATTCATCCATGCACTTCTCAGTCTCTAGGACTATGAAATCAGCAGGGATGTAATGGTCTTCAATCTTTACCAAAACATCCTCTACAAGTCCATAAGCTTGTTTTCTTGAATTGTCTGCCATCTCTAGTGAGATTCTTGCAGCTTGTACCCCAAAGATTCCTAGCTTCTCCATTACAGAGAGAAGCATGAGGTTTACACTTGACCCTAGGTCACACAGAGCCTTCTTGAAGGTCATGGTGCCTATGGTACAAGGTATAGAAAACTTTCCAGGATCTTGTCTCTTTTGAGGTAATTTCTACCTAGACAAGTCATCCAGTTCTTTGGTGAGCAAAGGGGGTTCAACCTCCCAAGTCTCATTTCCAAATAACTTGTCATTTAGCTTCATGATTGCTCCAAGGTATTTAGCAACTTGCTCTTCAGTGACATACTCATCCTCTTCAGAGGAGGAATACTAATCAGAGCTCATGAAAGGCAGAAGTAAGTCCAGTGGAATCTCTATGGTCTCATTTTGAGCCTCAGATTCCCATGGTTCCTCATTAGGGAACTCATTAGAGGTCAGTGCACGCCCATTGAGGTCTTCCTCAGTGGCGTTCACTGCCTCTTCCTTCTCTCCAAATTCGGCCATATTGATGGCCTTGCACTCTCCTTTTGGATTTTCTTCTGTATTGCTTGGAAGAGTACTAGGAGGGAGTTCAGTAATTTTCCTGCTCAGCTGTCCCACTTGTGCCTCCAAATTTCTAATGGAGGACCTTGTTTCAGTCATGAAACTTTGAGTGGTTTTGATTAGATCAGAGACCATGGTTGCTAAGTCAGAGTGGTTCTGCTTAGAATTCTCTGTCTGTTGCTGAGAAGATGATGGAAAAGGCTTGCCATTGCTAAACCTATTTCTTCCACCATTATTGTTGTTGAAACCTTGTTGAGGTCTCTGTTGATCCTTCCATGAGAAATTTGGATGATTTCTCCATGAAGAATTATAGGTGTTTCCATAGGGTTCTCCCATGTAGTTCACCTCTTCCATTGAAGGGTTCTCAGGATCATAAGCTTCTTTTTCAGATGAAGCATCCTTAGTACTGCTTGGTGCATTTTGCATTCCAGACAGACTTTGAGAAATCAAATTGACTTGTTGATTCAATATCTTGTTCTGAGCCAGAATGGCATTCAGAGTATTAATCTCAAGAACTCCTTTCTTCTGATTTGTCCCATTGTTCACAGGATTCCTTTCAGAAGTGTACATGAATTGGTTATTTGCAACCATTTCAATCAGTTCTTGAGCTTCTGCAGGCGTCTTCTTCAGATGAAGAGATCCTCCAGCAGAGCTATCCAATGACATCTTGGACACTTCAGAGAGACCATCATAGAAAATACCTATGATGCTCCATTCAGAGAGCATATCAGAGGGACACTTTCTAATCAATTGTTTGTATCTTTCCCAAGCTTCATAGAGGGATTCTCCATCCTTCTGTCTGAAGGTTTGGACTTCCACTCTAAGCTTACTCAATTTTTGAGGTGGAAAGAACTTTGCCAAGAAGGCATTGACTAGCTTTTCCCATGAGTCCAGGCTTTCTTTAGGTTGTGAGTCCAACCATGTCCTAGCTCTGTCTCTTACAGCAAAAGGGAATAGCATAAGTCTGTAGACCTCAGGGTCAACCCCATTAGTCTTGACAGTGTCACAGATTTGCAAGAATTCAGCTAAGAACTGATGAGGATCTTCCAATGGAAGTCCATGGAACTTGCAATTCTGTTGCATTAGAGAAACTGATTGAGGCTTAAGCTCAAAGTTGTTTGCTCCAATGGCAGGGATAGAGATGCTTCTCCCATAGAAGTCAGGAGTAGGTGCAGTAAAGTCACCCAGCACCTTCCTTGCATTGTTTGTATTGTTGTTGTTTTCGGCTGCCATGTCTTCTTCTTTGAAGATTTCTGTTAGGTCCTCTACAGAGAGTTGTGCCTTAGCTTCTCTTAGCTTTCGCTTCAAGGTCCTTTCAGGTTCAGGGTCAGCTTCAACAAGAATGCTTTTGTCTCTGTTCCTGCTCATATGAAAGAGAAGAGAACAAGAAAATGTGGAATCCTCTATGTCACAGTATAAAGATTCCTTGAGGTGTCAGAGAAGAAGAAAATTAGAAGGAAGAGGTAGAAGAATTCAAACTTAATCAGATAGAGTTCGAATTGTGCATTGAGGAGGAGTGGTACTCCATAAATAGAAGGATGTGATAAGAGGGGAAGAGATTTTTCGAAAATTAAGTTAAAAAGATTTTAAAAACATTTTGAAAAATTGATTGATAATTTTCGAAAACTAAAAGTGGGAAAGAAATCAAGTGATTTTTGAAAAAGATTTTGAAAAAAAATATGATTGAAAACTATTTTTGAAAAAGATGTGATTAAAAAGATATGTTTGAAAAATTATGCTTTTAAAAAAGATATGATTGAAAAGATATGATTTGAAAACAATTTAAAAAGATTTGATTTTTAAAAATTAATGACTTGCCTAACAAGAAAAGATATGATTCAAACATTAAACCTCTCTCAACAGAAAAGGGAACATACTTGAAATGTTCAATCAAATCATTAATTGTTAGCAAGTATCTTTGAAAAAGGAAAGAAATTGATTTTGAAAAAGATTTGATTGAAAAGATTTGATTTGAAAAAGATTTGATTTTGAAAAACTTTGAAAACTTGAAAAAAAATTTGCATTAAAAACAGAATCTTCCCTCTTGTGCCATCCTGGCGTTAAACGCCCAGAATGGTGCACATTCTGGCGTTTAACGCCCAAAGCTCTACCCTTTTGGGCGTTAAACGCCCAGCCAGGCACCCTGGCTGGCGTTTAAACGCCAGTTTTTTCCTTCTTCACTGGGCGTTTTGAACGCCTAGCTTTTTCTGTATAATTCCTCTGTTGCATGTACTGAATCTTCAGTTCCCTGTATTATTGACTTGAAAATAGAACCAAGATCAAATAAACAATGCATGCAAGACACCAAACTTAAAATTAGACACTAGACTCAAACAAGAAACATAAAATATTTTTGGTTTTTATGATTTTGTAATTTTTTTGTGCTTTTTTCGAAAATTAAGTGGAAAAGAAAATAAAGGTATCAAAATTCTTAATGAGAATTCCAGGAATCATGCAATGTTAGTCTAAAGCTTCAGTCTAAAGGAATTAGACATGGATAGCCAAGCTTCAGCAGGACATTGCATTCAAGAGCTAAATTGATGAGAATCAATCAGCTTTGGTGATGATAAGAACATCACCTTGAAACACTAGAATTCATTCTTAAGAACTCTGAAAAATACCTAATCTAAGCAACAAGATGAACCGTCAGTTGTCCATACACAAAACAATCCCCGGCAACGGCGCCAAAAACTTGGTGCACGAAATTGTGATCACTACAACTTCGCACAACTAACCAGCAAGTGTACTGGGTCGTCCAAGTAATAAACCTTACGCGAGTAAGGTTCGATCCCACAGAGATTGTTGGTATGAAGCAAGCCATGGTCACCTTGTAAATCTTAGTCAGGCAGACTCAAATGGGTATAGATGATGAACGAAACATAAAAATAAAGATAGAGATACTTATGCAATTCATTGGTAAGAACTTCAGATAAGCGAATGGAGATGCTTTGTCCCTTCCGTCTCTCTGCTTTCCTACTGTATTCATCCAATCCTTCTTACTCCTTTCCATGGCAAGCTTATGCAAGGGTTTCACCGTTGTCAGTGGCTACCTCTCATCCTCTCAGTGGAAATGTTCAACGCACCCTGTCACGGCACGGCTATCCATCTGTCGGTTCTCAATCAGGCCGGAATAGAATCCAGTGATTCTTTTGCGTCTGTCACTAACGCCCCGCCCTCAGGAGTTTGAAGCACGTCACAGTCATTCAATCATTGAATCCTACTCAGAATACCACAAACAAGGTTAGACCTTCCGGATTCTCTTGAATGCCGCCATCAGTTCTTGCCTATACCACAAAGACTTTGATCTCACGGAATGGCTGGCTCGTTTGTCAGGCGAGCGCTCGGTTGTCAGGCGATCAACCATGCATCGTGTATCAGGAATCCAAGAGATATTCACTCAATCTAAGGTAGAACGGAGGTGGTTGTCAGTCACACGTTCATAGGTGAGAATGATGATGAGTGTCATGGATCATCCCATTCATCAAGTTGAAGAACAAGTGATATCTTGGAACAAGAACAAGCTGAATTGAATAAAAGAACAATAGTAATTGCATTAATACTCGAGGTACAGCAGAGCTCCACACCCTAATCTATGGTGTGTAGAAACTCCACCGTTGAAAATACATAAGAACAAGGTCTAGGCATGGCCGTGAGGCCAGCCCCCCAAAGAGGGTTCAATCATAAAAACATGATCAAAAGATGATCTAGAGATCTAAAGTGATCAAAAGATGAAAAATACAATAGCAAAAGGTCCTATTTATAGGGAACTAGTAGCTTAAGAATTACAAAGATGAGTAAATGACATAAAAATCCACTTCCGGGCCCACTTGGTGTGTGCTTGGGCTGAGCATTGAAGCATTTTCATGTAGAGACTTCTCTTGGAGTTAAACGCCAGCTTTTGTGCCAGTTTGGGCGTTTAACTCCCACTTTGGTGCCAGTTCCGGCGTTTAACGCTGGGAATTCTGAAGGTGACTTTGAACGCCGGTTTGGGCCATCAAATCTTGGGCAAAGTATGGACTATCATATATTGCTGGAAAGCCCAGGATGTCTAATTTCCAACGCCGTTGAGAGCGCGCCAATTTGGTTTCTGTAGCTCCAGAAAATCCACTTCGAGTGCAGGGAGGTCAGAATCCAACAGCATCTGCAGTCCTTTTCAGTCTCTGAATCAGATTTTTGCTCAGGTCCCTCAATTTCAGCCAGAAAATACCTGAAATCACAGAAAAACACATAAAATCATAGTAAAGTCCAGAAAAGTGAATTTTAACTAAAAACTAATAAAAATATACTAAAAACTAACTAAATCCTACTAGAAACATACTAAAAATAATGCCAAAAAGCGTACAAATTATCCGCTCATCAGTCACCCAGCAGCTTCCTTGCATTGTTGTTATTTTCAGCTACCATGGGTTCTTCTTCTTTGAAGATTTCTGTTAGGTCCTCTACAGAGAGTTGTGCCTTAGCCTCTCTTAGCTTTCGCTTCAAGGTCCTTTCAGGTTCAGGGTCAGCCTCAACAAGAATGCTTTTGTCTTTGCTCCTGCTCATATGAAAGAGAAGAAAACAAGAAAATATGGAATCCTCTATGTCACAGTATAGAGATTCCTTGAGGTGTCAGAGGAAAAGAAAAATAGAAGGAAGAGGTAGAAGAATTCAAACTTATCAAGAGATATAGAGTTCGAATTGTGCATTGAGGAGGAGTGTTAGTCCATAAATAGAGGGATGTTAGAAGAGGGGAAGAAATTTTCGAAAATAAATTAAAAATATTTTAAAAATATTTTGAAAAATACTAATTGATTTTCGAAAACTAAGAGTGTAAAAGAAATCAAGTGATCTTTGAAAAAGATTTTGAAATAAGAAATTAAAAAGATATGATTGAAAACTATTTTGAAAAAGATGTGATTAAAAATATATGATTGAAATGATGTGATTTTTAAAAAGATATGATTGAGAAGATATGATTTGAAAAACAATTTAAAAAGATTTGATTTTAAAAATTAATGACTTGGCTAACAAGAAAGATATGATTCAGACATTAAACCTTTCTCAACAGAAAAGGCAACATGCTTGAAATGTTGAATCAAATCATTGATTGTTAGCAAGTATTTTTGAAAATGGAAAGAAATTGATTTTGAAAATATATGATTGAAAAGATATGATTTGAACAAGATTTGATTTTGAAAAAATTTTGAAAACTTGAAAAAAATTGGCATTAAAAACAAAATCTTCCCTCTTGTGCCATCCTGGCGTTAAACGCCCAGAATGGTGCACATTCTGGCGTTTAACACCCAAAACACTACCCTTTTGGGCGTTAAACGCCCAGCCAGGCACCCTGGCTGGCGTTTAAATGCCAGTTTTCCTTCCTCATTGGGCGTTTTGAACGCCCAGCTTTTTCTGTGTAATTCCTCTGCTGTATGTTCTGAATCTTCAATTCTCTGTATTATTGACTTGAAAAGACACAAATTAAAATTTTTTTGGATTTTTAATAATCAAAATGCAACTAAAATCAAATAAACAATGCATGCAAGACACCAAACTTAGAAGTTTGTATACTATTGACACTAACAAAATGAGAATGCATATGAGAGACAACAAAACACTCAAGACAAGAGAACTTAAAGATCAGAACAAGGAAATCATCAAGAACAACTTGAAGATCAATTAAGACACATGAATGAATTCGAAAAATGCAAGAAGAACAGAAATATGCAATTGACACCAAACTTAAAATGAGCACTAGACTCAACAAGAAACATAAAATATTTTTTGTTTTTATGATTTTGTAAATTTTTTTGGATTTTTCGAAAATTAAGTGGAAAAGAAAATAAAGATATCAAAATTCTTAATGAGAATTCCAGGAATCATGCAATGTTAGTCTAAAGCTTTAGTCTAAAGAAATTAGACATGGCTAGCCAAGCTTCAGCAGGACATTGCATTCAAGAGCTAAATTGATGAGAATCAATCAGCTTTGGTGATGATAAGAACATCACCTTGAAACACTAGAATTCATTCTTAAGAACTCTGAAGAAAAATACCTAATCTAAGCAACAAGATGAACCGTCAGTTGTCCAAACTCAAACAATCCCCGGCAACGGCGCCAAAAACTTGGTGCACGAAATTGTGATCTCTACTTTTCACAACTCAAACAATCCCCGGTAATGGATCCAAAAACTTGGTGCTCAATACCATGGTCTAAACATAATTTCACAACTTCGCACAACTAACCAGCAAGTGCACTGGGTCGTCCAAGTAATAAACCTTACACGAGTAAGGGTTGATCCCACGGAGATTGTTGGTATGAAGCAAGCTATGGTCATCTTGTAAATCTCAGTCAGGCAGATTCAAATGGTTAATGATGATTTATGAATAAAACATAAAACAAGGATAGAGATACTTATGTAATTCATTGGTGAGAATTTCAGATAAGCGAATGGAGATGCTTTGTCCCTTCCGTCTCTCTACTTTCCTACTGTCTTCTTCCAATCCTTCTTACTCCTTTCCATGGCAAGCTGTATGTTGGGCATCACCGTTGTCAGTGGCTACAATCTCGTCCTCTCAGTGAAAATGTTCAACGTGCTCTGTCACAGTACGACTAATCATCTGTCGGTTCTCAATCAGGTTGGAATAGAATCCATTGATTCTTTTGCGTATGTCACTAACGCCCAGCCTTCAGGAGTTTGAAGCTCGTCACAGTCATTCAATCCTTGAATCCTACTCAGAATACCACAGACAAGGTTTAGACCTTCCGGATTC
Source organism: Arachis stenosperma (assembly GCF_014773155.1). Classification (NCBI taxonomy): domain Eukaryota; kingdom Viridiplantae; phylum Streptophyta; class Magnoliopsida; order Fabales; family Fabaceae; genus Arachis; species Arachis stenosperma. The sequence goes on from NC_080378.1 coordinate 34,427,726, forward strand.
TCTTGAATGCCGCCATCAATTCTAGCTTATACCACAAAGATTCTGATTAAGGAATCCAAGAGATAAACATTCAAGCCTTGTTTGCTTGTAGAACGGAAGTGGTTGTCAGGCACGCGTTCATAAGTGAGAATGATGATGAGCGTCACATAATCATCACATTCATCATGCTCTTGGGTGCGAATGAATATCTTAGAATAAGAATAAGCTGAATTGAATAGAAGAACAATAGTAATTGCATTAATACTCGAGGTACAGTAGAGCTCCACACCTTAATCTATGGTGTGTAGAAACTCCACCATTGTAAATACATAAGAACAAGGTCTAGGCATGGCCGTGAGGCCAGCCCCCATGATCTAAGAACTAGACGTCCAAAGATAATCAAAAGATCTAAAATGATAAAAAGATGATCAAAGATCCAAAGATGAAAATACAATAGCAAAAAGTCCTATTTGTAGAGAACTAGTAGCCTAGGGTTTACAGAAATGAGTAAATGACATAAAAATCCACTTCCAGGCCCACTTGGTGTGTCCTTGGGCTGAGCATTGAAGCTTTCATGTGTAGAGACTTTTCTTGGAGTTAAACGCCAGCTTTTGTGCCAGTTTGGGCGTTTAACTCCCATTCTTGTGCCAGTTCTGGGCAGTTTTGAGCTGATTTGGAATGCCGATTTGGGCCATCAAATCTCGGGCAAAGTATGGACTATTATACATTGCTGGAAAGCCCAGAATGTCTACTTTTCAACGCAGTTGAGAGCGCGCCAATTGGGCTTCTGCAGCTCTAGAAAATCCTCTTCGAGTGTAGGGAGGTCAGAATCCAACAGCATCTGCAGTCCTTTTCAGCCTCTGAATCAGATTTTTGCTCAGGTCCCTCAATTTCAGCCAGAAAATACCTGAAATTACAGAAAAACACACAAACTCATAGTAGAGTCTAGAAAAGTGAATTTTAACTAAAAACTAATAAAAATATAATAAAAACTAACTAAAACATACTAAAAACATACTAAAAATAATGCCAAAAAGCGTATAAATTATCCGCTCATCAGTGTCCAAGTTTAGGAATCTTGTTGCCCAATATGCTCTATGCTCCAACTCTACTGGCAGATGACATGCTTTACCATAGAATAGCTAATAGGGAGACATTCCAATAGGGGTCTTGAAAGCAGTTCTGTATGCCTAGAGAGCATCATCAAGCTTCCCCAATCCATCCTAGAGGTGCTCACTATCTTTTCCAAGATCCTTTTTAGTTCCCTATTGGAGACCTCAACTTGTCCACTTGTCTATGAATAATAGGGGGTTGCCACCTTATGATGGACTCCATACCCTCTGCAGAATTGAGTCTAGTTGTTTATTGAAAAAGTAGCTACCTCCATTACTGATCAATGTTTTTGGGACACCAAACCTGCTAAAAATATGTTTTTGTAGGAATTTCAGCACGATGCAGGTGTCATTGGTGGTTGATGCTATCACCTCAACCAATTTGGACACATAGTCTATGGCCACAAGGATATACATGTTTGAGTATTGATGAGCGGATAATTTATACACTTTTTGGCATTGTTTTTAGGTAGTTTTTAGTAAGTTTTAATTGCTTTTTAGTATTTTTTATTAGTTTTTATGCAAAAATTATATTTCTGGACTTTACTATAAGTTTTTGTATTTTTTTGTGATTTCAGGTATTTTTTGCTGAAATTGAGGGACCTGAGCAAAAATCTGATTCAGAGGCTAAGAAAGGACTACAGATGCTGTTGGATTCTGACCCTCCTGCACTTGAAGTGAATTTTCTAAAGCTACAGAATCCCAATTGGCACGCTCTTAATTGCGTTGGAAAGTAGACATCTTGGGCTTTCTAAAAATTTATAATAGTTCATACTTTGTCTGAGATTTGATGGCCCAAACTGTGTCCAAATGCCCACTAGAGACCCTTTTATGGCGTAAAACGCCGGAACTGGCACCAGAACTGGAGTTAAACGCCCAAACCGGCATCCAAGCTGGCGTTTAACTCCAAGATGGCCTATGCACGTGAAAGCTTCAAAGCTCAGCCCAAGCACACACCAAGTGGACCCCAGAAGTGGATTTCTGCACTATCTGCACTTAGTTACTCATTTTCTGTAAATCTATTTTACTAGTTTAGTATAAATGGCACTTTCTACTATTGTATTTGGAGTCTTTGACCTTTTGGAGTTCTTCAAACCCCTTTTTGGAGGCTGTCCATTCAGCTATGCCTAGACCATTTTGTTCTTATGTATTTTCCAACGGTGGAGTTTCTACACCTCATAGATTAAGGTGAGGAGCTCTGCTGTTCTTCATGAACTAATGCAAGTATTATTGTTTCTCTTTCAATTCACGCGTACTTATTCTCCAAGATATACTCTCATACTTAATTCAGTTAAGTCAGAATGAAGGGGTGACCCGTGACAATCACCCACTATCTTCATTACTCGCTTAGCCAAGATCCGCGTGCCTAACAACCACAAAGCGGTCTACATGATGTTCAACATAGTCATCGAACGACAGCTGGAGTATATTTTCTTAGGTCTCTGATCCACGATTTGCATCGTCTCTCTTGACAATAGAGCATCCAAATCTGAGATCAAAACCTTCGTGGTATAGGCTAGAAACAATTGGCAGCATTCCTGAGATCCGAAAAGTCTAAACCTTGTCTGTGGTATTCCGAGTAGGGTCTAGGACGGGATGACTGTGACGAGCCTCGAATTCACGACTGTTGGGTGCAGTGACAGTGTGCAAAAGGATCAAGAGATCCTATTCTGACACAAGTGAGAACCGACAAATGATTAGCCCTGCAGTAGCTGTGCCTGGTATTTTTCATTTGAGACGAGAAATCCGACAGTTGATTAGCCGTACAGAAATCGTAGCCAGACCATTTTCACTGAGAGGATCATACATCTTGCCATGGAAGGGAGCACGCATGATTGGATGAAGACAATAGGAAAGCAGAGGTTCAGAAGCAACAAAGCATCTCCAAACGATTATCTGAAATTCCCACCAATGAATTACATAAGTATCTCCATGTTATTTTCCATTTTATTTATCTTTTAATTATCAAAACCTCATAACCATTTGAATCCGCCTGACTAAGATTTATAAGATGACCATAGCTTGCTTCAAGCCGTCAATCTCCGTGGAATCGACCCTTACTCACGTAAGGTATTACTTGGACGACCCAGTGCACTTGCTGGTTAGTTGTGCAGAGTTGTGAAAAGTATGATCATAATTTCGTGCACCAAGTATGAGGGTGGAAATGGTCCCATGAAGTCTATCCCCCAAAAATCAAACAACTCAATCTCCACGATCCCTTGCTGTGGCATTTCATGATTGTGAGGAAGGTTTCCAGCTCTTTAACACTTATCACAGTTTCTTGTAAACTTCTGAGAGTCCTTGAAGAGAGTTGGCCAGTAGAACCCGCTCTGAAGGGCTTTGGTAGCCGTTCTCTCTCCTCCAAAATATCCTCCAAACTCAGAACCGTGACAATGGCAGAGGATCTGTTGGGTTTCCTCCTCTAAAACACAACGCGTGATCATCCCATCTGAGCATCTCTTAAAGAGATAGGGTTCATCCCAGAAGTGGTAGTTAGAATCATGTAAGAGTTTTTTGACTTGTTGTTTGGTGTACTCCTTGGGGATAAACCTCATGGCCTTATAGTTTGCAATGTCTACAAACCAAGATGCTTTTTGGATTGCAAAGAGATGCTCATCTGGGAGGGCCTCGGTCATCTCAACAATGGGGGGTAGTTCCCTTTTCAGGTTCGATCCTTGATAGACGATTAGCTACTTGATTTTCTGATCCCTTTCTGGCTCTAATTTTAATATCGAACTCCTGAAGGAGTAGAACTGACCTGATCAGCCTCGGTTTAGAATCCTACTAGGTTAGAAGATACTTGAGAGCAACATGGTCAGTATAAACACTAACCTTGTAACCAATTAGACAGGATCTAAACTTATCAATTGCATAGACGATAACCAGTAATTCTTTCTCTGTCGCGGTGTAGTTCTTTTGAGCATCATTTAGGACATGGCTGGCATAGTAAATAACATGCATAAGCTTGTCGTGTCTCTGTCCCAAAACTGCTCCTATGGCATAATCACTAGAATCTCACATCAATTCAAATGGTAGGTTCTAGTTGGGTGCGGCAATGATAGGTGCATGTAGGCATTCTTTGTGAAAAACAAAAGGAACATTAGTGGCTAAAAGGTTACACGGGGGTTTTGCAATTTTTAAAAAGTCTTTTATAAATCTCCGTAGAATCCTGCTTGTCCTAAGAAACTTCTGATTGCCTTATCATTAGTTGGTGGTGGTAATTTTTCAATCACTTTCACCTTAGCTTGATAAACTTCTATTCCTTTGTTTGAAATTCGATGACCAAGAACAATTTCTTCAGTTACCATAAAATGGCATTTTTCCCAATTTAAAATGAGATTGGTCTCTTGGCATCATTTCAAAACTAAGGCTAGATGATTAAGACAAAATTCAAAGGAATCACCAAAAATAGAGAAGTCATCTATGAATACCTCAATGAATTTTTCAACCATATCTGAAAAAATAGAAAGCATAAACCTTTGAAAAGTTGCAGGGGCATTGCAGAGGCCAAATGGCATCCTTCTGTAAGCGAATACTCCATAAGGGCATGTAAATGTTGTCTTTTCTTGGTCTTGGGGATCCACTGCGATTTGATTGTACCCTGAGTATCCATCCAGAAGGCAATAAAACGCATGGCCGGCTAGCCTCTCAAGCATCTGATCTATGAAGGGCAGAGGAAAGTGATCCTTTCTTGTGGCATTATTAAGCCTCTTGTAGTATATACACATACGCCATCCAGTGACATTCTTGTAAGAATCAGCTCATTCTTTTCATTATGGATCACTGTCATTCCTCCTTTCTTGGGCACCACTTGCGTTGGGCTTACCCAGGGACTATCTGAGATAGGATATATGATTCTAGCTTTCCAAAGCTTTGTGACTTCCTTCTGGACCGCCTCCTTCATAGCAGGGTTCAGACGTCTATGTTGTTGCACAACTGGCTTAGCATTATCTTCAAGTAGAATCTTGTGCATGTATTTGGTCGGACAGATTCCTTTTAAGTCACTTATGGACCACCCGAGAGAGGTTCAATGGCTCTTGAGTACTTGAATCAATGCCTCTTCTTCATGCTGACTCAGGGAGGCACTGATGATTACTGGATAAATATTTTTGTCTCCTAGGAATACGTACTTTAAGGATGGGGGGTAAAGGCTTTAGCTCTAGTTTAGGGGGTCCTTCCTCTATACTGGGTGTGCTTAGTGTTTTCTTCTGAAGTGCTGGCTCATCCCGTTCTGGTAGAGTATCTTTAAGAATAATGTCCAATTCCTCTTCAAGTTTGTCAGCTTCAAACACTTCTTCAACCAGGGGCTCTATGACATCTGTTTTCATTCATTCTTCAGGGTGATCAGAGTGCTGCATAGTTTCGACTGCATTTAGTACAACCTCATCATCATTGACTCTTAGTGTCACTTCCCCCTTCTGGACGTCTATGATAGTTCGTCCTGTGGCCAAGAAAGTTCATCCTAAAATGATGGATGCATTTTTGTCTTCCTCTATATCCTGTATCATAAAGTCCACAGGAAAGGTAAAAGGGTCCCACTTTCACAAGCATGTCTTCCACCACTCCCAATGAAAACTTGACTGACCAATCAGCAAGTTACAGGCAAATACGGATGTGCTTGATTTCTTAAATCTGGAGTTTCTTCATTAAAGAGAATGACAATAGGTCGATGCTTGCTCTAAGATTACATAAGGCCTTCTTTATACAAGTATTTCCAATGGTGCAAGGGATTATGAAGCTCCCAGGGTCTTGCAGTTTTCCCGGTAGATTTCTCTGAATAACTGCACTGTATTCCTTGGTGAGTATAACTATTTTTGCCTCTCTCCAGTCTCTTTTATTACTCAATATGTCCTTCATAAACTTATCATAGGAAGGCATTTGTTCCAAAGCCTCTACAAAGGGGATTTTGATCTTAAACTTCTTGAAAACTTCCAAGAACTTGGAAAATTGCTTGTCCTTTTCTACTTTCTGGAGTTTCTGAGGATATGGTAGCTTGCCTTTATATTCTGGGGCTTTTGGTAGTGTAGAATGAGTATCCAAGGTAACTGGAAAGGGATTATCAGGGTGTTTGGGAGAAATGTGTAACACCCTAATATTCAGATCCTTATGCTCGAGTCATAAGTCAATGATATTACGGTGGTACGACTCTCAGGTGGATTTTTAATATAAAAATATAGGTAATTTTCGAAAGGAGTATTAATCGAGAAGCCTGAAAAGAGTAGAAATAAAATCGTGAAGACGTATCACTCACGTTTCGGCAACGAAAAGTTAAACTGTTAAGCCGAACGCGATATACGGACAAGCCATAAAGGAGATTAAGAGATAGATAACAGATAGATATTTATAGCATAAGTAAATAGCCACTAGTCGCGACCTGCGAAGTTTAGGCCGGCTAGGGTACAGTATGAAAGTAGTTGACAACAGTATATCCTAATCTCTCCCAAAGGAAACATAAGAGCCTCTATAGGCAAGTTCCAAAAGAGTTCAGTACATAATATAATCTTTTCAAAACAAAGGTGGAGAGATTCTAAGCAAAACACAAAGTAGAGAAAATAAAGATCTTTGCCGTCTCTCAGACGAACCACAGCTCACTTCTGAGCACCTGGGCCTATATCTGAAAAACAATAGATGTATACGGAATGAGAACCCCGGGCCCATGGGTTCCCAGTACGGTAAAAGTGCCAAATAAATACAATGCACTGCAATAAAAACTCACTAAGCAATCCTAAACTTCTTCACCAAATATCCAGCCTAGATTCTCATTAATCCATGAATAAGCAACTATCGTAAGGGGATACTAAATCTAGTTCATGTTACACATGTTTCCCAACTCGCTGACTCTTCCACGAATCAGACTCAGAATCATAAGTAAAACCATTACCAGTTGTTCTGCCTCAGCAACTCTATATCAATACATCATACCCTCGCCGGGAGCTAGTGAAATCACATCACTGCGTCTACCCAGGGGGCTCAAATTATCTCATCTAATGATTATCATCATCATGCAATCGCATCATTAATTCATCTCATCAAGAACAACCCTCAACCTCCACCGACACCAACATGAGGGGCCTCTCAGTTGTTTAAACACAAGCAATACAGGCAAATAATACACAATTAAGGTACAAGTAGAACAAGTAGCACATAATCAGGTAACTTAGCATATATAATGTAGAAATCCAAAACAAATAGGAAAACCCAAACAATTCAAACATATGCAAATGATGAATGCCTGCCCTATGGCTGATGATATCATCTGTCGGTTATCAAGCCAACCCGACATGTCCGGTAGCTAACTCGGGCACAGTCTCTCTGTTGCGTATTAATATCATTAGAGGGAATATGTGCCCTGTCACCATTAGAGGGTATCTGCGCGCTGTCGACATTAGAGGGTATCGGTGCCCTGTCACCCTTACAACCAGAGAGAAAACACAAGCATGCTTACATTCAACATTTTCCATCATTATTCATTTATCATATTCGTTCATTTATCATATATGCCTTTATACTCAGCCATAATCCATAATGGCTTTGTCGTAACTCGGCAATAACTCAGCCATCCGACTCACAGTTCAATCCATAACTAGCCAATTTATCAACATGGCTCTGTGATGTCAGGGAATCCTGGCTAGTTTTACTAGCCATTTTTTGTATGCTTTAGGTTGGTTTCATGCATTTTCTTAGGCAATAAGCAAGTATTTGGATGAGAATTATATGCATGCCTTGATTCAATCAAACATTGTTAAATATGTGCATTTTCATGAGATTTATGCAAGAATTGTTTGATGTTATGAATGATGCAAAATCTTGTGATTTAGCAAGGCTTTGATGCATGTGTTTGGTTGATGATAGGTGAAGCAAGCAGCCCTGGAGAGTGAACAAAGAGGAGTTGCACGTTGCCAACTTGCACTTCAACTAGAGTGTTCATCAACAACGCCCAACAATGTAAGGCAGCCCTGGAGAAGCACATTTGGGCGTTGCCAACTTGCACTTCTACTTGAGTGTTTGGCAACAACGTCAAGAGGCAAGACTTGGCAAGAGAGGAGAGGACTCGAGCACGTTGCCAGCTTAGAGATGAGGGGCGTGTTCCTTGGCAACGTAGCAAGCAACTTTGGCACCAAAAGGGGAGCTCGAGCACGTTGTTGAGCTAGGAACCATGGGCGTGTTCTAAGGCAACGCCAGGAGTGGTTGCTTGGCTAGGCACCAAGTCTTGGGTGCCAGCCAAGTTGCCAACGCCAGGACGTGCTGCCAGCCAAGTTGCCAACGCCAGGACGTGCTGCCAGCCAAGTTGCCAACGCCAGGACGTGCTGCCAGCCAAGTCTTGGTGCCAACCACGTTGCCAACGCCAAGCATGGCTACCAACCACGTTGCCAACGCCAAGCAAGGCTACCAACCACGTTGCCAACGCCAAGCAAGGCTACCAACCACGTTGCCAACGCTGAAATACAAAGGAGTGTTTGCCAAAAACGCTGGTGAGCTGGACAACCTGACCTTACCTCCTTCAATGGAGTATATCTTGAGCTACAAAGCTCCAAATGAGGTGATTCCAACGGCATTTGAAAGTAGACATCCAGAGCTTTTCAACCATATATCATAGTATGGGATTGGCATTCATTTGAAGCTTCAAAAGTTGGCTTCATTTAGAGCTTCAGAATCTGAGCACGTTGGCAACGCTGGAAACAAGGGCGTTTTCACCAAAAACGTGTGCGATTTTGGCAGCCTGACCCTGTCTCCTTCAAACGAGCATAACTTGAGTTATTGAGATTCAAATTGAGTGCTTCCAGCTGCGTTGGAAAGCTGACATTCAGAGCTTTCCAACCATATATAATAGTCTATAGTGGAGCATGAAATGGAAGCTCGAATCAGAGTCACCTTTAGGCCCTAAAAACAAGATCATGAAGTTGAAATTCAAGAAGGCTAGAGATGAGCCCTGGAGGGGGGCACGAGCACGTTGCCAACGTGCTAGCAAGAAGGCGTGTTTTGCAACAACGCCAGCCCCAAGTCCCTGCCTTGGGAGGTTAGGCACGGGCACGTTGCCAACTTGGGAGTGTGGGTGCGTTTTTGGCAACAACTTGGCAGCTTGACCTTACCTTCTTTGAGGAAGCATAACTTGAGCTAGGAAAGTCCAATTGAGGTGATTCCAGTGGCATTAGAAAATAGACATCAAGAGCTTTCCAATGATGTATAATAGTCCATATTGAAGCAGAAGGTTGACACTCAAATTCTGGGCTACATTTAGCATGAAAGTAGAGCCAAGAAGAGGAAAAGCAAGTTGTTAGCAACAACTTGGGCCAACAACGCCCAAGTCTCAAAGCTCACTTCCAGGAAAGCCACTTGCACGTTGCCAACATGCATTATGCTTGGAGTTATTGGCAACAACGCCAAGTCATTGGGCCAAAGCAGTGAAAATGAGCCCTGCTTGACAAGAATTCCTTCATGAAGCTAATCCAACCTCAAGCAAGCAAAGCCCACAAATCTCAATCAATCAAGGCCACAAGAATCATCTAGAATAGTTGATTTTCATTTAATTGTAATTTGCTTTTAATTTTATTTCAATTGGTAATTTAGAAAAGCCTATATAAAGGCCATAGTTTCATAGAATTAAAGTTTGGATTGGAGGGGGGACGGAGGAGACCAATTTGAAATTCTGTGAATTGGCACACTCCATTGATCAATCAAGAACCAACCATTTATCAATAATTATAGCCCTTCGGCTCATGGCATACACGGTACTTCCACCGCCATCTTCCATATCTCATATAATCATCTTTGATCATCATTGATCACAACTTATCCCCTTGCTTCATTCGCAAGTTACCACATCCCCTAACTCCTTCCTCTTTGCTAGGCATATCATAATGATTTAATACATAAGGAGTGAGATCGGAGGCTTAGAAGTGTGAGATTTAGCTTTTAAAATTCACAAATCAACTTTGGGATGAAAAGAAGGCCACACGCACGCGTATTTCACGCGCACGCGTGGATGGCCACAAAGCTCATCGACGCATATGCGTCATACACGCGGATGCGCGGATTAAAATACAGCCAGACGACGCGGACGCGTCAGCCACGCATACGCGTGGGTGCATTTGCGCCCCAGGCACAAAACTGGCAAAACTCTGGCACAACTCTCGGGAAAATGGCTGCACATTGGGTGCAGCGTATCGACGCGCACGCGCACACCACGCGCACGCGTGGATGGTGCCTTCTTGAAGAATGACGCGTACGCGCCAAGTGCGCCTACGTGTGGAGGGTCATTCTGCTAAAAACATTTTCCAAGTTAAAAGCTGCAGAATTCACATATTCAACCCCCAATCTTTCGACGGACATAACTTTCTCATTTTAAATCATTTTTCGCCCGTTCTTCGAACGGCATGGACATCCCGGATCCAATTTCACTTCTAAACAAGTTTGGCACAAAACGGAGATCCAGAGTCTAAGTTATATCCCATCAAAGTATGCCCAAAAACCATGTTTTCATACAAAACCACAAGGTGCCCTTTTCAAAACAAGCCATTTTCATCCCTTTTTAAAATCAACCAAAACATGCTAGTTTCAACCCTTTTTAAAATCAATCAAAATATACCAAAATCAACATTAAGCCTCCTCAACTCATACATTAACACTTTGCCACGATTCACAAAACCGCCATATAACCATTTTTACCCATTTCAAACAAATGGCTAAATTACAAACACATTAACATGTCATACATCTTTCCTCATCCCAATTTCCAACAATACTATTTCCAATCAATCATCATTACACATAATCAATATTATACTCACTGTCACATGGTTTCACCCACAAATCAACCTTAATCATTTCTCAAGTATATATCACAATATACATATCTCTCATGCATCATCATACCATCAAGGCATCAATAATCATGATCACATATATGACCACATAACATACCTCAACCAAAACCAAACATACCTCATCTATACAATTTCATCCAAAATTACCAATTTCCACACTTCAACTCCTCAAACCTCATTATTCAATAACCAACCCAATCATTCATATATTCATTATCTGAAATTCATCCAATAACTTGTGTCATCATACAATGCACACATCAACTTACCTTCCTTACCTCTTTCTGGCCTCCGGCCCAAAATTTACGGCTCCGGCCCAATTTCACAATTTAAATGCATAAACCACAAATCAATACTCATTACCCAATACATCAAATTTTCAATACACCAAGCATACAAGGCCACACAATTCTCAACCCAATCATTAATTCACATTACATACCAACTATGCATATTAGCACCAACTATTTACACTATCCAAACTTAATCCTAGGGGTATCTAGCCTAGGAATTCTCATCACACCACACGGCACTTAAATAAAACTTAAACCGTATCTCTTGTAGCCAAATCAATTGAGCCTCTTCTTTGGAAGTCTACACCAACCTTAGCCCCAAGCCTCACCAAAGCCCCTCAAGCAACACCAATCTCCCAATTGTGCACCAAAACCACAAATGCACTAACATAACCAATATCACATACATACATCAACCTAGGGCTCATAAAAATGATAATTCACAAGGGTTGGAGGGTTTCTTACCTTAACCCACTGAAGTTTGTGATGAATATCACCCATGGCTCATACTAGAGCACTCCTAAACAACCAAAATCACAAGGTTTCCTCAAAACCCAAACCAAATTCGAATTTGAAGAGAAAAATGAAAACTGGGCAGAGGACAATGGATTAATCACCACAAAACTTAGATAGAATTGTAGAGGATGAGAAGAGCGACGCGTGGCCGCAAATGACTCGTCAATCAGAGCTTCGTAGCTCAAGTTATGGTGATTTGAAGATCAAAGAGAGTTAGGTTTTCTCTCTTCTCTTCTCTCTTCTCAATTTCAGCGCCCAACACCCCTTCTTTAGGGCAAAATGAGCTGAAATGCTCATAACTAATGTTTATATATGTTGGGTCTTGGGCCCACTTAGGCCCGGTTCACTTATTTTTGTCCGTTGTCCCAATTTTGGACCAAAACCTTTAAGATTAGCGCTCTAAATCGCACTTCAAATATTTCTACCTCCCCTAATTATAATTCCTCATTTATTAATCTTATTTACTCATAATCAATTTTCTCAGCTGCAGTACCAGACAGATCTCAGCCAGTACTTCCGGTCAAAATTTCACTGCGCGCTTTTACGCAGAAAACTATGTTTTCCGACTCGGAAAAATTCACTGAATCCAAATATCATATTTAAATCATCAAATTCCAATTGCCAAATCTTCCGACCATATTCACTCCTATTTAACTTATTATTTAATTAATTTTGGTTAGACCGGGTATTACATTCTGCCCCCTAACAGAAATTTTTGCCCTCGAAAATTCCATCCATCACTACGAGTACGCAAGCATAGTCTGCCTTTATATCAAACGCATAACAGTTCCAAGGTCCTTTTTACTCAGCGCGCTTCCGTTTCCGTGCTCTGATTTCTCTATCCCTGAGGGTCTTGGTCGTTCATTTAACGCCGACCAATAGCCTCGTCCCTTACTTTTTTTGTCTCATCAACTCACACCTTATTAAATCTTGAATAATGTCATCAATAAGATTGCCATCATCGTTAATCATAGTCATTATCCCACATCACTATAATCAATCAACGATCATCACCACACCTTAATCATACTCCATCACTATCCTCTCTCTCTCTCTCTGCCAAGCCAATTCCTCTAATCACAGTTCAACTCCAAGCATAATCTCCAAACCTACTTTCTTATTCTCAAACCCTCAAATTTCTTCATGACTTGCTGATATAAAGTCTCTGGCTTATCAATCAAAAACCCTTTTCATTTTTAGAAATCAAATGAGTTTGGAATAGCAAGTTAACAAAATCATAAGAGCCCGTATTTCCTTTAATAATCTATAAAAGCATTTGAAACACATCTCTTTTGTTAAAATTACTCATATAAAAAATCATCTTCAAAACCAAAACCAACACTCTTTCAAATTCTTGGGGAAAAATTTTCAACAGTACCTCCCCAAAAATTAGAGTTTACCACCTGTCACGGGTTCCCTCAAACCAATCTCAGTACCGCATCAACATTTCAATTTTATGGTTTTCACATTCGTCTTTCAAAACCAATCATTATAAATCTCAATCTAAATCCAAGGTCACTATGACCAATCATCATAGTACTCATCTCTCAAACATGACAACTTGCACTCTCTCATCATCTAAATCCAATTGTGCATCAATGATAATTTCCTCATCCGCTTTAGAACCATCAAAGCTCACAGCCGCAATCAATTTCAACTATTTGGGGATCATTACTTGCAGTAACCCGCTTAACCCTTCTAGTATTCAAACATAAGATACTATAGTAAACTTTTACAGCTCCTATTCATAGCTATCATGTGTTACTGCTTCCACAATTTTCCGCTGCTTTATTCTGATCTCTCATCTAGTACTCAACCACAACTTAGCATGACTGGCATTCACTAGATTTCTATCTATGATAGCCAAAACCACATACCAACTTAATCGTACTTTTAGCACGTTGTTACCAATCTTTCGTTTACCGATTCCCAAACCGTCAGATCTCACAGTATCACCCGTTGTTGTAGTGAACACACGACCTTGTTGTTGGTCCTTGGTAGTATTTCGGTTGACCTTCTTAGGACGTTTCTAGGAGACATGTCCAACTCCTCTACAACCATGGCAAAGTCCCAATCTACCTCGACACGGAGTTTCCGGATGATGGTTTTGACATCGCCCACCAGTCATTCCACTCTGAGGTTGCTTTCCGTTAAAGGCCTACCTAATCATTTATGCTCACCAAACCTTCTATTAAGATAACTTAGGGTTATCTAGAACATATTATAATTTTTTATTCGACCATGTATTATGAGTGAATACCAGCCTTCAGCATTATCTAAAGTGGTAAAGAATTAAGTTATCAGTTTTCTTATTACCTCAGGTACGAAAATCAGACCTGGCAGTCTCCCGGTCCTTCCGGTGTGGGCAATCTCTGACCAAATGTCCTAGCTTTCCGCAATTGTAACACAAACCCAAACCATAACGACACGGTCTATTTGGGTGATGACCTCCACATCTCTGACAGCTTAAAACATCCGAAGCAGCCACTATTTGTTTTTCCCTACCTTTTCCTTGGGAATTCTTATTCGTCGCAAGGTCATTTCGCCTTTGAGGAAAACGTTGTGGGTATTCTCTTCTCTTAAACTCTTGACCCCTTGTTGGGTATTCTTGATTGTGCTCCCTGCGGTGGGACTCCCGACGGTCATTCTTCGCCTCAACAGCCTTCCTCACACATTCTTCAGCAATACGGCTCTTGTTCACAAGTTCGGAGAAGACCCTAATCTCCATCGGTCCAACGGAGCTCAGGATTTCACTTCGAAGTCCTCCCTCATACTTAATACACTTCCATTCCTCGAAGTCTCCCAGAGTTCCTTGACACATACGAGAAAACCTGAATAACTCCTCAAATTTATCCGTATACTCAGATACGGACATTGTACCCTGCTTCAGCTGCAGTAATTCAAGTTCCTTGACCATTCTAGCAGAATTCGGGAAATACTTCTTATAAAATTCCACTTGGAAGGAACCCCAGGTGATAGGATCATTCTCCTGCTGCAGGAGACATCGAGCCCCCTGCCACCAATGCGATGCTTCCCCCGTGAGCAGATAGGTAGCAAATTCAACACATTGTTCTTCAGGCACCAACTGCGCTTGCAGTGCTTGCTCCATGGCCTGAAACCAGGTGTCAGCTTCAGTCGGATTAGTGGTTCCCTTAAACTTAGGTTGATTAACCTTTAAGAAAGTTACCAGTGTCATCGGGCCCTGAGCTCCACTTCCGCCATTGCCATTATTATTTATCTGTTGCCCAAGAGCTTCCGCAGTGGCCTGCATAGTAGCAATCATATTCTCCAACACCGCCATAAGGTTTACCAGGTTATTCGGGTTGATTTTCGGTTCCTGAGTACTAGTACGATCTCTCTCACGTCCCCGACCGGATCCACGAGGTGCCATCTGGTTCCTATACTCACCAAACAATCGATATCAAGTTGATCAGTCTCAATATCAGAAGTATAGTGCTTCAAAGTACCAAAGGTACACTCATGAACTTAATGCTAGATGTATCGGTTAGATACCCTAACTAGCACAGGCACAGACTCAGAGTATGCATTGAAGCATAAGTAGTTCCATCCCTCAGGCTCACGAGGACGAACTGCTCTGATACCATAATGTAACACCTTAATATTCAAATCCTTATGCTCGAGTCATAAGTCAATGATATTACGGTGGTACGACTCTCAGGTGGATTTTTAATATATAAATATAGGTAATTTTCGAAAGGAGTATTAATCGAGAAGCCTGAAAAGAGTAGAAATAAAATCGTGAAGACGTATCACTCACGTTTCGGCAACGAAAAGTTAAACTGTTAAGCCGAACGCGATATACGGACAAGCCATAAAGGAGATTAAGAGATAGATAACAGATAGATATTTATAGCATAAGTAAATAGCCACTAGTCGCGACCTGTGAAGTTTAGGCCGGCTAGGGTACAGTATGAAAGTAGTTGACAACAGTATATCCTAATCTCTCCCAAAGGAAACATAAGAGCCTCTATAGGCAAGTTCCAAAAGAGTTCAATACATAATATAATCTTTTCAAAACAAAGGTGGAGAGATTCTAAGCAAAACACAAAGTAGAGAAAATAAAGATCTTTGCCGTCTCTCAGACGAACCACAGCTCACTTCTGAGCACCTGGGCCTGTATCTGAAAAACAAGAGATGTATACGGAATGAGAACCCCGGGCCCATGGGTTTCCAGTACGGTAAAAGAGCCAAATAAATACAATGCACTGCAATAAAAACTCACTAAGCAATCCTAAACTTCTTCACCAAATATCCAGCCTAGATTCTCACGAATCCATGAATAGGCAACTATCGTAAGGGGATACTAAATCTAGTTCATGTTACACATGTTTTCTAATTCGCTGACTCTTCCACGAATCAGACTCAGAATCATAAGCAAAACCATTACCAGTTGTTCTGCCTCAGCAACTCTATATCAATACATCATACCCTCGCCTGGAGCTAGTGAAATCACATCACTGCGTCTACCTAGGGGGCTCAAATTATCTCATCCAATGATCATCATCATCATGCAATCGCATCATTAATTCATCTCATCAAGAACAGCCCTCAACCTCCACCGACACCAACATGAGGGGCCTCTCAGTTGTACAAACACAAGCAATATAGGCAAATAATACACAATTAAGGTACAAGTAGAACAAGTAGCACATAATCAGGTAACTTAGCATATATAATGTAGAAATCCAAAACAAATAGGCAAACCCAAACAATTCAAACAGATGCAAATGATGAATGCCTGCCCTATGGCTGATGATATCATCTGTCGGTTATCAAGCCAACCCGACGTGTCTGGTAGCTAACCCGGGCACAGTCTCTCTGTTGCGTATTAATATCATTAGAGGGAATATGTGCCCTATCACCATTAGAGGTTATCTGCGCCCTGTCGCCATTAGAGGGTATCGGTGCCCTGTCACCCTTACAACCAGAGAGAAAACACAAGCATGCTTACATTCAACATTTTTCATCATTATTCATTTATCATATTCGTTCATTTATCATATATGCCTTTATACTCAGCCATAATCCATAATGGCTTTGCCGTAACTCAGCAATAACTCAGCCATCCGGCTCACAGTTCAATCCAGAACTAGCCAATTTATCAACATGGCTCCACCGTATCCGGCAATAACTCAGCCATCCGGCTCATGGTTCAATCAAGAACCAACCATTTATCAATAATTATAGCCATTCGGCTCATGGCATACACGGTACTTCCACCGCCATCTTCCATATCTCATATAATCATCTTTGATCATCATTGATCACAACTTATCCCCTTGCTTCATTCGCAAGTTACCATATCCCTTAGCTCATTCCTCTTTGCTAGGCATATCATAATGATTTAATACATAAGGGGTGAGATCGGAGGCTTAGAAGTGTGAGATTTAGCTTTTAAAACTCACAAATCAACTTTGGGATGAAAACAGGGCCACATGCACGCGTATTCCACGCGCACGCGTGGATGGCCACAAAGCTCATCGACGCGTATGCGTCATACACGTGGACGCGCAAATTGAAACACAGCCAGACGACGCGTACGCGTCAGCCACACGTACGCGTGGGTGCATTTGCGCCCCAGGCACAAAACTGGCACAACTATCGGGAAAATAGTTGGGCATTGGGTGCAGCGCATCGACGCGCGCGCACGCGTGGATGGTGCCTTCTTGAAGAATGACGCGTACGCACCAAGTGCGCCTACGCGTGGAGGGTCATTCTGCTAAAAAAATTTTCTAAGTTAAAAGTTGCAGAATTCACATATTCAACCCCCAATCTTCCGACGGACATAACTTTCTCATTTTAAATCATTTTTCGCCCGTTCTTTGAACGACATGGACATCCCAGATCCAATTTCACTTCTAAACAAGTTTGGCACAAAACGGAGATCCAGAGTCTAAGTTATATCCCATCAAAGTATGCCCAAAAACCATGTTTTCATACAAAACCACAAGGTGCCCTTTTCAAAACAAGCCATTTTCAACCCTTTTTAAAATCAACCAAAACATGCTAGTTTCAACCCTTTTTGAAATCAATCAAAATATACCAAAATCAACATCAAGTCTCCTCAACTCATACATTAACACTTTGCCACGATTCACAAAACCGCCATATAACCATTTTTACCCATTTCAAACAAATGGCTAAATTACAAACACATTAACATGTCATACATCTTTCCTCATCCCGATTTCCAACAATACGATTTTCAATCAATCATCATTACACATAATTAATATTATACTCACTGTCACATGGTTTCACCCACAAATCAACCTTAATCATTTCTCAAGTATATATCACAACATACATATCTCTCATGCATCATCATACCATCAATGCATCAATAATCATGATCACATATATGACCACATAATATACCTCAATCAAAACCAAACATACCTCATCTATACAATTTCACCCAAAATTACCAATTTCCACACTTCAACTCCTAAAACCTCATTATTCAATAACCAACCCAATCATTCATATATTCGTTATCTGAAATTCATTCAATCACTTGTGTCATCATACAATGCACACATCAACTTACCTTCCTTACTTCTTTCCGGCCTCCGGCCCAAAATTTACGGCCTCCGGCCCAATTTCACAATTTAAATGCATAAACCACAAATCAATACTCATTACCCAATACATCAAATTTTCAATACACCAAGCATACAAGGCCACACAATTCTCAACCCAATCATTAATTCACATTACATACCAACTATGCATATTAGCACCAACTATTTACACAATCCAAACTTAATCCTAAGGGCATCTAGCCTAGGAATTCTCATCACACCACACGGTACTTAAATGAAACTTAAACCGTACCTCTTGTAGCCAAATCAATTGAGCCTCTTCTTTGGAAGTCTCCACCAACCTTAGCCCCAAGCCTCACCAAAGCTCCTCAAGCAACACCAATCTCCCAATTGTGCACCAAAACCATCAAATGCACTAACATAACCAATATCACATACATACATCAACCTAGGGCTCATAAAAATGACAATTCACAAGGGTTGGAGGGCTACTTACCTTAACCCACTGAAGTTTATGATGAATATCACCCATGGCTCATACTAGAGCACTCCTAAACAACCAAAATCACAAGGTTTCCTCAAAACCCAAACTAAATTCGAATTTGAAGAGGAAAATGAAAAATGGGCAGAGGACAGTAGATTACTCACCACAAAACTTAGATAGAATTGTAGAGAATGAGAAGAGCGACGCGTGGCCGCAAACGGCTCGTCAATCGGAGCTCCGTAGCTCAAGTTATGGTGATTTGAAGATCAAAGAGTGTTAGGTTTTCTCTCTTCTCTTCTCTCTTCCCAATTTCAGCGCCCAACACCCCTTCTTTAGGGCAAAATGAGCTGAAATGCTCATAACTAATATTTATATATGTTGGGTCTTGGGCCCACTTAGGCCCGGTTCACTTATTTTTGTCTGTTGTCCCAATTTTGGACCAAAACCTTTAAGATTAGCGCTCTAAATCGCATTTCAAATATTTCTACCTCCCCTAATTATAATTCCTCATTTATTAATCTTATTTACTCATAATCAATTTTCTCAGCTGCAGTACCAGACAGATCTCAACTGGTACTTCCGGTCAAAATTTCACTGCGCGCTTTTACGCAAAAAACTATGTTTTCCGACTCGGAAAAATTCACTGAATCCAAATATCATATTTAAATCATCAAATTCCAATTGCCAAATCTTCCAACCATATTCGCTCCTATTTAACTTATTATTTAATTAATTTCGGTTAGACCGAGTATTACAAAATGTCCTTTGGATTGGTGTTTATGGCTCCTCCCCTCTCTAGGCATTGAACGCCCATCCTGCCTCCCTTTGGGCATTCAACACCCTTGGTAGTGCTCTGGGTTGCTGTGTTTTCACTCTCTGGTGTTTCCTCTTTCTCATGCACTCTATTTTTCTGAGGTTGGGTATCCAGGGTTCTTCCACTCCTCAATTGAATAGCTTGGCACTCTTCTCTTATCTATTCATATATCTGTTGTTTGGTCTGGTTTAACTGTGCTTCTACATTCTTGCTAGAAGCTCAGGTCTCCTATAATACTTCTTGGAAGCTCAACACTTGTTGTGTGAGAAAGTTCAGTTGTTGGACTAAAGATTAATTTTGTTCAGGAGTGGTGGGTTCAGTGGATGCTGCCTTGACTTCCCCATTCATTGAGGTCTCATTGGATGAGTATAGATACTGATTGTTGGTGATCATCTCAATGAGTTCATCAGCTTCTTCAGTTGTCTTCTTCATATGTATTGAACTACCAGCAGAGTTATCCAGGGACATCTTGGCCATGTCCATGAGTCCATAATAGAAAATATCCAGCTTAACCCAATCTGAAAACATTTTCATTGGGTATTTTCTAAGCATCAGCTTGTACCTCACCTAAGCATTATGAAGGGACTCGTTCTCCCCTTGTTTAAAGGTCTGAATATCCAGTCTCAGCTTAGTCAACTTCCTTGGGGGAAAATATTGATTCAAAAATTTGTTCACCACTTTACTCCATGTGTTAAGGCTTGCTCTGGGCTGAGCATCCAACTATTTCTTTGCCTGGTCTTTTTCAGGAAATAGGAAGAGCAACAGCCTGTAGACGTTAGGGTCCACTCTGCTGGTCCTCACAGTGTCAGAGATCTACAGGAAGTTAGCAATAAATTCAGTGGGTTCTTCCTATGGAAGTTCATGAAACTGACAGTTTTGCTGTACTAGAGTGATTAACTGTGGGTTGAGCTAAAAAATGTCTGCTCTAATAGGAGGCACACAAATGCTCATTGCATAGAAGTCAATAGTGGGAGTTGTATAAGATCCCAGGGTTCTTCTAGGTTGTGCATTCCCAATTGGATCTATGGAAATTTTGGTGTTCCTGTACAAACAAGAGGCAAAGAAAAGTGGAAGTCTCTATATCAAAGTCTAGAGAGCTTCCAGTGTGATATCCAAAAGAAATAAAATAAAATAAAGTAAGCACTAAAATAAAATTTCCGAAATTAAGGATGAAAAATAAAATCTCTCTTTTTTTTAAAAACTTTTTAATAAAAATTTGATAAAATAAAAAATAGAATACTAATTCAAAAATTAAGAAAAATAACTTAGAAATTTTGAAAAATTTAGAAAGAAAGAGGTTTATAAATTTTCGAAATTCAAAAAGAAAGAAAAAATACTAAAGAAATACCAAACTTAAAATTTGAATTTAAATAAAGATAAGATAAGTTAACAAAATTTGAAAATCAAGAAAAAGATAAATGAGAGAAAAATAAAAAATCAAGAAAATTAAATAAGATAAGATTTAAAAATTTAAAAAGAAAGATAAAAAGATAAGATAACTAGAACAAAATTTCGAAAATTAAGGTTGGATAAGTAAGACAAAATTTTGAAATTTAAGAAAGATAAACAAGAAAAAATTTAAAATTTAAAAAGAAAGGGTTGTAAAAGTTTTCAAATTTCAAAAAGAGAGAAAAAAATAAACTAAAGAAATACTAAACTTAAATTTTGAATTTTAAAATTTGAATTTAAATGAAAAAATCAAATAACTAGAATCAAGAAAAAGATAAATAAAATAAAGATCAAGAATTAAGAAAGATAAACCAGATATGATTTGAAAATTTGAAAAGAAACTTAATTAAAAATAAAAAGAAAAGATTTGAAACTTTTGAAATTTAATAAGAAAAAAGAAATATTTAAAGAAATCAAAATAAAATCAAAATAAGATAACAAGAAAAATTTGAAAATTAAAAAGGAAAAGATAAACAATATTAATTTAAAAAATTTAAAAGAAAAATACTAAAAGAACACCAAACTTAAAAATTTTGAAATCAAACAATAGATAATAACAAGAAATATTCGAACAAAAAGAAAGCAAACAAGATCAATTTTTGAAAATCAGGAAGAACAATAATTAAACAAAAACTAGTAAAATTACCTAATCTAAGTAACAAGACAACCGGTAGTTGTCAATTTCCAACAATCCCCGACAACGGCACCAAAAAATTAAAATTTGAAAATAAAAGAAGATTAATAATGAAAATTTTTGAAATAATAGAGAAATAGGTAAAACTCAAAATTAGAAACTCAAAAGGAAATAAATGATTTCATAGCATTTTCGTAGTGTTTTTAGTTAGATTTTATTAATTTTTACTATGTTTTTGTGCAAAATTCATCTTTGGATGCTACTTTGAGTTTTTGTATTATTTCTATGATTTTAGGTGATTTTTGGGCGAATTTGGCAGAATCTTGTTCAGAGACAAAGAAAGCGCGAAATTAGAACTCGCACAACTTCACCGGCAAGTGCACCGAATCATCCAAGTAATATCTCAAGTGAGTGAGGGTCGATCCCAAGAGGATTGTTGGCTTGAGCAAGCAATAGTTATCTTGCTGGACTTAGTTAGGCGAAAAGCAAAGAGAGTTGGTGTTGTTGAATTCGCATGGTAAAGAGATAATATATGAAAGCATTTAAGGCCTTGGAGGTGCTTATCTTTCCGGATTAATACTTCTTACTCACTATTCCAACAATGAGTGATTCATTCCATGGCAAACCATTAGTGATTAAAGCCTAATGTCTTAGCGAGTTAATCTCTCCTGATCTTACTAAAACGTCACAAACAAGATCAATTCTTTCATATCAGAGGGTGAAGTTTAGAAAACCAGTTTAGCACCACAAAAATCTCAATTACCCAAAGCTAACAGGATTTCATGTCACATATCCGATTAGTTCATGTAATTAGAAGTTTAGGAGGAGTGTTTTCAAGTTGTAGCTCAAGCGAGATAGCTCTCTCGAGAATCACAAGAGCTCATGTAGAATAAGAATCATATTCTCATTCCACCCAGATTCATGAGATTAAGGACGAAAACAACACCGTAAAATTGAATCAAACATTAATCAAAATAAAAGATTAATTCTTAATCCATAGAAATAAACAGAGCTCCTAACCTTAACCAAGAGGTTTAGTTGCTCATGACTTATAGAGAAAATAGAAAAATAAAGAAGAAGGTCTGAGGTAATGTTTAATGTTCCCTAAACCTAAGTAATCTCTTCTTTAAATAGTAGATGCTAGACCTAGAAAATGTTAATTTAAATTAAGAATTACAAAAATAAGATAAAAAAAGCTTAAGGAGTGCTAAAATCCACATTGGGGCCCACTTGGTGAGTGTTTGGACTAATGCCAGGCATTTAACTTCAACTGGTCGTCGAACTTTGCTGGTCCTACTCCCTGGCTGGCGTTGAACGCTAGTTTTGGGCGTTCAACACAGGAGGCCGGTCCTTCTTAGGCATTAAATTCTAGGTGTGAACGTTTAACGCCAGTTTTGGCATTAATTCTAGAAAAGAAGTATAGATTATCATATATCGTTGGAAAGCTCTAGAAGTTAGCTTTCTAACACCGTTGAGACCGTATCAATCGAACTTATATAGCTAAAGATATGCTCGTTGGAATGCACAGAAGTCAGGATTTGACAGCATCTGCTATCCTTTCTTCGTCTCTGAACAAGATTCTGCCAAATTCGCCCAAAAATCACCTAAGATCGTAGAAATAACACAAAAATTCAAAGTAGCATCCAAAGATGAATTTTGCACTAAAACATAGTAAAAATTAATAAAATCTAACTAAAAACACTATGAAAATGCTATGAAAAAGGGTATAAGATGCTCACGCATCAGTCACTTATCCAAACTAGTCCTAAACAATTGAAACTTACACAAAAGAATGATTTCCAAAAGTTTTCCAATCCGAATTTTATGTCATTTATTCAAACTAGAGCAATTGAAAATTACAAAGTATCATACACTCTTTGAAACACTATTTCCTAGTTAAGTAAAAAAGTCGTGAGAAAAAGTTTTCAAGCTAATTCCAATGTTACTTTTTCCAAAACAATATTTAGAATTCAAAGCAGAGTTAGAATGTTTTTCAATAATTCTAAATCTTTAGGGATGTAGAACAAAAGCTCAATCATGAAATAGATCAAAACATAAACTTCAAATAAAGTAACATACATAGATTAATAATCTAAAAAAAGATTAATAGAGCTCCTAACCTCAACAAAGGAGACTAGTTGCTCATGATGCAAAGGAAAACAAAAACTCTGGACTCAAAATGGCTAGAAGAAGAGAGAAGTCACGCAAATATTTCTCCTTCTTAAATACTAACCCTAAACCTAATTATTTTAGAATTCAAACCAAATCAAATTAAAACAAAATCAAATCTAAACTAATTAGTATTCTTTCAATAGTTTTTCATTCTAAGTCAAGTTGTTAATAATTCTTCATAATTGTCAATCAATGCTTCAAATCATAGGTCTTGTGTTCAAACTTTAATCATCAACTCAAGTGTTTCAAAGGATTGGAGATTAAGAGGAATTTAGCAAGAAATCACAATCCATGGGAATGGCCCAATTTGGTGCGTGAGGCGCCACATTCCCTATGTGAAACGCAAGCCTAAAAGTGGAGGGATTGGAAGCCTCTATTTGGTTACGTGAGGCATGATGACTGGTCATCATATACCCATTTTTCAAGCTAATTTCACTTGTTTTGTTAGTCTTTATGCACTTTCTTGCATCCTAAGTAAGTGGTTTGGAGTGAAAATGCATAACTTCTTTAAATCAAACAACCACCATGAAATTTATGTTAACTCATGAGGTTTAAGCTAAATTTAATTGATTTTTAATTGATTTATAAGCCTTGTGAATTTAGTGATACTTGGAGTGGTTGTTTTGGTTTATTATAGGTGAAGAAAAGAAGAAAAGAGGAAAGCATGGCTTAAGGAAGCGTGGCCCAAGGAGAAAAAGGTGTGGCGCATAATGGAGGAAGCAAGCATTGCCCTCCACAAGGGCAGACTGCCCTCTAGGAGGGCAACATAAGGAAACAAGGCTTGAAGAGGCAACTCTGCCCTGCCCACGACAAGGGCAGAGCACAAAATTGTGCCTTGGATCAAAGAAGAGAAAAACCTTGCCCTGCCCTCCACAAGGGCAGTATCGGGCCTTCATGGAAAATAAATCAAAGAAAAAAGCCTACCAATGCTTGCCACAAGAATCGAACACGGCACAATGAGGAAGCAAGGAACTAGGCCTCATTATGGTGCCAAGAAAGCCAAGGAAAAATAGTAGCGTGTGCATCGGCCAAGTCTCGAACACGGGACTTCAATTTGGAAACACTGCCCTGCCCTCCGCGAGGGCAGGGCAGGATTTTGTTGTGGCACGCACAGACGCACCAAACTGGCGCACCAAGGGACGGTTCGGCAGCACCAGCAGCACGCACAGGCACCAAACTGGCACACCAAAAATTTCTGCCCTGCCCTCCGCGAGGGCAGGGCAGCATCCTGCGCACCAAACTCGCACACCACGCTCGCACCAAGGCCGCACGCATCAATTTTCTGCCCTGCCCTCCACAAGGGCAGGGCAGCCTCCTGGAAGCAAGTTTTCATGGGCCAAAAATTGAATTAAAAATCCAATTTAATTCATTTCTTCACCAAATCAAAAGCCCATCCAAACCCCAAGATCCAAGAATAGAAAGTGTATAAATAGGAGCTAGTTTGATGTAATTAGAACTTTTTACTTGACGTTTGAATTTTGCACTTTCTTTGGAGCTTTGAATTTCACAACCTTTCTTTGAGAGACTTGACCGAGATTTCAGAGAATTAGGGAGGAGAATTGATCTCTCTTCTTCCTCGTTCTTACTTGAGCAATTCTACTTTTCTTGTTTGAATCTTGGGTGTTAAGAATTGAGGAAATTCTGTCTCAATCTCCACTCAAGAGCTCTTTAATTTTTCTTCTGCATAATTGAATCCATTTACATTCCCTTTACTGCTTCTTCTTCAATTTCTTGTCAATTGCTTTGAGAACTTGAATCTGGGAAGGCAATTGAGATCTAGGCTTTGCTACCTAGTCTCTGGAGTCCTGAGATCCCAATTTCCTTTTGGTTCTTCTGTGAACCTTTGCTGCACTTAATTTCCTTACTGTTTGAGTTCTAATTGCTTCTAATTCAATTTCTGCTCTATTAATTGCTGCAATTCAATTTCTCTTTGCTTAGATTCTGAAATCCCAGTCCTTAAATCCCTTTTACATTCAAGCAATTTATATTCCTTGCATTTTAAGTTAATGCAATTTACATTTCTTGCACTTTAAGTTTCAGTCATTTACTTTCTTGTTCTTTAAGATTCAGCAAGTTTACTTTCCTGCTCTTTAATTTACTGCAATTCTCCCCTCTCCCTTTACATTCCAAGCAATTTAGCTTCTGTTAAATACAAACCACTCAACCAAAACTTAATTCGCTTGACTAAATCAACCACTGAACTAAAATTGCTCAATCCTTCAATCCCTGTTGGATCGACCTCACTCATGTGAGTTATTATTACTTGATGCGACCCGGTACACTTGCCGGTGAGTTTTGTGTCGGATCATTTTCCGCACATCAAGTTTTTGGCACCGTTGCTGGGGATTGAAATAGATTGAAAATGATTAAGTGAAGCGGAGGTCTAGATCAAGCACTTTTGCTTTTCTGTTTCTCTAACACACTAACTGTTTGAATTTTTGCTTAAACTAACAAAAACCTCACTCTAGCAATAGATTGAAGTTTCACTGGCTTTCTGGATCTGTGTGTTTCTTATTTTGTGTTTGTATGTCAGGTACAGGAAGAACCTCCCCTATTCTCTCTGAAATTGACCAAAGAACTCTTCGAAGAATAAGAAGAGCTGAAAGAGGGAAGAACGTCATTGGAGAGGAAGAATTTGAGGAGGAATTCCAAGAAATAGAAGGAGATCCATCAAATCCTAATCAACCAGAAGGAGGAGCCAACAATAACCTACAACAAAGAAGAGTACTGGCTTCCTACACATTCACAAACGCTAGACATTGTGGGAGTAGCATTCTTCCCCCCAATGTCAATGCAAACAACTTTGAACTAAAGCCACAGCTCATCACACTGGTCCAAAACAACTGTTCTTTTGGAGGAGGGCCATTGGAGGATCCAAATCAACATTTATCTACCTTCTTGAGGATTTGTGATACTGTCAAAACCAATGGTGTGCCTCCTGACAGTTACAAGTTGTTGCTCTTTCCATTCTCTCTCAGAGACAAAGCCACTCAATGGCTAGAAACATTTCCAAAGGAAAGCATCAACACTTGGGATGACTTGGTGAGCAAGTTCCTTGCCAAATTTTATCCCCCTCAAAGAATCATAAGATTGAAGACTGAGGTACAGACATTCACTCAAATGGAGGTTGAGAATCTATATAAAGCATGGGAAAGATATAAAGCACTATTGAGGAAATGTCCACCAGAGATGTTTACTGAGTGGGATAAGTTGCAGAACTTCTATGAAGGACTTACTCTGAAGGCTCAAGAAGCACTTGATCATTCAGCTGGAGGCTCATTACAACTCATGAAAACTACAGAGGAAGCTCAAAACCTCATTGATATGGTGGCCAACAACCAATACTTCTTTGCTCATCAAAGACAATTCCAACCATCACAGAGAAGAGGAGTAATGGAGCTAGAAGGAGTGGATTCAATTCTAGCTCAGAACAAGATGATGCAGCAGCAGATTCAACAACAGTTTGAGCAAATGGCCAAAAGAATTGATGGCCTGCAAGTAGCAGCAGTGAGCACCACAAGCCAACCATCAACCACATGGGTGCAAAGTGAAGAAACCCAAGAGGAGCAACAGCAAGAGCAAGTCCAATACATGCACAACCAAAATCCTGGAACAAATGAAGTCTATGGTGATACTTACAATCCATCTTGGAAGAACCATCCCAACCTCAGATGGGGAGACAACCACAATCAAAGCCAACAACCATGGCAAAGAAACTCAAGTCAGAACAATTGGAAAAGCACAAACCACAACCCCCAGCCAAACACTAACCAAAACACATACAGAAAACCACAAAATAATTACCCCAACTCTAACCATCACCTACCCAATAACCACCCAACTAACCAAAGCACTTACCATCATCCAACAACACCCCAAAACCAACCCATTTCACAAGAATCCCAGAGGATCACTAATCTAGAGCTGCTCATGGAGAAAATGATGAAGAACCAAGAATTGACAACAAAGAACCAAGAAGCCTCCATGAAGAACTTAGAAAGGCAAATTGGACAAATCTCCAAACAGATTTCTGTTGAAAAACCATCAAGCTCACTACCAAGTGACACCATTCCTAACCTAAAGGAAGAATGCAAGGTCGTGCAACTAAGAAGTGGAAAGATGTTAGTGGATGGTAACCAAGGAGCAACCAAGAATAATGACAATGAGCCAACAAAGAATGATGAAGCCATCAACAAGGATATGACAAGCAAGAATATCCCAGAAAAACTCACAGAGGAAAATAACCAACCACAGAATCTGAAAAAGGGAAAGCAAATCATGGAAGAACCGATTCCAAGACAACTTCAAGGGGAGAAAAGCTTGACACCCCCAATACCTTATCCACAGAGATTCCACAAAGAGACAAAGGATCAGCACTTCCACAAATTTCTTGAGACTTTCAAGAAGCTGGAAATCAACGTACCCTTGGCTGAGGCATTG
Organism: Arachis stenosperma; assembly: GCF_014773155.1. NCBI lineage: Eukaryota > Viridiplantae > Streptophyta > Magnoliopsida > Fabales > Fabaceae > Arachis > Arachis stenosperma. Next base: position 34,456,009 of record NC_080378.1, read on the forward strand.
GAGCAAATGCCTCTGTATGCCAAGTTCTTAAAGGAGCTCATCAACAAGAAGAGAGACTGGAATGAGAAGGAAACGGTAATGCTCAGTGAGGAATGTAGCGCCGTGCTCCAAAAAGGAATTCCACCAAAGCTTAAGGATCCAGGGAGTTTTGTAGTATCTTGCACCATAGGCAAACTAGCCTTGGACAAAGCTCTCTATGATCTTGGAGCTAGTATCAATTTAATGCCTTTATCCATGATGAAGAAGCTTGCTATAGAAGAACTCAAACCCACCAGGATGTCATTAGTCATGGCCGACAGATCAATCAAGACGCCCAATGGAATTGTGGAAAATTTGTTAGTGAAGGTTGGGGAGTTTATCTTCCCTGCAGACTTTGTAATCCTCAACACCGAAGAGGAAGGAAACAATTCAATCATCTTGGGAAGACCATTTCTAGCAACTGCAAGAGCCATTATAGATGTGGAAAAAGGATAAATGATTTTCAGAGTACACAATGAGCAAATGATCATAAATGTTTTTAAATCAATGCAGCATCCTCCTGAGCAGGAAGATCATTTGAGAGTGGATATGATAGAGAGCCTGGTGGAAAAAATGTTAGACACTAATCAGCATGAGCAAGAAAAAGAAAATCAGGAAACAATAGAGGAACACGCAGCTGAGATCTCCATTGACAAAGAGGTGGAACCAAGCAAGAAAGAAGAAGTGCAAAAGCAAGAACTGAAGCCATTGCCTTCTCATCTCAAATATGCATTTCTTAGCACTTCAGAGAGCCTCCCAGTGATAATTAATTCATCCCTGACAAAGAAGGAAGAAGGAGAGCTTCTTGATGTTCTCAGAGCTCACAAGGATGCTTTAGGATGGACCATTGATGATCTGAAAGGCATTAGCCCTGCAGTGTGTATGCATAAGATCCTCTTGGAGGACAATTCCAAAGCAGTAATTCAACCTCAGAGAAGACTAAATCCTGCAATGAAGGAAGTCGTCCAGAAGGAAGTAAAGAAATTGTGGAATGCAAGAATAATATATCCTATTTCCGATAGCTCATGGATAAACCCAGTCCAAGTGGTACCAAAGAAGGGTGGAATGACAGTCATTATTAATGAGAAAAGTGAACTCATTCCCACAAGGACTGTGACGGGGTGGAGGATGTGCATTGACTATAGGAGGCTGAATGATGCCACACGCAAAGATCACTTCCCACTCCCTTTCATTGATCAGATGCTTGAGAGGTTGGCTGGCCATGCTTATTATTGCTTCCTGGATGGCTATTCTGGGTATAATCAGATAGTGGTAGATCCAAAGGACCAAGAAAAGACTTCATTCACATGCCCAGTTGGAGTTTTCGCTTATAGAAGAATGCCATTCGGACTATGCAATGCCCCAGCCACCTTTCAAAGGTGTATGCTCTCCATTTTCTCAGATATGGTTGAAAAATTTTTAGAGGTTTTTATGGATGACTTCTCTGTTTTTGGTGATAATTTCAATACTTGCCTAAATCATCTAACTCTTATTTTGAAACGGTGCCAAGAAACTAATTTGGTTTTGAACTGGGAGAAGTGCCATTTCATGGTGCCTGAGGGGATTGTTCTTGGTCATAAAGTTTCAAGAAAAGGGATAGAGGTTGACAAGGCAAAAGTGGAAATAATAGAAAAGCTCCCTTCACCAACTAATGTGAAATCTGTTAGAAGTTTCTTGGGGCATGCAGGATTTTATAGAAGGTTTATCAAGGATTTTTCTAAAATAGCCAAACCTTTAAGTAATCTGTTAATGATTGATAAACCTTTTGTTTTTGATGAAAATTGCCAGCATGCCTTTGAAACTTTAAAACATAAACTCACAACAGCACCAATTATCACACCCCCGGATTGGAACTTACCCTTTGAACTCATGTGTGATGCAAGTGATATTGCAATTGGTGCTGTACTTGGACAAAAGAAGGGAAACTTGCATCATGTCATATATTATGCAAGTAAAGTATTGAATGAGGCTCAAAAAAATTACACTACAACAGAGAAGGAATTGTTAGCTGTAGTCTATGCATTTGATAAGTTTAGATCATACTTGATAGGATCTAAAATTGTGGTTTATACTGATCAAGCTGCCCTCAAGTATTTGATGTCAAAGCAGGATGCTAAACCAAGACTTCTCAGGTGGATACTACTTCTACAGGAGTTTGACATTGAGGTAAGGGACAGGAAAGGCACTGAGAACCGAGTTGCTGACCATTTGTCAAGGTTGCCACAAGAAACAATTCAAGAAGCGTCGCAACTTGTGAATGAAAGCTTCCCAGATGAACATCTTTTGCTGATCCAACAAACACCATGGTTCGCTGATATAGCTAACTACAAAGTGGGGAGAAAGATACCCCAAGAATTCACTAAGCAACAAGTGAAGAAGCTAATCAATGAAGCAAGGAAGTTCTTGTGGGATGAACCTTATCTGTTCAAAAGATGTTCCGATGGAATAATTAGAAGATGTGTCCCTGAGAGTGAAATAAGAGATATATTATGGCATTGCCATGGCTCGGCGTATGGTGGACATTTTGGTCCAGAAAGAACAGCTTCAAAGATATTGCAAAGTGGTTTCTATTGGCCAACTATCTTCAAAGATGCCAGAGAATTTGTCCACCAATGTAATGAATGCCAGAGAGCAGGAGGATTGACAAGAAGGAATGAGATGCCACAGAACTTTATTTTGGAAGTAGAATTGTTTGATCTATGGGGCATTGATTTCATGGGACCCTTTCTCCCTTCTCATTCTTTCAGATATATCTTGGTAGCAGTGGAGTATGTTTCAAAGTGGGTGGAAGCCATAGCCACAACTACCTGTGATGCACAAATTGTCCTTCAATTCCTAAAGAAGCACATCTTTACTAGATATGGAGTACCCAAGGGTCTTATCAGTGATGGTGGTGGGCATTTTTGTAACAAACAAATGGAGAAACTTCTTCACAAATATGGAGTTATCCATAAAGTGGCCACACCATATCACCCTCAGACTAATGGGCAGGCTGAATTAGCAAATAGAGAATTGAAGAAAATCCTAGAGAAAACAGTAGGTAGCACAAGAAAGGATTGGGCTAGGAAGTTGGAAGATGCACTTTGGGCGTACAGGACAGCTTTCAAAACTCCCATTGGGAAGTCCCCCTTTCAGCTGTTATATGGCAAATCTTGTCATCTCCCTGTAGAGCTTGAACACAAAGCTTTTTGGGCTACTAAACTTCTAAACCTTGACTCTGAAGCAGCAGGAGAGAAAAGGTTGTTACAGCTAAATGAGTTGGATGAGTTTAGGCTAGAAGCCTATGAAAATACCAAGATATACAAGGAAAAAGCTAAGAGATGGCATGACAGGAAGATTTTAAAGAAAGAATTCAAACCCGGACAACAAGTACTCTTGTACAACTCACGACTCAAGATATTCCCTCGCAAGCTTAAGTCTAAGTAGACTGGTCCATATTTGGTAACTAAGGTCTTTCCTTATGGGAGTATTGAATTGCTAGATGAAGCAACAAAGAGTCGGTTTACAGCAAATGGCCACAGAGCAAAACCATACCTAGGAGGACAATGGAACAAGGAAAAAGAGGTTCAGAACCTAAATCCTTCTTGAAGTACAAACAGAAGATGTCAAGCTAGTGACAATAAAAGAGCGCTTGTTGGGGGTGGTGCACGAAATTACAATCACACTTTTGCAACTCCGCACAACTAACCAGCAAGTGCACTGGGTCGTCCAAGTAATACCTTGCGTGAGCAAGGGTCGATCCCACGGAGATTGTCGGCTTGAAGCAAGCTATGGTTATCTTGTAAATCTTAGTCAGGATATCAGAAATTATCAGGATTGATTGTAAAAAGCAAAAGAACATGAAAAAGGTACTTGTTTTGCAGTAATGGAGAATAGGTTGAGGTTTGGAGATGCTCCATCTTCTGAATCTCTGCTTTCCTACTGTCTTCTTCTTCAAACACGCAAGTCTCCTTCCATGGCAAGCTGTGTGTAGGGTTTCACCGTTGTCAGTGGCTACCTCCCATCCTCTCAGTGAAAGCGATTGCATATGCTCTGTCACAGCATAGCGGAATTCATCTGTCGGTTCTCAATCAGGCCAGAATAGAATCCAGTGATTCTTTTGCGTCTGTCACTAACGCCCCGCCTTCAGGAGATTGAAGCACGTCACAGTCATTCAATCATTGAATCCTACTCAGAATACCACAGACAAGGTTTAGACCTTCCGGATTCTCTTGAATACCGCCATCAGTCCTAGCTTATACCACGAAGATTCCGATTAAAGAACCCAAGAGATAACTACTTAATCTAAGGTAGAACGGAGGTGGTTGTCAGTCACACGTTCATGGTTGAGAATGATGATGATTGTCACGGATCATCACATTCATCCGGATTAAGAACAAGTATTATCTTAGAATGGAAGCAAGCATGATTGAATAAGAAACAGTAGTAATTGCATTAATCCATCAAGACACAGCAGAGCTCCTCACCCCCAACCATGGGGTTTAGAGACTCATGCTGTGGAAGTACACAAAGAAACGTGTAAAAATGTTATGAGGTCATAAGGTCCGGATACAATGTCAAAAGATCCTATTAATAGTAAACTAGTGTCCTAAGGTTTACAGAAATGAGTAAATGACAGAAAAATCCACTTCCGGGCCCACTTGGTGTGTGCTTGGGCTGAGCAATGAAGGAATTTCGTGTAGAGACCTTTTCTGGAGTTAAACGCCAGCTTTCATGCCAGTTTGGGCGTTTAACTCCAAATTTTATGCCAGTTCCGGCGTTTAACGCTGGAATTTCTGTAGGTGACTTTGAGCGCCGGTTTGGGCCATCAAATCTTGGGCAAAGTATGGACTATTATATATTGCTGGAAAGCCCAGGATGTCTACTTTCCAATGCCGTTGAGAGCGCGCCAATTGGGCTTCTGTAGCTCCAGAAAATCTACTTCGAGTGCAGGGAGGTCAGAATCCAACAGCATCTGCAGTCCTTTTCAGTCTCTGGATCAGATTTTTGCTCAGGACCCTCAATTTCAGTCAGAAAATACCTGAAATCACAGAAAAACACACAAACTCATAGTAAAGTCCAGAAAAGTGAATTTTAATTAAAAACTAATAAAAATATACTAAAAACTAACTAAAAGATACTAAAAACATACTAAAAACAATGCCAAAAAGCGTACAAATTATCCGCTCATCACAACACCAAACTTAAATTGTTGCTTGTCCCCAAGCAACTGAAAATCAAAATAGGATAAAAAGAAGAGAATATACTATAGACTCCAAAATATCAAAGAAACATAGCTCCAATTAGATGAGCGGGACTAGTAGCTTTTTGCCTCCGAACAGTTTTGGCATCTCACTCTATCCTTTGAAGTTCAGAATGATTGGCATCTATGAGAACTCAGAACTCAGATATTGTTATTGATTCTCCTAGTTAAGTATATTGATTCTTGAACATAGCCAGTGTATGAGTCTTGGCTGTGGCCCAAAGCACTCTGTCTTCCAGTATTACCACCGGATACATACATGCCACAGACACATAATTGGGTGAACCTTTTTAGATTGTGACTCAGCTTTGCTAAAGTCCCCAATTAGAGGTGTCCAGGGTTCTTAAGCACACTCTTTTTTGCTTTGGTTCACAACTTTATTTCCTTCTTTTTCTTTCTTTTTTTTTTGAAATATTTTTTTTTTCACTGCTTTTTCTTGCTTCAAGAATCAATTTGATGATTTTTCAGATCCTCAATAACAGTTCTCTTTCTCCTCATTCTTTCAAGAGCCAACAATTTTAACATTCTTAAAACAACAAATTCAAAAGACATATGCACTGTTCAAGCATTCATTCAGAAAACAAAAAGTATTGTCACCACATCAAGCTAATTTAACTAGTTTCAAGGATAAATTTTGAAATCCTGTACTTCTTGTTCTTTTGTGATTAAAGCATTTTTCATTTAAGAGAGGTGATGGATTCATAGGACATTCATAACTTTAAGGCATAAATTTTATTAATTATGAACTAAGAACAAGACTCAAATATAGATATAAGATGAGACTAAAAATAAAAATAGAAAACAAAACAAGAAAAACGAAAAAAATAGGCTCCTAATGATAGAGGTTTTCACAGAGTTAGGACTCAACAACCTTGATTTTGAGAAGTGGATGCTCCCTCAACTTGAGAGGAGAGCTTTTGGCGCTTCATCTCTTGGATTTCACGCCCCTGCTTCTCTTGTTCCTTCAGCAATTTGCAGAGCATGCAGTTCTGATTCTGCTGTTCTTCCTTAAGTTGCTCCATAGTCTCTTGCAACTTGGTGATAGATGCTTCCAGGCTGGCCCAGTAGCCAATTTCAGGAAATTCAGGGAGGAACTCATGCGCCCTCCTTTTGATAGAGTTGTCTTGCACTTGTCCTTCCATTGACTTCTTGGTGATTGGGTGTTCAATGGGTATGAATTCATCTACTCCCATCTTCACCCCAGCCTCTTTACAGAGCAAGGAGATTAAGCTTGGGTAAGCTAGTTTGGCTTCAGTGGAATTTTTATTTGCAATTGTGTAAATCTCACAAGCAATCACATGATGGACCTCCACTTCTTTTCCAAGCATAATGCAATGAATCATCACTGCCCTCTTGATGGTGACCTCAGAACGGTTGCTAGTGGGCAATATGGAGCGCCCAATGAAGTCTAGCCAACCTCTTGCAATTGGTTTGAGGTCTCCCCTCTTGAGTTGGTTTGGGACACCCTTAGAATTGGTTATCCACTTAGTCCCAGGGAGGCATATGTCCTCTAGAACTTGATCCAACCCTTTATCTACTCTCACCATCCTCCTATTGAAGGAGTCAGGATCATCTTGTAGTTGGGGCAATTTAAAGATTTCTCTTATTTTGTCCAGATGGAAGAACATAACTTTCCCTCTGACCATAGTTCTGTAGGTATGGTAAGCGGTTCCAGTCATTCTCTGCTTATCTGTCAGCCACAGATTTGAGTAGAATTCCTGAACCATGTTCCTTCCAACCTTTGTCTCAGGATTGGTTAGAACTTCCCATCCTCTGTTTCGAATTTGCTCTTGGATCCCCGGATATTCATCTTCTTTCAGATCAAATTTCACTTCCGGGATCACTGACCTCAGACCCATTATTTTGTGATAATGGTCTTCATGTTCTTTAGTTAAGAACTTCTCTTGATTCCAAAGATTCTTTGGATTACTCTCTTTCTTGCCTCTTAAATTGGTTTGTTTTCCCTTAGGAGCCATGATATTGATAAATCTTGGCTTAGTGATCACGGAAAAGCACACCAAACTTAGAGGTTTGCTTGTCCTCAAGCAAAAGAAAAGAAAGAGGAAATTCGAATGGTGTGGGTAAAGGGGGTTCCAAACGTGAATTTATAAGGGAGGGGAGAAGAGATTTCGAAAAAATAAAAATTTGAAAGGAGATTTGAGAAGATATGAAAAGAAATTGAGAAAAGGGTGAGTTTTTGAACAATTTTTGTAATTGATTTGAAATAAATTTGAAAAATGGTTTTGATTTTTGAAGATTTAAAAGTGAATGATGAATGATTGAAGTGTGATTTTGTAGAAAAGTATGGGTAAGAAAAGGAAAGTTTGAAAAAAATTGAGTTGAAAACAAAAATGTGGTCCCCCCACCTTTCTGGCGTTAAACGCCCAGAATGGCACCCATTCTGGCGTTTAACGCCCATTTGCTACCCCTTTTGGGCGTTTAACGCCCAGCCAGGTGCCCTGGCTGGCGTTAAACGCCAGAAATCCTTTGTCACTGGGCGTTTTTCCAAAACGCCCAGGATGCTGCACACCTGGCGTTTAACGCCCAAAATGCCCCTTACTGGCATTTTTTCGCCAGTAAGCTCATTTTCTCTGCTTTTTGAGCTGAATCCTTCTGTAACTCTGTGAATTCCTTCATTTTTGATACTTGCCTCTGTAAGAACAATTCATACAACCTCCTAATGACTGGGTTGCCTCCCAGCAAGCGCTTCTTTACTGTCTTTAGCTGGACTTTTACTGAGAATCACTCAAGCCTCAGTTTTGAGCATTCCTGCTCAAAATTTCCTTCAAGATAGTGCTTGATTCTCTGTCCATTGACAATGAACTTTCTGTCAGAATCAGTATCCTGAAGCTCAACATATCCATATGGTGAGACTCCTGTAATCACATACGGACCCCTCCACCGGGATTTGAGTTTTCCTGGAAACAATTTGAGCCTGGAGTTGAAGAGCAGAACTTTTTGTCCTGGCTCAAAGACTCTGGTTGACAATCTCTTGTCATGCCACTTCTTTGCCTTTTCCTTATAAATTTTTGCATTTTCAAAGGCATTGAGTCTGAACTCCTCTAGCTCATTTAGCTGGAGCAGTCTTTTCTCACCAGCTAACTGTGCATCCATGTTTAGGAATCTGGTTGCCCAGTAGGCCTTATGTTCCAGTTCTACAGGCAAATGACAGGCCTTCCCATATACTAGTTGGTATGGGGAGGTTCCTATAGGAGTCTTGAATGCTGTTCTGTATGCCCACAGAGCATCATCCAAGCTCTTTGCCCAATCCTTTCTTCGGGCCATTACAGTCCGTTCCAGGATTCTTTTTAGTTCTCTGTTAGAGACTTCAGCTTGCCCATTTGTCTGTGGATGATATGCAGTTGCCACTTTATGGCTAATTCCATATCTAACCATAGCAGAGTATAGCTGTTTGTTGCAGAAATGAGAGCCCCCATCACTGATTAGTACTCTGGGAACCCCAAACCTGCTGAAAATATTTTTCTGGAGGAATTTCAGTACAGTCTTGGTATCATTAGTGGGTGTAGCAATTGCTTCTACCCACTTAGATACGTAGTCCACTGCCACCAGAATGTAAGTGTTTGAGTATGATGGTGGGAATGGTCCCATGAAATCAATTCCCCATACATCAAACAATTCTATCTCTAATATCCCTTGTTGAGGCATGGCATATCCGTGAGGCAGGTTACCAGCTCTTTGGCAACTGTCACAGTTACGCACAAACTCTCGGGAATCTTTATAGAGAGTAGGCCAGTAGAAGCCGCACTGGAGAACCTTAGTGGCTGTTCGCTCACTTCCAAAATGTCCTCCATACTGTGATCCATGGCAGTGCCATAGGATCCTTTGTGCTTCTTCTCTGGGTACACACCTGCGGATCACTCCGTCAGCACATCTCTTAAAGAGATATGGTTCATCCCAAAGGTAGTACTTGGCATCTGAAATTAGTTTCTTTCTCTACACATAACTGTACTCTTTGGGTATGAACCTCACAGCTTTATAGTTTGCAATATCTGCAAACCATGGAGCTTCCTGAATGGCAAAGAGTTGCTCATCTGGGAAAGTCTCAGAGATCTCAGTAGAAGGGAGGGACGTCCCAGCTACTGGTTCTATCCGGGACAGATGATCAGCCACTTGGTTCTCTGTCCCTTTTCTGTCTCTTATTTCTATATCAAACTCTTGCAGAAGCAACACCCATCTTATAAGCCTGGGTTTTGAATCCTGCTTTGTGAGTAAGTATTTAAGAGCAGCATGGTCAGTGTACACAATCACCTTTGATCCCACTAAGTAGGATCTAAACTTGTCAATGGCATAGACCACTGCAAGTAATTCTTTTTCTGTGGTTGTGTAATTCTTCTGTGCATCATTTAGAACACGGCTAGCATAATAAATGACATGCAGAAGTTTGTTATGCCTCTGTCCCAACACTGCACCAATGGCATGATCACTGGCATCACACATTAATTCAAATGGTAATGCCCAATCTGGTGCAGAGATGACTGGTGCTGTGACCAGCTTAGCTTTCAGGGTCTCAAATGCCTGCAAACACTGTGTGTCAAACACAAATGGCGTGTCAGCAGCTAGCAGGTTACTTAAAGGTTTAGCAATTTTCGAAAAATCCTTAATAAACCTTCTGTAGAATCCTGCATGCCCCAGAAAGCTTCTGATTGCCTTAACATTGGCAGGTGGTGGTAATTTTTCAATTACCTCTACCTTTGCCTTATCCACCTCTATTCCCCTGCTTGAAATTTTGTGCCCAAGGACAATTCCTTCAGTCACCATAAAGTGACATTTCTCCCAGTTTAAAACCAGGTTAGTCTCTTGGCATCTCTTCAGGACAAGTGATAGGTGGTTAAGACAGGAGCTGAATGAGTCTCCATATACTGAAAAGTCATCCATGAAGACTTCCAGAAATTTCTCTACCATATCTGAAAAGATAGAGAGCATGCACCTCTGAAAGGTTGCAGGTGCATTGCACAGACCAAAAGGCATCCTTCTATAGGCAAACACGCCAGAAGGGCAAGTAAATGCTGTTTTCTCTTGGTCCTGAGGATCTACTGCAATTTGGTTGTAGCCTGAATAGCCATCCAAAAAGCAGTAATAATCATGACCAGCTAGTCTTTCTAGCATTTGGTCTATGAATGGTAAAGGAAAATGATCCTTTCTGGTGGCTGTATTGAGTCTTCTGTAATCAATACACATGTGCCACCCTGTGACTGTCCTTGTAGGAACCAGTTCATTTTTTTCATTATGAACCACTGTCATGCCTCCCTTTTTGGGAACAACTTGGACAGGGCTCACCCAGGGGCTATCAGAAATAGGATAAATAATCCCAGCCTCCAGTAATTTAGTGACCTCTTTCTGCACCACCTCCTTCATGGCTGGATTTAGCCTCCTCTGTGGTTGAACCACTGGTTTGGCATTATCCTCCAACAGGATTTTGTGCATGCATCTAGCTGGGCTAATGCCCTTGAGATCACTTATGGACCACCCAAGAGCTGTCTTGTGTGTCCTTAGCACTTTAATCAATGCTTCCTCTTCCTGTGGATTTAAAGCAGAGCTTATAATCACTGGAAAAGTGTCACCCTCTCCCAGAAATGCGTATTTCAGGGATGATGGAAGTGGTTTGAGTTCAGGCTTAGGAGGCTTATCCTCCTCCTGAGGAATTTTCGAAAATCCCTTTGCCTCCTCTGGCTCTTCCTGATCAGTTTGAGCATCTTTGAAGATGTCCTCAAGCTCTGATTCTAGGCTTTCAGCCATATTGATCTCTTCTACCAGAGAGTCAATAATGTCAGCGCCCATGCAGTCATTTGGTGTGTCTGGATGCTGCATAGCTTTTACAACATTCAACTTGAACTCATCCTCATTGACTCTCAAGGTTACTTCCCCCTTTTGTACATCAATGAGAGTTCGTCCAGTTGCTAGGAAAGGTCTTCCTAGAATGAGAGTTGCACTCTTGTGCTCCTCCATTTCCAGCACCACAAAGTCAGTTGGAAAGGCAAATGGCCCAACCTTGACAATCATGTCCTCTATTATGCCTGATGGGTGTTTAATGGAGCCATCAGCAAGTTGGAGGCATATCCTGGTTGGTTTGACTTCTCCAATCAACCCAAGCTTTCTGATAGTGGATGCAGGTATTAAATTGATGCTTGCTCCAAGATCACATAGGGCTGTCTTGGTGCAAGTGCCTTCTAGTGTGCATGGTATCAGAAAGCTTCCAGGATCTTGAAGCTTTTCTGGTAAGCTTTTTAGAATGACTGCACTGCATTCTTCAGTGAGAAATACTTTTTCAGTTTCTCTCCAATCCTTCTTATGACTTAAGATTTCTTTCATGAACTTAGCATAAGAAGGTATTTGCTCAAGTGCCTCTGCAAACAGAATCTTTATTTCAAGAGTCCTTAAATAGTCTGCAAAGCGGGCAAATTGCTTATCCTGTTCCGCTTTGCGGAGTTTCTGAGGATAAGGCATCTTGGCTTGATATTCTTCAACCTTGGATGCTGCAGGTCTATTCCTTACAGAAGTGGTTGAATAAGCCTTTTTAGAAGGATTATTATCAGCACTCTCAGGTGTCTGATCCTCCCTTGGCGTTTGAACGCCAGGATTGGGTGGAAAATGGGCGTTTAACGCCAGCTTTTCCCCCTTTTCTGGCGTTTGAACGCCAGAACTGGGCAAGGAATGGGCGTTTAACGCCAGCTTTCCTTCCCTTTCTGGCGTTTGAACGCCAATATTCCTCTCTGGGCTCTTACTGTCCTCAGAGGGATTTTGAACAGAGGTTTGGTTGTCCTCTGTCACTTGTTCCTTGTTTGGCTTTTTACTCTTTTGAACAGTGTTATTCAAGGTCTTTCCACTCCTCAATTGAACTGCTTGACACTCCTCTGTTATTTGTTTAGATATTTGCTGTTTTGCTTGATTCAACTGTAGTTCTATGCTCTTATTAGCAACTTTAGTTTCATGGAGCATCTCTTTAAATTCTGCTAACTGTTCTGTCATCAGGAGCAATTGTTGATTAAGCTCATTCATCTGTTCTTGAGGATTAGGATCAGTGACTAATGCCATGACTTCCTCCTTTGGAACGAACTCATTGCTAGAATACAAGTATTGGTTTCTAGCAACAGTGTCTATAAGCTCTTGAGCTTCTTCAATTGTCTTCCTCATATGTATAGATCCACCAGCTGAGTGGTCTAAAGACATCTGAGCTTTTTCTGTAAGCCCATAGTAGAAAATGTCTAACTGGACCCACTCTGAAAACATTTCAGAGGGACATTTCCTTAGCATACCTCTATACCTCTCCCAGGCATTATAAAGGGATTCATTATCCTCTTGTTTAAAGCCTTGGATGTCCAGCCTTAGCTGTGTCATCCTCTTTGGAGGGTAAAAATGATTCAGGAATTTCTCTGACAACTGTTTCCATGTCTTTATGCTTGCTGTAGGTTGGTTATTCAACCATCTTTTAGCTTGATCTTTTACAGCAAATGGAAACAGTAATAGTCTGTAGACATCCTGATCCACCTCTTTATCATGTACTGTGTCAGCAATTTGTAAAAATTGTGCCAGAAACTCAGTAGGTTCTTCCTGTGGAAGACCGGAATACTGGCAATTTTGCTGCACTATGATAATGAGTTGAGGGTTTAGCTCAAAGCTGCTTGCTTTGATGGGAGGTGTACAGATGCTACTCCCATATGCAGCTGTAATGGGGTTAGCATATGACCCCAGAGTCCTCTTGGACTGATTAATTCCACTTAAGTCCATAATGGACAAAAGGGAAATGATAATAATTGCAAAGAGATAAATTTTGTTTATTTTTATTTTTTTTTTGAATAACCGAAAAAAATAAAACAAAAGGAAATAAAAAAAATTCGAAAATCAAAAGGGAAAATGAGATCAAAGCAAATTGAGAACTGAATCAATTAGTAAAAAAAATTTGAAAACAGCAATTAAAAAGATATGATTGAAAAATTTTTATGAAAAAGATTTGATTTTTAAAAAGAGGAAAGAGAAAAACAGCAAAAAGACACCAAACTTAAAATTTTAGAAAATCAAACACTAATTTTTTCGAAAATTTTAAAGGAAAAACACAAAGAGGACACCAAACTTAGAACTTTTATAGATCAAAAAGAAACTAAGGACATGCAAATTCGAAAAACTAAAAGAAAAACAAAAGCATGCAATTGACACCAAACTTAAATATGAACTAGACTCAACTAAAAGACTCTAAACTAACAAAAATAAAACAGTCCTAATCTAAGCAACAAGATAGGCCGTCAGTTGTCCAAACTCGAACAATCCCCGGCAACGGCGCCAAAAACTTGGTGCACGAAATTACAATCACACTTTTGCAACTCCGCACAACTAACCAGCAAGTGCACTGGGTCGTCCAAGTAATACCTTGCGTGAGCAAGGGTCGATCCCACGGAGATTGTCGGCTTGAAGCAAGCTATGGTTATCTTGTAAATCTTAGTCAGGATATCAGAAATTATCAGGATTGATTGTAAAAAGCAAAAGAACATGAAAAAGGTACTTGTTTTGCAGTAATGGAGAATAGGTTGAGGTTTGGAGATGCTCCATCTTCTGAATCTCTGCTTTCCTACTGTCTTCTTCTTCAAACACGCAAGTCTCCTTCCATGGCAAGTGGTCGGGCGAAATTGTGAACTATACTTTTTCACAACTCTCATAATCCCTGGTACTGGCTCCAAGAACTTGGTGCGCTTAATACCATGGCATTACACAACTTCGCACAACTAACCAGCAAGTGCACTGGGTCGTCCAAGTAATAAACCTTACGTGAGTAAGGGTCGATCCCACGGAGATTGTTAGTATTGAAGCAAGCTATGGTCATCTTGTAAATCTTAGTCAGGCAAACTCAGATATATATGGTGATGAACGAAAATAACATAGAAGATAAAGATAGTGATACTTATGTAATTCATTGGTAGGAACTTCAGATAAGCGCATGAAGATGCCTTCCCTTCCGTCTCTCTGCTTTCCTACTGTCTTCATCCAACCCTTCTTACTCCTTTCCATGGCAAGCTCGTATAGGGTCTCACTGTTGTCAGCAGCTACCTCCCATCCTCGCAGTGAAAGCTAATGCTCAATACTCTGTCACAGTACGGCCAATCACCGGTTCGGTTCCCTCCCCTACCGGAATAGAATAACTCTTTTGCGTCTGTCACTAACGCCCAGTAGGTTACAGGTTTGAAGCACGTCACAGTCATTCAATCATTGAATCCTACTCAGAATACCACAGACAAGGTTAGACCTTCCGGATTCTCTTGAATGCTGCCATCAGTTCTTGCCTATACCACGAAGACTCTGATCTCACGGAATGGCTGGCTCGTTTGTCAGGCGAGCACTCGGTTGTCAGACGATCAACCATGCATCGTGCAATCAGGAATCCAAGAGATATTCACTAAGCCTCAGATGCTTGTAGAACAAGAATGGTTGTCAGTCACCTTGTTCATGGGTGAGAATGGTGATGGGCGTCAATCATCACCTTCATCATGTTGAAGAACAAGTGATATCTTGGATAAAGAACAAGCGGAATTTGAATGAAAGAACAATAGTAATTGCATTAATACTCGAGGTACAGCAGAGCTCTACACCTTAATCTATGGTGTGTAGAAACTCCACCGTTGAAAATACATAAGCATAAGGTCTAGGCATGGCCGAATGGCCAGCCTCCCAATGATCTAAGAACTAAAATGTCCAAAGATGATCTAGAGATCTAAAAGTGATCAAAAGATTTCTATACAATAGTAAAAGGTCCTACTTATAAGAAACTAGTAGCCTAAGGTGTACAGAAATGAGTAAATGACATAAAAATCCACTTCCGGGCCCACTTGGTGTGTGCTTGGGCTGAGCAATGAAGGAATTTCGTGTAGAGACCTTTTCTGGAGTTAAACGCCAGCTCTCATGCCAGTTTGGGCGTTTAACTCCAAATTTTATGCCAGTTCCGGCGTTTAACGCTGGAATTTCTGTAGGTGACTTTGAGCGCCAGTTTGGGCCATCAAATCTTGGGCAAAGTATGGACTATTATATATTGCTGGAAAGCCCAGGATGTCTACTTTCCAACGCCGTTGAGGGCGCGCCAATTGGGCTTCTGTAACTCCAGAAAATCCGCTTCGAATGCAGGGAGGTCAGAATCCAACAGCATCTGCAGTCCTTTTTGGTCTCAGAATCAGATTTTTGCTCAGGTCCCTCAATTTCAGCCAGAAAATACCTGAAATCACAGAAAAACACACAAACTCATAGTAAAGTCCAGAAAAGTGAATTTTAATTAAAAACTAATAAAAATATACTAAAAACTAACTATATCATATCAAAAACATACTAAAAACAATGCCAAAAAGTATACAAATTATCCGCTCATCACAACACCAAACTTAAATTGTTGCTTGTCCTCAAGCAACTGAAGATCAAATAAGATAAAAAGAAGAGAATATGCAATGAACTCCAAAAACATCTATGAAGATCAGTATTAATTAGATGAGCGGGGCTTTTAACTTTTTGCCTCTGAATAGTTTTGGCATCTCACTCTATCCTTTGAAATCCAGAATGATTGGCTTCTTTAGGAACTTAAAATCCAGATAGTGTTAATGATTCTCTTAGTAAAGTATGATGATTCTTGAACATAGCTATTTATTGAGTCTTGGCTGTGGCCCAAAGCACTCTGTCTTCCAGTATTACCACCGGATACATACATGCCACAGACACATAATTGGGTGAACCTTTTCAGATTGTGACTCAGCTTTGCTAAAGTCCCCAATTAGAGGTGTCCAGGGTTCTTAAGCACACTCTTTTTGCCTTGGATCACAACTTTTATTCTTTCTTTTTTTCTTTTCTTTTTTCGAAAAATTTTTTTTTTCACTGCTTTTTCTTGCTTCAAGAATCATTTTATTGATTTTTCAGATCCTCAGTAACATGTCTCCTTTTTCATCATTCTTTCAAGAGCCAACATTCATGAACCACAAATTCAAAAGACATATGCACTGTTTAAGCATACATTCAGAGAACAAAAATTGCCACCACATCAAATAATTAAACTATTATAAAATTCAAAATTCATGCAATTCTTTCTTTTATCAATTAGGCACGTTTTTATTGAAGAAAGGTGATGGATTCATAGGACATTCATAACTTTAAGGCATAGACACTAAGACACTAATGATCATAAGACATAAACATGGATAAATAAGCATAAAATCGAAAAACAGAAGAACAATAACAAGGAAATCAAAGACGGTCCACCTTAGTGATGGCGGCTCTTTCTTGCTCTTGAAGATCCTATGGAGTGCTTGAGCTCCTCAATGTCTCTTCCTTGTCTTTGTTGCTCCTCCCTCATGATTCTTTGATCTTCTCTAATTTCATGAAGGATGATGGTGTTCTTGATGCTCCACCCTCAGTGTCCCATGTTGGAACTTAGTTCTCCTAGGGAGGTGTTTAGTTGCTCCCAATAGTTTTGTGGAGGAAAATTCATCCCTTGAGGAATCTCAGGGATCTCATGATGAGTGAGATCTCTTGTATACTCCATCCTTTTCTTGGTGATGGGCTTGTCCTCATCAATGGGAATGTCTCCCTCTATGTCAACTCCAACTGAATAACAGAGGTGACAAATGAGATGAGGAAAGGCTAATCTTGCCAAGGTGGAGGTCTTGTCCGCCACCTTATAGAGTTCTTGGGCTATAACCTCATGAACCTCTATTTCTTCTCCAATCATGATACTATGGATCATGATGGCCCGGTCTATGGTAACTTCGGACCGGTTGCTAGTGGGGATGATTGAGCGTTGTATGAACTCTAACCATCCTCTAGCCACGGGCTTGAGGTCATGCCTTCTCAATTGGACCGGCTTTCCTCTTGAATCTTGCTTCCATTGTGCGCCCTCTTCACATATGACTGTGAGGACTTGGTCCAACCTTTGATCAAAGTTGACCCTTCTAGTGTAAGGATGCTCATCTCCTTGCATCATAGGCAAGTTGACGCCACCTCACACTCTCCGGACTAAAATCCAAGTATTCCCCCGAACCATAGTGATATAATTCTTTGGATTCGGGTTCACACTTTGGTCATGGTTCTTTGTGATCCATGCATTGGCATAGAACTCTTGAACCATCAAGATTCCGACTTGTTGAATGGGGTTGGTAAGTACTTCCCACCTCTTCTTCGGATCTCATGGCGGATCTCCGGATATTCACCCTTTTTGAGTGAAAAGGGGACTTCGGGGATCACCTTCTTCAAGGCCACAACTTCATAGAAGTGGTCTTGATGCACCTTTGAGAGGAATCTATCCATCTCCCATGACTCGGAGGTGGAAGCCTTTGCCTTCCCTTTCCTCTTTCTAGAGGTTTCTCCGCCTTTGGTGCCATAATGGTTATGAAAAAGCAACGCTTTTACCACACCAAACTTAAATGTTTGCTCGTCCTCGAGCAAAAGAAGAAAGAAGAGAGTAGAAGAAGAAGAAATGAGGAAGAGGGAGATGGAAGTGTGTTCGGCCAAGAAGGGTAAGAAAGGGTGTTTAGGTTGTGTGAAAATGAAGAGTTGAAGAAGGGTATTTATAGGAGAGAGGGGTAAAGGTTCGGCCATGAGGGGTGGGTTTGGGAGGGAAAGTGGTTTGAATTTGAAGGGTGAGGTTGGTGGGGTTTTATGAAGGATGGATGTGAGTGGTGAAGAGAAAGATGGGATTTGATAGGTGAGGGGTTTTTGGGGAGGTGTTGAGGTGATTGGTGAATGGGGGAAGAAGAGAGAGAATGATGGTAGGGTCCTGTGGGGTCCACAGATCCTGTAGTGTCAAGGAAAAGTCATCCCTGCACCAAATGTTTGCTCAAATCACGTTTTTGAGCCATTTCTGGCGTTAAACGCCGGGCTGGTGCCCATTCCTGGCGTTTAACGCCAGGTTCTTGCCCTTTACTGGCGTTTAACGCCAGTCTGGTGCCCCTTTCTGGCGTTAAACGCCCAGAATGGTGCCAGACTGGGCGTTAAACGCCCAACAGCTAACATTACTGGCGTTTGAACGCCAGTTTCTTCTCCTCCAGGGTGTGCTGTTTTTCTTCCTGTTTTTCATTCTGTTTTTGCTTTTTCATTGTTTTTGTGACTTCTTATGATCATCAACCTACAAAAAATAAAATAACAAAAGAAATAGTTAACCATAAAAACATTGGGTTGCCTCCCAACAAGCGCTTCTTTAATGTCATTAGCTTGACAGAGGACTCTCATGGAGCCTCAGGAATGCTCAGAACCGTGTGGGAACCTCCCAACACCAAACTTAGAGTTTGAATGTGGGGGTTCAACACCAAACTTAGAGTTTGGCTGTGGCCTCCCAACACCAAACTTAGAGTTTGACTGTGGGGGCTCTGCTTGGCTCTGTTTTGAGAGAAGCTCTTCATGCTTCCTCTCCATGATGATAGAGGGATGTCCTTGGGCCTTAAACACCAAGGACTCTTCATTCACTTGAATGATCAACTCTCCTCTATCACATCATCACAGCCTTTGCTGTGGCTAGGAAGGGTCTGCCAAGGATGATGGATTCATCCATGCACTTCCAGTCTCTAGACTATGAAGTCAGTAGGGATGTAATGGTCTTCAATCTTTACCAAAACATTCTCTACAAGTCCATGAGCTTGTTTTCTTGAATTGTCTGCCATCTCCAATGAGATTCTTGAAGCTTGCACCTCAAAGATCCCTAATTTCTCCATTACAGAGAGGGGTATGAGGTTTACACTTGACCCTAAGTCACACAAGGCTTTCTTGAAGGTCATGGTGCCTATGGTACAAGGTATAGAAAACTTGCCAGGATCCTGCCTCTTTTGAGGCAGTTTCTGCCTAGACAAGTCATCCAGTTCTTTGGTGAGCAAAGGTGGTTCATCCTCCCAAGTCTCATTTCCAAATAACTTGTCATTTAGTTTCATGATTGCTCCAAGGTATTTAGCAACTTGCTCTTCAGTAACATACTCATCCTCTTCAGAGGAAGAATACTCATCAAAGCTCATGAATGGCAGAAGTAAGTCCAATGGAATCTCTATGGTCTCATTTTGAGCCTCAGATTCCCAAGGTTCCTCATAGAGGAACTCAGAGGAGAGTGGTGCACGCCCATTGGGGTCTTCCTCAGTGGCGTCTTATTCCTCTCTTTCCTCTCCATATTCGGCCATGTTGATGGCCTTGCACTCTCCTTTTGGATTTTCTTCTGTATTACTTGGGATATAGGAGGGAGTTCAGTAACTTTCTTGCTCAGCTGACCCACTTGTCCTTCCAAATTTCTGATGGAGGACCTTGTTTCATTCATGAAACTTTGAGTGGTCTTTATTAGATCAGAGACCATTGTTGCT